>NC_133759.1:25839166-26500000 GCF_036562045.2 Rhinolophus sinicus
GGGGTCTGAAGATGATGATAAGGAGGGTGAAGGGTAAGCAGGAGATCTCTGCTAGGTTGACTAGTTTACCATCCAATCAGGGCCTTACATAGTGTTCACACCTTTGTGTGTCAGGCACTGAGTCTACAGGCTCACATTCCCTAAGGATCTCCACACAAGGATATATTGAGTTATATATACATCCTAGATGGTTTGAGGATTTAGTGCCCCTTCAAATCATATTCTTTGGATTTTTATTATATGGATGTACATGTTTATCCATATATATTTATTCTATGATAAAATTATATTTATTTAGTAAATAAAATGAAAAAAATAGATCTTTCTGCTAAAAATAAAATTTTATATGGATAATAAATTGTGTACAAATTTTATATCTAGAATAAAGGATTTTTTTACATATACTTCATAAATTTGATGTACTTAATTTTCAGTCTTTCCATCACAAAAACATGTTTAGTAGATCACATTCATTAAGACAGTTGTAAAGTCTCATTCAAAATATGTTTAAAAGTCCTCATTATTCTTATTGCAAATGTTTTCCACTAAAACAAAAACAAAACAAACAAAACAGAAAAAGACTTTCCTTTTTCTTTTCAATTTTTTGACCCATTCAGTATTTTAGATGACACATTAAAGAGTTTTAATTTTAGGTTTTCAAAATAATGAAAATAGTCTTCTTGTTCCCAGTAAGCAGTACTATGGTACCTACTATTCAGCCTTAGAATTTCAGCTGATGATGTGTATCTCGTATTTTCAGGCAACCGTGAGCTCATTGATATTAGACTTGGTAGCAGGATCTGTCATTTCAGAGTTGAATGGGGCTTATGCTGCCCCTGTTCTTAGGACATGAGTGGGTAAAACTGAGGTACCGTTTTCAGTTTCTACTGGCATTAGACAGATTTTATGGGCTTTCTTGGAAATTCTCAGCACCTCCGTTTTCTAGACCCTCTGCTTCTTTCTGTGCATCACCCACCATCACAGTAAAAAAAAACTGTACCTGGGCCCTCATAGTTCTATCACCTGGTGTGCAGACTCATAGCTGGTCTGGTTAGGCCAATCCCTCCTTCTAGGCTGCTGTTACAATGCTAGTTCAGTCAGTGCTGAGCTCTGGGTTTATGGCTTCTCTTGAAACTTCCAGACTTGGATGAGATGCCACACCTTTTGAAAAGTGGAATTGGTTTTATCCCAAGGAGGTCAGATGATGCAAACTGGAAGAACAGGGGGCTACCTTCCTGTGGAGCACATCTAGGACAATGAAGAGAAAGAAAAGGAAGGCAGCTAAATTCCCTCCCCTTCCTCTTTTGCTAATGGACTACTCCAAGGTACAGGTTCTCTGAATAGCCTGTTTGGAGATGTCACATGTAGTTCAGCAGAGTTGGTTGTCCGGAAGCAGCGGCCAACATGACGATGCATTCCCTTGCATTGCTTGCCATCCTTCCCGGCCTCACATCCCTTTTCCTCCCTCTTACTGCCCTGGCCCTGCACTTCCCAAATAAAGCATGAACACCTAAGACTAGTCTTAGGCTCTATTACCTAAGGAACCAGGACTGAGACATAACTCAAGGGCACTGTCTACTTTGGCAGCAGCAGAAGCAATTACATTTCACGGGATCTGTAGAGTCATATTTAGAAACCGGTATAAACTGCCATAACATTCCCAATGTAATCTGAGGATATTTTAGGGCAGTGACTCTCAAAATAAGGTCACCAAATCACCAGCCTCAGCATCACCTGGGAAGTTCTTGGACGTACAAATTCTCAGGTGGTGGGGCCCAGAAATGTTTTTTTTTCAGCTCATCAAGTGATTCAATAATGTTTGAGCATCACTGCTTTCAAGCTGTTTATAGATTCATGCCTCAGGCAGCTACGCAACTGACTGGCCTCCCCTATAATCAGTTACTACTGCAAGAAGAAGCAAACACATTCTCAAAGATTGACACCTATGAACTGAATGCACAGGAAATCTCAACCTAAGTGTCTAATTACTAATATGAAATTTGGTCTACATTGAATTTCCAGTGACTATTATATTTATAGCTGCTTTTCAAGTCCATTTCTTCCAAGTTGCTCCAAGGGCCCAATCAATCTGTAGGTTGCTTGGTGAGCATGGGAGAGTAGGGCGGTTGATCATTTTGAGCGACAGTTCATCTAGACATTGTAAGTTTAATGGGGCTTAGGCTACCCCACAACAGAACACACCTCTCCAGTGATTGAATTCTAGTGGTTCATAAATTTGGTGTGTTCTCTGGACAATATGAGATAAACATAGCAGAAGTCTCTCTCTGCTCTCTACTTTTATAGTATTGTATTAGAACACAGTCAGCTTGGCATAACTGCTCTGAAATTTAGTTGTTCAGTCTTTAAATGTGATAATATAATATCTTCATGTTTCAAGAAGGTAGAGCAAGCTAGATGATTCTAAATATTTGGACAGCAGAAAATTCTCTGGATGTCGAGATTGTGTAGCCTCAGCTATGGAAGCATGTAATTTGTACATCCAAGTTCTCTTCCATTGTGATGGAGAATATTTTTCTTAGCTTATTTGTTTAACTAGACAACAGTCTTCCTGGCTAAGGACTGTCGCTCTATACATACTGAAGTATGATGTTGGGAACACAAGCACATTATAATAATTTCATAGTATGCACATACTGTTTTCAGATACCCTGGTGTGTTCTTAATGATTTTCTAAACATATAGTATAGTACAAAGCCGTTGAGTGGGAACTGAGAAATTTCTCTTTGTTGTTTTTTAACATTATATGGCTTTGTATTTAGCTTTCATGTTGTGTTTCTGGAATTATTAATTGAATACTAGACTATGAACTGAATATTAGAATTTATAATAATTTTCTAAGAATTCACATTGTTTATTATAGATATGGCTGAATTCATGGATTTTATCTGTAGGTATGCATTATGGAAATAGATACATTGATAACTTTAAGCAGCTGAGATTTGGAAAAATGTAGTTAAAGTCTAGCTATGATAGACTTCATAACTTTAATTATAAAAAGATAACTAATGAATAATGTCATTATGTATTTCATGGCATGCCTTATCTTCTCCCCCCAATTTATTCATTGCCTTATTTTGTTTCATTTGAAATAACCTATTTATGCCAGTGAAATTATTATATATCAATTTCCCTTGTAATGCAAAAATAGGACATACTATAAATGCCCAATGATGGGCATTAGTTAAATTAGTTATGGTGTATCTCAATAACAAAGTACTTTTCAGAATTTAAAATGATGTTTTAGAAGTATACTTACTAACATGTGCATTTATTCTCAATAGAACAAAGGCAGCTTCAAATGAGTTTGTTACTGTAAATTAATAGGTTTGCCCTCCTCAAATATATATTTTTAAAACAGAGCAAAGCAATAGAGATGCCAAAAATAACAGCTATGACTTCTAGTAGTGAGATTATAGCAACTGAAATTTTTTTTTCTATTCTTTACTTATTTACATTGTCTTAATTTTGTGCAATGACCATAAAGCATCATTAAGCCATTTAGCAATTTCTCAAATGGAACAAATCAAAATTGTATATGATCATTGTTGATGAAACATTGTGTTTCCTTTTCATGCTTATTCCCTATAAATTTCAAAGTGCTTTTTGCTTTACCCAAAAAATATTATCATGGGTTCTGGGTAATAGTTTTGTTAGCTATTGCGTCCTTATACACCAACTCCAAAACTAACTGGCTTACTACAATAGCAGTATGCCATAGTTCTAGTGATATTTGGGGTTTGAGCACTTCCTCTGCTTGTTTTACCTGGCTCATTCACATAGCAGCAACTATCTGGAGGGTCTGCTGGGTTGTAAGGGCCACGATGACCTCACTCACCTTTCTGGAGGTTGGTGCTGGCTGTTGACTGTGGACCCTGGTTCTCCTGGTTTGGGCCTCTCATTCTCCATCAGGATCGACCAGCTTTTTTACCGAATGCTCTCCAGGCAGTGTTACCAGAGAGCAAGGGCAGGAAGGCAAGGCCTCTTGAGGCCCAGGCACTGGATTGCACGTGGCATCACTTCTGCCATATTCTATTGGGAAAGCAGGTCATGAGACCAGTGATAACTCATGGGATAAGAAAATAGGCTTTTCATCATGATAGGAAGATCAGCAAAGTATTAGTAGCCATATTTAACTTGCCACAAGGGCTGACCAAACTGTAAAAGGCAGAATCCCATAGTTGTCAATAAAAAGTGTTCTATAGCTCTCACATATTGAAACTATAAGTAATTCCAATGTCCTATTAAAATATTGTTATTCAAATTAAAAACTATTAAATGTTTAGTAAGTATCAAGTCAATATTTCCATTATTTTATATGAATTATTTCATTTATCTGACAGAATAACACTAAGGGTAGATACTATTACTTTTTCCATTTTACAGATAAGGAAAATTAGGTTAAGAAATATTAACCATGATACCTAGACACTGGTAGTTAATGGTGGAGACAGGATTTAAATTCAAAGTCTGACTCCAAAGCCTGATTTCTTAACTTCTGTGCCTGCACTGCCAAATACAATAGCTACTAGTCACATGTGGCTATTACAGATTTAAAATCGGCTAGTGTCAGTTGAAGTGTGTTGTGAGTGTAAAGTGGTTTATGAAGACTTAATACAGGAAAAAAAAGTGTATAATAGGTCTTTTCTTAGATGGCTTATATGTGAAAATTATCTTTTATGTATATTGAATTACATACAACATATTACTCAATTCACTTCACCTGTTTCTTTTTTATTTTTTTCATGTGGCTACTAAGAAATTTATAATTATACATGTGACTCACGTCTGAGGCTCACATTATGTTGCAATTGGCCAGTGTCACTCTATACACGAACATTTTTCATACAGTCTCTCATAACCCCTACCAATGGTGATTTTTTCAATTACATGGCTTGAGACCATATGTAATTTCAAAATGTAACTTGAAATCTCTTAATATCAGTGTATAATCTGCACTAGCCAAAAAGAATTATAGCAACCTTGGAATCCGAACACAATAATTATTTGATCTTATATTAGTGAAGAAACTTAGAAAGAAACTATTACAAATTGGTACACATTATGCACATTATTATATTATTTCCAACTACCAAAGCACTTGACATTTTTAAAAAAGTTACTTTCTTAATTTTCATTGTGTTTCTATTTTCTGTACTATTTATCTTTATTTATTATATGGGTCACTTGAAAGGCTAGGATGTTTCAATTTGCCTTTATCTCTGATCCATGTGGAAACCCAGGCTGGAAATCCATGACAGCCAAAGATGCCTACCTGACAGTTTTCACCATTGTTCTTCTTCTTTCTTGGTAGACCCATTCTTCCTGCTCTGATTGTCTCAGCTGATAAATTATTGCCCATGGAATTCACCTGTCTTGATGTGGTGATTCTTGCCTTACTGCTTTCCTGGCCCCTTGGCCAAAATCTCAGGGTCGTTGCTCATTTGTACTTATAGTACTTCATTTTCTAAATTAAGAGAGGCAGATGTGTTGTTCCATAAGAGAAATGTTTTCCAGAAATCTCGTGTGATTAGTAATTTGGCGATGCCAATGACTAATTTCATCATTTTCTAATGGGTTTGTACTTTGTCTTTTTATGAACTGTGCTGTTTGGAGCCCTTGGAATCTGGCTGGAGCATTTGGTTTAAACACCTATCAGGTGGAGCAGCTCTTTGGAGCCAATACTTCTTCTTGTTGCAGCAAAATTGCATGTGCCCTTTTGTTTTGTTTGTAAAGTTCATCACACTCAAAGTTAGAGAAGCTCATATGGAACAACTGAAGAGAGATACAGAAATTTGAAAATCAGATGCTGAAAAGTCTGTCACTTCTGCTGTCTTTCATGAACTGCTAGGCTGTGCCACATCATGTGTTTGGTTTGTTTCTGTTAAGCTTAAATATTTTGAAAGTGTGCTTATATTTCTTGTCAGGAAGGCAGATGATGTTTCTAAACAGCTCGAAGCCAAAATAAATTAAATAAACAAATAAACAAACACACACATATTCCTTTTGTTACTTCTTGAATATTAAAATAAGTCTTTTTTTTCCAATAACAAAGAGTCTATCTAGTATCTGTCTTACTAAGACAAAATGGGAAAGTAATTGTTTGAGAAAATAAAGTTTAACACCTGTATGGACCAGGATTTTTGCAGCATTTCTTAGCGTTGCTTGCAGCTTACAAATTAGAAAAGCCTATTGCCGATACCCACTGGATTCTTTATAGCTTCCAGACCCCATCCATTTCCTCGCTAACTGGCAATGTACCTGTCCTAAAGCATTAGCATAAAAATTAGAATTTTCCAAATTACCGTGCAAGTTTGCTGAACTAGCGGAATAGAATACATCCCTGTCATTTATGTTCCTAAGCTGCACTCCCACTTCCTTTAAAATGAAGACATCCTTTTGAACAAAATTAATCATTAATTTTTTTTCCAAGTAGGCTCTCAAAAAATGTGACATTCTTAAGTAGCTAATATGTTCAGAATAAAAATGGGAAATTCTTTGGAAATCTGTTTGCAACCTAGCTTTGCTCTGATTAATAACCCTTGCAAATGTGTGCTTATTATACCATAAACATGACCTTTATAAGAACATTAGAAAAATCAAACTATGGATATGCCATGTCAGAGACTTTTTAAATGTCAGAAAATGTAATGCTTTTAAATTAATGTGATTTTATAATACTTAACTGTTGAGGGTATTTTTGAACTTTTTCTGAATTTTGAGGCTTATTAAAGATCCCTAAAGGGGTTCTGTCATTGAAATAGAGTTGGCTTGAATTAGAGCTAAAGCATGTAATGGTACTTGGAAAGAAAGAACAGTTAACAATTTTTAGGTTTAGTATCATTAAGCTTGCAAACATATAGTCTATGGATTACCTCCGTTTCTTTGAGCCCCTGACCAGAAGAGCATTTGGAGGATGTTTTAATACAAAGGAAGATGCTTCCTAAACACAGTGCTTTGGGGAGAATTCGTGTAAAGGGGGCAGTGGGTAGAGCCTGGAAATCGTTGGAGTTAATAATGACGTTTGGCAGTGCATATATAACCGGTTCAGCTAGGGAGGTTTATGTCTAAGGACGTTCACATACCACACATTCACAATGTGAGATTTTTCTTACTGTGTAGTACATCTACCAGAAACTCAGTGGCTTGAAACAACACTCATCTATTAGCTCACAGTTACGTTGAGCTGAAGGCCAGCACTGGTGTGACTGTGTTTTCTTCTCAGGGCATGATAAGGCTGGAATCACGATGTTGGCTGGGCTGAATTTTGATCTGAAGACTCTGGGGGGCAAAAAGAAATCTGTTTCCAAGCTCATTTTTGCTGTCATAATTCAGTTCCTGTGGTTGTAGGACTGAGGTCTCTTATGTCCTTGCTACTGTCAACCTGGGGTTCCTCTTAGCTCCTTAACACATAGCCTCTATTTCAAAACCAAAAACAGTACATTAAATCCTTTGGGTGCTTTTGTGACCTGCTGGAAAATGTTCTTTGCTTTTGTAGATGGGATTAGCTCAGGCCTATTCTGATAATCTCCCAGTTTGGAGGTAATGTTTTGTAGCATAACCTAAACACAGGAGTAGTATCCATGAAATGCACAGTCCTGGGGATTATGCAGTGTGTACACCAGGAGGCAGGACATCTTAGGGGCCATGTTAGAATTCTGCTCAACACACAGAGACACACACATCCTCACCTCAGTGACTACACACTGAGAACCCCGAAGCCAGAGAACAGAAATGATAAGCACAAGAAATGCCTATTAGCAGGCCTTTCTCAAGATTCAATGAGAAACTCTACGTAGGAAGAGGCCTCAGCAGTTTGTGTTTTAGCAAGTCTTCCAGGAATATTTCTGATGCTCAAAAGTTTGAGAACCAACACTTTAGTCCAGGGTTAGCAAACTACAGCTGGTGCCAAAGAGCTAAATCTGGAGTGATGACTGTTTCAGTAAATAAAATTTTATTAGAACAGTCATACCCATTTGTTTACATATTGTCCTGTGGCTGCTTTCACACAACAATAGTAAAATTACAGTATAGACCATATGGCCCACATAGCCTAAAATATTTATTATTTGACCCTTTCAAAAACAAAAAAGTTTGTCTACCCCTGCTCAGGAAGTAGATTACTTGATTCCTTAAATCCCACCCAATTCTAACTTGTTCTAATTTTGCAGCTCTTCCCATATGAATCCTACAAAATTACATATGGAATTTAGAGGCACATTCTCCTAAAAAGGATTAACCCTTGACAGCCATTCCTATTAGAGGGCCTGAAAGTGTGTCTATTTTCTGCAGACATGATTGCAATTAAAATAAATATTTATCCTTCCTTTGAACTTTCAGTCCTCTGTCTCCTTTTTTCTCTCTTAAGTAAAAATGGAGAACATCTGTTCACCATCTTTCCTATTTTACTTTTCAAATTGTTGATAAGTCACGTGAGTCTCTTCCCTTCGGGCTGACATTACCAATACAGTATCTTTAGCTGTCCCCCATTCTTTCCCATTTCCTATTTGCATATCCTTTAATCATGTCTTTTTATCTGCTTTGGAAATGTTATAGTCTGTGTACATCTTTCATAAGTTATTAGACTCTGAACATACTTAGGCAATCTTTCTGACTTCTACATTAAAACGAAACAACAAGCAACCTAACCCTCCAATAGCCCAGGTTTCAGTTCTTTATTTTGTTGAGTTCCATGTAATCGTGTATCTTTTGAGCCTTCCTTTGCTTGATGTTCACTAAATGTGGCCTGCGTCCCTTACTTTATATCGCTTTCTCTCCAAACTCAATCCAACAATCAGACTTGATATAGTTAATCCCTGCTTTCTGAGGCTCTATTCAATGATGCCACACATTTGGCATCTGGTATTTTAAATTGGCCAGCCGATTGGTTCAACATGCTCTAGGTGCCCCACTCTAATTTTATAACCCTTTTCTCATTTTCATCCATGTTCTCAACGCCTGGCAAATCAATCAGTAATCAATCAAATAATCAATGAAATCTCTGCTTTCTCTTTCTTTCCTTTCATCAGTCAAGTTCCGTCTTTAGTCATTATTTTCTGATTTGTGGCACGAAAATATACATGATTGTTTCTGTTTGGTTGTTTTGCTTCAGCTTTTTTGGTATTTATTTTATTATTCTTTGTCTAAATTCTTCTAGAAACCGTGTGTGTGTGTGTGTGTGTGTGTGTGTGTGTGTGTGTGTGTGTATGTGTGTGTTCCAAATATATGCAGAGCTGTCATTCCGTCCCTTTTGGTTTCCCACTTTATCTGTGATGTACGTTTGTGCTCTCGGTATTATGGATTTCTTTGAGGGACAGCCAGCTTTCCTAAGCTTGCCCCTTGAGGTACATCCTGTCATTTCCTTTAGCAGATTAAAGCCTGCTTATTTGAAATATCTCATTACTAAAAAAATCACTTTTAATTTACCAATTGTACATCCTTTACCTTTCCAGAAACATAATGAATAACATAATTTGCTTCATGCCAATCACATCTGCATCCCATGTGCAAAAAATGTAGGTTTTTAATCATAGAATATATTCAGATAAGCTTTCTTAACATATGACTTAAATAAAAATATCATGTTTCTTAAGAAAATTTACTTAACCACACGTTTGTTATCAGGGAAGTACATCAGCTATGTTGTAACAGTATAATACTCTGAAATGTGATAAGAGAGTCTGAGTTCTTTGTAAACAGTTCTACTCTGCACATACCTATAACTAGAATTTATCAATCAGTTGAGACCCAACCCAAATGAGCCAAATGAAATTGTAGCCAAGGACAATTCAAAATGGGATACAAAATTAAAAACAAAATTATAAAATATCCCAAATGTCTACCTGGCTTTGTGACAGTGGCCATTGAAGAAAGACTGTGTATACAACAGTCTGGGGCATGGGGGTAGGGGGTGGGAGGGGGTGTGGAGAAGAAATACAAGATTATGAGCTTGTGTATAAGGGTAGAGAAGAAAGAATATTTCTGTGTAGAACTGTGTAGCAGTCAGGATTTGGCTAGGAGTATTTGAAAAACAGAGTCAACTAAAATTTTGGCTGGACTAATTGAATTCTCTAGCTACAGGCAAGACTGCCAGCAACAACAACAAAATTATTATCAAGATTTCCCCAGTGCCAATATGTCATTTAAAACTTTACCTGGGACAGTTGGTGTAAATGTAGCAAATAGACAAGTAAGCCACTCATAAACTTGAGTGGCCTTGACTCTAGTCCATGTGTCAGTCATATCTGATACTGTTAATTAAACATCACATATGACTCCTTGCTAAAGAAGTGGATTTCAAACTATTTGAAAATAATGAGAAAAGACCAAATTAAGACCAACCAATGTCCAGTTAGAAGCTAGCTTGCTTTTGTCAATATATACTAATATTAACAAATTGCTGTTGTTTTACTTGATGTTTCAGGAAAGGATTCCATTTTATTAAATGAGAAAACTGTTACTCCAAAGGGGCAGCTGAAGAGAACAGATATGGGGGAAAAAAGTTGTGCTTATTTCCTGCTATTGCTTTTGTTTTATCCTTCTTTAAAGGGTTTAAAATCATATTTACTGTTATTGAAACTTAACCAGTACAGTCAAGAGACTGGACAACCAATAAATATTTGATATATGTTTGTGAGAAAGAATGAATGAACCAAGAAATAAATCTGAGAGGAAAGACAAGTGAGAGGCAGTAAGGAAGATGACAGAGCAGGTAAGTATTTGAGAACAAAGCAAAAAAAGGGTGAATGTGAATTAGTGTGTGTCCATTTTTCAACTAACCGAAAACAATGCTAGTAAAGGTTTCCATCCCAGATTGCTAGACAGCTATCATATGTTGAATATCCACTGTGTAGTAGATACTGAGCTAGTCTCTATCCCACATAATACTTTGTTATGTTCTCGATTGATTATTTTTCAATTTAAATAATGGAAATATTTCTGTAGGTTACAATGAGATCTTTTTAATAGGTATTTCCATATATGATATATTTCAGGGCATTTTCCATTGTTGTTTATAGGAGGCTGTTTCAGTAAAATTTCTGTCTAGTTCACGTGAATCATCTGCACATCTGATAATTATTTCCCCAGATAATTATTTTCCCAACTCCCCATCATCTCTCTCTCCATTACTTTCTTCCTTCTTTACTGCCTTTTTATTTTTCTCTCTCTTTTAAATATCGTTTCCTATGCTGACTACCACAGTGCTCATACAATGGAAACACATCAATGAATAGTTCATATTCTTAGCAGGAATCAACCAAATAGTATTAATGAAATTAAATATAGTTTGCCATTTCCACTTATTCCCTTTAGATAAGCTTTCAAATAAACACTATGCATTCACTTGTTCATTTATGTATTCATTCATTTATTCAAGAACACTTGAATGCCTACAATTTTCAAAGCACTTTTTTAGGCATCATGGAAAAAAAAATCAGGTTATACAGACATAGTTTCCTTAAAAACTTTTAAGTCACACCTGAATGACTGTTCTTCTAAACAAAAAGTAAGACTCATAAGAGGCAAAATGATTAATGATTAAAACAATAACTTTAATCAAATCAAGTGTAATAAAATATATATTAATTTCCTATTGTTTCAAGAAAATAACAATGAATAAAAAGAGCAATAAGAGTAGTTACTATAGTTTGGTATTTATTCTGTTAAATATTTCTCCATGTACTCCTTCCAGAAATCCTGTGATTTAGGTTGTATTTCCCTTAACTTACAGAAGAAGACAGTAAATAGCTGTTTAGTTCCTTAAGACATGAAAACGTTAGAATTTAGATTCAGGTTTCTGATGACAAAGTCTGTTCTCATAACCACTTAAAATATTCTGTGGAAGTTTGCAAAAGAGAAAATTGATTATGGTGTTAAATGGACAGGGGGAAGCCAGGACAGGGGCAAGTTAAAGCTTGAAGGACAGGGAGGAGTTAAAGAAATGACACAAATTAAAAGAAAAAAAAAAAAGAAAAGAAAAAAGAAAAAAAGTATTTTCCTTCTCTTAGTTATATGAGGAGGCCACTAAATAGTATGAATAGGCAAGAAAAGGTCATAATGACATTGATAACATGGGAGACAGATAGTTAGCGTAATGGAAGGCATAATGACTTTGGAAAATGATAAGCAGGACAGATCTGAATCATTCAGGAAAATGTGGGGCCAATTTCAGAAGAGACATTTCTTACAGAATTTCTCTTCTCTCAGCAGACATTTCTGCTCAAAGCAATTTGACTCATTCGGTTTTGTCTTTCCTTTGGGATTAATGTACTTCAAAAGCACAAAATAATCTTTACAATTTAAGGCAAACGGACCCATGAATTTGAAAAGACTAACTCCAATTTTCTGGTCCTGTGATCAGATAGCTTTCTCAAGTTTCTTTTTAGGGCCAGTAGCTATTTTGTTTTCCATAGAATTTGGGGGGTTTACATTGATCAGGCCAATCCACAGGCTTCCGCTATCTTAAGACAGATCAATAAGGAAGAATAACAGTGAGGAGCTGGATAGTCTGAAGACATTTAGTTGCATCTGAGTCATGAGGGGATCTCAGAAAATACGTTTAGTATGTCAACACTCACTGTTGCAGAAAGCCGAGGAATGGAAGAGCCTTCTTCTTACAGAGGAGCAAATGCAAATCTCCAGTTATCCTAATAACTTGGGCAGGCTTTGGCCAAAAAGTCAAATGCTCTTCTCTGTCCTCTCATCAGATTCTACCCATAAGAATGCTGAACACTTTGCCAGATGGCTTAGTATTAGAAAACCATGAAGATTGTTCCACTATCCATCGTCCAATGGTTACCAAGGTTTGCTGTATATCTTGTAACCTGACTGATGAACATAAACGTAGAGTTTAGGATGCCCTAATGTTACCATGTTTCGATCACTTTGAGCATTTATGTTGGGAACAGCAAACTGATCAACTGAATTAGATTCTGGTATGTTGTATTAGAAGGATTCTGAGGCCAACTAGAAATAGGATTGATTGGTAACATATGCCCTGGGTACTAGAAAGGAAAGCATATTATGGATTTCTATCCTTGGCTTATGGGGCAATGGATAAAATATGATTTTTTATAAAGAGCAGGAGTATTGAAGTCAGTGAACCTATGTTTGCATTTGTACATTGAATTAGCTACTACCAAGTACTTATCCTCATAAGCCCGGTTTACACTACTAAAAAACTAAATTTGTGAGAATGAACAGAATTGTTGTGAGAATTAAAATCATGCGTGTATTTATTATATAATTGGAGTTATGATTATTTTAGTAGTTATCATTATTTTTTAAAATCAGGACTGCTTTAAATAATTTTGTTTATATGGTCCACCACATGCCAGCACAGTACAATTTTATTACTAGAATATTTTACTCTCATTTCAAAGTAACATTTTCTCTTAGACATTTACTTAGGACTGTGCTACTCTGGACACCCTAATTCTAAGGAATAATAAGAGGACATGCTTTTCGTAAACTTGCATTCAAAGAAAAATCAGAGACAATTTTTGTGGTGTTCCTACATCCATCAATTAATTCTGGCTCAGTCTGAGTTGAGCAAAATCGATGGAAATTATTAACCCAAGGCAAGATGTGTATGTGTGTCATGACATGTCAACAACTGTATATTTTAGGCTGTAATCACAGACAGGTGAGAACTTGATCATGGCAACAAGGAAACCTGTGTTCTCGTATTACCTTGGCCTCTGATCTTGGACTTCTGGTCCATACCTGGTCCATCCTCTGAGCTCAGGGTCTCTCCGGATTTAACCTTTAATGCCCATCATATCTACCAATATGGCTGTCAGGAATGGCAACTCCCACTGGTTACCTGCTTCCCGTTCATTTCAGATTAGTTTTAATCCTGTATTTAACTGCACTGTTTTGTGAAGTCTTTTTATTTTATCACAATATAGATAGATGTCCCTTTTCATTGTGTTGCATCTTGGTGATGGCTTCATAACCTGGGAGTGACGACTTTCTCCTCATTGAGGCTATAAGCAATTTTTGTTGCGTTTGTTGGTTGGTTGGTTGGTTGGTTGGTTGGTTGGTTTTCTGGATTTGTATCATGTACCCACAACCTCCTGGCTATTTGAATGTGAAAACTTAGGTCCTTTCCTCAGAGGCAATTTCTGCTCCCATCAATTCCTCTTTCAGATTGGTAGGAATCACAACGTGTTAGGTATTTGAAAGGGAGAAGGATATACTAAAAAAAAGACTATAGGCTTTGGAATCAGACATCTCTGGTTTCTAATTCTTGTTGGCTCTACCATTTAACAAGGTGGTTTATCTTCAGTAAAATTGATTTCAATAAGCCTCCATTTCTTAACCTGTGAAATGAGAACAAAGATATCTTTATTGTTTATATAAATGATCTATGTAAAGCCATCTAACACAGAGCCTAGAATAGACTCAGTGCTCAAAATGACAGGACTTCTTATAAAAAATAAAATATGGCTATGTGTATCTCCTTGGGTGCAATCACTTACAAGCATTTTATTTCTCTTCCATTTAAAGCCAGTTATATTGAGGATACCACAATTACTACAATTCCATTAGTAATTGATTTTACATCTTTTCCAAGGCCCAAATGTTTCAGAATTAAAAGAACATACAAAGTTAGGTTTGTTTTAAGCAAAACCTGCCAGGAGAAACAATCACATTGAGGCTGAGACTAAACAGAACACATGTCTGCTCCACAGGGAATGTTCTTGAGGAAATTGAAATCACAATTTCTTTTTGCTATTATGGTTTGTAAGAACATTCACCAAAGCAGTGGAAACCAGGACTCACAGTTCCTAAATTTTGGAAGCTAATGGATGCTACAAATGGGATATGCTAAGTATAGGACCCTTAAGATAGCAACAATGTGATCTTCACTGTTCTTAATACATTTAATTTGATAATAGTGATAGTACGTAGTCTCTTCTTCCATGGTTCTAAATGTCACCCAATGTGAACTCCAGTGTCATTTCCTAGGAATTTTGTGCCATGCCTATTGTGATAGAAAATTCAGTTGAAATGTGAAAACAAAATTACAGTGAAACATTGAATGAAAACATTCACAATCAAGCAAATGATCTAGAAGGTATTACCATTAATTTCAATAAAATTAATTACGTTACATATAAATTTAGTTTCTACTTTGCTCTCCTGGACTATGTAGACAAAGTGAAAGGGAGAACTGAACCAAAATTTGGTTAATTCAAATAGAATAAAAATCTGATACTTGTGGATGAACACAGATATATTAGTCTATTTGGCTGCTATAGCACAGTATCATAGACTGGGTGGCTTATAATCAATAAGCATTCATTTCTCACAGGTTTAGAAACTTGGAAGTCCAAGATCAAAGTGCCAACACATCTGGTGTCTATTGAGACCCCACTTCCTGGTTCATATATGGCCACCACAGATGATGGAAATGGTGAGGGACCTCTTTGGGGACTCTTTAATAAGGACATTATTGATCCCATTCTTATTTATTTATTTTTTTAAGGAGTGTGCAGCTCACACTGGCCCATGTGGGGATTGAACCAGCAACGTTGGTGTTATTAGCACCCATTCTAACTGAGCTAACCGGCTACCCCCTATTGATCCTATTCTTGAGGGTTCTACCCTCATGACCTAATCAACTCCCTAAGGCCTCACTTCCAAATACTATCACATTGCGGGTTAGGTTTCACCATATTAATTTTGGAGGGACACAAATATTTAATCTATACTCTTATGGTATCTGGTAGACACAATATATGCATTATACTGTATTATACGCTTCAGTGCAGGCAAGAAACAGGTGAAATTGCTTCTTGAGTAGTCTAGTGACTTTCAAATGAGTATCTCTTAGTATATGTTGATTTGATTTGCTTTGACAAAGTTTAATTGAAAGTTTTATGTTTGTAGAAACATTTTTCTCCACCACCTGTTATTGAAAAAATGCGAATCTCTGAATAAAATGTAGATAAAAGAGCTTAGATGATGGAAGCAGAATATTTGGTGTTGAATCCTGGCTTTACAGCTTAATAACTGTATGACCTGCAGCAATTGTCTTAGCTTCACCGTTGCTCCATTTTCATATTCATAAGGCAATGAAAGGACAAAGGAGACATACTACAGAGTACCCAGCACAGCACTTGTGTGCAGGAGCCGAAATGCTATTGCTTTTATCTCTATGGAGGAAAAGGGAGTGCTTACAAGATAGATTAAATTTATCCCTGAAAATGAAATCCATGTTTAAGAAACTTATGCAGAGAAAAAAAAGTGTTACGAAAATTATAAAAGATTAGTGTGTCTTATATTTGGACCATTTATTTTTTAAGAAAAAAATCAACAATGGAAGCTCAGTTGAACTAAAAATATATGGTAAAATGTTCCTCACCTTTTAGCAATGCACTCCAATACACTCTGATTGATTAGTGCCTGTGTCTTTTGTAGTTCTTCAAGGAAGTAGTAATTCAGTCATTTACTACACTGCTTTTCCTTCCCAGTCAAATTTTTCAAAATAATTTTGTCTACTAGTCTCCCTTCTGAATCCCTTGTCCACTCCTGATCCTTCTCAAAAGTGGCTCCCCTTTGATGTTACCAACTTCAATGGCAGTTAGATGACTCTGAAAGCTCACCAAAAATCTTCAGGACTTTACATCTAAGCAGGGTTGCTATCTTACTTGATCTCTCTGCATTTGACAGTGTTGAACACTCCCTTCCTTTTCTAAACAGTCTCTCCCTTTGCCTCTGGGTGATCACGTTCTCCCTCCTCTTGCTTGCTCTTTTGCCAATTTTTCTCAGTTGTCTTCACTGGACTAAAGATCTTTAGGCTTAGACTCTGGTCTCTTTATTCTACACTTTCCCAAGGAAATCGTTTTTGTCCACAATTTCAGTGCTGAACTGATGACTCTCCAATGTTTCCTCGGCATGAAGTCAGCCCAGAACTATCTTCCAAGCACTAGTCTCACTTATCCAATGGCCACATTTCTGCTTATACCTCAAACTCATATCAAAATCTTAGCTTGTCTTCTCTTAGACCAGTTGTTCCCTCAGGTGTTCTCTATCTCAAGTGATAGCATGACCATCTATTTAGTTGGTGCAAAAGTAATTGTGGTTTAAAAGGTTAAAAGTAATTGCAAAAACCACAATTGCTTTTGCACCAACCTAATACATAATAAGGACGCTTTAGTGAGATATAAATGTAGGTGTTCCCTAATTTGTATGCTTCTTACTTGACTCACCTTGATGGTACTGGGAAAACCACACTAAACCAGGAACTGTTTAAACTCAGGAACTGTTTTCATTAATACCTTAGATCACATTTTTGGGCCTACACAGATTGGCAAGTGCTTAGAGATGAAGCAGAGAATCTAAGTTACATCATGTGGAAAAAACATGGGAAAAGAAGATATTTATCAGGCTACGGAGGAAGCACGTATCCAGCTCTAGTGGCGTAAAGGAGATGTAGGCACGTCCCAGTTGAAAGGAACAGATCATGGACAAACAAGACCATGTAACAAAACTTTTTGTTTCTCTCTCTCTCTCTCCTTAAAGAATGAGATGAGTGAAGCCTAGGTATTGTGGAAAAATTACTCTGAGAGACAGACATAGGTAGGCAGGCTTAACTACCCACCTTAGCCAGCTTTAAACAGTTATTATTGAGACTGGATTGTGACACAATTTGGTAAAATAAAAGCTTTGCGATAGCACTCGCAGGAATTATCAGATAGTAATAAACATCCTTTTACCCCATACTTGCCTCTTTTGGCATCCTTTATTTGAAGATGTGGTATCAGTTTTTTCCAAAACGCTCATTATTCATTAGTATTGATTTCAACATTGAAAAAAAATTTTTTTTACAGTAAAAAGTACATTTTTTAAAATTAAATTTATTGGGGTGACAATTGTTAGTAAAATTACATAGATTTCAGGTGTACAATTCTGTAATACATCATCTATAAATCCCATTGTGTGTTTATCACCCGGAGTCAGTTTTCCCTTTGAGTATTATCATCATTGATCACATGAAGATTCATAAATTGGCCATTGTCTTCCCTAAGAATGGAGGACTAATCCTTTCTGGCATGATCCCAACAGTGTCTACCTTCTGCCAGTGACCATGTTTGGCTCTGGGAAAGCACTCCTCTTCAATCCCGAAAGGTGAACGGCCCAGGAGAAAGCCAGACTTCCTCTCCTATCTGCCATGCATTCTGAAACAGACTATATCAGGCACCTTATCTGTAAATGACGCTTCACTAGAGAATGTCGGTTTTGCACTGGAGCTGTAATGTCCAATAGATGCAATGATGGGAATGTTTTTTTAACTGCAGTATGCAACATGGTAGCCTCTAGCCACATTGCTATTGAGCATTTGAAGTGTGGCTAGTATGACTGTGAAACTGAATTTTTCATTTTACTTAATTTTAATTTAAATAGCCACATATGGCTAATGACTCTCATATTGCACAGCTCAGCACTTGAGCACCTTTTTTATTAGTTATAATTGATTTTGTGAAATTACATCCTGGGAAATTCCTCTAGAGGAAAAATGTTATATTTTTACATTCACTAGTACTGACTGGAGAGCAGGTTTCTGAGCAAAATCTTTTGATTTCCTGTGAGGCGGTATTTATTCTGATTTACACACTATTTGGCAAAGGGCAGAAGGACAGAGGACTATTTAGAGGTAAGCCACTAAAACTCCTAACTCAGACACTTAATGGAACCTTCTCCAGTGTTTCCCAGGTACCAGAAATTGCCATGACCATTGGTTAAAGAAGTGAGAGATTCCACTTTTCTTGACTCAGGATATTGGCAAATAGATAATAGCAGTATTTTAATTTTGGTCATGGAGTTCAATGGCAGTGACATAGAAAATAATATTAGTCCTACTTTCTTAGCTTCCTTCCAAAATGAATTTTGAGGTGACTTACTAGAATATTTAAATACAACTTTAAATGACTAAACTAAGAATTTGGACAAGGGAAAATGTGGATCACTCACATTTGTTTTCTTTCATGGGTAAAGATCAAGTCACTGACCCGTTGATTTGGGCAAATGGTTTTGAATCAGTGTTTCCGGAATGGTGCTCAAGTTGCCCTGACTCATACTTTCATTCTCACCTCATTCCACTCTGTGGTCAAGAGCAGGATGTGTGAACAAGCAGTCACCATCCTGTGTGGTTTAATGCTACAAAAGGCCCCTGTTGATCAGACCTTGCTTTAACATTTGAATTGACCTGCCAAGGGCAAGTCACTTCAGGCTGATGAGTACTTTCATCCTTAGGTAGAAAGTTCCAGATCACCTTTCAAAAAAAAAAAAAATGAGTAGGTGAAGCAACACTCCAAAGCAGAGGGGAGACATAAAAACAAAAGAGAACAATTGTGAGCAACTCACACTAAATTCAAATTTTATCTCAAAATAAGTTTCTAGTTTTATCATACAGTTGGGAAACAACACTTAAACAAAGATAGGGACTGAATAGGAACTTGTATCACTGAGGTTTAAGGAAACATGGTAAACATACTTTTTTTCTGAACCAAGGTGTAAAAAATAACGAACTTACCATTGTAATCCCCAACCAACAACCTTGAGTATTTGAGAGGCAGAAAAACAAAGGAACACAACAAACACATATTGATTTTTCTGAGTTAGCAAGTAGATGTTAAAGAATGTAAACTCAAGGGATTTTGAAACATGTTGGATATGATATGTGGGTCTTTCTGGATTCTTTCTCAAATATAGGGCAGTGCCAGCATGTTCCCATGGTAGATAAATATTGGTGATAAATACTGAATATTCCTTTATCGTCTCCTTTATAAGGATTGTGTCCACTCTTTTTTTGAGGAGCATTAAAAGCTTCTCACAAGATTTCTGGTTTTAATGCATTACATTCTGGGTGCAAGGGAACTGGCTTGCCTAATATAACAAAACTGACTTCGTAGATTGTTCTTTTTTGTTCTTATATATTAGTTTGTTCTTGTTTTCATTAAGATGCTATTTGCATCTGTGCATTGAGCAGTGTTAAGGTTGCTCAGGTTCAGATCAATGCCATTACCTATGTGATTTTAAGTAACATACTTTGTGTCCAAGAGCCTTGATTTTTGAGTTTGAAAATTGGGTATTTCAACCTGGCAGAGTTATTTTGCATTGTAAGGGAATTAAGGGAATAGCAGGCCTAGTCCATGCCAATTACTCAACAGATTTATAAAATTTAGCTGTATTCTCTATAATCACTCCTACCCACTCTGGCTGGCCAGTTTCACTGACTATAACACTCTAGGGCCAGGGTTTTGAGTCAAATCAAGTTTTGCCTTCATGCCCCAAATCCATCATTTCTTTTCTACTTTCATATTTGTAGTATCAGATCTAATTTTTTAATTCCCACTTTCACATATACCCCAGAATTTCTAGTGTTCCCCTCCCTCCCACAATGGACATGGTGAATTCTAACTGAAATAGTTCGAAGTGAAACTGAGTAGTGTTCCCTGTGTACCAAATTCATTGCTTTGCAAGTAACTACTTAGGACTTGACGTTATATGAATGCTCAGGTATGAATATTCTAAGTAGTTTAGTAACAGCTCACTATTGATATCTATCTATCTATCATCTATCTATCTATCTATCTATCTATCTATCTATCTATCTATCTATCTGACTCATGGTTCTGAAGCATACACTGGCATGAATATTTAACAGCAGCAACCCCTGATCATTTTGAATTTAGGTTTTGTCCTTTAGGAAAATGAAAGATTAAGTAGTAAGTTAAGCTGTCTGACAGGAAGCCTGTGAATGTGTGACTGATGAACTCTGAATGGATCAAGTGCAGAAGTTCAAGGTTAAAAGTGTTGTATTATGGAAGGAACACTACGCCGCCCGCCGCGCTGGAGGAATATTTCAAAATATTTACAAAGTAACCTCTTATTGTAAAGAATCTCCTGCATGTTTAAAAAAAAAAAAAAAAGTGAAGAATATGAAGTTACTTTAAAATTATCTTGATTGACTTTTCAGAGTCAGATTTATGTCTGGACTCACCCGAACAGCCCCTTTCGAATTTATTAGGTTCATTAAAAAAATACTTAGAGAGCATCAATTGCCCAGGTACTGTGCTATGCAATTTATATACATTATCTCTACTATGAAAAGCTTTAACTGACAACCACTGGTTTAGAATTCCTATTTATCTGCATAAATTGTTAAAACGAAGGCTTCCTCATTTACATTTTAATTTGAGATCAAAAATCCAAACTTTTGAAATGAATGTGTCTCTTTCGCAGATAGTCTCTGTTTTTAAATACTCTGTTAACTAAGAGGTTACGCCAGTATATTTTTCAAAATCACAAATTTGTACTTTGTGAATACACAGCTATCTTGTGAATAGAGCAAAGTGATATTTAATACCTTTGTGCTATAGTTCAATCTAAATTTCAAATATGATCTAACAGAAACAAACATCAAAGAAGGGACAGTTTTGTGAGTTTTAATGGTCGCTTTATCCTGTTTACCTATTTACTTTCATTATTTAGCATCTTACTCATTGTTCAATAATTATTTGATACTCAGTGAATGTTTTGGTTGAATTTAATGACATAAGAAATTTGAGATAGAGAGAGTAATTGCTCTGAAATCAGAATAATTTGATATAATTTAACTTGTAAAACTGCATAAGGTAAAATTGCGTAGGCTATGAAATACCTGCAACTAGATATAGGCAGAGTTTCATACACAAAGGGCATGGATTTATTATCTTTTTCAGTTCCCACCCATGGAGATTTCAAAATGCTTTCCTCAGATTAAGAATATCATTATTTCTAGAAGTGTGACATTCCAATGCATGAAGCAACACTGTTCGTAAACAAGAACAACAAAAGAACTCTTTTAACCTACAGAAATGTCTATGAATTTACTATGTATTTTGATGTTTATTACTGTCAAGATAAGGAAACTAGTAATAAGGAAACAGGTAATAAACATATATTCATATCCTAAATGCCATAGTTACTATTCAAAAAAATGAAGGAATGAAATAGCTATTTTCTCAAGGAGTATATTTTAATCTGCTTTACAGATGAAATGCTATATTTGCTGGTTTTGATTTTGTACTATTTGCAGATAATATTCTGAGCGTGTACAGATCGGAACAAGTAAAATATTTCAGGACTGATCTAAATTTCAAAGGAGAAGTGTTAGTCACAGCTAATTTTTAAGAGGTAACTTCAATTTTGTGCCTATATATTTAAAGCAACTGAGCATTTCACTTAGACTTATGAATTGTTATACCTTGGTGTCACAGGTCATGTTCTTCTGGAAATGGACTCAGGCTTTACTGGGAATGCTCTTGGGAACATCTCCTATAAAGAGTGAGCGATGCAGGATTGGGCAGAGAGAAGTTGAATTGTGATGCAATTACAACATAGTCCTCAATCTATTCTAGATACTCTGAGGAGCTAAACACTCTCTTTTAAATCTAAATAGAGCAGAGCTTCTGAGTTGTTCTGCCTTGAGACAAGGGGGTGGGGGTGGGGAGAAGCCATTAAACCTCTGCATTAATAAGTCTTTGTGAACTACTAACCCCACCACTTGGGAGAGGGTTTGACCTTGGGTGAGGCAGCTTCCTTTGGCCCAAGACAATTTGTGAAGAGCATCTCAGGTAAGTCATCAGCTACCAGCTCTCCCAGCAGCCGGGAGAATGAGTGCTTCAGCCCTGACGGGGGCTCTGGGAAGAACTGTATAGCAAGTGGCCAAAGAATAGTCACGTGTCATGTGCTTTCCAATGATCTAGGTTTCTCTCTTCAAACAGGTAGGAAGAGATGAACCCAAATAGTTTCTCCAGCCTCCCAAAGATTTATGATCTACCCTGATGTTTTTTTATCCCCAGGTAGGAAACCCCGGTCGCAAAATTGAGGAAGGGTCTTGAACTATATGTGTAAGTGTAAATGAAATACAGATCCTAGCAGAAGAGTGGAGATGGAAATCAAGATTACATAGCAATCAAATCAACATATAGTTCTCCTTTGTGCCAAGCATTGTGCTGGACGAAAAAATAAGCTTGTGCTATCTCTTAATCTCTTTGGATATCTTGAACTAGATGAGGATTTATAAATGAAATTATTACAAAGCATGTTCCTGCTAAATTGCATTCTTGTAATTATAAGAATGGAATATTTCTTTGGAAGAAACATAAACAGCTCAAGAGTTTACCAACTTATTTTTCTCTCCATGATGTTATATTAGCCCTTACCTCATTTCTGAGATTTCTGGGATCAATGTGATGAGTACCTTTTATAGATCATGACATGTGTCACAGATAAAAATAATTTTAAATTATTTATTAAAGCTCACTATTATCTGTGGACATACTAAGCCACACCACTGATTTCAACCAATACTTCTTTTTACATCTGAGTTTTCTAAAGGGGCAACATTTTGGTTCTTGAACTTTTCATCAAAACAGAAATGTTTAGCAATACTAAACTCATGACACGTCTTTTACCAAAGTTTTATGGCTATCCTCTCTAACAAAGTTTACACACCCACACTCAACATACTACCAGGTGGACAATAAAAGAAGTTTATGGTGTGTTCTGGTGAATGTAGACTTGTTATATTTTGCTTTTATCTCTGCTTTAATATCTGCCCTCTGTTTCCTGACTTTTACTACTTTTTATTTTAATTGTTTTGCTGATTCAAACTTGCTATTGTTGGCCTTGCTATTGTTGAGAAATATTTGAAGAGGGAAGTAAAATCAGTGGGAAAAATACTGTTTTTGTTAATTTGGCTCCAGCTGATTTTATACCTGCAAGTAGGAGAGCTAATGGTTTTGTGGTATGGTTAATTAAATCCTGTGCTGACGGCTTCTGTTGTAGGTATTAAGTCACCCACCTTGTTAGCAGCTCCTCTGGTCTAATAGGGATGGATTTACCATTGGGGAATCATTTTTAAAATTTTACCTTGTGTGCTGGTAACTTAGGGCACAATGCTGATGGTCTGTGTTCTTTTAGCCAGAGAGATGCTTGTGAGATTTGTAAAGGTAATTCATAAAGGGGGCGGGGAGAGTGGTGGTGGTCCCACATTGCTTTGTTTTTAAAACAAGATGATAGGCAAGTAAGTGACACAGACATGAACCTCTCTTTTCTGTCTCTTAGAATTCTTTTCTGTAAGGGGAAAAAAAACACTGCATTTTATTTTCCTAATGCTTCTTGGATTCTCACCAGCAGGTTTTTACAGTCTGTTGCTTGCCTCTCAGATTAGAAGAATGCTTGCATATTTTAAGAATTTTGTAGGATTCAGACAGCCTTTAATTAACAGAAAATTGATGTTTGGGAATGTTACAAAACGATGGGAGATGGAATGCCGAGGTGGGCTTGCAGCCTTCCAGCCTGTGAGTGCAGTGGTGTTCATTTGTGATGGGGGCAAAAGTATGTGTTCCTTTGTGGTATGCAAAGGGGGTGACCTTGTTGGCATGATATTTGCACTACCTGCTCATAGGTGACCTTCTGAAGTCCACCTACTCATGATGGGAAAGGGGGCAGGTAGACCTTGAATGCTCAGAGCCACAGGGCTGCTGAACAGCTCAGGAATTGCTCTCACTTGGACCTGGGTGCTCTGGTTTTAATCCTCCATTGGCCGGGGCAGTAAGGTATGACTGCCTGTGTTTGTGGTTAAGTTTCTTTTCTGTGCCAGGTCATGTCATCTTGCTGCCAGAGACTTGGATGTGATGGAAAAGAGCAGGTCTGTAAAATCATCACTCAGACCGGATGCATATTCTGAGCAGAAGTTAGTTTACAAAGAGGAATGGGGGTGCCGTGGAGGGCTTTTCCTTTTGAATGGAGGGATTTTGGTGACAGATTTGTGGTTGACTCAAGCCAGAGCTCTAGGCAGGAAAAGAAGGGTAGATTGGGGAGTATGAATTGTTTGAAATGTTAACTGTTACTTACATAACCAGAGAGTTATAATCCAAGGAGGAAAAAGGAGCAACTCAACCAGCTTCCTCTGCCTAATGGCAGATCTGCTCACTGGCCAGTTCCCAGCTGAGGTCAACATACTCCATGTCTTGTTTTGTTTTTTTTCCAGTGACCCGCAAAGCTGGTCTTTTGGTCTCAAAAGAGACCTTGTTTTTTTGTTTGTTTTGTTTTGTTTCTGGTTTTTAGGTTTTTTTTAAATGTGCTAGATGTCCCTGATTACTCCCTTTGCTCTCCTCTCCGCAGGTGGTACATGCCAGAGCCCTGCCCTCCCAGCCCTGGTCCGTCCACCAGCCCCTCCTTTACAACCATCGCTGGATATTAAACCATTTCTTCCTTTTCCTCTTGACACTGCGGCTGCAGTCAACCTGTTCCCCAATTTTAATGCGGTAAGTCCCACTGTCAAATTTGCATATGCCAGAGTTCTAAGGACTGGAAAACCTTATAGGCCAGGGGTGAGTTGGTCTCTACCTCTACTTTGCTAAGTTGTTTATTCCATGATTGTCTGAAAGCCCGATGAAGTTAGGTGCCTGCCTGGTTATATAAGTCCCCCCCCCCCCCCCGCACCCACCCAGCCAGGCTCCTTCAAGGAAAATGAAAAGATATTCAATCGATGGGGTTGATCATGAGTTCATGTCTCCCTGATAGTGTCTTTCTGGGTAACACTATAAATTGTATTATTTTGAGGGAATATATCGAAATTGAAATTTAATGAATTTGTTACAGAGAGCATTCGAATTCAAGTAGATGTCTAAAAACTGAAACGTGTGGTTTTTCTATCTGGGCTCTCTACTTTAATTTTAAAATCTATTACTTCTTTTCTAATTGAATAAAGAGTACCCTGATATTCACAGCAGTGATTCATTCCACGTGTAGAACACTTTTTTTTTTTCCTCCTTAAGTTAAAACAACTCAGGGTTCTAGTAGCAAGAGTTTTCTTTCTTTTCTCCTACTCGCCGCAGTTGCTCAGGTTAAGTCTTTCTTAAATTACCTTGGTTTTGGGGGCTTTGTCAGCAGCTTTCTCAACACAAGTTCAATTACTTACTTGTCTCTATTTTCACTCTTAAGCATGTCTTTATACGTTGGCAGATTCCTCATATTCATCATTGTTTTTGTGCGACTGAGCATATTCTTAGGAAGAAAATAGAAATACGAGTTGAAAAGGTTAGAAACCAGTAAATGACATTTTTCCCCCCCTAATACGGTCTGATTCAGCTTTCAGTAGTTATTATAATGCAGGTCTGAACTTATCAATGACAGGACATGTCAACACAATCAAAGCAAAGAGGACTAAAGTGGGAGGTCACTGAATAGTCAGTGATCTAAATAATACAGATTTGTTGTTGCAACACCTTGCCTCCATGATGGATTTAATAAAAAAAAAATTCTGCCCCAAATTAGATCATTCTCCTTCATAAGACAGTACTGGGTCCTCTTTTCTTTAATAAAAGTTTGTCATGGTGACTTGGGACATATACTTATGTGCTAGTCCTTATTAAGGAAAAAGGGAGAATCACAATCATTGCTTTGCTTTTTTTTTTTTGCTTTTTTTGGGGGGTGGGGGGAGGTGAGGGATTTTCCAAAGGAATCTTATTTTGAAAGAAATGGTACATAAATAGAACAGCATGAAGAATGAATGAAGAGATCCTATTTCCAAAGTGGAGGTTTCTAATCCTAGGTGCTTCAGTAAAAGTAGAAAACAAATTGCTCAGCATCACATTTCCTGATTCTTAAATGACCTCACTGAAGGTCCCTGGATTCCCGTTCTTTGAGCTCCTTGTCTGCTTTTCTGTTAAGTGGCTTCCTGGCACAGTCTGGCTTCCAAGACCCCCGTGGATGATCCATCAAGGTGCTGGCCTCTGAGACCACTTGGCATCCTGTCCCTCAGATCTCATGTCAGCTTTAGAGCAGTTGAAGTGAAATTGCTGGAAGGCTGTAAAGGGCTGGGTTTAAAATTTTTGATTTGCTCTTTGGGAAACATTAAAAGTAAAATGATTAATTTGATTGAGTGTTGTTTGTCATAAAACAAAGTTGAGTGATATGCTGAGTTCTAGACACTGAGCAAATCTCTTTACCCTCTTTGTTACTGTCTCTGCCCTCCTCTTTAAAACAAAGGGAGTGGACCTGATAATTTCTACCTTTGAGAGTTATACCAAAATATTTGAGCTTTCGTGGGCAAAGGCAGCTTTGGGTGGTGGTCAAGCTGGACTCTGTCGCTAGACTGTGTAAATTCAAATCTCAGAGATGCTTCTTACAGTCAATATGACCTGGGGTAAGTCACATAATCCCTGTATATCTCAATATCTTCATCTGTAAAATGGGACTAACAACCTACTTTATCGATGTGTGGTGATGCGAATGTGGGTTAAATCATTTGGAATAGGGCTCAGCATATAGCAAGCACTACTTGCATAACAGGTATTATGTTCAAAAATAGACTGTAAACCCTTCTTATTTTGAATGTGGCAGTTCACTGACTAACTAATTGCCAAAGTTTGACTTGATCCTTTTTTTTTCACATGATGGATTTTGTGTTGAATTGGTATTTGTTGCATTTAAACCAAGAGACCCTCTATTGCTACACCTATTATTTCCTTCTATTCAAGGTATAGTCAGCCATGGATTAAGACACTCCTTGCTTCTGCTGAGGAGAGTGGTTACAAAGTATATAATTAGGTGGCTTTGGACTCAGAATTAAGGCATAGAGCATCTCTCTAAATAAAAGCCTGAGTTCTTGATGTTGTAGCAACTGTGGATCTTAATCCACAAATTCAAGGTGTATGAAACATATATATATATATATATATATATATTTTTTTTTTTTTTTTAATGCAAGTTGATTTTATTTCTGGTTCAAAAGCTCATGCCATCAGACTGGAAGGAAATGCAATTTAATTCTGTCAAGGTGTGTTAAGAGTCAGGAATCTAAAGGTTATCCACCTAGCTTTTGGTAGGAGAATTCCTCTGGTCATCAAGTTGTTTCTCCAAAGAGGCGTTCATGTGAGGGTCCACACCTGGTCAGCATGGCCCTTTTGGCCCCAGCTGTCAGATTTGGGCACACAAACTGAGATTGTCTGTGGTCCCTCCTGCCTGGATGTGCCATACTGCTATAACGATTTTGCCAAGAAAATGATGAACCCCTCTGCAACCCAACGACCTTCCCCCACTTGACCTTTTTGAAACAAAGTCCATGATGATCGGAAACTGTCTCCCTATTCTATTCCTCTTCTGAAGAAATGAGTATGGAATTATCTGTCTGTTTGGGGGAGAGTGAAGCAGAATGGTGAAGGAAATATGTAAGAAATATACACATGTAAAATAAAATGTATAAAAACATAAATGGATATCTGATCGTTATCCTTCCACAAGAGCATAATCCGCTGGGTTTGAATGTGAGTCAGGAAGACTAATGAAACATCTGTAAAAATAAGCACACTTAGAGGGGGAAGGAAAACAGATGTAGGATCTGAGCTGGGATATGGATGTAAAAGAGGATATTTGATAAAACCATCAGACTCCCTTACTCTACTCAAAGCCAGCTTTTAAGGAATAGCAACAGAAGCTGTTCTCTTGACCTAGGGATATGGTATCACTAAATGTTCCAGGAACTTTCAGACAAGAGATAGCTTTCCTTGAATTCCTCCTATACTCCCATCTTCCTCAGTCTCTTAAGATATTGGAGTTTCAGTGCTTAGGACCATTCTGATCCCCGTGATCCCATTCGGAGTATTTATTTCTTGAAAGGAACCGATCCTAGGAGTAAGATGATGTTTAGGGAAGAAATGTTAGGGGATGGTGTGAACTTGGTCCATTCAGTTAATTGCTGTTTATTAAGCATCTACTATGTGGGAGAAACAGTGATAACAAAAATCATGTTATGACCTCTGCCATGAAATAATTCAGTTTATAAAGGAGAAGTTGGACAAGTAAAGACATGTTTGTAAATATGGGTGCTTTTATGAAGAAAGATGTACATAGGATAAAATGTCAGCTTGGGGACAGTAGTGACACGCTGTGTGGTTGTCTTAATGAGGGTTTGGTGAGAAAAATAGCAACGATTTTAGGCATGTAAGTAGAAAAGGGCTTCATATATGGATTTAAGTGCTTACAATACCTTTGGAGGTGCTGGATGAACAAAGGTCAGAGAAAGTTGTTGCTGGCTCTTGGTTTTCTCTGCTTCCTTTCATGGAATCAGAAAGTTGTAGCACTACAGGACATCCAGTAACACCCAGTTGCTTTCATCCATATCCCATTAAATGTAATCCTTAGTGGAATCGAAGCCTGAGCACTGCTGGCAGAGATATGTGGTCGTGTAAACCTCGGGCTTCCAGTCTTTGTGGTGGGAGGGAGAACACAGAAGAAGGGAGGCGGTGCTGAGTTGCCAACAGCAGACATGCCATGATGGCTGAATGGAAAGGGCTAAGTGGACTCAGAAAAACCTGAACATGTCTGTAATCGTGGGCATGAGGCTAAATCCACTGGCACTCCAGTGTCCTGTCCTGTAAAACGAGAATCGCTAAATATCTCTTAGGTTTGTTATCAGAGGGTAGATGAGTTTTAAAAGGCTGGAGACTGACACCAAGAATGGGCTTGAGTAAGGCCTTGGGCTGTTGTTTAGAATGGGAGCTAATCATTAAAACATGGCTATCCTCCTTGATCATTTCCCCCCGGGATCTCACGGTTGCCCTTTTGTTTTTCTTTTTTCTAACATATTTTCTTCATATTTTGATCAGCAGTTATGACATGAATGGACCTTCAAAATGTTGTTGGAAAGGTACAACTTTTGGGGAATGTGTTCATGGGCACTGACTGTGAGCCTGACTCCCTGCTCTCCTTCCATAGCTGTGTTTCCTGTTGGCACAAAGATTAAATGAATAAACTGACCTAGTGCACCTGCCTATACCTGGTACTCAGTAAATATTGAGCCCTCCCTTCAAGGAGATGCACAAGGAAAAGTAAGGAGGTTGGTTGCACAGAGGGCGAAGAGGCAGAAATGTGGGCAAATAGAGGAGCGTGTCTATCTCGCATTCCGTTAGCTTTGGCTAATATTCTTCAACATTAAAAAAAGTAAATGAGTGCAGAATTTTGACTCTGTGCTGCTCCTCTGTATAATAAGATTTCATTATAGGAGAGGGTGCAAAGGGCAGCAGGAGGGAGAAGGGAAGGGAAAGAGAAAAACTGAGGGAGGAAAAGAGATCAAATCCTACCATGTGACTCTATTCTAGTTCTTACTATTCATGTTTCTGAAAAACACCAATTTCCCTAGAAACTTGAGTGTAGTGTTAGTTTGGGTTCAAGAGTTTTATCAGTGTGGGGACGGGAAGGTGAAGTTTATGTGAGTTGTAGCAGTGCTTCTCACCCTCTGGGGGTGCATATGAATCACAGAGGGAAGCGGGTTAAAAGGCAGATTCTGATCCCGTACTTCAGGGGTGGGGACTGAGATTTTCAACATTTGTGGGTAGAGGGAAGGAAAACAAAAAGAATGATGACATACATTGGACTTAATCAAAAGCATCTGTTATAAGGATAGCGCTAATAAACAGAATGGAGAATATGAGGAGGAAGAGGTTATTCGTCTCTCACTCTATGATTCACTCATTGGGTATTTATTGAGCACTGACTATATGCCTGGCACTACAGTAGACCCTAGAAATACAAAAACGAGAAGGGGAAGGAGAAGGAGGAGAAAGAGGAGGAGAAGGACCAAGAGGAAGAGGAGGAGGAGGAGGAAGAGGAGGAGAAAAAGGGGGTGGAGGAGGAGGAATGATTCTTGTATCCATGGCGTTGACATAATTGATAATTCACTCTTTGAAACACTTCTATCATTCACTGGTGAAACATCTAGATGTTTTACCAATGAGCCCTATGCAAGCAGGAACCCTATCTATCTATATAGGTTGCCTCATTTATGGGGTGGAGGAGGTAAATTATTCCATAAAGCACTCTGTAATTAATGCTTAAGTAAATTCCTTTGAAAGTAAATGCTCCCTGACTTCAAGGGATGGGGAGGTCACTTGGAGGTGGCCAAAGGGAAGCTATAGGGTAAAGGTTAAGGTTTAATTTGGGAGCTGATATGAGCTTATATCATATTTATCTTGTTTGGTAAGGTAGCCATTATACAGAGCCTGAAACATCTCAAAGACTCAACCCACATTTGTTTAATGAATGAGTGGAGAATAGATAGATACCTGGATGGATGGATAGATAAATAGGTAAGAAAAATGCACGACAGATAATTAATATAAAGAAATAGCTATTACAGTTGTACCATGAGAAATACAATTGATGGAAAGGTCTCAAAAACAAATCTAAAGTACTCACTGGTTTTATACAGTAGATTATTTACATCTAATCAAAATTATTAATTTAAGCAATTATTAGGAAATATAAGCAATCATAGATAGCATCAAGCCATCCCTTTAATTTTCATCCATAGTGTTTTGTTGACTCATGTATGTATTTACTCTGGCTATGTAAAAGAGCAGCGATATGAAACCCCTAGTGATTGTCTAAAGAATGTACTCTAAAATCCATCCTTTATAATATCCATCAATTATTTCATGTGAATCCAGAATGGCTGTCACTATAAAATATTGGGGAGGCACTTCAGGTCTCTAAAAGCATAGCATTAAATGTGCTTAATATATAGAGATTATACTACAACTATAGCTTAAATATGCATTTATAATTTTATAGGTGAATGACAAAAATATGGAACCCCAAATAGGAAATTTCAAATTCAAGAGCTTGTTATTCTTGGATCTATATATCCTTCAGGATTTTCTACGACTCTAAAAGAGTAGCATTAAATGTGCTTAATATGTAGAGATTATTCTACAACTATAGCTTGAATATGCACTTATAATATTATAGGTATATGAAAAAAATACAGAACCCAAAATAGGAAATTTCAAATTCAAGTTTTTGTTATTCTTGGATATATATCCTTCAGGATTTTCATTTTCTCCATCTTTAAAATGGAAATGCCATCATATTTATTGTTACACTTTGTTTCCTTCCCTTTCAAAAAATTTTCATAACTATTGCTCTGTTCAGTATCCCTGTACTTTGTTACCTGCTCCAGATATGGAGATGTCTCCCATCATCTGCCAGTGGTGGAGTTATAGAAACAGTGGTTAAGCACACTTGCATTTGTTTGGTTCAAAGAGATATTAATTAAATTCAGTTTACACATCAATAACTGCTCTTACTAAGTTTCCAACTGCTGCTGTCACTAAAATAGGTAGGCAGCCAAGTTGAAATTATGGGTAGAAAAATAAGCCTGTCTTTCTTAGCCACAACTGGTAGAGGGTGTGGACATTTATCAGGTGAAAATGCCATAGTACATATGGTATTGATTGCTAGGTTCTTTGTCCTTTGAAGACAGATGTAGCAGATTGCTAGCTAGTTCTGTGCATTGAGTGTGACATATTTGTAGAGCAAAAGCCTCTTCAGAAACATCTGCTTATGAAGTCTCCTTTCATCATATGTTTTTACACTGAAACAAATATATAAGCGTGTTTGCTGAGCTCTGCAGCTTTCTGTGAAACCAAAAATTTATAAAAATCATACCTACTTATTATGACCCCCAAAACACAAAGTGACTTAATAAAAGGCTAAACAAATACAAAATACACGAATATTTTTCTGTTTAAACACTTGCTTCCTCTTTGAGCAGGTAACACATTTTCCTATGATTCAAACATAAAAAGAAAAATGTTTCCCTTACTGCTCTTCCGTGCTACTCGGTTCTCTCATAAGTGACAATCTGTGTGGTGAATTGCTTTTGTATCTATCCTTCCAGAGATACTGTGATGTATGAATATCTTCCTCTCACTAAAGATTGTGGTATAATCAACATTATACATTTATTTTCCTCTATCAGTCAATCTAAGCATAATGAGCTGACGCTTTGCTCTTGCAAAAATTTGACCTATTCTTACTAACTGTGATTCTGGGTAAGTAAGGGGACTTGAATAAGAGAATATCTAAGCTCATAGCTTATCCTGTGAACCAAGAGCTCTTTTGGAGATCCCTGCTCACACTCAGATATAAACATTTTTTAAATGAAAGAAACTTTTTAGGCTTAGTTTGTGCCTACTCCAACTCACTTATTAGGTTGGTGCAAAAATAATTGCAGTTTTTGCAATTATTTTTAACCTTTTAGACTGCAATTACTTTTGCACCAACCTAATGGTTTACAGCTAAGCCTAGGATGATTGAGAGGTTTCCAGTTTTGTGGCTAGTAAGTGTAGAACTAAGAGAAAACTGAGATTTATGACTTATCTTTCTCATAAGGATGCTCATCATCGATCCATAGCGTTATGAGTTGAATTGTGTCCCCCCAAAATTCATAACCACAGTGCCTTAGATTATAACCTTATTTAGAAATAGGGTTGGTGAAGATGTAATTAAGATGAGATCATTAGTGAGTCCTGTGACTGGTATACTTATAAAAATGGGAAATTGACACAGAGGCACGCATAGAGGGGAGATGATGTGAAGACACAGGGAGAACATCATCTATTAGGTTGGAGCAAAAGTAACTGAGGTTTAAAGGTTAAAAATCATTGTTAAAACCGCAACTACTTCTGCACCAACCTAATAGACGCCAAGAGAGAGTCCGGGAACTTCCAAATCCTTTCCTCACAGCCCTCAGAAGGAACCAGCCCTGCTGACCCTTTGATTTTGGACTTCTAGCCTCCAGAACTCTGAGCAAATAAGTATCTGTTGTTTAAGCCACCCAGTTTGTAGTACTATGGTATACAGCCCTGACAATACAGGATTCTTAGAACCATCTCATCTACCTACCTGTACTTGCCAAGCTCTACAATATTTGTGACAACTTGCAGTCCAGCTTTTTACTTATCTCCAGTGATAATAAATAAGCCAAGCCCTGGGGGAGACAGACTCTACACTCTAGATCACCTACACTGTAAAGAAGTTCTCCATTGGGAGCCACTGCAAGTTCCCTGTAACTGCTATAAATCAAGGAAGATGATAATACACAATGTGTACCTTTTTATTAAAAAAAAATCCGTGTGTGTGTGTGTGTGTGTGTATCACAAACTAATTGACAGGGGCTAATAAGGAAGGCAATTTTACACTCACTGTTTTTAAATCTAATTTCATAAGAGCCTTGCATGTTGTAGGTGTTATCTGAATGACATCAGTAAAGAAACCAGTAGGTGACAGATAAAGTAATTTGTCCCAAATCATACAAATAGTGAATCACTGAATTATGGCTAGATTTAGGTTCAGTGATCGAAGTCCAGTGCAATTTCATCAAGACATACGGTGCTGATCTCCTGCCTGCAAAGAGTAGTACTTTCTTTAATCAGCTGTCAGAGCCTTGGTACACTGTAATAGCTAATTAATTAAATAATCTCTAATTCCTTAGAAGACATAACTCCAAGAAAGTAAGCTATTTCTTGAATAATATTCTGACTGTGACTGAATTGTTATGAAAAAGAACATTTACAGCATCAAAGGACTGTACATTTTGTCACCTTCAGAAACATTTATATTGTATATGGGCAATCATTGTTAGGGGAATAAATAACTTTAAGTGGCGGTAAGTTAAAAAAATCTATTCCTATCCCAGTAACAGTTTAGACTTTTTAAGACTCAAGACCCATTTGCACACGTAGAATAAATAATACTAATCTTAGAATCTAAAAGGTTTGAATTCTATGTTTAATACTTTATCTGTGGCAAAACCCTGAGTCCACATTTCCTCATCTGTGAAATTAGGAGTAATTATATTGACCTTGTATGAGTGTCTAAAGGTGTTAAAGATTGAAACTGCTACAGAAATAGTAGGCATGAAGGAAATCTATTAAATCAGAGTCTCTGGTGTTGGGACCCTAATGAGCATGTTTTTACAACCTCCCCAAGATGATTTTTTTGCCCCTTAAGTGTTGAGAATCACTGCATTCCACCCTGTGGCCAAAATTGGCGGGAAAATCCATTTTCACAGCTAAGTACAGATGAATGAACAACCTTCTCAGACTATCTTTTGAGGAAAGTTGTCTTTTTCACCCTTCCGCCTCAATACAAATGTAAAGAACGATGCTAACACTATTTGTTATTCCTCTTAGTCAAAGAAATGAGAACTTTTTGCCAGCAAGACTATTTTGTTTCATGACTCAGTGCTTCTCAAAGTGTGGTTCTGTACATCTGTACTTGTCCAACGACTGTTTACAGGTCTGTAGTGAGATAAGTACAGAAATTGAGAGTGAGCAGCGTTTAGAAATTTTCATGGCAACTTAAGAGAGCAATTTTACATCTGGTGAAGGTAATAAAGAATTGTGGCTTATATTGTGCATGTCTTTTTCATTCTATTTCTCCTGCTAATTCACTTTTATGATATTTTATAAAAGTAGCAGCCTGTGACTGATGGGGCCAGTTCTGGTCCTTCAGCAAAGAGAAGGGAGAAGCACTACTCCGTGAAGGATGTCAGAATTCTGAGTCTAGTTAGAAAGTGAAGGAGACTTGGAAGCAGTTATTTAGGGAATTCGCACAATGTATGGTTGAGAAAGCCACAAATGCAATTTGCTTTAAATTCCTTTCACTCTGTCCAGTTTCCCTGATCCTGGTAAGGTGTGGCAGTGGCAGCGGCTCTCTCGGAAACTCATAAATCAAGACAGTAGTAGAATCAAAAGGAAGATGAATTGCGTCATGTCTCTCTTTGAAGCATAACCCCTTATGCCACATTTTATCTTCAGTTTAGGCAAATAATGAAGCGGTAAAATTAGTAATTATTTCTTGAGCTTCCTTTCTTGAATACTTTCAAATGGATTTACTTCAAGGAACTCACTGAGGGATTTTAAGAAACTAAAAAGAAAAAAAAAATGCAAAATTTAAGTGAGTATATGTGGGGATAAGAAATGCTATTGTTTGATTTCTAATCCAAATTATTTTTAATAGAAACTAGAATAAACAATAATCTAGTATTACAATAGGTCAGGGACACTTTTAAAGGTGTTTTTTCAAGTAACTCACATAGAAAGATAATAAGTTTCACCAAAACATTCTCCTGTTCTTTAGAGCATCTGTGCATATCTACTGTTTCAGTGTTTCTGTGACTTTTGTCAACTACTACATTGAAAAGGAACTGTCTTTGCTTTCCTAAGAACTTGTAATAGAAAAGACAAACAAGAGAGGTAACCAGCAGTTTCTAGCACTTTCTATATATGTAGAATTTATATAGTTGGATAAATGGTGTTTGGGTATAATAGTCTATATGGGAAGGTTGCTGCCACTTTCTCCAGATAATCCTGCTTGCCTTTTTTAAGTAAAGGAAAAAGTTCAGAAAATACTAATTTGATTTTCAGAATAAACTTAATTATCTCTTAGATGATCTATAAGGTCTTAGAAAGACATTCTGTTTGGAAATCCTGGTTTGGATTGAGGCAGAGATATAAAATAGAATGATTTTGAGCTTAGAGTTTGTTTTTAATTCTACTTATCTAAAATCATAGAAAACCTTTAGAATTTTGAAAAACAAAACATATACACAGGTATGTACATGTCTGTATATGTTTATGCATATGTGGATGCTTTCTACTGTGGATCATGGTTTAAAGTACTGAACCCAAGTATGTAAACAAACTCTTGCATATATGTGTTAAAAGGCTCAATCCAAAGATGATTATTGCAGCAATGTTTTTATTAACAAAACACAATATGAAAACAAAAACAATGCATAACAATCAATATGATTTCAATGGGGAAATGGATATGTAAATTGAGATCTATTTATAAAATGTACCTAAAAAGATATTTGAAATGAAAGAATTTTTGTTTTAATGTGCAAATATCATAAAAGCGTAATATCGGCTAGGGAGGAAATAGTTGCAGACTGCATGCAGAGTTTTAGAATATATGTGTGCAAGTGTGTATTTTAAAATCACATGGCAATGACGGAAAGAAAGAGAGAGAAAGAGAGAGAGAGAGAGAGAGAGAGAGAGAGAGAGAGAGATTGATTTACAGTATATAACAACATGGACTGGAAAAACACACATCAAATCCTTATTTGCAGTGTTTCTAAAGAGTGAATGAGAGACTAGGTGTTGAGATGGGAACAAAGGAGATTTCAGCATATCTGTAATGCTCAAGTTTTATAATTTAAAAAAGAAATATCTATAACAAAAGTAAAGAGTTGTTAATTATATTTTAATCTAGGTATCAGTACATGGTTATTTATAATAGTCTACATAATTTATGTATAAAAAACTTAGTTTTATATTGCATGTGTCTTCAGTAAACTGCTTAATAGCAACATGTACTACCTATAACATGTTATTAGTTCAGGGCCCCACTATAAATAATTTAAATGTGCCAATGTCAGATACTAGTTTATATTTTCTGGTCAACATGCCCTCAACTCTGAGATTTCTATGATACACTTATGATTTGGCTTGCTCAAAGGTCTTCTAGTAGAACTATCTAGATTAATATCCAGGTAGAAAGGATAGTGATTCTTGTAACCTTCTACTATTTAGATGACATTGTAAATGTAATCCGAAAATGTGTTGACCAAGCTTGGCAACTTACTCCTAAAATCTAATTCAAATTTACTGATTAAAAAAATATCATTTAAATACTTGTACATTCACTGAAAGTCAAAGAGGTTAGTAACATTTCTGGGTTTTATCATTAATATTAATTGTAATGGAATTTGATCGCAATGGTACTCTAGCTTACATCATTTCATAGTATAGTAGGGATGGTATTTTAAAGTCTTGGGGAAACCAATATCACCGTTCAAACAATGCCTTTGAATCATTTCTCAGAAGTGGTCAACTTTATTCACACTTCCTTAAAACAAATCGGTCCAACAAGCAAAACTGTCATGTTGAGACTAAAGTTTTTGTTGAACACTCTATAATTTTTAAGGAATTGTTGTAGGTTTCAGATAACCACTGGGTTTTGAATGTTCGGAAATGTTTTATTTTGAAAGCAAGGGTCACTGAGCTCACTATAACATATCTGTTATAGAATTCCTGAATGAAGTTAAACAACCCAATTTAAATTTAAAGTTGGTTGACCAGACTTGTTTATACATTCAACTTACTATATAAATACCATTATTCTAAATAGTTATACAAATAACTTGTGGGGTCCTCTCTCCACCACCAAAAGAAGAAATAAATATAAAATATCAGACTGCTGTACATACCAACCCAAACAGAACCATAAAACCATTTCTTCCACACAACAGAATTTAGTGGTCATAAATACAGCGTGTGGTACATCTGATGAAAATATTCAATTTTAGCTGAATGAAAATAACATAAGCTAGAACATAAACAAGATCATATTTTATAGGTGTTAGCTCCAGAATTTCTCTTCATTTCTTTCTTAAAAAAAAAAAAAAATTGAAGATAATTTTAAGAGCCTAACAAGCATGTTTCTGGCAAAAATAAAAATGTTAAAGCTAACGAACTCCCTAAGAAGAAAACAACCCACATCAACAAACTTCCAATCCACTGACAAATTCTTTAAGTGTTGCGTTACGTGATGACCTTCACTCAAATTCACTCTTCTCAGCAAACATTAGCAAGTTCAAAATGAGGAGGAAAACTGATTGCTTTGTGTTATACTAGCTGATTGCCAACTTCATTAAAAAGTTTTGGGGATCTGTGACAGAACACGCAGAATTGGAGAGCCCATGTTGCTCTCCGAATTCTTTTGAAAGTGTGTGATGCATTGTATATGCCATCCTAAATAGTATGTCCTTTGCAGAGGCCTATGAGCTGTTTGGAGGAAATTTTAAAAATCATGTTTTAAAAACTTCCATGCCTAATAAAGAACAGAAATGAATGTAGCTGTCTCTTTCTCATCTGCATATAGGGCTGCCTGTTTTTAACTGGTGAAGAAGGCCCCTCACAGTAGTGGCCAGGAGAAGGCATTAGCTTTACCCTTAATAGAGTCAGGTTAACCTTTCAGAACATCCTGAAGAAAAAGACCGCGGGAGCAAACAAAAATGTTCCAAGTTGAGTTTTGGCTCCTGAAATCATTCCAGAGATTTAACATTGACAAACTTAAAATTTGTTTATATTTAATATACAATTCTATAGGTTTTGGGGAATGTTGATTATATATGTAATTCCTCCTCCGCATGCTGCTTTTATTTTGGTCATCTTCCCCACACTTTCAGATTTTGAAATAACTAGCAGTCCAGGATGCTTCCCTTCTCATCACATCTTTGGATCTTCTTGCCAAAGTCAATGTTTTACTGTAAATATGGTATTTAACTCTGTAATCACTATCTAATTCCATCTTTCATACACTGGCCTGCTTTGAAAGATCTGTTTTCTTTCTTTATACGGATATATTGGCTGATTGGTAGCCATTATTTTTAACTGACATTGGCAACTTGTGTTTTTGAGTAGGTGACGTGGAAGAACAAATGGCTCTAAATTTCTCTCATGTCCTGAGCATATCGCATTATTTTCTTCTTTTTCTGATTCTTAAAAGAATGGCATAAACAAAAATCTATAGATGTGAAATGCTCTGAAAAACACCTTTTATGACAAAAACCTGTGTTTTACTTATGCCATTTTTTACAAAACATCTTTATATGGAATACTGATGTTTAAAAAGGACCTGACCTAAGGAATTATGCTATTGAAATTATTAATGTATGTTTTATAATTGTGAGCTTTCCTCTCATAAATTTTGGCTCTTGAGAATGTATTAAGTAGAAGTTAACTTTGGGAAATAAAAGAAACATTTATAAATACATAAATGTGTTTATCGATTTGATTGCTAGAAGATAATATTGAACCACAAATTATTTGAACTTGTAGAACATCAATATAAACTGAAAACATTGACAATAGCTAGCCTATCTAATTGAACTGACAGGTATTTAAGACATAAGGGTTCCACTGTTAATTTATATTTTAAAATGGAAAATATTTACATTTTTGCCATCAAAATGGGCATTATTTATTGGAATTAACATATTTCATGGTACCTTTCAAGAGCATGGTAACTTCCTATTTCTCTCCAACCTTTTACTCTTCGATTAATTCAGTAAATATTCTGTTACTGTCACAGTTCTAATCATGGGAGATACAATGACTAAGACCCAGCCCTTTCCTTCAAGGAACTTAAGAGTCTTGATCTAGGAAATTTGAATACAATTGTATTTTAATTCATGAGTCAATAAGCGTTTATTTACTACATGACTAATATAGCCAAGCACTCTTAGAGTTGCAGATATCAGACAATTCATAAATGTTCATGGAATGTTGTAGAATAAATGAAGAATAAAGTTCGTAACTTATTTGTCCAGGCAAGCACAAGAAACCGACACATTTTAAATAATTTAAGTAGTAAATTTGGTACTACTAATGTGACAGATTGCTTCCCTTTAATGAATTGGCTCTTATTTGGACAAAGTCAAAGAATTGTAAAAAATAAATCTATCCTGTCCCATCATTTTCACCTAACTTGTATTTATGATAAAAGAATGATATCCAGTTTTGCATTCAATATAGATTAATTAAATGTGGTTTTTGAGCCATTTAAAATATTCAATATGAGATTGGAGCTTTAAATATTTTCTGGTTTTGAAGAGTTGCTTTGCCAAGATTTCTCCTTGTATAAATGGAAACTGTCATGAAATGGGTTTCTTTCCTTATATCCTCAGAAAGGACATATTGTGTCACTTTTGGTAAAATAGCTTTTTGATGTGGTTGGACAACCTTTTCTCGGCAAGTTCTGCAAGTTCCCATGATGTCATCCTACTGAATAGTTTCTGGGGACATGCATCCATGGCCCCTCCCTTCATAATCCCGCAAGAATACAGCAGCACCTCTATGTAGTCTTATAAACTTCAAGACAAAACACCCTCTGGTGACATTACTGTTTCTTCCAGAACACTCTGCTTACTTGTCTTTTAACCTTGACTTTTCCACAGTTAAGTATTAGGTTGGTGAAAAAGTAGTTGCGGTTTTTGCAATTGTTTTTAACCTTTTAAACTGCAATTATTTTTGCACCAACCTAGTAGTATATGTGCACATACTTTTAAGCTATAAAGAAAAATTTAATGTAACATATGCAATTATGATTCATATGATTGTTGTAGGATAGAGAGCAGTGCTCTTGAACTTCAGTATGCAATTAAGACAGAGCATGCACTTCTAACAGAGTCACAGGTGAAGCTGGTGGTGCTTGTGCATGGACCACACATTGACGAGCAAGGCTGTAGAGCTTAAGATGGTGGATTTTGGAATCAGAGTCTAAGGTTTATGTTCTAGATTCACTTCTTACTAACTATGTAATGGTGGGGAAGTTACTTGGTCTCCCTATGTGTCAGTTTCTGCATTTGTGAAATGGAAGTAATACTGCAAACTGCCTCATGGGTTATTTGTGGATTAAATGTGGTTATCTTATCTCCTGGAATACACCTAACCTCAAGACTGTTGCACAGGCTTTGAGTATTTGTGAGAATGGCACTGATGATTGCATCTTTGTTATTTCTTGATGGATTTTTTTCCAGTTCTTTTGTCACATTCTAACATCCTTTGAGTATGTTGAATTCCTGTTATGGGCTATTTTATTCATGCAATCATAAGAGATGTGTAAGAATCACGCAGATTTTAATTGGCAGTTCTCTTCTTCATTTGTTATCAATGTTTATAGAAACCTAAACCTACAAACAAGGTTATGATTCCCTGATCTTTCTCTCCACTTTGATTTGTGTAAGAAGCAATTTGCACAGATCTGCAAGAAATAACTGTCTACAGATTCCAGTAACTCTAGACCGCCCAAGTCTCTGGAATCTTACAGTCCTTCAATGTGCAAAACACCCTCATAAAGGAGATTAAATGAAGTGCTCTCCAGATTTGTCAAGTCTTAATGAGAAAAATCGCTTTAAAATAAATTTTAATAAAGCATCTTAAGTAACATTTGAATCAGTTGAAGTTTACACCATGTTTTTTAAATAGCATTCATATGAAAAAAGATCAATGATTATTTTTTTCTGCTAAGCCTATAAAATTGGCAATGGATGCCATATAATATTATAGCACATAAAATCTACAGTTAAATGTAGACAGTTGTTAACTTGTTTTTTTAAAGCTACATTTAAAATGTAAAGTGATGTACTTTAAGAAATAATTTGATTAAACTAGTCAAGAATATAAAGGGAGAGCAAATTTTACCACCACAATTAATTCTGTGGGTAAAAGAAACAGACTTACAGATAATGAAAATGGAAGAAAATCATTACTTTAAGAATTGAGCGGTGTTAATGGGTATTATTTAATTAGCCGTATTACCTAATATTCTTTAGAACTTAAAGTACTCTTGAAAAATAAGCATGGGTTTGTTGTATTTGTGGTGGTAAATAGATGGAAGGATGAAGAGAAAGAGGGAAGGAAGAAAAGAAGGGCAAAGGAGGAAAGGAGGGAAATAAGAAAGGAAGGATTGATTCATCACTGCCATTTTAGAACATTCTGTCAAAGAAATGTAGGTCTGGAATGATTTACAGCAAGATAATAAGGAAACTCTCATATTGAGGTTTTCTGTTGTTTTTATTGCATGCTATTTAAGCAATCCCTTTAAGAGATTAGTACTTAGAAAATGCCTATAATTTACTAAACAGCCATATCAGAATTTAGATAACAAGAATTATTCTGGACATTTGTATTATCTGTACATATAGCATTGAAAATCTTAGATCTGTCTATACCTGGTTTTCCTTGAGTGTTCTGTTTTGCTTAGGATTGAGAAACTATATATATGTCACTAAGAAATTGATTAGCAATAAAAAGATCACTGGTAGCCTAGCATAAATGACAGATTACAGAATCACATTGGACTAGTTTTCAATTCCGTCTAGCCTTGATTTCAGCAAGCCATAGAGCCAGACAGAGTGGGGCTGGGCAGTGCTGCCATTACAGGCAACAACCAGTACTTTCTAGAATTTTCTATTTGTGACCCAACATGCTGAAGCTGTTGGCTCTGAATACTGGTTGGAAACATTCTCAGATGATATATGTGAGGAAAATAAATGGAATGGCCTATACAGGTCTCTGATGGTAGAAGAGGGAAGAAAGATTAGTTTCTTTCTTTCTAACTGCCTCAGAAGTAGGTGGAGATTGTAGAGTTGTCAAAACTTAGATTTTCTCTAGGTTTGACACGCTTCCAAAATCCACTATTTGCCATTGTCCCATAGCAGTGTTTAACACACAATAGACGTTCCCTTAGTTCGGGGTGAATGAATTAGTCTCAGTTACTGCTAAAACTAGTCTGTGTTGAGAAGTCCTCTTTGAAATGTGTAGCTTACCTTTGAAGATAAACAGCTGGGTTCAAATCCAAGCATTGCCACTTACCAGATGTGGCTCCTGGTCTGTGTACTTTACAGCTTCCTGAGTGACTAATTCCTCCCCTATAAAATAAGGATAATACTGTGGGACACCGTACGACACAGAACCTCCCATCTAAAAACTTTATATAGTACTAAGTAAGTGCCAGATGAACAGGTGCTCAGGAAATGACATTTTCTTCCCTTCTTCATGTTCTTAAACATAACCAAATCCATGATCACCGAATCCCTGATTGCGTTTACCTCCACAGCTTATGTCCACACCCCAAAATTATATAACAGTCTTCCTCAATTTTTGAACGGAAAAACAGTGTTTTAAAATTTCCCTAAACTTTCCCTTCTTAAGAAAAGCAATTTGGCCCTGTGGCCACTGGCAGTCACTGCCCTTTCAGGTCTTTTCTCAGTCCCTGTAAACTAGTACCACACTTCTTGCAGCTTTGCAAGATGCTCATTTAAACTCACTTCTTGGTGTTGCCTGCCCTTTGAGGAAGAAGACAAGTTTGAGATTCATCTACATTGAATTATATACTAATGCAAAAACCAAAATTTTGCTGGTGGGACATTTGCTAAGTTTTGTTAATGTACGGTTTTTCTCTGTACTGAATGCTGAACGTGGATGTAGAAAACATACATTTAAAACAAGACTCAACAGCTGCAACTTGGTAATGAGAGAGAAAAAACAAAACAAAACTGAAAACAGTTAGTTCAAGTGAAGTCACTTTATCTTGGTTCAATTGCCGTTCTTCCTATCTTGTCTTCCCCCTCACAGGGACTGTTGGCATTAAACTTGGCTAAGAGTAGTGAGGGTTAGTGGCTGCCTTGGGACTAGGTGGGGACTACAAGGGACTTCAGCTTTTCCAAAAAACTCTTAGGTCACACACTTCTGCTGTAGTTGTACCAACTGGCTGATTCAATAGCTGTATTTTTCTCAAATTCCCAACCTAGCTTTGAATTCCCAATTTGGCCTGTCACTGAATTCTGAGGTTTATTATTCATGTCTAATTCCCACTCTCACCCTCAAAAATGGAGGCTGTGTGTCAGGAATAATATCCTTAAGGTTCATTTGTCCATTTGTCCTTTCTTTCTCTGTCAATTCCAACTATAGTTAAGATCTCCCACAATGAGTAGGATTGGAGATAGAAGAGTTAGTAGGTTAGTTATACTAGAGTCTACAAATGTGTGGGTCTCAGGGTCTCAGCTGACCTCTTACCTCCTGTGCTTCTTCATTCACACCCCAGATCCCAGCCACTAGTGTGACCTCACCACTTGTACCATCTCCTTCTCAACAGCTGTTTATCAGCCACTCTAACAACCTTGGCGGCAATTTGATTTGGACAACTCTTAAGTGATTAGTGTGAATTTGACAGCACAGCTGTTGCCAATTCCGGTACTACCACTGGGTGCAAGAACCTGGTATATTCGACAATTTGGAATTCACGAAACTTCCTCAGGGACCATTGCATCAAAGACATGCAGCGTATTCTGACTTCAAGGTCTCTTGGCTCTAATTGGCTTATTCTCAAAGGTGGTTTTGTTGTTTTTAGATACTGAGGTTTTGCTTCGTCTCAGATACATACTTCAGTGTGTTGATAACAAAGATGTGTTTAGGGAGTAATAATCAGAAAAGCTACCATGTTTGAGAGCCATCCATAAACTATGCCTATAAGCTGAGCACTAAAAGGTGCTGCAGTCACTTTGACACAATAATGTGGTCTGTTTTATTTCAGGGACGTGTGATTTACATGTGATGGGATATAAATTTTAATCTGTAAGCCTATGTGTCCAGGGAACTTTACTTTTTTTTCCCTAAAAGAACTTTGTATCTATTTTGAACTTCCATGCTATGTGCAGTAAAAATACTATTTTAGGTACTTCAGAGCCTTTCCCTTTACTTTCCTGGATTATATTTATATTTTGGATGCTTAAAAAAATGTCAGGGTCAGGAGACTTCTGATCCTTCGTCCTTTTCTGTCCATGTTGGCGGGATTCTTGGTTGTCCCGCCACATACATTGGTATCGTAGCTCTTTCTTCTAAACCAGCATTATCCAGTGAAACTTTCTGTACTGTTCAAAACGGTCTCGATCTGCTCTGATTGGGTAGCCACCAGCCCCATGTAGCTATTGAGCACTTGAAATGCGGCTAAAGCAACTGAGTACCTGAACATTTAATTGTATTGTATTTAAATGTACTTACATTTAAAGGGCCGCACATGGCTAGCGGCCCCTGTATTGGACAGCAGAGTTCTAAGCCATGGGGTCTCTGCAGGTCACTTCACCCCCAGCTATTTCCACACACTGGGAAGGATCTTCACATAAATTCAGTCATTTCTCCTTGACAGTCTAGATCCTTGGATTATTTAGGGGGCTCTCTAAGGCCATACTAGGTTCAGTGCTACTCTGGTATGCATGAAAAGTCATTCTACTGAACTTCACATCGCTGGAACATTCTGGAATTCTGTGAGCTTGATTCACTCATTTGTTTAGCTCCCTCTACGCCCCATGCAGACATATATTTTGCTTCTGAATTATGGTGGGCACAAGGAATCTCTGGGCTCTTGCTGTGTTACTGTCCCTTCTGGGTGTCAGGGGGTTCAGGTGGGAGATGAAGCTGAAATAGGTCTCTTTTTCTCTATTTTCCCCCCACCCCAAATCTGATGGTCCTGTTGTCTTGCTACTCAGCTTCACTCTTATTATTAACCAACCATCTCTAATAAGTTTTTGTCTTCTCTGACTCTGCTGCCTTCTCTAGGCCAGAGAATGGTGTTATCTTTTGAAGTGAGAAAAATGGCTTTTACACTAGCATGAATTTTTCTGAGTCTTTTTTTTTATGGTGGAAACTTTATACACTGTGGCCTTTAGAGCTTATGCCTTTAAACTCAAAAGCCCAGCTCTTAGAATTCAAACACATTGGGTATTGAAAATCAAGTGCATTTTCTCTGCTTTGTCTTTTTTTATTGTGTTAAATATATTATATATTTAATATATAATTAATATATTTAACACAATAAAAATATGTATTAACACAATAAAAATATATATTAACATATAATATATAAATACATATTAACACTATACGTATATTATAAAATTTACCATTTTAACCATTTCTAAGTATACAGATCGGTGACATTAAGTATATTCACATTGTTGTACAACCATCACCACCATCCACCACCAGAACTTTTTTATCTTGCAAATCTGAAACTTTGTACCCATTAAATAACAACTACCTGTTTTTCTCTCCCACAGTCCCTGGCAACCACCATTCCACTTTCTGTCTCTAGTTTGAATACTCTAGGTACCTCATATAAGTGTAATTATACAATGTTTGTCCTTTTGTATCTGGCTTATTTCACTTTGGATTTCTTCAGGGTTCATTCATGTTGTAACATGTGTCAGAAATTCCATCCTTTTAAAGGCCAAATAATATTCCATTGTATGTATATATCACATTTTATTTATCCGTTCACTCACCGATGGATAGTTGGGTTATTTCCACCTTTTTGGTATTGTGAGTAATGTTGCTATGAACATAGGTGTACAAATATCTGTTCAAGTCCCTGCTTTCAAATGTTTTGAGTATTACCCAGAAGTCTCTGGTTTCTCTTACCTCATGAACACTGCTGTCTAAATGGGGTTAGAGTAAAAATATCTCCAAGTGCATCTTGACTTATAAGGGGATTTTAAGGATATGGCTTAAAAGCATATATGATTTGTTTCACATAGTGAGAAAAATTATAGATTGTCTGGTTGTAGAAAGTGGGAATCGATACAATGGGGAGTTGTAATGATTTAACAAGAAGGAAGAACCTGAGTACATGGCATGAGGACTAGACAATAGAGTGATAAAAAATTCCCAGTGATAAGAAATAAAATAATAATAATCATTGTTATTTTTTTTCTTTTTCTGTTTCCTTTCCCTTCCTCTCCCCTCCTCTTTCTCCTCTTCTTCTCTCTCCTCCCCTTCTCCTTCTTCTCCTCCTTGTCCTCATCCACCTTCTACTCGAACTTGTCTAGTACTATGCTTCCTTCCTCATGCTAAATTTATTCTCGATACCCCTTATTATTATTTTTTTTATAACACTCTACTAAGCACAAAAGCTCCAGGAAAAATAAAGATGAAGGGTAATCTCCAGTGTGGACAAAAGCAGACCAATGAGAAAGGATGCTCGCTGCAGGGGTTAGTGGGGAAGTAGTTACAACAAAGGCACCTATAGGAAAACTGTAACTCTATTTCTAGCCTTTGGAGATGTTGCTGAGAATTTGGGGCATTCTGCCACATTAAGACAGGCATCAAGACACTCGTGCTGGTGAATGAGTAGACTGAAAGACAAAATGACTTGGGCCAACTAGATTTCAACATCTTGGTTGCACATATAGTTAGACCAATTATGTGTAGTTAAATTATCCCCATTTTATAAAAGGACATATTTATACATTAATAATTAACTTACCTATATTCACAAAGCTGGATTTGACAGATCCATGCTTCAGACGATATTTTTTTCTGATTTGATACTCAAAAGATGCCTTTGGAGGAACTGAAGCAGAGACATTAAATGTACATTTTATCAAATCCACATGTGCCTGTGGATTTATAACAAAAGTATTTGGAGGTCAATGTGTGATTGTCTTTTCTGTGTGGACACACATGCCAGTATCCTTTAGTACATTAACACTCTAGAATTGTATAAATATTTTTATAGATTGTGAATTTAAGGACCAGATTAGTTAGGTAACTTACCTGTGCTTAGTCACCAAGCCAGAATCAAAACTGAGAGTCAGCAAACTATAGTATAGCCTGTGGGCCAAATCCAGTGAGCCACCAATATTTGTAAATAAAATGTTATTGGAACACAACGACACTTGTTAGTTTACATGTCATCTATGGTTGCTTTCATGCTACAACAGCAGAGTTGAGTAGTTGAGACAGAGACCTTATGGCCCACAAAGCCTAAACTATTCATTTTCTGGCTCTTTACAGAGAAAGTTTGTCAACCTCTAGTCTAGACTGAGTCCCATTCCAGTTCTGTTTGCATTATAATAGCATGTATCAAGTATTGCTTCCCGTAGCTCTTAGCTCTCCATATAGCCAGTTTACAGACCACTGAATAATGCCGTCACTGGTGTGAAACACTTGAATTTACTGTTAAAGTGACTCTGACCCTGCAGTCAAAAAACAGAAGGGCCAACCTACAACAGCTTTTGTTACAAAGAAGCTCTCACTTCTTGTAAGGGTTCTTCACAGAGTTTGTAAGAAAAGAGTGAAATCTTTTCACTGTTAAAGTCATCATTCCATCCCACCCCTTTATCCATGTTTCCTAGGAGGCAAAGCTGTAGGTTCTCACGTGTGTCGTCACATACATGTGCCATTACACACATTTCTGGATTGTGATTATAATCATTTAGTTGATAGCTCCCAATCACAAGAGGCACTTTTACCTTCACTAGCCGTTGTACTTCTTAGTGCCTAGAAGAACGATATAATACATTTGGGAAATAGTAAGCATCTGAGTTTCAAGAGAGGTGAACCATTCAAGAGAGATGGTCCATTATTTGAAAATAGACATTAGGAGTATGGTTTGTATCGGGTGGGACACTCTTTCACACTTTTTTTTTCTTTTTTTCTCCTGTTATTGTGGTTTAATCAGATAATACAAAACAACCAGAGAGGCAAAACTATGGTGATAAACTTCTGTGATAATCTTGATAAGTGTGTGTGTATTTCAACTGGAAGGCCCACTTTCCACCATGTTAACTGTAACATAGTATGTGAATTGAAAATATTGGGAGGACCAATGTAAGATCTGCAAAATTCCCACGAACCAGAGTGGATTTCAAGCTTTTTTTCTTTCTCAAAGATTTGGAAAACGAAAATAAGTTAAAGCTTTAAACAAGGGGGTAAAGGACTCCAATTTTAAAATCCAAGATAATTTTGAGTTAACAATCTAAACATTTAATTACTTAAACTGTTGGGAGAGAGAAATAATACAGAAAGATCATTTGAAAGCTATAGTCTGTTTGGACTATTCATTCTATAATAAAACTATGTCTAAGATGTTTGTACTTAATTTTCTTTTTTTCAAAACTGTAAGAGTGTGGTGAAGGTATTTCTTTTCAGGAGGCTCATATGATGAACATTTTTAAAGTGAAAAACAAACAAACAAAAAAATCCGTAATACAAATAATTGCACATTATCCAAAACATTTTAAAGTAGGGCAGGTCTGTGTTACAGTTGGTTTTCATGTAAAATTGTATATATTGGAGTTCACTAAAATGAGAATACCATGCATTAGCAGTGTTAAGATAACCAAAAATTAATATTCATAGAAGTATGGGGCAGTTATTTATAATATGAAAGTACTGGACAAAAGCTTACATATGAGGAAATACTTCAGTTATGGTAGATCGGTAAAATGGAATTTTATGTTGTCATAAAAAATAATGGTTTGAAAGAATATTTAATGAATAGGGAAAGGTTCATGATAGTTTATAAAGCATAATATAAAACATTTCAATAGCTTCCTAATTGTAAAAAATCAATTAACATATCTATTTAATGTATTTAGTAATTCATTCAGCAAACATTTATTGGGTACTACGTATCATATTCTGTTATAGCCTTAAGAATCTTACATTTTAGTGAAGGGAGGAAGATAATAAGTAAATAAACAAGATACATATAAAAAGTATGTCAGATGGAGCTAAGTGCTCTAGAAAAAAATAAAGCAGAAGAGATGTAGTGAATGTGGGAGTGATGGATATATATTTTTACGTTATTGTAGGACTTGACTATGAAAATGTTATATATAGCAATTATGTTAATTGTTCTCAAATAATTTGAAAAATCGTAATTTGTGCTATCCATGTTCTGAAATTCTGATACGTCACAGAGTGGTACTTGGACTAAATGGGAACATGAGGTTAACTCTTTTTTGAAGTAGGAACGTGTGTGTGTGTGTACACGTGTGTGTCTTTGTCTACTGTGTTTGGCAAATTGGTTTTTGCAATGTTTATCAGAACTGCCATGTTTTTGTGGCTTCATATCAATGAATACGTGTGTATTCTTCAGTTATTAAGGACATTTCTCTAGGTAAAAAGTTTCATACATGATTGTCATTGGGACATTTCTTGTCAAAGTCAAGTACAAGCCTATATTTCACTATGCATTCTAATAGAAATCTGAGGATTACAAGAGGTGGATAACGATTTAAATAAAGTATAATGAGAATAGCTTTCTGTGTAGAACACCAGTGTACTGCTATGGAATTTGAATGTGTCAAGAACAGTACAGGATCTGAGACTTACCCTACTTGCAAGCTAACAAGTAAGTTTCACCACAGATGCTGGCAGAGGACATGAGATTCCTAGGTCAGAGACAAATGACTGTATTACGGACCGCACATCAGGCACCATGAGTTTCATGTTCACATTGGTTTGCTTTGCCTGCAAAGTCCACAGAGTGATGCAGGAGGTGGATTCAGGTTGATCCTGCACGTGAAGTGCTCTTGTGTCACAGCGGAGAACCCCTGAACTTAGCAAAACCATAATCTTTTAAAGGAAATTCCTAGCAAAGCTGCTTAACTTTTGCCCCAAAGAAACACATTATCTTTATTATACTGGTCAGGAAACAAATCTGCCCTCTGCCCAGAGAGAGACATTATCTAACTTCCAAGGCTGTTCGTTATACCAACAGCCTTGAAACGATATTCTAGAACAAATCTGTCAAGGCCCTTGGCTCAGAAGAAGTGCAGAAACAAAATCTAGGGAGAGGTTTCTCCCTATTGAATATTGCACGTTAAATTTTCTTGGTAAGTTATTTGTATTTTCTTAAACTTTGTGTGTTTGCTTGAGTTTATTCATATTTGTTCATATGTTTAGGGAAAATGCAGGCTAAAATATCTTCAGGAATATGTACACAGTATAATGTAATGCCTAGTATTTCATTTTTACTGCTATGTTTCTTTTGATTTTCTCTGATTTTCATTTGGAATGTTTGTGGCTGACATGTTTAATCACAGATAAGGATAGGAGAGTACAGAGACACATGCATTCGGATTAAATTTCAGATTCAGTTTAGATCCAGAGTCAGAAGTGGAGATTTCGGATTTGTGGAAATAATCAGGAGTCTCTTAAAATTTGATTTCCTACTTTAACAAAGAAGCAACTTCCCCTGAGGATCACCCATTGAAATCATCTAAATTCTAGACTCTAGATTTTGTGGAGAGTAATGTTAGGGGAGAAAAGCAGAATTAGAAAAGAAATCTGGGCCTTTTGGAGATAATACATTCTTTAAACTCCACAATGAAAGTTACTTGGGGCATATGGATTGGTGCTGGTGCATCCACAGGGTTAGTTACTGAACTTCATGCAGTGTTTAAGAGTTTTTAAGAGTGTGGGCTCTGGAGAAAAACTGCGTAAGCTAGAATTCCATCCCAGCCACCCTAATAGCTATGTAGTTTGGGACAAGTCACTTAAATTCATTGTGCCATAATTTCCTCATCTACACAGAAGGGCTGCTAATGAAACATATAACTTGTAAGATTGTTGCAATGATTAAATTAGTTGATACTCATTAAGTAATTTGAACAGAGCCATGTATATGATGGGCACTCAGTACATTTTAGTTACTGGATATCAGCTAATTGTTTGTGATTTTTTTCATTAGAAACTAATGACATTTCTAAATCCATTTGATTCTATAAAAGCAGGAACCTAATCTAGCTTGATGTGTATTATATTTTTAGGCAACTACAATGCCTCATACAAAGTAGATGCTTGATCAATATTTATTAAATGGGTAAATAAAATAAATATATTTTAATTAAAATCCTGAAACAGAATCACAGACTAGAGAATGGCTGTGATAATATTCTGTACATATGTGTATATGTATATAGTGTTCTGTTTGCATAAGAATCGGTTTTGACTTTTAGGGAAGTTCATTTTGATAGCACAATTAGACCTGAAGAAGGAAGCTATGGTTTGCTTCCATTGAAATCATAAGCTAATTGATACAAGTTACCCTGATGTACATGAATATATTCATTTTCTTGAGTCACATTTTAAATTACATTTCTTCTAAGTGACTGTTTTTTTTTTCTCTCTGTAAAATGAAATCTAAAAGAAAATATATCGCATTACAAGACAAGAGTAAGCCTTAAATTATAGAATACACTGAAGGAAAATGTCAGGTTTGAAAACGTTGATTTACTTATATGTAATTTGATTAGCTGGATATGTGTGTACTTAAGAAGCCATCACAATGACGTAATATGCGTGCAGTTTATCCAAAGTGTTATTATCTAGTTGGAAAAACTAGAAGGGTGTTACTTAGCCTTTATGTCCTTCTTAACTAAGTATATCATATAATCTTTTTATTGACTGGAAAATGAGAATTAACTTTTGATATGATAAGTACTTCTCAAATTTAATGCTAAACATATATACTAATGTTTTTTACTGCAGAGATGTGTAGCATACAATGCTATTTAGAACTAGAAGATCATGAATTTTCTTTATGGCTGATTTTTTGGTTTAGTTCATTATGAAAACGAAAAGTCATCTCCTTTTATTTGCTTTGCTTGGACACCAGTACCAGTGGATTAAAACATTAACAAAGACATTATTTAAATATATGATCAAAGATTCATTAGGTTTATCAATATGTTCTGAATAATGCAATATATACATTATAGAGAGGTTAGTGTTGGAGGAAATTTGCAGTTTTAGGAAATGTTTGTACTTTATTATAATTTTTTCTGTTTACTAGAATCTTTATAAGAACACAATGCTAAAAGCTCCATCTTTCAAAATCTTAAAGAATTTATTAATTATCTAAATAATTTAAGATATGATCTGAAGTTTCTTCAGTGAAGTTGGGGCATCCAGAACTAATATTCAGAATGGACTGAAAATAGTAGTTTGGCACAATAGCTAAATACAGAGAAATATATGAAAGGTTTTTTTATTTTCTGTTCCCCCTTTTTACCTTTTTTGTTTGTTTGTTTTATGGTTAGGTTGTTGTGTTTTTCACATTTGCATACATACTCCAATTTAAAGCTCCATCATTTTGACACAAACATTTATATGACTTTGTATAATTCAAGTTCCAGGTCTTATTCAAGGAATTTGAATAATCATGAATAGTAGAGTAAAATAAAGATAAAATAATAAGAGTAAAGTAGAAACTGCTATGTTTCTAATGATTTAATTTTAATTTCACTCACGTATAAGGGACCAAAATGAGTGAGTATATATTTTTCTTTCTCTGCCTTCAATACCAGCTTAAGATAACTAGAAAATTGGTGATCTTCCTGTTAAATCTTGAAAATATACTGAATTTTAGATTTCTTTCTGTCTGTTCACTGTCTAATAAGTTAAAAAAGTTCCACTCTGGTGACATCATCAATTTGTTTATAATAAATACACTGGAATAAACATATAAGGATAACTTTCATATAAATTAATTCATCAAGTAAATAAAATAGATATAATGCAAATGCCTCAGTTATGGAGATTATGATATTTGACTAAGATACAGAAAAATAATTTCTCAGGACTTCACATTGCTTGCTGTCATTATAAGTTGATTCCAATTTTCATACGAAACAGCAGTTTCTATTTTCTGTCCCCAAATTTTGTCACATCCAATCAAACTGAAATAATGTATGCTCCACTACAAATTAGGAAGAAGCAACAGTCCATGTCAACTGAATCTGAAAATAGATTTGTTATGTCTCCTTTCTCTGGTTTCTTTCATTAAAATATATACTCCATGGTCCAATTCGTATCACACATTATTGTTCAATCTCCCAGAGCAAAATGCTATTATATTGCCTTTTTCCCCCATAACTACATTTTCTTGGAAATTAACTTAATGTATTTCATGCAGAATTGTTTTGAATTGACAAAAATCAGCATGAGAAGTAAGTAAAAATTTAATATATTTCCCAACGGTTTAAACTAATAGTATAAACTCAGTAAATGAACAAATTAAGAAAAGTAGTCTCAGATTGGTCACTTTTAATTAAAATTTATCAGCTTCCATTGCTTCAACAGTATGCCGTTTCCTTGCCAATACTGTTTTTCTACGTGATACTTACCAATATCTGACATTATTTTACATATTTGTTTGTTTAATATGTATCTTTCCACCATGAGATATAAGCTGTCCGAGGGTAGAAATGTTATATTTTCCCCCATTTTAAATTGTATTTCATTATTTTTTATTGAGGTATAATTGACATATAACATTATATTAGTTTCAGAGGTACAATATAATGATTCAATATTTATATACATTGCAAAATGATCATCACAGTATATCTGGTTAATTCTTAATTGACTGTCTCTCCCACCACTAGATTGTAATCTCTGACAGTGGGGATTTTTTTGTTTTGTTTTTGTTCACTACCATGTCACTGGTGCCTAGGACAGTACCTGGCACATATTAGGAATTCAATAAATACTGGTCAAAGAAGGGAAATCTTTATTGGATGTTCATAGACATATATGTACTATCCATATGCTTACATACATTTGGACTTTATATAAGCTCCAAATGAACAAGGATCCGTCTCTGGGAATCTGAAGCCTTAAAGGAAAAGCTTTTATATCTAGTAACCTGAGGAGAATAAACACTGTTAAAAACTTTACTCCAGTGCTTACCAGGAGTACCTGCTGATTTTATATTCAAGTTCTGGCTTTAGGAAGCTTCTCCACCCGAGCTCAAATCTTGAATTAATTTAAAAAGGAATCCACAAATTCAAAGGTTTTGCAAGCTCGAAATGCCTTTTGATATCTGTCTAAAACAGATGAAATTGAGGTTCTGAAGGCTATTAGATTGTCCAAAGCACTATGGACATTTAGAAAAACATATGCAATTACATATATATATATATATATATATATATATATATATATATATATATATATATATATTTATATATACATACACACACACACACACACACACTTTTTTTTTTAATGAGCAAAAGGACAGACTACTGGCCGCAAAAAGAGAAGAAAAACTCATTTGTGATGATCTCCTTGGTATTAAAGGAGATATTCCTCCAAAAAAAAGAGAGTTTTAAAAATCTTTTTTGCTTTGTTCCAAATATATCAACACCCCACCTAAAATGGTGCTGCTAGGGTGGGGAGAGAGGGTGATAAGAGATGGGTCTGCTGTTGTGGTAATACAGAATACAGGAAGTTCCAGAGACGTGACCTGGAAATACTGATTGTCGTTAGGTACTTTAAGGTTGACCAGTCTTAGAGGGGTAAGGAGAAGAATTCTGGATCTGTGTGGCATTGTCTGTGAGGGGGCAAGTGAGGAGCCACATGCTACTGCTGTCCGACCTTCCACGGAAGTCCAGCATGGAAAAGGAAATCATCACCAAAAACTACTACTCAGTGTACTCACGTGAGTGTGTCTGTGTGTCAGTGTGATCTAATGTCACATTGATATACCTCACTCTCCTCACAAGCCAAAACACAAATGGGTAAGTTTGCACACCCATGGTACAAACCATTAAATGTAAATATAAGTATCCTTTAGAACATCCCTTTACATGAGTTGAAGGGCTGTTCTCTGGTATCTATTTGTGAAACTTAGTAGACTATTTGGATTTTTACCTTATCCTTATTACCTACTAATTATGTGGACTTGGAAAATAATTTCATCTCTTTAATTCTCTCTTATCTTTAAAGTAGAGAAATCAATAATACCTAGATCACAGGGTGTGTTAGAGAAGTAGAATTCTACACGGTGAATAACATATAATGTGTGCTCAGTAGACATTGGTGATGGAGATTGTTATGATGATGCAGATGATTATGATGAAGATGAACTTGAATTCTACATTTCTGATGAGAACAATGATTCCAAAGTCATCATAACATCCAAACTCAAATGCACTTTCGAGTTTATTTAGCTTCATCTCCCTATTTTATAGATGAGCAAAGTGAGGCTTAAAAAGATGAAGTGACTTGCCTGTGTGTACATGGTATGTTCGTGACACTGAGATTTGTGTGGTGTTTCAGAAGTTCAACTAAACTTGAAAGGAAAGGTTGTGCCTCTGGAAAATCTTGACTTTGAACACTGGTTCCTCTGTTTACTAGCGAAATAATTATGTGAAATTTTCTTAAATTTTATAATCTCTGCTTCTCCTGTCAAATAATGATGATGATGATGATAAAACCTACTTCACACAATGGTCGGGAGGATGCAGTGAGGAAATGCATACAAAGGGACACTTTCTCCATGGGTCCTCCCAGAGGAAAAGCATAAATATGATAAATATTTAATCACATCCTTGCAGCAAATATTGTGATGTGTTTCCTCAGTCTTATTTGGCAGAGTCCCGTGAAATGATGTCAGAATACAATTGCATTAAAGCATTTCTGGAGTAAGCCGGTACAGTGTGTTCCAGTTTTGCATCTTTTTGTTTAATCCATGACTAGAGTTTCGAAACCTACATGAGTTTGTGTTATGGGTTGAATCTTAGATTCTCCTCTTTGATAAATACTGGAAACAAGTTGCCTATAGAGCTTAACATAGTAACCCACATGGGAGGCCACCTATCTTTTGGTGGAATTTGAGGCCCCTTTTCCTAGAAGGAAGCCTGAAAAAGAAAAAGAAAAAGAAGAGAAATAAGAAATTCCACATGGGCAGGTAGAAGTGTGTGCTTGATTAAGCAGTCACTGGCAGCAGTTCCCATTACCTGGTCAAGGGGTCGTTTTTCATGTGCTTTCTTTTCATTTTCAAAGTGAACAAGGGAACATGGAATATGGAATATGTATATGGTCTTATTTTTCCTTTTGTTTTAAGAATGAGTCTTCTTACCTCATAATAGAAAAGTAGGCCCAGAGAAAAACAGGAATATAAGAAGTAGATTTTCATAGGGTAGTGTTTGGGGAAGAACCATGAGCTGAATGAGCTTCTTAGGGCCCCCAACCTCCACTCCGAGGTCGAGGCAGACCTGGCCAGAAGAGGCCCAAGGACAACTCCGGCACCAGTTTTGGTTTTCCTGCCCATAGCAAGAGGAGACTTTTGGCAAATATCCAGGAAAAGAGAGAGTACAACTCCCCAATATGAGAGACTCATTCTCCCCAGAGTTGACTAGGAAGAGATCACAAGGAAAAGAGATTTTAGTTTGATTCTCTGCATTTCAACCAACACTTTCTATCTATTCATTATAATAATAATAGTAATTATTATTAATAACTAATAATAGTGTTTTTTAAAATTTTTATATAGTGCTTGTTGGAGGACTTTGAAAAATAAATTACTGCCCTGCATAAATGTTTCACCGGCAAAATATCAATGAGAAGGTACATAGAGTCATAAAATCATAGAGTTAGAAAGGTTATTATAGGTCATATTTGAAGATATATGCATATATTATTTTAATAGAGTCTCATACCTAGTAAGCACTGTGAAACTTTGCCTATTGTTTTTATCATTATTATTACTGCAGCTGCTTCTACTTTGGGTTATATGTTAGGATCAGCTGGAGTGCTTGTAACAATTCAGATTCCAGTGTTCTCATATTTGCTAAGTTAAAGTTTTAGGAGTGGTTCCAGGGAGTCTGTGTAATGAAGAGGACCCCAGGTTATTCTGATATTGGCAGTCAGTCACTAAGCCGTGGAATAGAATTCTGCAACTACTGACAGACTCACCTTGCTTTTCTTAGAAAACAGTAAATGGGAGCTTGGAGAAAGTAAGCAACTCCCTTTTTCTTCTTTTTTCTTATTGACTTTTTTCTTTTATCTAGATTGTTCATAAAAGCTACCTTTTTCGCTGACAGTACTCTTAGGAAATGAATAAAAATGACTTGCCTAAGGTAGCATACCCAGTGGGTGGCAGATTTGGGAATAAATCCTCCTTTTTTTCCCACAACCAGTTAATATTTCCTCTGTTGAACCCAACAGGCTTTCTCAGTTAATGTCACTTCCCCTTACAGCAGCGCTGGTACTTGTAAGCAATTAAACTGGATCCCATCCAATAATGAAATGCCACTTAAAGCCCATGGTGTCAGAGTGAAGACTTTTTGCAACAGCCTTTATTCAAGTCCAGCTTCAGGTTTGCTCACTGCATTGCCCCCCTACATGCTTCTCAAACTTCCAAACATTCAACAGCCTTTGTCCACAGTGTTAAGGCAGAATGGGGAATGCGCTAGTTGGTCATTGTTCAATTTCAAGTCATTGTTCAATTTCGTCTTGCGAATCTCAGACAAGGAGATTCTCTTTGTTTTAGAATATATTTCCAAAGAAAACACTTGACATTTTTGGTCCACTCTGCTTGTCGTCCGTACCACAAAATTTAAAATAAACTCTTTAGATTAGATTATAGTTGTGGTAGACATCAAAATCGACATATATTGTTGCTTGATTCGAAGGCAGTTGGATGACCACCAGACCTCTTTCCACAGGAGTAACTGGTACAACAATAATAGAAAATTTCCCTCCACTTCAGAACAGTAGTGATGCTTGTTCCATGGGTGTTGCTTGCTCCAATGGCACACATTTTGATAGGCTGTTTCCTGGGAAAACCATGTCTGCCTCATACTGCGGTGCATTGCCTCAGGCAGTATTTCTAATCCTTTTTAAACTTTTTATTTTTGTCTATTCTGTTGTTTGTGATATGCACAGCTTAGAAGCCCCAATAAACGAAGCACGTCGAATTTCAGTAATTGGATGGGGTTGGATAGTGAGAAAAAGACACTTGATCTACCACCTGATTTTCACGGATTTTTCTTTTAGTGTTGTAAACTCTCAGCTTCCCTCATAAAACATAACACACTGATAAAAAGGTCATTTTAAAAAATATTCAGGATGCACTGTAAATTGGAATATGTGGGGAGCCTTAGAATATACAGGCTGGGCTTCACTTCCTCACTAGTGGTCCCATAACACAATGGTTCCTAGATTTGGCCTCATGAACCCGGAATAATTCTCTCTCTCTCTCTCTCTCTCTCTCTCTCTCTCTCTCACACACACGCACACACACACAATTGTTTAACATAAGTTTGCCAGTATTTAATGTGGCCAACGAGCATTAAAACTAACAGCCTAGAATATGCTATCAATGTCATTTCATTTTATATATGCATATATAAAAACCATAAGACATAACCTCAAGAAGAAGAAGAAGGAAAAAAAAAAGATAATCCTGTAATTGTAATCATTTAGATTTATGGAGAAAAAATAAAACCTTCCCTAAACTGTCCTAATTTTTAAATTGTAGTTTATTGCAAAACACTGAAAAACTCATCATTGATAGGCACCAAATCCCTAACTGTCATTTGCTTTTTATCCCGAAGTTTCCCAATACCCGAATCCTTTAAATCTTGAAATGGGCCTTTAGGTGTGGACCACAGGACCATATCCATGTGCATGGAAGCTTGTTACTAGCCCACCAGCCTTGGCCCCTGGCTCTGAGGTCTATTTGGATCACAGCCCATTTACACATTCTAATGCACTTACTTGTCTGCCATCTTTGTTTCCTGGTTCTCCACTCTGCCTCCACATATGTGCTTTAGGTTTTCTTGTATTGGCATCCATCATGGACTCCCGTTTCAGGTTCCACCTTGATACTGCCCTTCACATTCATGTACCTCATCCACAGGAAAGAGGTACTTCCGCTACACACCTATCCTTCCCTTCAGGGCCGAGAGTTCCTGCAGTGGCCAAGGTTGCCACAAGATGGTGGTAGTGATAAATCTCCTCAGTGCTTTATCCTGCCATAGCCTCTGGGAATCGGACTCAAATCAGAGGGGAACATTCCACAAAGAGAGAGAGATAATACCAACCATCAGAACCAAATCTGACCTCAGGAAATGACATTTCATGCAGTTCAATAACTAACTCATTTTATTACTTGGTTGACCAGCAGACCTCTTTCCACAGGAGTGACTGGTACAACAATAATAGAAAATTTCCTTTAAGCGCAATCATTTTGCCTGGCTGTGTTATGTATATACATTGTATGGGGTTTTTGTGAAAATTGAGACAACATATCTGGCATAGTTCCTGGCACAGAGGTGACTCTTAGACCATGTTAATTCCTTTTCTACTTCCGTGCCTTGTCCCGTTTTCACGCAAAGGACACATATGAAGAGCCTTTGTGTAAGTTTGTTCTCCTTGGCTGTGTCTCTGAAATGTCCTGGACCAGTGAGTATAAACTCCAGGAGCCTCACAGCATTGTACATAGAGCAGGAACTCTGAGCTAGGTGGGCCTGGCATTCAATCCTTGGTATGCAACCTGGGACAATGTGTTTAACCTCCCTCAACTCCAATGTCTTCATCTGTATAATGAGAATTGTATCATTTATCTCACTGTGTATCTCTGAGAATTAGTGGAGATAAAATGTGGAAGGTATCTAGCCAATAGTATGACTTACATAAAAGGGAAATTTTAAGAGATTTGAAAGGAGAGAGGGCTTGAAAGACAACCTCAAATTGCTTTGATTACCTTGGCAGCTCTTTCCATTAGAAATTTCTGTGATGATAGAAGTGTCCCATTTCTGTCCATTGTGATCTCCACTTACCGCGTGTGACTGTTGGACACAGGAAATGTTCAATTCAGATCAAGCAACTGAATGTTCAGTTTTAATGAATTTAAATGTAAATAATCACATGTAACAAGTGTCCACAGTATTGGACAGCACAGGAATAGAAGCTCTATGATTTTTGTGTGTGTGTCTCAGTCACTCAGCTATGGAAATGAACAAAAATGATTGTTAATACTTTGCTATTTGCCAAGGGCTAAATATGGGATCTAGTCAAGACTCCTTTTTTGTAATATAGTCAAGTCACATTATTCTCTTGAACTGTTCAAATTTAGTGAATATATCTGTGTTTCTATAGCCACCAGTGATAGAAGGAAAAAGTGGTGTTAAGTACTTCTGTTTAAGAGGACTAGACTCAGAAAAAAAATTCAGAGGTTGATTTTGTCCCTGAATTCCTGAAAGCTGTACCCTGTGGCTGATTTAGAAACTTTCCATTGGAGCATGCCCTACAGAATTCTCATGTAGACCTTCCTGGTTGTTCCACATGTGGATCGTTTCATATTCTGTCAACAGGGAGAGCAAAAACAGGTAAATGGCTGCAACTGCAGGCATACAAATCTTGGGAAAACTGAGAGAATCCCCTGTCCTGAATTTGGAATAACAGAAATGTTTTCTTTGTTTCTTATTTATAAAGCCAATTCAATTATATCTTTACTAGTTTATTTACTATTGGAGTCTACCATCACAATAGTTTAGTATTTGCTAAAAACTCATCTGTGCTATCTTGTTACATAATAACTGTGGGATGCTTACACTTAAAACCAGGTCAGAGAAAGTATTTGACTAAAGTATGAGAGCTAGGCAAAAAGTTGAGTCTGAAAATGTTCATGGATGAATGGATGCTTACAAGATCCAGTATTTATGGAATCGTAATCCTTCCTTTCAAAGCTGCATGTTTGGGAGTGGGGATAGGGTATGTTTGCAGGTCACTGTAAGGAGAAGGACATTTTTACCTCTATTCTTTAATGGATTCAAACTTGGCTTCAACTCAAGTAGGAAACAGTGTAAAGGCTACAGTGTGACTGCAATTGAAATAAGAGGTTCTTTCCTCACCTTCCAGGGTTCAAATTGCAGCTGGCTCATGGTTTTCCTGGAATATTCAGCAGTAAACCTGCGTGATGTTTGAGTTGAGTCTTCTGAGGTTGGTGGGTGAGAGCTGGGGGGGTGAGTGATGGTTTCCTTCCTGAGTTCTATGTAAGGACTCAAGGTTTCTCTGTAAAGTTGTTGAGCCAGGATTTTCCCAGCTGCCTGGATTTCCACCCATCCAGTTCTTTCCAGTCGCCATTATAAGGCCTTAGAGTACGATTATTTCCCATTTTTCTGTTATTTTAAAATAAATTAAATCTTTTTCAATTTAGGTAATGTATCTTTCTCATCTTTTATTTGTATCTAGTTGACTGGAAATAGCATTTTTATTTTTATTGCAGCACTTTTTGAAAAAAATAAAAATACTTCCTTTAATGCCAATTTTTAACATTGGACTAATTTTGTAAGTCGCCCAGAAAACAGATACATGACAGGGTAATCCTCCATATGGGGGAAAGCTGGGCCTCGTTTTAAGGTTTGTGGCCAACCTGGGGTGCTCCAAAGTCAGACCAAACTGTAATTTCCAAAACTGTGTTGTGATGGTGATAAAAAGCACTTTTATGAATAGAGGTATATCTTAAAATAGTGCTGTTGGTTTTCATTAAATAATGTTGATTGGTTGCATGTGAACTGGGAATAAGAAGTTGAACTGAATGGTTCAATCTATTTATGTCCCTGAAAAAACAAAGCACCGAGAATCACCTTAGGGCCATTCCTCCCATTTCTCAATAGACCCTGATGATTTTTTTAAAAATTAATTTCAGGTGCATAATGTGATAGTTAAATATTTGCACTCCTTACAAAGTAATAACCCTCTCCCCCAATCTACTACCCCTCTGACATCATATAAAGCTGTAAGAATTCCATCGATTCTATTCTCTGTGCTGTACTCCACATCCTGTGACTATATGTGTGTATATATATTATATAGTTATAGTTGGCATTCAATATTATTCAGCTTCAGATGTACAGCACAGTAGTCAGGCATCTATACAGTCCAGGAAGTGGTCTCCCTAATAAGACAAGTACCCATCTGACACCGCACAAAATCTTTGCAACATTATTGATTATATTCCCCAAACTGTCTTACGTATCCTCGTGGCAATACTGTGGCTACCAATTTGTGCTTTCTAATCCCCTCACCTTCTCCTTCATGCCCACCCCCCTCCCATCTAGCAACCATCAGTGTTTTCTCTATATGTCTAAGACTATTTCTGTTTAGTTTGCTCATTTATTCTGTTCTTTAGATTCCACATATAAGTGGGATCAGATGGTATTTGTCTTTCTCCGTCTGACTTATTTCACTTAGCATAATGTGCTCTAGGTCCATCCATATGGTTGCAAAGGGTAAGATTTCATTCTTTATGGCCGAGTAATTCTCCATTGTGTAAATGTACCACAGTTTCTTAATCCAGTTGTCTACCGATGGGCATTTCAATTGTTTCTATATTTTGGCTATTGTGAATAGTGCTGCAATAAACATAGGGGTGCATATATGTTTTTTTGATTTCTCTGGATAGATACGTAAGAGCGGAAATGCTGGGTCATAAGGTAGTTTCATTTCTAGTTTTTTGAGATACCTCCATACTGATTTCCATAGTGGCTGCACCAATCTGCAATCCCACCAACAGTGCACAAGTGTTCCCTTTTCTCTACATCCTCACTAGCATTTGTTGTTTGTTGATTTATTGATGATACCCATTCTGACCAGAGTGAGGTGATATCTCATTGTGGTTTTTATTTGCATTTCTCTGATGATTAGTGAGGTTGAGCATTTTTTCGTATGCCGTTGGCCATCTGTATGTCCTCTTTAGAAAAATGTCTCTTCATGTCCTCTGCCCATTTTTTAATTGGGTTCTTTGGTGTTTTTTTTGGCGTTGAGTTGAATGAGTTTTTTATAAATTTTATTATAAATCTGATATTAACCCTTTATCAGATTTATCACTGACAAATATCTTCTCATATTCAGCAGGATGCCTTTTTGTTTTAGTGATGGTTTCGTTTGCTGTGAAAAAACTTTTTAGTTAGATATAATCCCATATGTTTACTTTTTATTGTACTTCCCTTGCCTGAGGGGATATATCAGTAAGAATATTACTAAGTGGCAATGTCTACAAATGTACTTCCGATATTTTCTTCTAAGAGTTTTATGGTTTAGAGTCTTACATTTAATTCTTTAATCCATTTTGAATATATTCTCATATATAGCATAAAGATGTGGTCCACCTTCACTTTTTTGCATGTGTCTGTCCAGTTTTCCCAGCATGATTTAATGAATACACTGTCTTTACCCCAATGTAAATTATTGCTTCTCTTGTCATAGATTAAAGTACCATATAGGTATGGATTTATTTCTGGGCTTTCTATGCTGTTCTATTGATCTTTGTGTCTGATTTTACGCCAGTACCATGCTGTTTTGATTACTATAGCCTTGTAGTATGATTTGATGTCAGGTAGCATGATACCTCCCACTTTGTTTTTATTTCCCAAGATTTCCGTAGATGTATAAGATTTTTCATAATTCCATATAAATTTTAGGATTATATATACTATTTCTGTGAAAAACGTCATTGGTAGTTTATGATAGGAATTGCATTGAATCTAAATATTTCATTAGGTATTATGGACAGTTTAACTATGTTAATTGTTCCTATCCATGAGTGTGGCATGTGTTTCCATTTATTTGCATCTTCTTTAATTTCTCTCTTCAGTGTCTTATAATTTTCTGAGTACTGGTCTTTTACTACTTTGGTTAAACTTATTCCTAAGTATTTTATAGTTTTTGAAGCAATTGCAAATGGGATTGTTTTCTTAATTTCTCCTCCCAATAGTTTATTATGGGTGTATACAAATGCAACTGATTTCTGAATATTAATTTTATATCCTGCTACATTATTAAAGTCATTTATCACTTCTAATAGTTTTTTTGGTGGAGTCTTTGGGGTTCGCTATATATAGTATCATGTCATCCGCATATAATGACAATTTTACTTCCTGTTTTCCAATTTGAATACCTTTTATTTCTTTTCCTTGTTTGATTGTTGTGGCTAGAACTTACAGAATTATGTTGAATAAAAGTGATGGAAGTGGGCAACCTTGTCTTGTTCCTGATCTTAAGGGGAATGGTTTTAACTTTTTCTCATTGAGTATGATGTTAGCTGTGGGCTTATCATATATGGCCTTTATTATGTTGAGATATGATCCCTCTATTCCCACTTTGCTAAGAGTTTTTATCATAAATGGTGGCTGGATTTTGTCAAATGCTTTTTCTGCATGTATTGATATGGCCATATAACTTTTATTTTTCATTTTGTTAATGTGTATCACATTAATTGATTTGCCGGCATTGAACCACCCTTGCATACCAGGAATGAATCCCACTTGATTGTAGTGTATGATCTTTTTAATGTATTGCTGAATTCTGTTTGCTAATATTTTGTTGAGGATTTTTGCATCTATGTTCATTAGGGATATAGGCCTGTAGTTTTCTTTTTTTGTAATGTCTTTGTCTGATTTGGGGATCAGGGTGACAGTGGCTTCATAAAAAATGTTTGGGAGCTTTCCCTCCTTCCAGATTTTTTGGAGCAGTTTGAGGAGAATAGGTGATAATTCTTTTTTGAATGTTTGGTAAAATTCACCTGTAAAGCCATCTAGTCCAGGGTTTTGTCTGTTGGGAGCTTGTTGATTTATGATTCAATTTCACTGGTAGTAATCAGATTCCGTTTCCTCTTGAGTTAGCCTTGTAAGGTTATATGCTTCTAGAAAATTGTCCGTTTCTTCCAGATTGTGTTATTTGTTGGCTTGTAGTATTTTCTTAATTTTTTTTGTGTTTCTGTGATGTCAGTTGTCACTTCTCCTCTTTCATTTCTGATTTTATTAATTTGGGTCCTCTGTCTCTTTTTCTTGATGAGTCTGGCTAAAGATTTGTCGATTTTGTTCATCTTTTAAAAACAAGAGCTCTTGGTTTCATTGATCTTTTGTATTGTGTTTTTGGTGGTCTCTATTTCATTTATTTCCACACTGATCTTTACTATTTCCTTCCTTGTACTCCTTTGGGCTTATTTCATTGTGCTTTTTCTAGTTCCCTTAGGTGTAAGGATAAACTGTTGATTTGAGACTTTTTCTTTCTTCTTTAGATAGGCCTTCATTGCTATGAATTTCCCTCTTAGGACTGCTTTCCCATAGCTTTGGGGTCATTGCATTTTCCTCATTCTGGCTGTCACTTTGTTTTTGTTTCTATGTATTAAGTAGATCACCTATGTCTCTCAGTCTTTGCTGGGAGACCTTTTGTAGTACTTGACCTTTGTAGTTGACTTGTTCAGTGTCTCTAATCTCCAATGCATGTGTTCCAGAGGTGTCCTCTGTGTTGTGGTTGTTCTCATGTTGTAGTTGAACCTTGATTGCTTTTAGCTTCTCAGTGGGCGGAATTGGGTCCCAGGCTCAGTAGCTATGAGGATTGGTAATGCCCACAGTGTGTGAGCTGCTGTGTGAGGGCTGACCCCTCAGTGGAGGTTTCACCTCTGTGAGCTCTTGTGCCTGTTGAGAATTCCCTTGGGTGTGTCACTTGTGGTTCAAACCAGGTAATGCTCTGGTTTCGTCTGAAGCTCACCTCTGGGTATGTTGATTCTTGTGCCTCTTGGGCTGGGCTCTAGTGAAGCATGATTTCAGAACAAAACAAACCAATAAGCAGAACAAAAACAACAACAACAACAAAAACAAATACACTCACACATAAAAAACAACCAACAACCAATACTCAACATAAACAAAATTATCAAAAATATAAAAAACAAAACAAAAAACAGCAATAAAAAAATACTGAAACAAAAAGAACTAGAGCAAGGAAAAGAAAAAAAGAAAAGAAGAGATAGAGTAAGGGGGGGAGGAAAAAAATATATATATAAAAATGATAATAATAAAATAAAAAACAGTGCCATTCCCAGCTGACTCTGGGTTGCCACCTGCTGTAGAAAATCTCTCCATCTTGTGGGGGTGGAGCCAGCCACCTGGTGCTCAGCGTGACCCTGGCAATGCAGTTCTAGGTGGGTGGGGCTATGGGGTGTTGTTGGTAGATTTTACAAAGTCAGTGCAGTTTCTGCTCTCACCTGCACAAACCCACGCAGAGACCACCACAGCCAGCCACCAGGAGGTGGGCTTCCTCTCTGTGATCAGGTTGCCTGGGTCTTAGGGCACTGCTTCCATTGGGGGATGTGCAGAGTGTGAGATTTCTGAGCTTCTGAAAGCCCAGAGTTGCCTCTGCAATTCAGTGCTAACACCTTTGTGTGTCTCAGCAGCTCTAATTGCCCTGCAAGCCCTCCAGAAAAGGTGGAGGATGGGTAGGCAGTTGCTTTTGTCTCTCTGGCCAGCCCAGCAGTATCACACTTGTCCAAGCCTCTTCCCTGGGCCACAGTTGTCAAACTGCCTTTTCCAGTTCTTGAGGGCCACTGTTCCTCTGTAATCTGACACTACTCCTTCAATTTCTGGGACCTGCTTAAAACCCTGGAATGGTGGGGGTGAGGAAAACTCTGGGGAAGGGTGGGGGGAAGTATCCAGGCACCATGCTTTCTCTGCTTTCTGACTGACCATGAGAGCTTAAGCTGTGTTTCTTAGCTGAAGTCTCTGCCTCAAATGCTGGGCACCCCCGTCCTGTATTCTGATCCCTTGGCAGGACTGTGGGGCATAGGAAGAGAGCCCACAGCCTGGCTATTGCGATCTCCTGTCTACATCCTGTGGCTTCACTTCTCCACCGCTGTAGGCCAAGACTCCATGGCTGTGGGCCGCGTCTCCGCATTTCTCCCTTCTATCTTCTCCCGCTCACCCAGTTTGCCCACGTTCAGGTAATCCTCGTGTGTGTCTCTTAGCTGTTCTGTGTGATGAGCAGAGAATCCTTTGATGAATTATAGGTGTTCAATTTGTGGTAACTTACAGGGGAGATCGCAAAAAGCCCCCTTCATACCGCCATTTCTGTGACGTCACTCCCGATGATTTTAATATATATCAGCTTTTTACTTCAAACCCATTGGCATGCATACTTCAGTACTAATTTTTGTCAGTTTTGTTCCTTTACTTTTGCTCAACAGAGAATCTGTAGCTCAGATGGTCATGACAAACTAAATGGGGAAAATTATTTAAAATCAGTGTCATTGGGCCATGTGCTATAAAATGACACAAAGCAAAACTGCTGTGGAACTTGCAACTAACTGTACTATATACTGTAGCAATATTTAGGGATCATATGTAAAGTCACTTTTCCTGAGATTTGTTATTAATGTGTAATAAAAGTGTTATTAAGGCAAAACCTCATTTTATGATCTATGATAAAATAATAGGAACTTGTATTTATTCAACACATTCTAGATTCTAGGTACTATACATACATGCTTGACATAAATGATTTCTTTGGACCCTTACAATCACCCAATGAAGTGGGTGCTGTGTTGTCTTAATATACAGACGAGAAAACTGAGAGCCACACTCAAGCAAGCACACAGTTAATAAAGACCAGAACTGCCATGTGAATGATGGCAGTGTAAAATCTGAGCCCCTGTTCTCAAACACAAGTGATACTGCTTCTAACTATTAAAAAAAAAAGAAAGAAAGAAAAAGGAAAAAAAAAGGTAGTTCTCCTTGAGGAGTACGTTATTTTATCATCACTTTGTTTCACTGACAAATTGAGAAAGAAAGGCTAATAAACATTTTCTTTTTCATTTGGGGGCAAGGATTTTAAATTGTTATTTCCCTTTGCCATTACATTTTGCTTGGAGCGCCCACATAAATCATTTTGAAAGAACAGATGAATTAGTTTAAAGACGTGAGTCTTAGTTAAAATGAGACTAGAATATAGAAGTATTATAGCCATCATCAAGTAAAGTGACGACAAGGCAAACGACAGCATTTACTTTACATTAAAAAGCAAAATAATAATTGTGTCCCAAGAATTAAAATTAAGATCGCTTGTGCTATATAGATGGACTGCATTCAACATGGAGAATTAATTTGACAGTATATAGGTATTGCTATAGATACAGACATGTATATAGGTATGTGTATATCTTTTTTGGGGGGAAGGGGAAACAAAACAGGATGCCCCTCAGAATTGTTTTCAGCATGTGCAGAGCCTGGGAAAATACCGTTTGGCCTGGTTCCTGTCTATAAAACATGTTCATTGTAAAACATGTAACAAAATTCATGGTCATATGAGGTATAGTGATTTATTGAAGAAAATTTAGAATAATGGGTAGAGAATTGCTAATTATATATTTATTTGTTGTTCAGTCAGTGCATATGAAGATTCTTCCTAGGGTATAGATACACTCTTTTCCTGTTGCTTATTTCTCAATGCACCTTTCCTATTTGATTTCATATGTCCCGCTGTAAGAAGAAAAGGACAGCATCATGATTACAATGCCAGGGCTTTTCAAAGCCAGTTGCTATTAAAACAGATAGATCTTGCTTCTACTATTCCCTGACGCCATTAATTTCAGCGCTGTTGCATTGTTACTGATGAGCTCCCTCATCCATCGGCTCCAAGTGAAGACTGACTCCCAGTGACCCACTCGGAGTTTGCTACTGTGCTTCCCCCTTGATGATGACAGGAAATGCAAGCCTTCCTGAGTTATGTCAAAAAATGTGAAGAGTAATTCTTTTTTGTTGACGTCAAATTTACTGTTTGAATTTTCTAGCATAAATGTACAAGTACAGTATCTCCCACTGTGTTCTGAACAATCAAGCAATAATCATTGTGTTTCTAAAATGTGCTCTCTTTTCAATGGGGACTGCACCCCTGCCAGCCACACAAGGCCATCAGCCCACAAGGCAGCTGGCTGTAGAAAAAGCAAGAGGAACAGTTCCATTCTGGCAAAACATGTTCATACTCATCAAGCAAGTCCTGAGACAACAGGGACAGCTTGAGGTAGGAGACATCAGTGGGAGACAAGAGGACACTGACCAGCAGCGTTTGTTGGCTTGAGGAGGAATAGCCCGGAAAGCCACTAGGAAGCCGGTGAAGCTGGTGGAGCCAGTGGTGGGGATGGGTAGCTGTCCTGGGTATCAGCTGTGAGGGTGCACAGGGCCAAGGGTGTGGCCCTCCCCCATCACTGCTGCAGACCTACAGTTTCAGAATAGAAGTGAGAACTACTCAGGGCCTATTCATGGAACTCAAACAGGGGCGACGGTGGATGGTGGGTAGCCCAGAGCCCCAAACATGCCTTGTGTTCCTTGTGAGTCATCACTCCACCTCAGTTGTCAGCACCATAGATGGCCTGATCTTACATGTAAGAAACAGTGTGCATGGCAGCAGAAGTGTTCCAGGCTGCCGTCCTGAAACCACGCTGGCCACTGATGTTATGACGACCTGAAAGACACAAGTCACTGAGCTCTGTGGGCACCTGCATCCAGGTTCCCACTCATGGTGCTCCAGAGGACGAACCAGACAGCTCCTGTGAATCCAGGCACTCATTCAGAACTTGGAAAATTTTGAGGAAAGTGCCCCTAAGTGCAAGACTTGGGACAGGTTGGCTTCCTTCCCAGATCCAAGGCCTCTGCCCCAGCCCTGGGGATTAGGATCGACTGGGCCTGCCCTAAAGATACATCTGTCTCTTGATAGCTATATAGATGGACTGAAGTCACCACAGAGAATTAATTTTCATTTTTGAACACTTTTTCTATTCGTGATCTCACATGAAGTCTTTTAACTTCTTAATACCTCCATAGGAGGAAAGGTCATCTGCTGCTTTATCCCTTTTTAATAGATGAAAAAAATCTAGCTTTTAGGTTTTTTCTCCTAGTAAGTGACAGATACAATTTCAGTCTTGATCTTTTCACTCAAAATTCAGGACTCAATTTATTCCATCACTTGACTTCTCAAAATATTTGCTTTTCCTCTGCTTTGTGAGGTTTGGTATGAATCTAACAGAAAAAAACACACAATCAAACAAACAAAAAAATAAGGCCTGCACATCTGGAAACTTTACAAACAAATGATCTCTTCAGACGAAGTGGTAACTGTTTGTGTCAAGGCAAATTGGGAATATTGAAAATTTGAGGGTAAATGGTCTTGACCTCATTTTCTTTTTAAAGCGTTATTTTTGAATGCCTTCTTTCTCACTTATTGTTTTTTTTGTTTGTTTTGTTTTTTTCTATTAAAATACATTCGTATTTTATCTGTGATGAGACCTAAGGGAGATTTTATTACATCAGAGTCTCAATTTGTGAGTAATAAAAGAATGAGTGGAAACTCTTCTATGTCTCCTATAAAAGAAACTCCATCTTTTATTAGCAAATTCAGTCCCTTCTGGACTGTAAAGTGACAAAGCACATGTTTCTGGCCAAGGAAATTAAAACAAAACAAAAAATACAAAAAACAAAAAAAATTAAAATCCAGAAGAGTAATATATTCCCCTTGTGTACTAAGGACCAAATGAACAAACACATACAAACACACACACCACACACAAATGTGCACACACACAGTACTAAAGGATGGAAAGGAAGGGATACTTCAAATTTGTACAAGAACAGAAAATAATTTAAAATGCGTAATCAAACTTGGGGCCTTTTTCTGATGAGAGCAGCAAATGTGCTTACATCTCTCTAAAGATGACGTGCCACATTCATTTGTCCTCAGTAGCTAATTGAACTCTCCTGTTTCACAGCTCACGTGCCTCTGTTCTTGCATTATTAGCTGACATCGACATTTCCTACTGAAAGGTCGTCCTTAGTAGTGATTATTGGCCTCCGTGTAAAACAAAAACCTTTACACACACACACACACATACACACACACACACACACACAGGTTTTTTTTTGGTTTTGGGTTTTTTTTTAACTGATGACACACCAGATTGACAATTTCTTGCTCACCGTATGGTGAACACCCAGCAGTGTAATCCATAGCAGCCACTGCTTTGGCCTGTCTTAACGACTGTACTTAAAGTTTTACCATTGCTGCCACTAAGGTATATTTTATTTTTTCCCCACCACAAACTATTCTTTACCGAAGAATGTTAATTAGTAACTGATAGATATAAAGATTGCCGGTGACAGCCCATTAATTCCATTTACTTTAATAGGACTTAGAACTTAGCTTGCAGTACAGCTGTATTCAGACTGGATTATAAATGTAATTTTTTGCATCATTAACTTCCCTGATTAATCTTAGACAGCAAATACATAATTATCAAGGGAAAAAGCCACCCAGTATTTGCAGCAAGGAGTCCAGCTTTCCAAATGTTTCTTTTGCAGCCTTCTTATTAACATCATGGTAAATAGTGTAGGTTTTTATAAGGAAACAGTTCCTTCTCATAACTTAATGGTTAACCCATGCTAGGTATTCACTGCTTCAGAAAGTAATTACTTAGTGTGTGTGTGTGTGTGTGTGTGTGTGTGTGTGTGTGTATGTGTATGTGTGTGTGTGTGTGTATGCACACGCACACGTGGACAGCACATGCTGGCATACACAGCTTTGCTTGCCTACTGTGTTTGATTTGTGATGAGTTCGCCTACACAGATTTGCATAGCAATAACACACTATTAGTTTGCTTATGCAGCCCTCTAGTTTTGGATGTAGAGTCCCTTGCCAGTTCTGCCTCTTGGGCCCTTTGTGGAAAACTGTCTCCTACTACTGTGACATTTCAGGGGTGAAATGTCTGGCAAGCATTATATCACAGCCAGCCATGTTCCTGTTGGGTGTATGACTCAGGATTCAGCATATTTGCAAAACCAAAACACAGACTCAGAGAGGCAAAGGGCATTCAAATGAAAAGGAAAAAACATGGGCTGAGATTCAAGTTGTTTTGCTTGCCATTCTGTGCTACCTGATGCTGAAAGGACAGGCCCAGGTGCTGGAAGAAAAATGCCCCAGCATTGAAACCTGGCTCAGTGACTGCTTTGAAGGAGACTAATGATTGGCTTGTTAGTATAAAATGGCACTTCATTAGCACAATGCTTCCTGCTAAGGCAGCTTGAAAAAGTCCCACCCCAACTGTATGTCTAGTTACAGAAAAAGAGTCACTAAGAAGGCACAGAGGATATGGGGAAGAGAGGGTAAAGATTTTACAAATTTGCAAAAATAGGATTCTTTTCTAATGAGTTATGATGATTCATTTGAATGGTGAATACCTCAATTTTAGCCATTGGTCCTCTGTTTTGAACACAAGATGTAGGAGATCCAGTGCCTAGATTTTCTGGCCTCAATTTGAAATACAGAGTATCCAGAGATCTCTGACTATGTTTGTTTTAAAACATAAAATTCCCCATGCTGTATTTCTGCTGTACTATTCATTGCCTTCTAAAGTAACTCCCTAACACTGAAATATATGCAAGCCTGTTTTGCTAACAGGCTTTTGAGTACTGACAGTGCTAATTCCAATGGGCTTTTTTTTTTTTTTTTACAACATCATTAGTGGTAAACCAGAGAATAATGTGATCATCAGATTTATGTTTTATCAATGTTGCTTTGTCTGGATATAGATTATGCATTTAGAAAGGAAAAACTACAGGCATGCCTGGTTATATCTAAATATGTGTGTACTCACACATATACACATACTCGTATTCACAACACATAAAAGTTGAGGCCAAAAGACATTAAGTTTAAATTTCAAGTCTCGACTATATTGCTTTGTATTAGGTAGACAATTGTTCTTTTACTGATGGGCTTTTTCTTTATTTAAAATTACCAGTCCTTGCTAGAGTTTCCCAGTTTATACTTAAAGGGCCTAAAGTATATTAATTTCTATGAGATGATTTTATATTTAAAAGAATATATTTCTTGCTCACTTACTATGCGATCACTGGACATAAATATATTTCAGATACCACTCTTTGATTTACCCAATTCATTCTGATTAGAGTACTGTATTAGTTTGATAGGGCTACTGCAACAAATTATCACCAATGGCTTTTATCTTAAAACAAGAGAAACTCATTTTCTCACAGTTCTGGAGGCTAGCAATGTATAATCAGGTAATAGGCAGGGTTGGTTCCTTCTAGGGCTCTAGAAAAGAATCCTTCCTTGCCTCTTCTAGCTTCTGCGGGCTCTCAGAAATCTTTGGCATTCCTTGGTTTGTAGCTGCATCACTCCCATCTCTGCCTCCATCTTCTCATGTCCTCTGTGTGTCCGTGTGTGAAATCTCCCTCTGCCTCGATCTTAAAAGTACACTCATATGAGCTATTTTTCAATTTGTTGAAGGTTAAAAAAAAAAAAAAAAAAGGTTAGGTTTAAAACAGGGGTGTCCAAACTGCGGCCCGCGGACCAACTGCGGCCCACAATCCATTTTTAATTGGCCCGCAGCAAATTCCAAAAATATATTTAGTTTACTTAAATAAAATAGGTAAGTCAATATGTACTTCACATCGAGTGAGTGGCCCGGCTGTTTGTGTATTTTACTGCATATGGCGTTTTACCGCATATGGTTTTATACCTTGGTAAAAACCGTTGAAAAAAGTTTGGACACCCCTCGTTTAAAGGCTAGAGAAACATTTGTGATTTATAAGACTAACCTCTTTTTTGTAGAGGTCCTTCTAGGAATGAAAGTGTTTTGTAAAGGTCATTTTAGGAATGAAAATATGTTTTGCTGTGACTAGTTATTTAGCATTTAGGGCTCACCTGGATAATCCAGGAAAATCTCATCTCAAGATTCTTAACTTAATTACATTGCAAAGACCCCTTTCACAAATAAGTTAACATTTACTCTGTTGCTATATAAGGAAACATTCACAGGTTCCAGGGGTTAGGACATGGTCATATCTTTTGGGAGGCCACCGTTCAGCCCCCTCCGTAGGAGGAAAGAACCCATTATATCAGGAATCTAGACTTCTGTTCACAGTGAGTGATGCATTATTTAATTCAGAATGCAAATCCCACAGATGGAGAACTAGAAGGGATTTTAAGGATTTGTGAGGCATAGGAAATTTATTGGCCTCCTTCCTGGCTGCACACAACTTCTTAAGAGTTTAGGAGGGAGAGAAGGCCCGTTGCCTTTCCCTTCTGTCAATATACATCAAAGCACATTGGTGCTAGAAGAGACTTTAGCAGTGTGATGGGGTGGCTAAGAGCATTTACTCCTGGGTTGGCCCTGCTTCCCACTCACTTGCTGTTTTGACCTTGGGCAAGATTATTAACTTCATCATGCCTTGGTTTCTACATTTATAGAACAAAGGTTATAAAGGTACCTTGTTCTTGGGGTTGTTCGGAGGTGGTAGTGACCTAATACATGCAAAGCACAGGGAAGTATTGGGGCCACAAGAGGCACTCTGTAACATTTGCTATCACTAGCAATTATCTCGTCCAACTACCCTCCTTTCCACTTGTGCACAAGAGGTCCTAAGTGTTGTGACTTGTATCACAAGTATTCAATAGGTCACACATATTTAACGTTTAATAACAGAGCTAGACTCAAACCTATCTCTCTGGAACCCAGAACCCATATTGCACCCCCAGTTCTTGCCAGAAAACTTTCACAAAGAACTTAGCTGATTGGTTTGAGCACATGGGATTTGAGACACCTGTATTAAATAGAAACGAAAAGTGGGTATCCTTCATGGCTAGAAAAGCCAGAATTTTCTATTGCTCAACACATTAAGGCTTGTAAACAGAGAAATTATTATTGATGGCACAAGCTTCAAGGTCAGAGAGGAGATTGCTGAAATTTAAGCTGTTGCAAAGAATGAAAATATCAGGTTTGTATTTTTAAAATATAAACGGGCAAAATGGATGTACTCTAGTGATTTAATCAGATGTGGCACCTTCTGGCTTTTTTTAGAGCTTTCAAAAAATAATCAGCAAAGAGGTAGTAATAATTTGGATGCTTGCTGCAATGAAGAACTTGATTGCAGATTCCTAACTGATAACAATGTACACATTATTTTCATAACAAATTGAAGTTCCACCTTCAACGTGGATTATATTGGTAATTTCTGTCTTATTTATCAAAAGCATACAAATATCATGAAAAGTATTTTGTTCTGTGCATTTAGATACCAAATAATGTAGTTAATGAGTGAGCCTTATATACACACATATACACACACACACACAATTTCCAGAGCTGTTCATTATTATTTGTAGATATTTTAATGAACCACTTATTAAGTGTAACGGTAATAAAAAAAAATAAGCACGAGAACATAAATTGTTGTTTTAATTTTTTGTTAAATTGCAAAACTAGTTTGATTTAAAGAATAGAGAAACATTTGTGATTTGCAAGCATAAATGCACCCGATTTTGTGGAGGTCATTTTAGGAATGAAAGTGTGTTTTGCTACAACTAGTTATAGAAGGTCCCCAGGCCTCCTTCAGAAACTCTCCTGCAAGGAAATTGATTTTCTGATGGAAGGTACTGAAGGGTATCTTTAGCATCAGTGGAGAAGCAACTAATTTATCACTATCAATGAGTCAGATGTCTGTATATTCCCAGTCGTAAACAAGAATTAGCCAATCCTTACCCTGTTTTTATTACTCAGAGTCCTTTGTAAGGAAATAGTAGCAATTGTGGATACCCTGAATTCTCAAATCACCTAATATTGGGTGTTTTCACCCATTCAGTTGACCTTTATTTTCATCACATCATGCACATTATATGATTACTATTAGATTTCCTTTTCTTTTTTAAGTCTTTTATTTTACTTATTTATTTTTTTTTAATATTAAGGAGGAGGGAAATCTTAAAGTGATTTTATTTTGTAAATTCTAATAGATTTCAGCTTATTTAAATAGAGCAAGCTTGATGCCTGATTACAATTTTTCTTTTCCTGTTTTCCAAGCATTAATACTATTCCTTAATTTTTTCTATTCATTAATTCTGATTAGCCTTTCAGAAAGTTGTTTGCTCGTATCCTAGTTAAATAAAACTGCTCAGATTGCTGAAGCCGCACTTAAGTTAGCTTGTTATGCCTTTTCCCCTCTTTCATTGAATAATGAGGTCTTTTTTAAATACTCCGTTGTTTTTTTTTCCATCATTCTTCCAACACACACACACACACACACACACACACACACACACACACAGGCACGCAAACACACTTTCTATACAGTTATTCTCTCCAGAGATTAGATAGAGGCAACTATATAAAATTATTTCCCCACCTGAAACCCTAACCATGGAATGACTTTTAAATGGAAAATGAAAGATAAACCAAAAGGACAACTGCAACAACACAACTCTAGTTTTTTGAAGTTGAAAAAAAAAGTAAATCAAGGACACGGCTAGAGGGCAAGATCAAGAATATTAAAGGAAGAGAGCAAGAGATAGAAGTTAAATGAAATAAAATCATATTTATTGAGTTCTTACTATGTGAGACTCTGTGCTACATTTTAATAAAGAGCCTACAGATTATATAATACATGCTATGGCAGAGATGTTCTACCTACCCACCAAAATGTGTTCTACCTTCTATTGTGTGAGCTTTTGCTGGGAGGTAGCTCCCGGGGATACTAAGTTTCCCATCTTCCCTTGTGAGTATAGCCATATGTTCCAGCTCAAGGAATGGGATTTTAAACCCCAATATTCTCACTCCGTCCCAATCTGATAAAACAAATCTGCCTGTTTACTGCTTCAAAAGTCCAAAAGATTATTTAATGAATAAAAAGACAGAAGTTTATATATAACAATGGAAGAAAGTCCACAAAGGGTCTTCTTGACCAAACTTCATGTGATATTGGGTTGTCTTCTATATTATCAGTAACACACAGAGTAACATTAACAGCATTTTGATTTAATATGCACTGATTCTAAAAAGCCTAGCACTAAAGGTGTGTGTGTGTGTGTAGTAGAGGAGAAATGAGGTTTGAAATATATGGGGCCAGGACTAGTCTATGGAAAATAATTCTAAATCTTATAGCTCAAATATAAAAGAGACCTAATAGAAGTGTCCCAAATTTGACAACAATTCTAAAAATTTGTCTTACATTATCAATGGTAAGTTGTTTTGAAGTTGAAGGTAAAACTGTTCTAAAACAATTATTTTTTTAAAAATGGGCGAACCACTCAAGAAGAAAGACAGATTTTTTTTTTAGTCTCTTCATTAAAAATTTTCATATAAAATCATTGTCCTATAAATAAGCAATCAAAGAGTATGCATCCAAAAGATGTAGAGGGGTAAAAAAAAGGTGTTACCAAGGCGGGTTAATTAAAAAATATTATTTTTCTGAACTTTATGTTTGTAGTGTCTGTCAGGTATTTTATTTTTGTTTTTTTCTTAATAATTGGAGCTTGTTGTACAGTTCCTCATTATCACTTACTATTCCTTTTCCAATCTAATTTTGTATTTGTAAGTACTTGTTTTTTTGTTTTTTTAACGTGCTCATGACAATTGCATCAACTTCTCCTTTAGAATGTACAATACCTGAATCTACCCCAGGAAGCCTTTGCTTCCACTTTCCTAGTGACAAGAATCTATCACCTCAACCATAGGTCTTTCCTTTCCAATGTAGGGCAGCCCTAATCATGAAAACATTAGTTTGTTGTTACTGTTGTTTTTGTTTCTTTGTTTGTTTTGATTCAACTGTGTGGAACTCAGTTTCCACTGGTATTCCTGGCTCTTTCAGGGACCCAGAGAAAAAGTGCCATTTCTCTCCCATGTAGTCCCAGATACACAGAGATATTATAAGAAAGTAGGTGTGTGAAGCTCAGTATTATTAAAACCCATCATGTTTTTAAATGAAACCTGAAACATTTAGAGGAAAACATTTCTCTGTAAATAGAATGCCTGTATCTCTTTGCAGCTCATAAAATTGTATCATCATTCTCTGAAATTAGTCCAGTTGTGGGTGGGTAATGATTAGAAGCCAGAGTTATTTATTTAATGTAGTTCTTTCTTGTACATTTTTTACATTTACAATTAAATTTGACAGGCTTCAAAGTCGTTATCTCATATACAGAGTGTGTTAAGTACTCTGGTGAAAGGAGATGTTGCATGAGGGTGTCTTTTTTTTGACCATTATTTAAAGCTAAATGGGTCTAAGATTGGATTTGTTTACCCATAACTGTGATAATTCCTTATGGTTATACTGCTTTATTTTTACAGACATATTAATTTATTTTGTTCTAATAGCTGCTTTAAAAAAAAAAAAAAAAAACAGAGCAGAGGATATTGGTGCCATTTTTGCAGAGGAAAACTTGAGCCTTGGACTATAGAATCCAAATCAATGGGCTTGGACACATGACGAATTTCCAATACAGCCAGATGTAGGATAGATGTCTTTTGAGTCCCAAGTAAATGGTTTCTCTTTCCAAATGCTGTAACATTCAATCTGATCTCTCAGTGCTTTTACATCTGTGACTGATACATTATAGCTTAATTCCTCCTGGGTGATTTGACAATTGCATAAATTAATTCTACCATGAGATAGCATATATCAAATATGTCATAGGGATACAGGGTAATATTTTTAACAACATTCTTACACTTTCAAAGTATATTTATATACATTTTTCCATTTGGCCATTACATAAAGCCAGAAATGTTTTTATTTATCAGGTTTTTTTTGTTTTGTTTTATTGAAGAAAAAAATAAATGAATATCAGAGAGATTAAGACTTTTGTCCCAGCCTACACATCTAGTAAACATTAGGTCTGATACTGGTATTGGACTTGCCATTTGCAGTATGATTTTCTTTTTCCCCTAAAGAGTAACATAGTAGAAACTGCCTGCCTGAATTGAGGTATAGCTCTGCATCTTAACTTCTGTGTTAGGATGCATCATCTATAAAATGAGAAATAATATACACCTCTGTGGCAGACAGACCCTAGGAGGGCTACCATCAGACCCTCCTCTTACATGGGGGGCAGGGCCTATGATATACTTTTAACCAATAGAATATGGCAAAGGTGATAGGACAAACGTGATTATGTGACCATGATTATGTTACATATGATTGAAACACCAGTCTTACAAGGAGATGCTCTCTCTTACTGCTTTTAAAGAAGCAGGTTGTCATGTTGTGAGTTGTTTATAGAGAGATCTCCCTGACAAGGAACTTGGGGCAGCCCCAGGCTAATAGCCAGCAAGAAAATGAAGCCCAATTCAATAGTCCCCAAGCAGCTGAATGCAGCCAACAACCAACTAAGAGAAGAAGCAGATCCTTCCCCATCTAAGCCTCAGATGAGACTGCACCCCAGGCTGGTACCTTGATTGCAGTCTTGCAGAGGACCCAACTAAGGTGTATTGGGACTCCTGATTCTCAGAAACTGTGAGATAATAAGTGCATGTTGGTTTCAGCCACTAAATTTATAATTAGATTGTCATACATTAGTAGATATTTAATTCGCCCTTATAGAACTACTGTGGGATTAAATCCAGTAATAGTTGTAAAGTGATTATTTCTATGGCAGGCACATTATAATAATGCAATAAAAGTTAGTATTATCATTATGCTTTATTCTTTAATCTAGTAATATAGAGATTTTTAGATCATATCCTGATGTATTTGTGTTTTTATATAGTTTGTTCTGTGGTGCCTTTGCTGTAATACAGTCTCCTAGAAGCTTACTATTAGGCTTTTATAAAGATATATTCCTATGTTTATGCATATTTATATATGTGTATGATTTTTGGAGCTATGACTACTGTCTAAATTGTCCCTGTAATTCTAGGGTCTTTGCAATGAAGCAATTCTCAACATATTTAAAGAAAGTAATCCTAGTGTAGTGGATTCGTTTAAGAAAAAATGGGAAATTTTATTAAAATGTATAACTCGCAATGGAAAGAGTAAAGCAAGGGATAGATAGAAGGGGGGGAATTCAAATGTCATCAGGCCTCTCTTTTTATCTTTCTCTGTATCTCATTTCTGTTTCTCTCTGCATGTGGGTTTCATTTATCTCCATGTAGCTTTGGACATGGATGCAAGCCAATCTAGCTTATACATTAACAGTTCCAAGACCAGAGTGTCCAGAACGCCATTGCTCTTTGTTTCTTCTTAAAAAGAATCCCAAAAATGAGTATCATTGACCTCTCAGGTTCTGTACAACACCTGAGACCATTGAGTGTAACCACCATGGGGCAATATACTCTAGATCAGGGGTGTCCAAACTTTTTTCAACGTTTTTTACCAAGGGCCATATGCGGTAAAATACACAAACAGCTGGGCTACTCACTCGACGTGAAGTACATATTGCCTCACCTGGTTTATTTAAGTAAACTAAATATATTTTTGGAATTTGCTGCGGGCCAATTAACAATGGATTGCGGACCGCAGTTGGCCCACAGGCCGCAGTTTGGACACCCCTGCTCTAGATGCTCAAAAAAGTTCATAAGTGGAACTATTCCCGGAAGAAAAGTGGGAAGACATGTTAACTAGACAGAAGAGTGGTTTCTCTAGAATTTATTTAGCAATATTTTTCTCAAGTGCCTCGAATTTAAATATTGACTACTGGATAACCTGATTTGGATGGCATTCTCCATAAATGAGCCACTTGGCTTGCTAATAGATGATTATGAAGCATAAATTTACTCCACACTTCTGAGCACTTTTTTTTCTATCTTCTTTTAATTAGTAATTCTGGAATGAAAGGCCCAGAGATTGAAATCTGGAAACAATTAATGGTAATTCTATCTATAGCTGACCCTAATTATTTAGCTCAATTGGCGAGAGCTGTGTGTTAATGAGCCTGATGTGGTGTGTATACCCCTATGTGGACCAGTAGGTTTCACTCATGCTGGAATAGAAACTCGACTTTTACTCTAACCTTCTTCTTCTGAAAATGCTTGCTTTGCTTTGGGATATAGGACAGAACAAGCAAAATTAGTTAGCACCATTCTCTTTAGCACAGCTAGAAACACAAGTCCAGGGTAACTCCTCGCGGAAGTGGTTGGCAGTCATTTACATTTATGAATGATGGCACAATTATTTTCATATTAGGTACCTGATTATATCCCAAGGTTGTCTGATTTATCATTGACAAGATGTTTAAAAAGGATTTCCCTCCTGGTCTCAGGGAAGTCTCATCATCCCTACTCGTTCTCATGAGGATGAGTGGAACTTATTGGAAATTTAAACAAAGATAAAGAACAATGGACGTTAATACTAATGACTATGACAGACCTTGATCTTATTTCACAGTTGAATTTGAATCTACTTTCATTTGTAGATGGGGTTTTGACACTTCTACATGTACCCTAAAATGAAGCTTTATCTAGACAGTAAGACAGGGAAACATAACTGTGAGGATGATCAGAGTAAAAATAACAACAAAAACAACAACTGACAATTGTTGAGTTCTTTTTTGGGTCAGTTACTGTGACAGCTGCTTTTCATATATCACTTTATTCTTTTAACAGCCTTTTCAGGCAAATTCTTTTATTTTCCATATTCTACAGCAGAGACAGCAGAAACATAGTAGGTAAAAAATAACTTGTTTAATGTTATACTGATGCAAAGGTTTGAACCTGGGAAACCTGAATTCAGAGTCCACACTTTTAAACACTATTGATAAGTCTACATTTTTACTTAGCTGATATTCCATTAACACTTATGGTTTAATATCCAACAACACTCAGAATGGATGTATTTAATCACATTCCTAGAAGACACCCATAATTATCAGAAGAAAAAAAAAAGTATATTTTTTCATTATGGGCCACTTGGGTGCAAGTACCACAAAATTATTTAAATGTGTTTATGTAAATTAAAGGAAGAGATAAATTACTAAAAGAATAAAGGGATATCTCCTGGCACTCAAAGGCAGGACCTAACAATCACACCTCTTAAAAGACAAAGCCAGAAAGCCATCAGGGACCTGGATTACTTACACCCTCTCTCCAGAACTCTTAGGTTGGTGCAAAAGTAATTGTGGTTTAAAAGGTTAAAATAATTGCGAAAACCGCAATTACTTTTGCACCAACCTAATAAATGGTCTCTCATCTATGTTTGTCTTTGAAAATACGCATTTGCAATCTGTCTCTATATGTAGTTCTCTCTGGTACAACTTGACAGCAATAAGAAATGCCACCTCCAGTTATTGGAATATTCCATTAAGTCATTAATGCGAAAGTTTCCCCCAACTAAACAATAAATAAATGTTCATTGTTCTTTATTGTAGATTAAACTAATCAAGTTTACATCACTTTTTAAAGATTATATTTGTGTGTATATGTCTGTATAAACTTGTGTGTATACATTTCCATATATTTCTATGTGTGTTTGTGTGTGTGTTGTGTGTGTATTTAACATGCCATCAATTATTGTGCACACCATGAATTTTAAGAATAATCTTGTGGAGAACGAAACAGCAAGGAAGTTAATTTTGATTCATATAAATAAATTATCTGCTCTGTAAATGCATCAGAATTGAGGAATTGTTTTAATTAAAGACTGTATCCCTTAACTTTGCCTGCTGATACATGAGATGCTGTAAGTATGCCAGAGAAGGAGCGAGAACAGTATCCCCTTCCACTCCTCCAACAAGAAGCAGATACAATAACTCTATCCATTTGCAGCAGAATTGATCAAAAGAAAATAGTTTTGACCCGTAAGTAACATCTCTTTTTGAAATCTAGCAGCTTTCTGCCTTCAACATGGAGGTTAAATTCTAATTATCTCCACAGAGAGAGTTGGTAGGTCTGTTCTGACAATGGGGTAGAAAGGTCTGACAGTGGAGTTTATTTAATAGAAGCCACAGTCACTGTCTTGTAGCTGCTTCCTATAATAGGAAACTTGTTTTTCCCATTCAGGTACCTCCGTGAGGGAGACCGCATGATGGAGCACATGTCCCCTGTGCTGAGACTCAGGAGACCTGTCCCTTCTCCACTTGCTCTTGCTAGCTTTGCAGCCTGGGAGCCAGTTTACTTCTGTAGGCCTCAAATATATGTTTCAAATGTTTCAAATACATCCTCAAGTCACTTATGGATCTAAAATCTATTATCGATGTTCCGTTTTATACACAAAATATATGGTGTGTCATTCTACTCTGTGGATCGATCAGTCAGGGTATGAAAGGGGAAAAAAAATCTACTCAAAAGGTTTAATAGAAAAGAATTAATAAAAGGATGCTGCTCAGAAGTGAGAGCAATGCTGAAGGAGCAAACAAGTTGTGTCGAGGTACCCAGAGGTGGTATCATGGCCTCCCCTGGACCTGAAAGGATGTTGGGGAGGAAATAATGCTGCTGGAGCTCTGGAGAGCTGCACTGCAGGATGGGCTGCAGGGCTTAAGCTATGGTCTTAAAGAGAAGTTACTGTCAGGTGGTATGGACGTTTAGAGTGTGCTGCGGTAGATGTACTCTGACCCCTCTCACCTCTATCCCTCAGTTCTCCTGTTGGTGCCTCTATCAGCTAAATACAACCAGAAGTCAGGTGGAAGGGAGCAGGTGATGGATCCCATAGAGTGAACCCTCTCAGGGAACAGAGGCAAGAGAACATCAGGGACTGGATGGAGGTGGCAAGCAGAGAATAACCAGTCCGGCCTGCACATTCCCAGATGTGTACAATGTGGTTTTCTAATATGTAGTATAGGTGAATCATTTGCATGTTTCATCAAATGTTAAATAGTGGTGAGTAGAACAAGCTGTTGTTATGAAATGCTTATGTTCAAATATTTTAATGAAATTATTAAAGATTGGGGTAAGAATCTTTCAATTTCTTCACCTATAACTTTGTAATTAATGATAATACCTAACTCACCAGATGGTAGTAATGATTAAGTGAGACAAAAATAACAGTTAATCTTCACATTAACCCTATGGGTGCTTGATAGTATTATACCTTACAGATGAAGAAACTGAGGCATGGAGAGAGTATAAATGCCCTGGGAGTAAGTCAGACAAAAATGTTGAAAAACACCTGAAGAGGGAATGATCCTTTTTTCAGTGTGACCAGGAAAAGCTTCATTAACTAGTTCATCTATTACTGCCATTCTTCTGTCCCCTCTGTTTGGCCCATCATCTGTGACCAACACACTTATAATTCCCTACCCTAGCCATGTGAGCCAGTCAATATAGAAAATTCAATGACAGACATACTTTGTGAATCACCTTTGCCTTACTCTTCTCGTGTAATTTAAACCCAACGAGACCCCAGTTCTCTGATTTATCCACTCTGTTTCCAGGCTCCTGTACCTAACTAGAGATATTTACCAAATATCTGTATTGGGTCCAATCCAATCCTTTTTCTTTGTATTTGAACCCTCAGTGGGGCTCAGATATCCTTTTTTTTTTTTTTTTTTTCTTCCTGACTCCCTGCCTGTTCCTGGAAGTTAAATGTCCCCAACTCCCACACCGCCCCATCCAATGATCTCACTCTTAAATTCTACTTGCACCCTCCAGACTCTGATGCAAAGGGCATGCCTTTTGTTTCTTCTATTAAGAAGAGTTAGGACTAAGTTTATTTTCCATTGAAGTTCTGTCTTCTGCACTTCAGAATCTTTTAGTGGGTTTGTGCATACGCTCATGCTTCTTGCTCATGTCAGAAACCTGCCAAGGCTCCTCTCTTCGGCAATGCTTTTGATTTTATCCATTGCTAACTTCTGTGGACCATGAACTGGTAGTAATTACCACTCTCTATCATCCTTTCTAACCTCTTAACTTGACTCCTCTTTGTCCATAAATATTTTTTCATCTTCCCTAGCTAAACAAATAGCTAAATAAATTAACAAACAAATTTCTCTAACTTTTCAAAATTTTTCTCTGCTTCCACATCTCTTTTTGTAGATTTCTTTAGAGAGTTTCCTACACTAAGTGACCCCATTTCCTTACCACCTACTCACTGTTGAAACTTGTACAACCTAGTTTCTTTCCACCTTACTCTACTAATTACTTTCTCTAAGTTCCTTTGTTAATCACCAGAATCACTTAATTCTCAGGCCTTCCCTTATTTCATCCCCATGGGTTTTACATTGCAAACCATCTATTTCTTCCTTTGTCCTTGGATTCTAGAACACAAAATACTCCTACTTTTACTCTGTTCTGTCGTCTTTGCTGAGTATTCCTCTTCCGTTTTTAAACTAGGTATCCCTCTTAGCATAGCCCTGCCTGACTAGTCTCCCTAAGTAATTGAAATTCATAAACCTTGATTATGTCACTTTTCAGTTTACAATTAAAACAAAAAGAATTTGTAAACAAAAAACTTTCAGCGACTTGTTAATTCAAATAAATTAAATGTAATCTATCATTTATGGTGGTCAATTTAATCTGCCTTTCATCTCCAGGCCACTTTCAGAGCATCTCCTGCATCTTTACGTGTGCACACATAGTAGATATTCTCTGTTATAAATATAGACCCCCATTTTTAAAATCATTCTTTCTAATGTTATTTCCTCTTCTCATGTTGTCTGTATCAGTCAGGCTAGGCTTGGCTATGCTAATGTACAGCTCCAAATCTCATTGGTTTTACATAGTGAAAGTTGATTTTCACTCTTGAGGATTTATTGACACAACAGGGCAGCTGTTCTTTTTCAAGTTACTAAGCAATCTTGTTCCACCAATTCGACACAAGTCCTTCTCTATGATTGAATCAAATTATACAAGAGCTTTCACTGCCTCACCATGGAGATGAGATATGTCACTTCTACTCACATTTCATTGGCTAGAACAAATCCCATGGCCTTACCTAATGGCCATGTGCTGGGAGGGAGGCATAGTCCATCTATGCACAAAATCCTTCCACCATCTCTGCTTATTAAAACACTACCTACCCTTCTAGGCCAGTATAAAATATCATTATCTCCTTTAATCTTTTGCCAATATTCACTTTCCCATTACTTAGGTAAATATTCTCAGACTTTTTAAAACTTTCATTATTTTAATAAGTAAGTAATTCTGAATATAACAGCTGTATGTGGTTAAAAATTCAATTATTGAAGAATAAAAAATAAAAAAGTAGACCAATTCCCCACCCCAAATTCCCAATCCCACTTCCTAGAGACAGCTGATCACTGCTTGTACACTTTCAACTATACCTTGATAATTTTAATGCATGTAAAGGCATATATGCATAGATATTTTTAAACAAATTTGAATCATATTAGACATATATTGTTCTGTATTTTGCTATTTTACTTCATATGTTTGATTTTTTTTCTGTATTAGCTCATAGAGAACTAGCTCATTCTTTTTTACACATAAAATATTATCAATGTAGATATAACACAATTTATGTTACCCTCATCCTATAAATGGACACTTATTTTATCATTTTGGCCTCTTAGAAAAACTGCTACTGTCATCATTAATGTAAAAAAGAATTAAACACATATTGGAGAATATCTTCATAAGCAGTTACTACATAGAAGCAAAATTGATGATGGGACACTCACTTACTTTTAACTCAGGGACACATAGTCAAATTCTCTCCCCCCAAAATAAAAGAAAACAAAACCGTGGCACTGCTTTACATCCCTACCAATATTGTATAAACCTTTTTTTCTTCACCCTCTTACCAACTCGAGATATTATCAACCTTTTAATCACATAATTAAATTGTAAGCTTCTTTAAGGAAGTCCATTTATTATCCTTTTTTTACTTTTTTCTCCTCTCTTGCTTGGTACATAGAAAGTGTTCAGTGTTTTATTTAATTTCTTTGTATCTTTTGGAATTGCACATGATGGTATTGAAGCTGGACCCTGAATGATAGTAGGTTTGGGGTAGCTAAAGATAAAGGCAGGAGATTCCTGGTATCAACAGAGGCATTAAAGAGAGGAGTAGGAGGGAGTAGGCTGACTTTGTCAAACCAGTCAACAGATCTTTTTGTCTGGAGGTGTAAGAGTAATAGAAGGTAAGTAGTTGAGAAGAAGGTTATAATCACTTTTTTGTGGCTCTTTTCTTTTTTGGATTTTTGTTTATGAAATAGTGCTTAGAGAAAATTAAAACATTATAGAAATATGTAAAGCCAGTCATGTAAAGTTCTCCCATAATTCCACTCCACTGATAACAATGTGTTGTGATTATGCTTCCCTATTTTATATTAACAAGTTACTTAAAAAAAAAAGGCTTGTGTAACTTTTTTTATTTATTTTTCAATTATAGTTGACATATTATATTAGTTTAGCCAATTATGGCTCTTGAATGTGGACTAACATGTTCTGTTTTCACACTTTAAATTTATAAATAATTAGTATTAAATTTGTTTTAATGCTTTAAAAAGCAATAAGCAGGAAAACAAAAGACCTCTAAGTTCTGCTCCTGTTCTTTTCTGCTAACTAACCCTAGATTGATGCATTTGCATCTCTAGCACTGCATTTCATCATCTCTAAAATGAAGAGTTCATTTATTTTCCATTCTTTCCATTCATTCTTTCCAGTATTTGTATACCTGCTAAGATGTGCTACACAGTTTATTAGCAATATGGGTCCAACAGTGGATAAGATAGCCTGATTCCTAATTCTCTCTGAACATAAAGTATCATGGAGAATAGGGACCAAATGAAGAGTCATTACAATATTGTGAGAAGTGCTCCAAATGGAGACATATAAGGATGCCTGGGTACCATTGGTTGGAGCATCTCACCCCCACAGTATGTGCTGTCTGCTCTTTTTAGAGGAAGGGGCAGCTACAATCATCTCAGGGGTCAAATGTGTCTTCCAGATCACTAAAGAAATGCAGCTACTTGGCTTGGCAGGGGGCAGGGCACCTTTGGATGCTTGTGAGCAAAAATGATGTTTTAGTCCAGACCTGTCCAAAAGGTTTATAAAATAATGGTAACATTTTACAAATTTGCTTTCCATAACTGATTTCACATTTAGTAACTTGATAGAAGTGAAGCATTTGCTGTAATCCAGTCTTGTAAGTACTAGTAGATGTTGTTTTTTGAGATTTTTCATTTGCAAAGGAGGCCAGATGCTTTTCTTCACTCCCCAGTGCCTCATCCCTAGGGGCTTTCTCTGTCTTGGGAGAGCAGACTCCAATCTTCTATGTAACATTTTACTCTTGAGGTTTCCTTGTAACACTTTGTGCTATTCAATTGGAAGTATTTATGCTAATGAAATTGCACAAATGGCCTCATTAGCTGGAGTTTTTATCTTTCTTGAGGTTTTGAGTGTTTTGCTTCATTCATACAAATGGATCAGCATGAAGAATTCAGATCTGTCTTGGCCTATGGTTTATTTTCTGCTTTTTTTTTTTTTCAGTTTAACCTCCTTTGATAGAGTTTTTTTTCTTTAAGTTAGTTTCATGTGTACAGAACAATGTAGTAATAATAGTTAGAAATTTATACCCCTCACAAAGTGATAACCCCTCCCCCAATCTACTACTCCCCTGACATTGTATATAGCTGTTACAATTCCATTGACTCTATTCCTTATGTGGTATTCCACATCACCTGACTGTGTGCGTGCGTGTGTGTGTGTGTGTGTGTGTGTGTGTGTGTGTGTGTATTTAATTACAGTTGACATTTAGCATTATTCAGCTTAAGGTGTATAGCACAATGGTCAGGCTGTGTTCTGCTTTCTAAAGTGAAAAATCTTTTGGGTTCATCCTCAGGAACCCCTCTCAAATACGCACTTTGTAAATAACTTGGTCATCCATCCAGTAGAATATATGGATTCAGCTTGTTTTATAAAATTGTTTTTGGGTTTCCACATAATAACTATTTTAATTTTTATCAATGTGATTCACATATATGGTAAAAGTAATAATAACAGAATGTTCCTAAAAATAACAACAATAAAAATAATAAATATTCTCTGTGCTTTACTACAACATTCATGCATATTTTCTCAAGATTTTCTTTTTTCTTGAACTCCTTCCCATTAGTCAAATGTGAGCTCTTTAGGATTAATCTTTAATTATCTTATTTTTTTCATCTATTATTCATACCTTTGACTTAGTTTTTATTTTCTGTTAAATTATGAGGATTTTTTCCTCAAGTTTATCTTTAAAATTTTCTACTACTTTTTTGTGTGTATAAACTTTCATGTTTATAAATTCTCGAGCTTTTTTGCATTTGAATATTCGTTTTTAACAGCATCTTCTAATTCCATGTGTGACTATATTCTGTTATTTATCATGTAAATTAAATTATTTTTCTGTTCCCTACACTGCTCCTGTTTTCTGTAAATTGTGTGTGTGTGTGTGTGTGTGTGTGTGTGTGTGTGTGTGTTGTTATTGTATTTGTTTAGGTCTCTGTCTTTCATTTTGGAAAGTTTTTTCAAATGTCTCATGATCATCCTTGTTAGATTAATTTTCATGAGTAAATCACGGAAAGGCTCACTTCATGCCCTGTGTGAGTGGAAGGATAAGCGATGTAGGATAATAAGACAGAGGTATTTTTCATTAGAAGACATTAGGGATTATAGGGCTTATTCTGGGACTTTCAAATGTTATTGAGAAGCATCATTTAATCTTCTGTCTGGTGGCTGTAACACAGATTGCTCATTTCTTCAGTGTTGCCCAGTAGAACTGTCTGCCCTGTGGGTCTATACCTGTGCTGTCTAGTACAGTAGCCACTAGCCACATGTAGCTGTTGAGCACTTGGAACATAGCGAATGCAATTGAGGAACTAGGTCTTTGTTTGATTTAATTTCAATAGCCACATCCAGCTAGTGGTTACCATATTGAACAGCACAGTTCTAGGTGTTGGGACGAAGAAGGGGGCTAGGAAAGTTCACCAGTTATTCTACTGACCTTTACTAAACTCCCACTTAGTCAATTACTCCACTCCAGATGACCACTGCGATTGGTATCGTATGGTCTTGAACATTTCCAAAGAATACCTTTTGCTTCCCGTGATGATGGATCATGAGTAAGCATGAAATAGGAAATGGAGATGGGACCTGCAAATCTAATCACTCCTTATATAACACCCACTATTTTTATAGCCCTCAGTGCCACCTCAAAGGTAGCTGGTGTCACAAACTTCTAATGCTCTCACTATGACTGACGGCTAACTCAGACTGTTTATTGTTGTTGTTGTTTCCTCTCTCTCTCTTGAAATCTTTAGACCTCATCTTTTTTTCACTTTATTCCATATTTGTGGTACAAGAACATGTCTCCTAGTATGATCCCACATAGAGATTTTGATTCTGGTTCTTGTGTTCATTGATTTTTTTCAGGTGATAAATCAAGGGAGAAAGAGACAGAAGTATATGTATCTCCCATCTATCATAGAGTTGCATCAACTTCCATTTGAATTTGATTCCATAAAATAATGCTTAGTATTTGACTTTCTTCAAATCTTCAATTTAGAAATTGTGCTGACCACCTTAGAAATTCAAATTTCTTAAGAATTTAATGTTTCTATCCTTAAAAAAATGATCATTTAGCAATATGTTGCATAGAAATTTATACTGTTAGTCCAGACCTGTCCAAAAGTATAATCCATATTTGGTTATAGAATTTTACTTGATTACCATGGTTTATTTTTCTTTTAAAAAAGCAATAAATTAAATGATTGATGCATCTTTATAGTAGATTTAATGAATAAATATAAATTAGTTTATTATGAAATTGATATTTTAAAATTTTACATTAAAAATAAAAATAAGGCATATTGGTATCTTATAGTGATACTGATTTATATCAATTGATTTTACATAACTTGTGTAATCAATATATTTCATGATATCTTGAAGAAAATATATCAGAGTAAAAGGCCTTATTTGAAAATGTTTTTAAATGGAAAAATGATTGGACATATTGGGAGTGCCAAAAAAATGTATATAAGTGGACGCTGGTCAATGTTGCTCAAGCAGTAGTACGCCGAAAGCAGAAGTGTCTGGACGCTGATGGTAAACCACTTTGAGCACCTCTTGTAATCACAGAAGTCAAATGTGATTTGTATTCATCTTTTGTTATCAATATATATTGAGTATTACAATTTTAATAGTTTTTTCATTTCTTAAAATATACACACACACACACACACACACACATTTTTGGCACCCTCTGTATATCAAAAAAGAAATGTTCTACTGTTAAAAATCAAAAAGTCCTCAGACTACTATTTTCTTTCAACAAAAGTACTTTTTGGTCAGCCTTAAACATTTGTTCTACATACTCTGTGACTTTATGTAAATAATCTCTCTGATAATCATTTTTTTCATCTGTAAAACAGGAATAATAACACTGAACTTCAAATTTGTACAATAGATCAGAATTAGAAACAGCAAAAAGCTTAGCACATGGCAGATTCTCAATAAAGAGGAGCCATTCCAGTTCACCTAGAGAAATTGTCTCCTGTAATCCTTGAAGGAAATACTTGGCGACTTAGGAAAAACTTTGGTTTAAAAGTATAAAATGCAGACTCTTCATGTTTAATGTGTTTATCTTTTGATACTACACATAACTCACCTATTCAATAAATATCTGTTCAGTATCTGGTATTTGTGAGCACTGTTAAGATCCTTTGAAAGCACTGTACTTTATCTTTTCCAGAATCCTTTCTCAACCTTCTCATTCTCACATATGCAATAACAGTATTTTAACCAAATCTATATAAAATGGTTTATGCTCTGTTTGCTGTAAGTGGGCTGGATGTCTGTCTGTAAACAGCAGAGCCAGTCTGCAATGGGATCCAGCATTTACTTTTCAATGACCTTGTATAGAAAAGTTTATATGTGACCCCTGATTCACATTAAAGAATAGTTGACATTTATTTGGAAAGCACTGCCTTTTTAGGGTAATTCTCTTCAGCCATTTTTATAAATACAACATTGGAAATAGTTTTAAACATGGTGTGTAGATGCAGGATTCCTTGTTCCTTTCAGGTCAGCTATATAGTTAATCCCTATTTAAGATTTTTCTGAACATTAGAACACATAGTAAATTTGTCTTGAATTATTAAAGAAGGTGAATAAATAACATACAGTTTTTAAATTGAATAGATGTGTATTTGTCTGAGAGGCCAGGAGAAACTCTGGTGACCCTAAGTGTTTTATATTAAAAATTTGCATTCACTTTTTAAGTCCCCAAATATTTATTTACTTTACCCAAGGCACAGTACCTAATTTGTGCTTTAAACTAAAGCACATAAGTTCATATAGTCATAATTCACAAAAAGCATAAATTGATGCTTGAATTTTTTTCTTTTCAGTATTCAAGTCAACAGAAATTATTTGAGATTCTAGTCTCTTGTCTGTTGGGCAGAAATCCCACTTTCTTGTGTTCTGAGCAATGACTTTTCTCCACTGTCATTCAATCCAATTATAGTATTTGGTTCAGTTATATTGTTTATTCACATATAAATGATCCAGTTGGGAATATGTTATGCAGTTACAGCTTGCCAGCTCTTTCTCCTAAATTTCCTTCTTAATGACCAAGCTGAAAATGCTTCTGTGTTTTCCAAAATTATTATCGTGGATTTTTCTCCCGTTAAGCTAAAACTTCATGTATGTGATTCTCTACTATTGTCTATTGTTACCTTTTGGAAACACTATTTTAAATCTAGAATTCTTTGAAAATAGTTTAGTAATAAGATGCATTTGTATAATTTTGTCCATATAAATATTAAGCTAAACATATTCTTATAAATATTAAGTTTTTAAAAGATGAAAAAAATCACTTATTTCCAAGACTGCTTTCTCTAAGACTCCTGTGGTTATTTTCTATCATAAATAATTCAGCCCCTTATGAATTATCATAAATGTATTTGGTAATAAGTGTTCTATAAAGTAATACAGGCAACCTCCGTATAACATGGCACTTCTATAACACGGTTTTGCTCTAACACTGGTTCAAGAATTGGGGGAAACCCTCGTACAACACGGCATCCTAGAGCACAGTTTCACTCTAACACGGTTTGAGAATTAGAGAAATTCCCGAACAACACAGAGCATAATAAGAGCTTTTAAGAGTGAAAAATATCTCATTCAAAATTAGGGAAATCCCCAAACAACACGAAACGTAATAAGAGCTTTTAAGAGCAAAAGGTATCTGATTTGAAATGTTTCATTCAAGCGTGTATGTCATATCAGATTTGACTGCACAATTTTAAAATTTATTAGAATTTTAAATCCATTTTGTTCGTGAGATATTAAGTTCAGAGGATGAAGCTATCTTGTCAAAAAGAAAACACCCTCAGTTAGTAGTGATGATGAAGAAAACATTATTTAATACATATTAATATGTTATTCTTTTTGTGACAAGTGCTTTAATAAAGATTTTATCTTAATTATAAAAATATAATAGCATGTGTTTTTTTTTTTAAGTTTTGGAAACTAAGCCCCTTATTTGTACTAGTTGTTTGTTTTGTATACCACAGATTCGCATAACACGACATTTTTTTAGGAACCTAATAGCCATGTTATACAGAGGTTACCTGTAGTAGGTTTTTTTCTCTTTTCTTAAGGTGATATGTGAATCAGTATCTTACTAATTCCATTTAATTCTTTTTTTTGGCAATCTCAGTCATCTTTCCAGTTCACCTATTCTTTTTCATCACTCATTAAATGTTGCCTGGATCATTTTCAGATATATCTTAGGTTTCTGTGTCTTCTTTCTTTCTATTCAACCATCTCTCTAAATTAACATTGGGTTGAACTTTCTAAAGACTGTCTATAATGCAATTCTCCATCCATTCAAAAACACATTCAAGGTCTTTGGCGAGCTCACCGGAAAACAACCTTCCTAGGTTTATCACCTATGCCTACTCATACTCCAGATAAATTACAAACTGTTCACTTGACTGAAAATGATTTGTTACCTCCATGGCTTGTCCATTCCACCCATTTTCATATGTAGTTGCCTTGTCTGATGTGTTTCTCATCACATCTTCCATTTTTATGATCCTACCCAACTCTCAAGTCTAAGCTTTAAAGCCATTCTTCCCTGAAATCTTCCTTCTTTACTCCTGTCAGAAATTACTCTCATTTTCTTTCTCCCTTCTGAATTTCTATGCCATTTTATGTGTATGTGTATGTGTTTGTTATAGTGTGCATTCTGTTCGTAAGTTTTATGGGAGTAGAGATAATGTCTCATTTTTCTTTATATCCTTTTTGTTTGTTTTTTAATAACACGGTTTCTAGCTCTCATAAGTTGAATGCAGCTGTAGGAATTTTGCTTATTCCATTTAGTAAATATCAAATACAGTGTGAATTACAGGACTTCTTGAGTCACATGGTAACACTACTTGAAAATAATCTCTCAGTGTTCCCACTAGAAAAGAAAATGAAGCCACTAATTAATTAGGTTTTAAATTATAACTAGTTTATTAAACCTCGAACTGAAAGATAGCTTCACTTTTAAAGCAAACGCTATTTAATTAAGATGCCTTGTTTTTAGGTCAAAGATGGAACTTTGTCCACAAAAGATGGACTAAGAGTCATTTATATTTCAGAAGTTGTTTTCGATGTTTTGGCCCAGAATTGTATCTGGTTCAAGGGTGAAGAAAGCAAGATGGAAGATTTGTCTGGGAAGTGAAGTGATGGAAGGGGAGCCAGACACATTGCTAAGATCACTACCATTGGAGCCAGAAGAGGTAGGGGAAGATGAAGATAAGCCAGACCCCTGGTCACCACACCCCACCACTAGTCCACCAGCCCTTCCTTAAAGAGACAAAATCAGAGCTTCTACTGCAAAATGAGAAGTGGAATTGATTTGAGAGCTCTCAAGCAGGACTAGTTGGGAGTAACTAGAGAAGAGGGGAGAGTAGAAACATGCTACACAGCAGTAGGGGGAGAAAGCATTCTGTGACCTGGGGCTATTATTCTCTGCTTGGCTGTAAATTTTGGGGGCACTCTGAGGTCATGTAGGAATCTGCCATGCGAGGTGTCATTTCACGGTTTCTCAGCAGCTTGCTGAGCTGTATCCAGCCCTTGTCCCTTAGTCAGTGTAGGGAATAGAGCACATTCAGAACAGGGCCTGCCTCAGAGATCCACTTTTTCATTTGATTTAGATCAATGAATGGCTTTATGTTCTAGAATGCTTTTCCCGTGTTGAAGTTTTGTACGTTGATTGACAGATTCTAACTGCTTTCTACTTAGAAGAAAATGGAATAGGTTTTATTCTTGAAAGTTACCTGTTGCTGAGATTTGAAATCTTAAAATAGAAGTTGCCATTCCTTTCATATCTAAAAGATCTGATGTGAGAACAGGAGTTTGAGGAAACCAAAAAGCTTCAATGTGCATAGATTTTTTTTTTAAGGTTTTTTTTTTGTGTTTTTGTTGTTGTTGTTGTTTTTTGTCAAACAGCAGAAAATTACACATAATACAAAACATTTTTTGGGGGGCCATTTAAGACAAAGTTATGAAAGAGAGAAGGTTTTATGAGAAAATACAGTGGACACAGTGAGAAGGGGGAAATATAAGACACATCAATATTTGCCATCTATGGCAATCATTAACTTATTTTTCTTGATGTTTGTTTATAATTTTAAAAGTAGTATTTTTTTACAAGGACCCTAAATAGTAATAGATAAATAAGTCATCAGATTTGAATACAGATGGAATATTGGAGAATGGTATTATTTAAGAGATAGGCAGAGAAACAGGATCTTGTAATAGAATTTATAGAAAAGCAGCAAGAGTGTGGAAACCAAGCAGGAAATCGACATGAGGGTTTTATTTGTCTCAGATAAGTAAATAGAGCTACTAATAATCATAAATGATAATTATGAGAATTTCTTATGTGCCAGAAAAATATTCTCATAAAGCATTTTGCAAATATAATCTCGCTTGATCTCCTTCAGCATACCTATATGTCACATGTTATTATCATAATTATAAATGCTCAGGCTTAAAAAGGTTAACTTGTCTAGTACCTTAGTAAGAGGAGTTGATACTTGCAGGAGTATGAGGCTTGAGCACCTGGTAAAAAATAAACGGTAGTAATCAAAAGAGCTAAGAATTCAGATGTTTGGTTGATCTATGATGGGCATTTTAAAGAAGAAATATGATGGCAGTATAGTGGTACAATGAGGCATGAAAGCCATTGATGTGAACGGCTTCTAGCCTCGATATTGGGAAAAGAGTTACAACTAGAAACAACTAGTGTTCTGAAGAAACACTAAAACAACAGGAAGCAATGAGAAAAAAAAATGGAGCAGAACTTGAAGCAGACTGTGGACAGAGTGAAGGGCACATGTAAGATTTCAGAGGCCTGGGGCGGGGGTGGGGGGGGCGGGGTTCCTGGTAAATCAAGGTTTAGGGTGTGACCTTAAGGCTAGTTTAATACATGCTACATTAATTGCAAGTGTGTTTTCTCTATATCAGGACAACATAGTGAACATTCATAGGTACCTAGTAAGTTACGTTATATTCCTATTGGACTTAATATTGTTGGCTTTTAAAACTGAGCATTGCTTGTCATAGTATTTAATCACGTAATAAACTTGTTAAGGGTAAGTCTGAGTGAATAATGATTTTTGGAAAGCTATTAAATTTCTTTCATTTCCTTTTATTTCCATAATTATTCAATAATTCCCCCTCCCCCCTAAGAGGTATTTAAGTAATACATGAATAAGTAGACATTTTATTTCCTTTTCATTAGGTAAAAGAGAACATTGTAAAATAGTTTTCTTTATTGAGGAGACAAAGGCTCACTTGTGAAAAAAAGAAAAATTTATAATGTGGAATTTCAGTTTATTACAATGTAATTCAAAGAGAATGTGAAGAAACTCAAGAATCACTTTTAGTACTTATTTTTCTGCATTGCCATGTCTAGCATGTGATTTTAAGATATTGTGCATATACTTAAAACTTTAATTTATTTTCTAAAAACTGTAATGGACTTGAAGTTCTTTTGAGTGTGTGTGTGTGTGTGTGTGTGTGTGTGTGTGTGTGTGTGTTTTCCTTGATTAGATGGATAATAACTATTACAGGGTGTGTTTTGTTTTTTTTTTGGGGGGGGACTCCAGCACACCATAGCAGCTAGATCCCTCCTACTCCCTATTCCTCTCCCACCGCCAAATGAAGAAAAAGGAGGACAAATAGAAGAAATAACCACTGCCTCCACTTAGTCCATTTTAATGAGCTGAAATTTGTGGTAATATGAGCCATTTTTCAGTGAATCTTCAGGACAAAAATTCAATAGATAAAAGCAATGTAATTCATTTTTTCATGGTGCATTTTTTAAAGGGTGATTGTAAATATTATTTTATAAACTCTCTTTGGTCTTTTTCAAATGAAATATGTGATGCCTACAAGTATATGTGCTTGTTGTACAAGTTATAAAGCATAAGATAATGTAAACATCATGAACCTTCTATCCAGCCTGAGAAATTGAACATTAACTTTTAAAATAATTCATTCTTTCTCCCTGCTGATCATAACCTCTTGCCTCCAGATCAGAGGTAACCAGTATCCAAAATGTTTATTCATCATTCCCATGTTTTTCAGTTTGTTTTCTTTTTGGTGTTTTAGCCCCTAAGGATATAACCTTAAATAAAGGATCAGTAAGTTCTGTTTGTTTTTTGGCATCACAGAAATATCATTATGTATATCCTCTGTCACTTATTTTTCCACTCCATACCGTGTGTCTGCGTGTTCATCCATATCCACACATTTAGTTGTCTTCCGTTTCTTATCAGGCTGCAGGGCTAATCTATTTTATAAGTAGACAATAGGGTATAGGTCTATTGTCCTACAGATGTGAATATCTGGATCTAGGATTTTGCTGGTATAAGACTACCATTAATGCTTTCGCGTATGCCTGTTTGTGCACAACTACATGAGTTATTGCCTAAAAATGGAATTGTTGGGTCTTATAATACTAGGATGTACTAGTAGATGTTACCAAAAAGTGGTAAAAGGTTTTACTCCCACCTGGGTGTGTAAGTGGTCTTTTTGTTCTGCAATAATGGTTGATGTTGTTGTGCATTTTTAAAAAATTATGTTAATATGTTGGATGAAAAATAGAATCCTAAAGGTATTTTGTTTTCAAAAATTCCTCTGATTACTAACAGTGCGGATCAATTTTTCATATGTTTATTGGCTATTTTTCTTTTTCTGTGAAATGTCCGCGTTTATTTTTATGATTTTTTTCTTACTGAATTGTCGAAGTTCTTTATATTAAGGATATTAATCCTTTCTCGGATTTATAACTTGTAGTTTTGCTTTCTTTACATTGACTTTTGAGGAACAAATATTCTTAGTTTCACAGTTGTTTGAACCTTTTGATGTCTTAAGTAAAACATTTTTTACCTTAAGGCCATTAGAATATTCTTGTCTTCTAAAAGGTAAAGTTTCACCTCTCATATTTAAGTCTATAATCTACTGGGGAGTAGTTTTTTTTGTGTACAGTGAGGTATAAATCCAATTTCACTTTTTTCATAAAGGTAAGCAAATATCCCATCTCATTCATTGTTGTGTCATTTATGTCTCCACGATATAGCAACCTCAGGTACACTCCCACTCAGGGTCTTGCACTTGTTTTGCTCCATATCTGAAGTTCTCTTCCTCAGGTAGCTACATGCTCCCTTCCTCACCTTCTTCAGGCTTTTTCTCTAAAGTCGCTTTTCAGTGAGACAGCACCCATTTATAGTTAAAATTCAACTCTTCTTCAAACATATTCAATCCCTCTTCCCTGCTTTATTTTTCTCATTGTTCTTAGGACTATTTGCATTTGTATACATTTGTTTATTTGATTGTATATCTCCCCCACTGAAGCCCAAAGAAGAGAAAGGTTTATGTCTGTTTTGTTTACTAATGGAACCCCAGCACCTATAAAACCCCTGCACATAATCAGCACTCATTAATACATTATTGACTGAGTAGATGAAGGAGCATATTTCATTTTGAAAACAGATCTATTCATAAACTTCAGGCCTGTTTCATTGGTCTATTCTCTGAGTGAGCACCGTTATCTTAGTCTATAGTTTTAGAATAAAGTTTGATGTCTGATAGGACATGGCCTCTCCATGTTCACGTTCTATAAGGGTGGTTTATTCTTGGTAATTGCTTCTCCCTTGTCAATTTTAGAATTATCCTATCAAGCCTCATGAAAAACCTCATGGTTGTTTGATTCTCTTTGCATTGACATTTTTTTATTATTATTTTGAATCTTTCTAGCCATTAATATGATATATCTCTCATTTATTTAGTTCTTTAATGTCTTTCAATATATTTTTAAAAATTATCTCTATAAGATTATGCACTGTGATAAATTCTTATTATTCTTCCAGACATTGTTCAATTATTCATATATTCTTTAATTAAATCAGGATTCCTTATCTTTCAACATAGACACCATACATTCTAAAAATTAAATCATAAAATATCACAGATTTATGAATAAAGGCAAAATTTTGACAGAAGCTACTAATTGTAAGTCATCAGAAAATTTCCATTTAGCTAAACGATGAGAATCCAAAAAGAATAACCTAATTAGAATTACTGAGAAGGCTTAAGGAGAAAACCACTTTATTCTTAGCTTGCATCTTTTCTCCCACTATGAAGCCATATATGATCCACCTCCAATCAAATTTATTATTTTCTCCCTTGTATTTCTAATTACGACCCTGTTTTACAGTAATTATCATAATATTGTCTTGTGCTGTAATTGTCTCTACATACATCCGTCTTCCCCACTGGACTGTACATTCATTGAGACCAGAGACTTTATCTTGTCTTCGTGTCAGCAGGCTCAGTCACAGTGCCTGCCATGTAGAATATAGGCACTATAAGCTTTTAGACATTAGAATTGGGTATCCAAAAAATAATATAATCTACTCTCAAAAAAGTCTTCAAAAATTACACAGAGATTGGCCTGTATGATAAATCCTTCCTTCCAGATCCTCTCTCCTCTTAGATATGATTGTTCCATTCTCTTATTTCCCTCCTTCTCTCTCCTTTTCAGCTCCTTTGTTATATCTTTTCCCACTGCCACCCCCAGAAACATCACTGCTCCTCCAGGAATCCCTTTGTAGTGCCCTCTCTTCTAATTTTACTCAAAAGTCTATTCCATATTATTCATTCCTGTGTCTTCAGTTACACTAATAATTAGAAATGTGTAATTTCAACATTAAACATTTTTATAAACTTCTGAGACTTATTTATAATTTCCTCATATCTACTACATACCTCATATAAAACTGGCCGTTAGCAGATAAAATTTAATATGTCCCTAATAATGAACTTATTCATTCCCCTACCCACACATACACCTACACACATACCTTTCTGAAATGTGCCATTCTTCCTTTATTTATGTGATGGTTAATGGTGTCACTATCCACTCAGTTACCCAAATGAGAAGAATCAGTCTTCCTTGGGCTTTATTTCAAAAAGTTAATGCTGACTTAAAAGCCTATCTTCCAAAAATCTTCCCAATCTGTCCCTCAATCTCCCAGTTGCTACTGGCTGAAGTATGACCTGCAGTTTGCAGCTGTATTACTGCAATACCCTCCTGATTTGTCTTCCTGACTCCATATTGATTTTACCCCTTCAGGTTCTGGTTTAAATTACTTTTCTAACAATGCAAATAGTGTTACATATACTTTTGAGCCACATGTGGTTCTATAATTTAACATTGCTCAAAGGACAGAAGTCCAACTTCATTACCCAGCACACATGTAATGCACATACCCCAATGTACCCTGTCATTTTCATATCTTCCACTCATACTGTCCTCCATTCATACCTTAAGTTTATATGTTTACTGTAACCATCACATTCTTTTATGCCCTTACATAGGCACTTTCTATTATAATTGTCATTTCCCCCTTTTTTTAATCTAAATAATTCCTACTCATGTAACCCAAGTATGATCATTTATTTGACATCTTCCAGGACACCCCAAACTGAGTAACTACCTCCTTTCCTCTGCTTCCATGGCACTTTGCTCATATCTTTATTGCAACACTTGTAGATTTGAACTAAAATTTGTTTACATGTTTTTCTAGCTTTCATTATTGTAACTTCTTTTCTGGAGATCAAAACCATTTGTTTTGCATTATTGTGTCTGCCCCAGCAGTCAGAATGCATATTCTTCCTCAGACAAAAGTCCACAGAGGTCCAGAAAATGTCTTCTGTCCCTTCATAGGACACCGTTCCATCTCATCAGCACTGATGAAATGCCATCCGTCTTGGAGGCCTGTGTGTTCAGGTTCTTCCTTAAAGCCTATCAAACTGATCAACCCTTTCAATTTGTCTTTAATGCATTGCTTTCAATTTATCATATTAACTAATCTCTCAACAATCAATACAGAATATTTTTTAATGACTCTATATTTCAGACATGGTCTTGAGCACTGGAAAACCAGTATAGGAATTATTATTTCTCCCTCTTACTTGGCCCTCAATATCTGGAAGATGATGGTGTCTGCAAACCAAAGTGTCATTATGAATCTTGAACATGCCTGGCTCTGTTTCAAGTGCTTCCCATATATCATCTCATTTGTTCCTCTCAGTGATCTTTCCCAAGGTCAAAAAATTAGTAGGGCCATTTCTGATGTAAATCCAAGACTATCCACCACAAGATTTATATTCCAGGATATCTCTTTTTTTTTTTTTTTAATGAATTTTATCTCCCCATTGTTCAATTCTCAGCTATCCCCTTCACCACCTTTTTGAAACCTGTGTTGTCTATTATTATTATTATTATTATTATTACTGTGTGGATTTATATGATCAAGTGCATATGGTTACAGGAACTCTTGCCAACCTGTGTCATGCAGTGCACGGTCCTTTCCTATCTGTTTTGGAGTTGTTTAAAATCTAGCTTAGCAGCGTGACACTGGATCTCTGTTACGTTTTTCTTAAGAGTTAACATTGCCATCCCAGACGTACTGAGGCAGCCAGATTATTTTGCCAGGTAATGAGCAGAAAGTCTTTAGTACTAGTATATTTTCCTCATTGTGAGTGCCATTTTTATGTTTGCTCCTCTTTAGCAAAGGACTTTTTTCCCCCCCACAAAATGCAATTGTTATCTAGAAGGATCTGAAGAATTGGATTAGAAACTGCATTTAAAATACAAAGTAAACTTAGCAAGAGAGGAAGGATGAAACTGTAGTTTTTAGGCATCATGTATTATTTTCATGATGAAAAAAATACATATTCTAAGAAGTAGAAGAAAGCAGCTTTCACTGAGAGTTCCCAGAATATTTCAGAGAAAGTGATATGATCCTAAATCATGTTATTGATGTTAAAATGTGTTTGGAAGGGTGATTATTTAAAGGAGTAGATTTTTCTGATCAAATGGGAGCAACAATAATCCTTCACCTGCAAACTATAATTTATTGATGTCAGATATCATGTAATTTGGACTAGTGTATCTTTTTAGTACACGTACTTTTCTTCAGATTTTTTATTAAAACACATTTCGAAATAACTTCTGGTTTTCTTTCAAAATGGGACAAAGGTCATACAAGTACATTTCCTTTACTCCCAAGATTTCCTTGAAATAAACCCAAAGAAACATAAAAAGGAGACATAGCTGCAATAGAACAAAGGTGTTTTGAGTTGGCAACAGGTGGAGGCTTAAACATTTCTGTAAATCAAATAGATGGTAGATGGAAATGCATAGAAAAAGAAAGCAGAGAAAGTATGAAGTCAGTACCTTGTAGAAAGTCTGGAATTAGGGTCTCCAGGTATACTGGTTAGTGGATATAGCAGAAAGCATGAGACAGGTAGGGCTCAAAACATGGGGGTTGATTGAGAAGATAAAAATCTGTTTTAAGATAAAAACATCACACACACACACACACACACATACACACACACACACAGGCAAAAAAGAAATAATAGAAGAGCATGGTTTATATATGTATTAGTTGAAATAGGACAGAATTTAAAGGAATTAATGTATAACAAGATAATAGACGCTACTTTGCTCAAAGCAAAAATAAAAATTCTCTTTTGAATGTGCCAAGATTTGTAGCATTGGAAACATAGAACAATAACCGGAATCCTGTCACATTACCTGGCTAGCAGACAAAAATTTTGATAAAGTCAAAACAATGATAATTTTATGAGTTTTTAAATTTTAGAGTCATCCTTGAACAATGCCGGTAAGAATGGATTATAGTTAGAGGACAAAATATTTCATTTAGAAAAATTTGACATCTAAAAGTGTAAGTCTAGTTAACAGAGTTTGGAAATTGGAAAAAGAAAAGATAGACAAGAAAAATAACTTAAATAATAAGGAAAAAAACAAAGTAGAAGTTTGAGATCCTCAAACTAATGGAACCAAACATAAAGGTAGAAAGATACTATACAGTATTATAAAATAATAAGTGAATATTGAAATCAACAGAACATTGAAAGGTTGTATAAAGGAATATGGAAAGAAATACAAAGTGTAATGGTGTCTACTTAACCTATTAAATTTTCATCTTTATTAATGTCTAGAGATATAAATATGCTAGTATGTTATTTCAAGCAATGATATCAACTGGCAGAAAATAGTAATAGTAATAATAATAATAATAAAATAATAAAATATTTCAAGCATTTACCTCTGGCCTCGGAGGGTTAGAGTGGGAGAATTTTGCTTTTCATCTAAAGCTCTTTTGTACTCTTAGGTTTGTTACCATGTATGTATCATTTGATAAAAAAATAAGCAAAACTGGAAAAGAAATTATAGAACTATGTATTCCCAGAGTCCCTGTGTAAGAAGACTTGAAATGCATGGGAAATACAAAATGTACTAGGTAGTGTTCCAACTAACAAAATAACCTCTTAAATCAGTGGCTCTCGATTGCTTGCTCAAGGGAATCCATCAGAGATTCTCAAACTCCTTTGGGTCATATGAAGTGGTTATATTTTGGTTTATACAGTTTATGATTTAGTTTATACAATAAGCCACCAATAGTTCCATGATACTATATTTGTTTTTTTGTTTGTTTTTGCTTTTTTAAAAAAATACGTGTGTTTAAAATACAGCCAAAATGTAACTATACCTTCATGGTGAAAAGAGGTTCTCAGGTATTGGGTTACCTTTGCTTCGGGTGCAGTTGCCTCTGCTTCATTCTTCCTTCATCTCCACAGTTGAAAACATCTTGTTGATCACTTGGCTTTCATTATGTCATATTCAAGCTTCTTGCTATAGTTCAACTTGCATTAGTTTCTTTAGGATCTTAAAAAAGGTCAGGAAGGGAAAAATAGGCAGAGTAGAGAAACCTATAGAGTAGAAAGAGAAGTGAAGCTGCTTTAACGACACTTTGGGGATTAAAAGCAGACTGCAACATAATGAAAGCAAGTCAATTGTTGGAAATACTTTATAATAGCCCGTATTTATTTCAAGCTGTTCTGGTTTACCTTTCTCCAGCAGTTCTATTTTTTTTTTTTTTTAATGTATATGTGTTCCTGCCTGTGGTTTGCCAATTCCCAAGAACTCCAAATTCAGATCCAGTTTTTACATTGAGTTCAGAAGTTTATTGAGCTGCTACACATGTTTGAGAGTCAGTGTGATATGTGGGAAGAACACTGGATTTTAATAAACCTGGATTTAAATCTTGGAGCTGCCTGGCAATAAATAGGTTACCATGACATGTCACTTATCCTGGCTATTCCTGAGTTTCCAGTTCTGTTAAACAAATATAATATCACATCCTTTATAGGATTATTTTCCTAAAAAAAATTTTATTGGTGGAAAAGAAGGCATTGGTTTCCTGGAAACATATGGTGAAAAAGTTTTAATCAAAGGAAGTTGATGCTAATAGCAAGGTTTTGACCAGTACTTCTTAGCCGTTCCCCACGGATCCTTTAAACATTGAACAGATTTGCCTTGTGTTGGGGCTCTGGCTCTATACCTTTACCAGGCTCCCTGGGTAATTCCCAGTGTATAGCCAGGGTTGCGAATGATTGCCTTAAATATGTGCCAAGCATTTTAAGAGACAGATTATCATTTTTACTTTAAAACATGCAGTTCATGTTGCACATTTACATGAAGGCCCCAAATCAGCTTCAGATGACAATACAATTTGATAACAATGCAATTTTTCCACAAAATTGAACAAAATGGCTTCAACTAAGAATTATATCTTGAACCACTTTTTTGTCCCTAAAATGATGGACAGTTGGCTGGAGTAGCTGCTTTTACTTATCTAGTTTCTTTCATAACAAAACATTCTTGAGAATTTTCTGTGCTCAGACACTTGTTTTTCAATGACAAAACTACATCTTTTGCAATTTTGTGAGAGGAGAACTAGAAACAGAGTATTTGAGTGGTGGATAGTATATGATGACGCTAGAATGTATAGGGTGTTGTGGGGACTGGGGAAAGGGGTAATTAGCCTGACCTACTGAGAGACTAGAGGGGAATCGATCCTCTTGGAAAAATAGCGTTTTGAAGGATAAACAGGAATTAGACAAGTAATATGTAAGTAATAAATATTGAAAAAATTAAAGAAACTTACAAAAGATAAAAAGACAATAAACCACTCTGGATTATGCAAGGAATTGCCAGCATGTCTGTATTATAGGAGCAAAATTTCGGAGGCAAGGAGGAATGGAAATGAATCCAGAGATGTGGTCCCTGGCAAGTTCATGGAAGGCAGTGTTTGCCAACATAAAATGCCCTGTGTGGCTTGAATTACACATCACTGGCTCGGAGAAAGGGATATATGTACCACCCATGGGGGTGGCGGGGGAATTGTGTATGTAAGTTAGTGAATGAATACTTCAGTGCAAGAAGTAGAATATTTCAAGCAATTATCAAGTCTAGCCCAAACACAACAAAAGAATTTGAGTAATGCCAAATTCCAAGCAGTGAGAATTTTTATATAGGTAATTGGTGGATAAATACTGGTACATAAATAATATGTTTGCTGCATTTGTATACACCACAAACATATAAACATATATACATATATATATATATATATATATATATATGCACATATATATGCACATATATATGTACATATATATATATACAGACATGTATATCTATTTACATTTTTGAACAGAACAAACAAAGCAAGGATATTCTTACATGCATAATTCCATATATATATGCATTATCTTGGAATTTTCATGCTAGAAGAGATCATATAAATTATCTACAGAGATGGAATTTGTTTAAAAAGCGCCATCCCACGCATCATTATATGCTTTCAAAGGAATTAAATGGTGATTTAAACAAGGAAACAAACAAGCAAAGTAGCAAGAAAGAAAAAGTACAATGCAAACCATGTAGCCCCAAATTTATGTCTTTTCTAATTTAACCGAATAATTAACATTAGGATAATCACTCACATAGTTCATACGAATGTACCATTGTTCAGTTTTTCTGTAGATCTAATAACTTTGGTTTTGTGAAATTTCAAAAATACCTCATTTAAATTATTTGCAGGCTCACTAGTAATGATCTGTACTACTTCTTGAAATTGCATTATCCTCGTCTCTCTGTACATTTCAATTCCTTGGACTTGTTTCTTCTTCCCAGACCCTTGGGGATCACAAAACAATTTGCGGCTAAAATTGATCATGTTAGGGAGAAGGCAGGCAAGGAACGGCCTCAGTGATCCATTGATTGTTCAAATTTTCCCTTTTAGTTTTAGCCACTAAGACAAGAAAACTTATTTTAATTTGTATTTTCCTTTTAACCAAGAAATCCTAGAATTAGTGCCTGAGTAAAATTTCACAGTGGCTTTTAGTATCTAAATTGTACGAATTGAACACTGGAGTCTTCTCCACAGGATAATACTAGTATGATCAGGCAGCATGCATTCTTTATAAAGAAACTGTTTTTTGTTTGTTTGTTTTTCTGTTTGTTTGTTTTTTGCTACAAAAAATATTGTTGCAGAAAAAGGAAGACCATCAATAGAATGAAATTACATTCTTTCCTTCCTCCCCCCCCACCCTGCTTAGGCCTTTATTTTCATGCTTAAGGTATAGCTTTTCTCATTCATAAAATAAGAAATTTCAGTAAAATGTAAATATATATTGAGCGCTTGCTGGGTTCCAGAGAAAGTAATGAGAACCACACAGGATATTAACATGGGTGAAACCTAACACCCTACCCACTGAAAATACCACAAATAGATGATTTCTAAAGGTGTGCCCAGGATTAAACTTCCATGACTAAGAAATTGTCTTGGTAACAATGCCATATATCCACTTACAAATTTCTGAATGCAGATATCAGTGGGCTTTCCATGACAGCGCCACAGAACGCTGGTTAAGTGCAGTTTACTTGAGCACATAAATGATTCTAAGAAAATTGTCTTAGGATCCCCTCAAGCTCACCTATCCTTTATTTTGAACTATCAATGTTTTACTTTCTTAGCCTACTCATAGAACATTAGGGAAAATAGCCATGGCAGAAAGCTACTGACCATGAAATGTCTCTTACGTGTACCCATGTCCTGTTGAGCACTTAGAGAGCATCCAAATGCTGTTGCTCATTTAAGTTATTGGTTTTCTGAACAAAATCAGCTTCCTAACTGATCAAGGGGTCAGTATGTCTCTTAACCTTTGTCTAGGAAGATGCCTGGTGGAAGAATAGTCTGATGTTGGCACATAAGTGTAAAAGCCTATGGACCATTTCCGTTACTTAGATGACAATAGATTATATGCAAATTCTGCTTGGTGGCTTGCAGTTGTAGATTCTACTCTCAGCATCTATATCCTGTATCCGAAATTGTATCACAGAGTCATTTCCCACATCCCTCTGCTTCCAATAATCTCTCGTCACCCTCTATTTTTTAAGGTTTCCTTGTTAATCCAGGTTTTCCCACTACTATTATTCATACCATTCCAACGCTATTATGTGATGGTATTGGGCTTCAGTTCATTTAGCAACTGATACGTTTTACACCTTTGATAAGTGTGAGCCACTGTGCTAATTGCTGGGTACAAGAGCAATAGGACCCAGGCCTTCCTTGACTTTACACTGTGTTGAGAGAGACAAACAAGTCAAGAGATCTCTTCATATGTGTGAGGGAGGGTTGTGAAAGATGAGTGGGGGCATCTCGCCCACTTGAAGGAGGTCAGCTATGAATTCTGGAAAAACGATGGGTCCTAATTGGAGACTTAAAATAGTGGGTAGGCCTTAGCCCGGGAAAGATGAACTAGGAAGCATGGGGAAAAGGGTTTTCAAGGCAGAGGAAGTAGAATGAATGTGCTGAAGACTTGAAGGTAAAGGAGAGCTTGATGCATTGAAAAATTGGCGGTGCCCTCAATGTATTCATGTGACTGGTACGTGTTATATTTCTTACTTGATTTAAATTAGCAGATTTGGGCTCGACCTGACTAAAGAGATTAATGGAAATGAACCTACCTCTGGTTAAATGAATTTCTGTATTGAAAAAATGTCATGCATGTCTTTTACTATTTCACAAGAACAAAGAAACCATCAGACTTCATGTATACCTCCAGTAATGCCCCTGCCCCAATATACCCCCCTCAGAGCTGTGTTATGGACTTGGTTGATTGTCATTCCTGTTAAACTCCCTACCAACACAAATCCTATCGAAAGTAAAATAAAGGCATCATCCCACCAATGATTTTTACTTGTGTCTGTTCTACTGAAGGTTTGTACATAAACTTTTATTTTTAGATTTCGTTTTAGAAAGAAATAAAAAGTATGATAAATATTATAACAACACCCATATTCAATCAGAAGTTTGTAAGTGTAGATATTTTATCATTTTTGTTTGCAGTTGTTTCATATTTTAGAAGAAGTGAAACATTATGGATGAGGTGCTAGTCCTTTTTAGTTACAGCCCTAGTCCAGTTCTTAGATCCTCAAAAGACAACAACTATTATGAGTTTGATATGTGCTCTTCTTTCCATTGTAGTTTTCATACTTTTATATACAAATATATGCATTCTCAAACAATTTATAGATTTTTTTGATGTGTGATTATTGTTAATTTCTTATTATGGAATATTTCCAACATGTACAGACTAGCGTTGATTAATAAAAAAAACAACACCACCTAGCCAACCTCTAGCTTCAGCAATTCACGACCAATTTTGTTTCATTTATATCCCCTCCCACTTATCCCCCAAATACCCTACATTATTTTGAAACAAATCTCAGTCATAATAGCCTTTACTCAGTATATATTTCACTGTATGTTTTTACATGATAGTCACTTTTTAAACACGCTGCAATTATCACAATTTAAAATAAAAAAATAATGCCTTGTTGTTATAAATATTCAGTTTTATTTTCCCCCAATTGTCTCCCAGTATTTATTTAATAGTTTGTTAGAATCATAAGCTATGTAAGGCCCCTTGCGTGGAATTCATTACTGTTTCTCTTAACTATCTTACAAGTTATAGGTCTCCCCCCATTATGTTCTAGCTTTTTATTTGTTCAAAAAGGCATGTCATTTGTTCTGTAGTTTCCCACAGTTTGGACTTTACTGATTTTAATCATGTAGAGAGTTTTCTACCATGTAGAGAACCATGTTCTTGTTCTCTATTTCCTGCAAACAGGTAAGTACACCTATAGGCTTTATTAGATTCAGGTTTGTTATTTTGGACCAGACTTCCTCATAGGTGGTATTTCTCAGGAGACAGATAATGTCTGACTGTCTCTTTTTGTTCATCAGCAGTAATTGGTGGTCATTGCCGAGATGCATTATTTCTTTAGGAGTTATAAAATGCTGCTATCCTAAGTTTTCCCTTCTACTTTATTTATTGACTATGGATGTGTGATTTTGTGTGTGTGTGTGTGTGTGTGTGTGTGTGTGTGTGTGTGTGTATGTCTCATGTTCTCATGTAGATATTCTTATGCATTTTCTTTTTGTTTCTCTGTCCATGCTGATACTTAAGAAATACTTAAGGAATTTCTTGTAACTTCTGTATTGGCATTTGATCTTACAGCTCTTTGACCATTTGTCATTTCACTTATTGATAGCTATTTAGGTTGTTTCCAAATTTTTGCTAATACAAACCAAAGTTCAGGGAACTCCCATCTAATGATCTCATGGTGCACATGAGCCAGAGTTTCTCCAGAAGTTGAATGTTTAGGTCACATGCTCAATTCATTTTCAATTTTACTACTAGGTGCTGCCAAATTCTTCTCCACCTTCCCGAAATCCTTGTTAATACCAAATACTGACTTCTTGCCCCCACTGTCTGCGTAAAAACGATCTCCTTGTTATTTTAAATTCCATATTCACAATAACCAGTGCATTTTATTTTTTACTGATCTTTCCGATATGTTCCTCTATGAATTGCCTTTTAGTGTGCCTTGATCATTTTGTCATTGGTATTTTAGCTTTATTTTCACCTAATGATTTTCAGAGCTCCTCTATCTAGCTGGAGTACATATGCTTGATTTAGATGTTACATTTTCTCCCCATCTCTTTTTTGTGTATTCATATTTATTTTGTCATTTGCTGATGAAAGAAAATATAGCACAGTGTTTGAGACTCAAGGTGGGGGTGTCAAATTCCCTGAATTCAAATCACAGGCTGTGAAACCCTAATCCAATTAACTTCATTTCTCTGTACCTAAACATTTTCATATGTAAAATGGTAGCAAAAAAAGTATCTACCACTGTGCTTACTGCTCAGTTTTGCTGTGAACCTAAAACTGTTCTAAAAATAACGTTAATTAAAAAGAAAAAGAAAAACAAAGTATCTACCTTGTAGGGATGCTGTGAAGACCTAAGGAGATATGACATAGAGCCCCAATCGACAGTGACTCACATCTAAGTGCTTGCTCACCTACAGTTAGTTAAATATTGTTTTCTTAAAATATAACTTAAAGTTTAATGTGGTTGAATTTATGTATCTTTTATGGATGGTTTTGGATCACACAGATACTTTGTGGCATCTTTCTACTCTTTCTATCTAGGTTTTCTGCTTCTGGAAAGTAATGGTGATGCTTACTATTATTGCTATCAAATAATAATTGCAGAAGCAGCTACATTTATTGAGTGCTTTCTATGTGTCAGACACAGTGCTAGAGTGTGTATACATTTAATATAATTCGTTATTCACCATAACCCAGCAGTGATTATCAACCCCATTTTAGAGGGGAGGAAATACAGTCTTAGAAGCATTAAAATAAAACAGGCAGCACATAGAGGAAGGAGGATTTTAGAGTAGAGCTTAACCATTTGTTGCTTCCTATCTGGGGGCAAAGGAAGGGTCAGGAGTGGGAGACTGGGTGTTAGCTGGCTTTGCCACTTGTAGGTGTATTATCACCTCCATTTTAGAGGGGAGGAAATATACTCTTGAAACATTAAAATAAAACAGGCAGCAAATAAAAGAAGGAAGATTTTAGAATAGAGCTTAACCATTTACTTCCTATTTTAGGCAAGGGGCAATGAGAGCTGGCTTTGCCATTTGTAGTTGTATTATTTTAGGCAAGGGGTAAGGTGTTAGGGTAGGAATAATGTGTGTACACATCAATACACACTCTAAGTGCCTTTAAGTATGTATAACCTTTAAAGTTATTGTTAGTGGTGATTGTTACATAGAAATACCAGCTGGAAGAGACAACCTTTGTATTTCTGGATTTCTAAACTTCCTGGCATTTAAGTTCTTATTCTTTGATTTTAAAACTGAAAGCCATGATCATAATAGGGGCAAAAAGAGAGGAGGCCTCTTAGAGCAGGAAGTGTAAACTCAGGCTTAAGCCCTGTCCTCTGAAAATACAGCAGGCATTCTAGAGAAGGGAGCCTTGAGCTGTGGTTGCTCACCTGAGGCTGTGCCTGGTACACCTATTTACAAATCAATTTAGCACAATGCCCAGAGGGGAGGGAAGGGAAAAGTGGGGCTTGAGATAGAAATGCAAAGATCTGTAAGACTGAAATGAAGAAAAATATATTCATTTGGCTTTAAATAAGGACATAGGCAGAGTTTGAAATTGAATTTTAGTCTAGAGTTTGGTTAAGCATATCAATAGGTAGTGTGTCATTCTTTGCTTTTGTTTGTTTGGGGGGATTGAATATTGTGTTTAGAAAATTTTAGCTTTCAAAATATCCTTCTTTAGAAATTATATAAATATATCTTAAAATACCATGTATATTTTACCATTTCTTTCAGTTTTTAATTCAGTGCTGCATGGGATAAGTGAAATGTATCGAAGCTATTTTTGATCTGATTTCTATGTATTACCTTTTCAGTTTAGTGTCTTTTGTACTGATATTTTAGGCTTTACATTTTATTCATATTTTTAAGTGATTTTATTTTTCCAGATTACTATTTGCTAAACTGCATACATTGAACCAGGAATGCTAAATTTAAAAACAAACAAAGAAACCAACAAAAGCTGTGGTTATATTATTTTAGGTATTATTTATTTAAAACATATTTTTATGTGGGACATCTCACAGAATTTAATATTGTATTGTGCACTGTGAATTACAGTCCAGGCTGTAATATCAAGGTTTTCTACAACTTATTTGACCCAAGAACCCCCTTTTTTCTTGCCGACACACATTGGCATCTCTTGAAACGGATTTTGTAGAAAAACTCCTAATGGTAATATGCACACACACAATATGGTGTGATTGTTTTGACAGATCAGACCTATTTGTTCATGGAGGAAAATTAACGTATATGATTTTTGTTTTAAACAAAATGTTTGATTACAATGGTATATAATGGTATATTTAGATAAAATGATCAAAGTGGCTGTGTGCCTTCTGAGTTGTTATTAGATGCTACTTTCTGTTACATACCACGTGGATTCATTTAATTAACTATGTAACAACAGAACTGGTTATAATTTAGGTTTTTCCCGTTCATAATTCCTTGTTGTAAATGGTTTTACATATACCAAGGGTGCCAAAACAATGTATACAAGTGGACACTGTGGTCAGCGTTGATCAAGTAGTAGGTTGCCGTAATCACAAATGTCTGGATGCAGATGGTTTGGGCACCTCCTATAATTACAGAAGTCAAACATGACATGTAGGCATCTTTTGTTATTGGTATATATTGAGTATTGCAATTTAAATAGTTTTTTCCTTTCTTAAAAGGTGTATACCTTTTTGTGGCACCCTCTGTATTTATAGATGTATATGTTAGATGAATATGATTTATATTCATTAATAAAGGCATTAAACTTATTTTGTTGTACTAGATTCCTAAAATTATAAAAAGTACATACTTTTGTTGTTGTAACTATATTTTGTGAAATTCATTTTTAAAATATTATTCAGTTTAGTGCATTTTTTTAAGTATACTGGGAAACAAATTTGTCTCCAAAGAAGAATACACGACTTTGCATTGTGAAATTTGATTTCGTAGTCACAGGGATCAGAACATCATTCAATTCAAAGAAAATAATTAAATCTAGAGAATATGCCACATTTGCATGGTGTCTAGTTCCAAAATACCTCCTACACAAATGTGGTTGAATGTGGTCACTGCTTTCCTTATGTTACTGAAAGACCAAAAAATATGCTGCTCATTAATATATGATAAATACTCAGCACTACATTTCAGAGAGCATCTTTAATATAAATGTGTGATTCATTTTTGTTTCATAGTATTATTATAAGACAACTTCAATATCCCTAAGTGGGCTGTAGGCATAATTCACTTTCTCCCCTGATAGAAATGGGCTCCATTTATGCACAGAACAGATGCAATATAACGTGACAAGACAACTACGTCTCAGTCAGTGACCTCTTCTGGTTTTAATTTTCTTTAGCTGTTGACTGAAAGGGAAATTATTCCCCCATTTTCTCTGTAATTGTTGTCATAGAAGCAGTGTGATGGCATGTGTAAAGTAGTATAAGAATGATCCTGGGAAGCAGAATGAAGGCTATTGAAACAGCCCAGATTCATAGGTTTGTGTGGCTGTTGGCTCTCTCAGGCTCTGTGCCTTGTGCGTTTTGGGTCTAAGGAAATAGAGGTGAGATGGGGTTGACAAAGGTTTGGAAGTTTAGTTGGGGTGCAGGACTTGGAGAAGTGTGTGTGTGTGTGTGTGTGTGTGTGTGTGTGTGCAGGAAGGGAGGGAGAGAGAGAGAGAGAGAGAGAGAGAGAGATTAGAATCCTGTACCATGCCCTGTGTCCTTTCAAACTACTATCTGATACTAGGTCCAACATAAGGAAAAGAGACTGTAGTTTTAAATTAATTTCAATTTTTGGATTAAGAGTCTGAACTGAATTTACAAATGAACTTTAGATTTTATATGAAGACTTGAAAAGATTATACAATTTACTGGAAATGATTCAAATGTTCATTAACTGATAAATGTATCCATTTATCACATGATAGTCTAGCCATACAAAGGAATACTACTCAGCAATAACAAGGAATAAGCTACTGCTACATGCACCAACATGGTTAAATCCTAAAGGCATTATGTTAAATGAAAGATGCCAGACACAGAAGATCACATATTGTATGATTCTTTCTATATGAACTTTGAGAAAAGGCAAAACTATAGTCACAGAAAGCAGACTAGTGGTTTCAGAGACTGGAGGTGGGAGGCAGGGATTGACCACAGGGGGGCAGGAAGGAATTGTTCCAGGTAATTCAAATGTTAACATTGGTGAATTTTATTGTATGTAAATTATGCTTAAATAAAACTGGTTAAAAAGAAAGTATGGTAGAATTCACTAGTAAGGGGAGAGGAGATACTAGAATTTGTTAATACCTGGAAGTGACCAGAAAAATCACAGATAGCTGAGTTTCATCGAGAATCTGGGCAAGAATTCATATCAGATAAAAAGTGACGGTGGAAGATAAAAATGATTACACAATGAGTTCTTTTTTATCATTGTAACTGTTTAATATATAAACCACTGAGCCTAGTGCTGAGCACATAAAAGGCACTTAGTCAATGTTGAATACTATTATTGTTATTGCTATTGCTGTTGCTTAGAATACTATATTAAGAGTACCTTGATAACCCAATGGGAGTTGTGAATATAGACAGAAACTTCTTCCTACGTTCCAGTAAAGAGAGCCTATGAGTTAGGTTGTTCTGATGATTTGAAATACACAAAAGTAGGTAGAATTTATCAAAGAGTTATTTAGAGTAATTAACAAACTATAGTGTATCACAAAAGCTAGATATTAAAGCATCATTTCACAGACGTATTCTTAGCTTGTGGAGGTGTGTGTGTCAAATAATTTCTGAAATATCCACCCATTCTGAGGACTCTCATAAGAACTTTATATCTGATGAGAGTGAGGAGTTCCAAAGTTTGCAGGCAATCAACAGAAGTCAAGACTACAGGTAGAACATTTAAATTATTTTGAAATGTTTCTTGGCCACTTCAGAAATGGGTAGTCTGGCAACAATGACTATAGGATCATGAGACTCATGTTAACATTGATCTTCACATGTGTTGCAACAGAGAAAACATAATACCCAACATTTATTGACTTATTAATGTACCTAGCACAGACTGTGCTAAGTAAATTTCATGAATGACACTTTTAAACCTCATCACAACCTTAAGATATAGACACAGCTCTGCAAAGAGGTTGCACAAGTATTAAGAAGCAGATCAAAAATTTTATCTGATTTGAACAGTGGAGAACTACTGATATGGACTGTAGGACAGAGCTCGTTAAGGAGAATTAAGTTTTATTAGAGCTGGATTGTTGACCTTTTGTGTTTGATGTCACTTGTCCTGTCCTGGGAAAATGAGATGGAGAGAGAGAAATCTGGCCCAAACTCTTAGAACCTGAAGTAATAAATCCGTAAGATCACAGTATCTGTTAGGTGGACAATAAATGTTTGAATTCTTGGAAAGCAGCAAGTGTATACTATAGTCTTAAAGCAGGAAAGATACCAAACACAGCATAAGCTTAATGTTGGGTAATGGTGCATCATTTATTTTCAAAGCTGATCATCTGACCAAGTCTATTTTGAAGTACATTTGGGGGAAGGGTGTAGACGCACTTCTGTGCAAGATACTGGAATTTGTGATAACTTGTGTTTTGGTAAATCTTTAATTATATTTTAGGATTACCAACCTGAGACAACTGTTGATCCTAAATGAGAAACACAGTTAGTATGCAGACTCTAACGGGTGCATTTATTATTTTCCTTATCATAGAGAGCTTTGAGCTTATTGTTTGCTATTTTTTGAGAAAGTAGAAATACCAGTTCTTAGAATAAAAATGTTTGTTTCTTTTTATAATGTGAGCAGTAGATTGAAGCTGTATAGATTGGCTCTTTAATGAAATAGGCAACACCCCAATGGAACTGACAAGCTTTATTTCTATTTGTTGTATTTTTTTTCTCATTACAGATGGACCCGATTCAGAAAGCTGTAATAAATCATACATTTGGCGTTCCTCTTCCTCATCGAAGAAAGCAAATTATATCATGCAACATTTGCCAGTTGAGATTTAATTCCGATGTAAGTTTATCATTTAGTATGCACTAAAAAAATATGTTATGCTGTTCTAACCTCAGAGAAGATTTTTTTAAACATTTTCTCCAAAATGGAGCATGTCAAAATTCAAAGATAACATTTTAACTCCTTATGTACTTTAATTTTGAAGTTTATTATATTATGTTTGTTTTTTTACTTCTATGGAAAAAATTGCACATATATAGTCTTATGTATTTGCCGTTTATGGTATTGTTTTAGTCTCTTGAGAGTGCTAAATGTAGGTAATATACTTTCCCTTTGGGGAATAGTCAATTTAGGAACAATGACATTTTCAATAAATTACACCGCTGAAGTAAGATAGGTCCCAGATTATATTTCAAGGCCAAGATTTTGGCTTTGTACATTCTTTTTGCCTGCCGTGGTGGTGCACAATTCCAGATCAGCCCTGTGTCCTTGATTATGTTAGAGCCCTCAATTTACTTTCGTAGAAGTATTAGCATTTTCACAGGGGTCCTAAAGACCTCAAAGTACTCATGCCCCTAACGAATGAAACTTCCATGATGAACATGACAGAAGGGAGACATTTGTGGACCTGACCAGTGTTTTGCAAATTATTCAGAGGGAGTTATTCCCATCTTTCATACCTTTTCTCAGGGTCAGGTGGACTCTCAATCCATCACAGTGAAGCTAATGTTGGTTTGTGGCCAGTGTGAACAATACTGCCCCACCCCCAACCTGCTTAGGTGTGGAGTTGGTCCTGAGAAATACAGAAAAGAGATGGAACACTGGATGGAAAGAAATACGAATTGAACACCTTGTGAACACTCTAGGCAAACAGAGGACCCTGTCCTATCAAAATGGCCCCTTAATTCAATACAGTTGACCCTTGAATAACATGGTTTTGAACTGCTCAGGTCCACTTACACATGGATTTTTTTTCAGTAAATACAATCAATGTATTTTTTCTTCCTTGTGATTTTTAATAACACGGTTTTTTCTAGCTTTATTATAAGAATACAGTAATACATATAGTACATGTAATATACAAATATGTGTTAATCAACCATTTATGTTATCAGTAAGGCTTCCAGTGAACAATAGGCTATTAGTAGTTAAGTATTTTGGAGTCAAAAGTTATATGTGGAATTTCGACTGTGCAGGGCATCAGTGCCCCTAACCCCTGTGTTGGTCAAGAGTCAACTGTAGGTGCAATTTTGATCACCTTTAAACAATCACCAAACAATCATATAGTTATGTAATTATATGTTTAAGTGACTCTTTATTGGTTCATTTTTCTTCTTAAATCGTACTGGTATTTCCCTTTGGAACCTAGCTTATAATGATGCAAAAGTCTCCCAAGAGCCATGTTGCCAGCTTCTTACATCCAATGGGGACCATTTTAAAGACCCCTCCTGCCAACAATTTTACTGTAATATTTTCCTCTGTATTAAAACTTCCTGTAAACTGGGACTTGGAAAAAGAGTTCAAGCTCATTGACTCTGATATCCCACTAAATGTAATAAAACCATCTGCCACATCAGGCTAGTTCTTTTGGCTGACTATCCCCAGGGATGGGTCACTCACCACTTGAAGACAGTTTTTTTTTTGGTTTGTTTTTTTTTGAGTGTTTCTGATTCCATAGATAGATATCAAAGTTATGTTTAAAGACTTTAGAAATATCACCAAATATGATTTAAAAATACATTATATACTTCCATAGGTGATTATTAACAGTAACATAAAGAATACACCATAATATAAAGAACATTTACACACTTCTTTTCTAAAATGTAATCTTATGCTATTTCCTTGGTAAGAAAGAATAGCAATTTATTTTACTAATGAAGTTTCATGGTGATGTAGGAATCAATGTATGTTTATTAGGGACAAACTCATTCTCACAACTTCGCTTTCAGGTTTGTCTAGCATGTGGTAAAAGGAAAATAACCAAAGTGTTTGGAAACTTTAGACTAATCAGTCTGGGTCATAATGAACAATGACAGGCGTGACCATTCACTAAATATTTGCTATATTAATCTTCTATTGCTTCTGTAACAAATGACTACACATTTGGTGATTTAAAACAACAGAAATGGATCATCTAGAGATAGGAATTCAGAAATAGGTCTCATTGTGCTACAATCAAGATACTGGCAGAATGACATTCCTTCTGGAGGAAAAGAAACTCTAGGGGAGAGCTGTGTCCCTTGCCTTTCTTTTCTAACTTTTAGAGGCTGACTTCTTTCCTTGGCTCATGACTCCCTTCCATCTTCAAAGCCAGCAATGGCCAGTCGAGTCTTTCTCCATTTCATTGCTCTGATTCTCACTCTTCTGCCTCCCTCTTCCACGTTTAAGGACTCTGTGAACGCAGTGGACCCACCTGTATATCGCAGGGTAATATCTCTGTTTAAATTCAGCTGATTAGCAACCTAATTTCATCTGCTAACTCAATCCCCCTTTGTCATGTTACATAGCATATTCATAGTTTCCAGGGATTAGGATTTAAATATTATTCTTCTGCCTACCATAGATACTCATTTGGACGTTTGATTTAGGTTTGAACGGAATTTCATGACTACCTAAATTTATCAGGTAATCACTCAGTCCAGTTTCGTAGGTCTATCTAAACTGAACACATGTGAATATGTTGCCCTCACGTTTTTCCTTATCTTGATCTTCAATATAAATTCACTATGCAGTGCTAACTTTTAAAATTCATTTTTTTTAAATCATCAAGACTCGATGTAACTGAGTTTATAAATGACATAGCAACCTTTTAAACTAGGTCTTAAAAAATAGAATTATTGCAAAATTGTAATTCAGGAGTAGAAGCCTCTTTAGAGTCTTAAAAAAAGATCTCTGTAGCATTATTATGTCAATAAGGGAACTAATCTGCTGGAAATATTAGATGTGCTTACTTATTGATTGGTCATATCTATAAATAACTAATTTTATGAAATATTTATACACTTACATATATACATACATACATACAGAGGGTGCCAAAAAATGTATACACATTTTAAGAAAGGTAAAAACTGTATTAAAAATGTAATACAATGAGTGATGCTAGTGTTCATTTGATTTATGCCATCTTTTGAGTGAACATCATACTATGTACATTACTACTGTAATACAATTCAGCTTCGAAAAGTAATACATAGATAACGTCTCTTAAAATGTATGCATTTTTTAGCACCCCCAGAATATCATATTGGATCATTTTAATCCCAAGAAAAGACTTTATAACCCTAATGCAACTGCCTCTGCTCTGTCCAGGTAAATCTGGAATTTATCTTCCTGTTTCCATTTTTAAACCTAGAATCTTTCTGGAAATGTAACACTGCAATTTACTTGTATGCTTGGTTGAATCCTGTATCAAATAGGAGAGTATTTTTGCCTTATGAACCTTTTTACATTTCAAAGCTTCTTCCCCTTCCAATGAAAATAATATCTTATAGTTCTTTTCATCTCTGCATCATGAAAATTCAATTTCCTTTTCTCCTAAGCTTTATTTTGTTTAACCCTTTGTATTATAAACTATGTAGCTTAGTGGTATGCCATATCAATTTCCTATATAGTGCATTTTCCATTTTTGACCCTGCAGATAATCTTTTTAAAAGTCGCATTATAGTGTCTGTACTTTAAATCAGATTGTCTTCTTCCGGTGTAGGCTTTTCTTAAAAAAAAAAAAAAAAAAAAAAGTCTTGACATTTATATGAAACACACATGGGATTATGCAAAATGCTTCCCATTAAAGCCTGAAAGCTTGTAATTTGCACAATTATTTTATCAGCATCTTAAAATAAGCATAATATTACCAAGGGCCTGGGCAAGTTAGTAAGTATGCCTTTGAAAGACAATTTCTAGCAAGGCCAGCATGGATGTAAGATTATTAAGTAGAGAATGATTACTTAATGACTGTTTATAGAATAGGAAATAAGATCTCAAACCCCAAACTAAGGAAACATACCATTGTAGCATCTAAGAGTCACTATGGTTCACCTCCTCACAACAGCATTTCTTAGTATGTTAGAGACAGAAGAAAACTTTTGCTAATGTCACACGTGGAAACTGAAGTGTGGAGAATGTGGGGGATTTGTTTATCCAAGGCCATTTGACTAGTAGCTGGCCTCACAGGGCCCATGTCCATTTTTTGGATGCTGCTGCCTTGTCTAGTCCAAGTAGAGCAGCAAGTCCATCCAGCAGACTCTACAACAATAGCATGGATAGAGACCTGTGTGTTTCCTGCCCATTCGGGCTACCCCAGGAGAGGGCCTGAGGGCTCCTTCCCTTATAGAACTAACTGGATGCAGGCAGAGCTGTTGTAGAAAGACATTCACAGCCCAGGCAAGGCCTGTCAAATAGCTTCACTTGAGTTCAGGCGCACTCACAAGTCAGTCATAAACATGGTGAAAATTTAAATATAAATGCGAATTGCTGAACTATATAATACAGTAGCAACCTGTCCTTTAGGACTCAGGACTATCAAGCATCAATTAGTACAGGGGACTATCTTATAAACGGAAGGGAAAACAACCCTATTAGAAGATAACATTGCTTAGAGGCCTCACACTACACCCCCTCCCGGCCCCCGCCAAAGGGGGTCTCCTTGGGATCATCGTCAATATAATTGATAAATTTCCAATGGTATTATAAAATGTAATAGAAGTCATTATTCTTGTTCTGCATTTTAGAACCCAGAAATGTACTGAAACTAAGCAATATATCTGAATTTAATTCCTATCTCTGTCTTAACTTCCACCAAATGTAGCAATATAATGAGGAAGATGTGACTAGGAATTTTTTCTTTCCCTACCGAATGACCAAATTAAATAATTAAACTTTGTTAATGTCATGTCTTAAGACATAGGTGTTAAGTATTTAAATCAGTATCATCCACAGGGGCTGTTATGTAAGGGAAATACCACTTAGAGGGAGAGCAAAAAAAAACCTGATGGTAGTTATATTGGAGTTGAAGAACTATCCTTTTACTTCTTTCTGCTTTTATTTTCCAGATCTTCTTTGTAAGCATGCTTAAATTTTATGAAAGGAAAAAGAATTAGTGTATCTGCTATTATATTATGGTTTTGAAGCTGCATGTTTTGACACAAATTCTAAATTTCATTTTGAAGGCCTCAGTTGTAATTTTCTAAATACTTCTTGTTTATTTCTGGCAATGTCTGCAGTCTTCCAAACATACCCAGGAGAGTTCATATAGTTGTCTCGTTCAGATTTCAGAATTTTATTACACACAGTAGGAGAAAGGTTAATAAAAATCTATGCATGGAGGATATGCATCTAACCCCAAACCTAAAAACAGTATCCATAGAAGCAGAGTGAAATGGTAGGAAAGTCATCCAATTAGGACTATAACTATCCATTGTCTACATCTGCCTTCTCTTTATTGGCCATGTGTCCTTGAGCTCTTCATTGAACTTACAGATTCTTTAATCATCTCATTTAAAAAGACCAGCCCTTCCTTACAGCCATGTTGTAAGCATTATAAAATACAACATATAGGCAATTGGATTATAAAAACTATGGTGAATTCAATGGAAAGGTCATTTTTATTTTATGGGATAAAGAATGCAGTTACAATTTTTTTTTCCTGAATATTAAATTACTTCTTAAGAAATATAAAGGTTTGAAAAGACTTTTTCTGTCTTTAAGAAAAGCATTTAAAGGGATCTACCCTATTGAAAGTGTCATATTTAGTGCATTTTTATGTTGACTTGAGTTTCTCACTCCTGGCAAATCTTTACCTTTTACCTTTCCAAAACTGCAGGGACAACTTATCCCTGGCAAAGCTGCGTTTATTAAAAACTCTCATCCTCTTTAAGTCTGTTGCTGCTGCTGCTAAGTCCCAAAGGATCTGAGGGACCCAGTTATAAATTAAATTTTCGGGCAGCTTTGAAAGATCTCTTTCATAAGAGAGTGTCCTCTGTTAATCTTCAGGACTCACAGAGCTATTTGGAGCTTTGGCCTGTGCACTATGGCCTTCCCACTGGGTGCTTTTCTTCTTCAAAAGCAACTCTGACAGTGCCCTTCAGCTTCTGTAAAAGAGGGAACACGTCTGGAACCTGATGAGGTTTAGTGAGGTTGTCAGGTTCCCCTTGGGTGAGGAGCTAGCCCTTGAGTGTGTGGTGATGGACTGCAGGTTGTGACTAGTTTGAAACAAGTGACTGGGGCATCTCTTTTGAAGAGATTATATCTGAGTGTGCGTTTCAGCCATATTTTATCCCTCAGCTTCACTAGCTTCCACTTCTTAAATGGAACCTACAGCTCTGTCGGGAATTCTCAGAAAACACAAAACTTGAACAGAAAGACCAAGCAGGAAATATTTGGTCTGGCTGCTAGATTTCAGGAGAAAATGAGCCCATCAAGAGCATAGGAATCTATTTAAGCAGTGTACATCTTTGAAAGGCTTTTAAAAATAAAACTTTGACATTGGAACATTTTAGGATTCTGAAATCAGGCTTTGATATATCAGAGTTTCATTGGTAGATGGAATGAAGATTGAGAAAAGAGAACGCTTTCTAAAAGATTGAGAAAAGAGAACGCTTTCTAAAAGAGTCTCTAAATTTCTCTGGGCTTTTTTTTTTGTAAACAAAGAAAAACAAAATAATACAATTCACTTTTCTATTGAATTCTTCTAGATATGGAAAATATGACCCTGAAAGTGTAGAAAGAGAAAGTCACTCTTAGATATGATGAGTAGATGTGTTGTGGGGACAGAGCCAGGAATGCAGTTTCCAAGCTCTTGGCCTCGTGTGGAAAGGTGCTGGCTCAGTTATTAGATGGCCATCCGCTGTAATCAGATAGCCTTCTGCTGTGGCTGGGTCGCCATCAGCTGTTACCGGTTAGCCATTAGCCACTAATATAACTGCCGTGGCTACGCTAGGTAATTTGGTTGGTCAGTTGATTGGTTGGTTGGCAGAGAAGCGGATGGCAGATTGTGGCTCTTGCTTCCTGTGTCTCTAACCCAGCCACCAGCGAGAATATAGTGGTATGACTCCCCTATCTATGACTCCATTGTTGTTCCTTTTTGGCCTCACCTTGTCCTGCATTCTTGTGCGGGGAACAGGAGCTGAGACCCTGCATGACATGTGTACATAACCTTCAGTAATCAAAGAGATATTTTTATTTCTATGGAGTACTATGAGCACCCCAGAGATTGATGTATATTAGGATTTTGAGATGTCTAGGAAGCCATTCTATCCATTTTATGGACTGTATAGATGGAAAAACCAAAGGCCAGAATATTTAGTTGACTTTTTCAAGGTGTTTAAGTTGTTGAAACAGCTGGTTGGACTAGAAACAGGGCTCTTAAATTCCAGCATAGCACTTTTTTTTATCATCTCAGGTGGCATGCCCTAAGGGAAACTTACTTTGAGACTTGCATTGGCATCAGCTATTTTCTGCTAAGACAATTGATCACTTAAGTTCTACACAGAATACAGAAGTTAAGCATGGTTAATATCAGTAGTACACTCGTAGCTATATTGCTAGTAATACAAATAGCTAAAATATGGAAACACATTTCAAAATAGGGAACCACTTAAAGGGCAACAACATTGTAGTCAAGTATTGAAGGGGGCAAAAGAGAACCTGTGCAGAATCTGTTTCATCAAGTGCCACCTATTGAATGCAAAGAGTTTGAGAAGAGGGTTAAGCATGGGCAAAGTATGGAGGGAGAGACTGTGATGGGCAGGGTCAAACTTGGTGAAACAAGAGGTATGTTTCCAATTAAATGCACTAAACATTGTCCACATGTCCCCAAAAGATGAGTCCAGAAGCTTATTAACGTTAGGAAAGCTCTACAAGTCTTAGATATCACTCAAAAAGTGTTGACTACATAAATGAATGAAGTGCTCAAGACAGGAAACATTTTTGTTTATTGCCATAACAAGCAAATGAAGGTAGAAACAAGAATGTCTGAGATGGTCCAAGTCTCAGCTTCACTAAGAGCATTTAGAATAATTGCTGCTACATTTTGATAAAAATGGAATTTGGGGTTGCCTTTTCCCCAGTGCCTGATTCCTCTGCAATGCAAGATGTATATCCTAACCAACAGGTTCCCTAAAACCTAAAAATGAAAATTCGCATGATCTGAAAGGGAAATGAATAAGTGAAATTAAACTTGAGCACAGCCTAGAAACTGATTGTTATGATTTTGAAAACTTGCCATGTAGTGACCTCTGTACTTTGGGTTATTGGGGAAAAAAATCAGTGTAGTCACAAATCCCCAATTTTAACTTTATGATTATACCCGAAAGATTTCAGAGCACACCAGCAATCTAATTACTGCCTGACTAATGAAATCTTATTAGCCACGGAAGAAAATCCTTGATGTAACCCAGTTGCTCAGAAATTGCTTGATATACATCTCTAATATAAATGCCATCAATTGTTTTGTTTCTATTTTTATAATTATATTCATTTCTCAAAGTATTACTTAGCGCCAACAATACTTGCAGAGACCAAACATAGAAACTGTATTAATGATCGCCAGTAATTAAAGGTCTCAAAAGTAAAATTTGTTCATTCCTTTCCATTCATTGTAGTCACTATCTATCAGGCCCGTTGCACTTTTTCTTCTATTTCATTCTAACATTTAATAAATCATCAGTTTCACCACTGCCCTGGAAATGAGGACAATAGAGGGATTTGTGCCTGGACAGAGGAGCAAAGGAAATTGAGAAAAAGGTAATTCATATTAGTGGTTATGCTTGAGTCATTTTGGGTTCTGTGGCCCTTTATATCCTGCCTTTCTTAACAGTTGCTATTTGGTATTGTCTCCTTTGCTGAGTCCTAGTCTCTGCATTAAATTAACTGGAGTAATTGTGATATAATACATTTCCCTTTCTCAAGTGTCCACATGGCCAAAGATCTCTGTATAGATGAAATGAGCCTACCCATTCATTTTACTTTCTTCACACTCAAAGTTCCTTATGGTGACTAGGTGAGGCACGGCTGTGTTAGGTTCCATCACCAGCTTAAGGAGAATGAAATTATACGAGACATGCTATGAATTGCACACTACCTTTGGATCACAATGCTGGACTTTCTTTTATGACATTAGAATCAGAACTTGAAAAGATGGATGTATTTCTTCATATTCTATAATTCTTTGCACAGTCTAGCTACTGTTTTACAACACTGTACTTACACCCAAGATTCTGGCCCAGATTTACCTTTTTCAAGTCTGCCAAACCTCATTTTAAATGCAAAATACCGCCTCTGGGATCTGTTGTCCCAGTCCAAATCTGTGCTTTGATGTAAATTGAATCTGATTGTGGTAAAGGTTGCAGTCATTTGGGGAACTCATTCCTTGTGAGGAGGGAGCTGAAGAGAGCAAATGGAGGCATGGTATGCTATGAAAGTTTGATTTTCTGTGTCCATGTATGACTTTCAGTGATACTTTGAGAAGCAGAGAGATAACTTTTAAGAATCACACATGTAATTGTGCATTATATGGTTTACTTTTTATTGGGCCTAAATGAGCTTTTAAATTCCATCCATAAGAAACCCGTGGAAATTGACGTATGGAAAATTTACTCTTATCAGGTTTATTGGAATATCAGGTCCATCTGTACAAATTTGACCTTCTCTTATATTTCTTTATAAATAAGGTTCCAGAAGGTAGTCTCTGAACAGGTTTTATCCATTTCTGAAGCAGAGCTTATTTTCTCTGCATCAGTGAACTTGTCATGATAATCAACTTTTTTGTCCCAACCATCAATCACTCTTGATTACAGCTGGGTAGAAGTTCTGTTCTGTTGATCAGCTCATCAGTGCACATAATATTACACCTGGAGGCCAGTACAAATCATCCCTCGATGGGAAAAGTGTTTTTCCTTCAAGGCTTTTGTCGATGGTTTTATCATTTACATTTGGGTCTCATTGAGTTGTCATGTCTATCTTTGACTCTATCTGCTCTCTTACATAAAATATTCTCCAGAAATAACTTGCAAAGTGTGGTTGATAATTTGTACTATATTGTTATTATTATCATGCTTTTGCCTTCGTAAATGCGAAAGAATAGCTATGATCTGTTGTTTCCTTATTTTCATATTAACCTCTCCCCATTCTTAATGTAGTTATTGTAGAAATTAAAATCATATGAATTATAATTCAATGAATATGCAGTACTGCTGTAAGGAACAGTTTAGCATATGTTTTAGTAGAATGTTTGCAAGTCTAATTTTGTTGATTTTTAATGGTTTCCTAAGTTAGGCTTTTTGTTTTATGTTTTAACGTGGGCTAGGGAATATTTATCTTTAATTTTCATCTCATTTTAAGTAACACTAACTAGCTATCTTCATAGTTTAAAAAGAGAAGTAAATATTTTAAAATCAGTTGCTCAAAGTCGGCATTACTCTTAGCTGTGTCTGTGATATATGTTGTATGCAGTAAAAGTATTTCTTATTTCAATAAGCCAACTCATATTTCTTAAAATAGTAGCGTTTTTTGGAGCAGTGTTGGCACTATCATCGTAAACTATTTATTGATTTAATAAAGTATTTAAAATAAATATCTGATTAAATAAGCATTTAATATGTCCTTTGCGTATTCCACAAAGACACTCTTGTATTTTGCTGTGTTTTTATTACTTTATAAAAGCTGAAACAATAATTTAAAGAAGTATAAAATATTATAAAATATTTTAACATTTAGAGTGCAAAATATAAAGAAAACTGGATAGAATATGAAGATATAGAATAATGTGGATTTGATTAGAAATCCTGCCTCACTATTAAGAGAATTAATTAGAACCTAAATTTCTTCTATGGCTAAACTTCCTATGATAATGATATACTTCTATTTTTGAGTAAAATAGGGCAACAAAGAGAGATGGCTGTTTTCATTTGTTTTCAGTATTTAGGTATTATCCATTCTTACCTTAATCTATTGAACAAAACAGGGGTAAATGGCATCAATGATGAGAAAGTAAGCCATGTAGGAACATATAAACCACACAACACTGAATTGAATTTGGCTTTGAAAAGTTGAGCTAGGAGCTCAAACTGGTCCATGATACATCTGTGGCCTTGAATCTTCTCAAGACCAGATCAGTTTTGTCAATGGGTACTTTGTCATTATGCAAGTTTAATAATTAATGTGAATATTTTGCTGCACCCACTCTTGTCTCTTTTTCTTAGCTGTCAGCAGACTGGATCTTGTCATAAAGAGTACGTCAAAACAGTTCATTTTTCCTTAGCCCAGAGAAGCTAATCACATGGTTTGTCACAAAGAACTTGTCATCTTAGCTTGACGTATGATTTTTATACTTTTTAACAGTAGCCACAGTGTATGACTTAATGCCTAAATTTGAAAATCAGCCTAAGTGGCCATGTTTGTATATTCATAAAACACATAAATTGTCTGAAAACTTATTACCATTTATTGGAGACTGGTATAAAATGACAGATCTTTATTTTAAGTAAATAATTCAGGGAAGATTTCTCTCTCTCTCTCTCTCTCTCTCTCTTGCTTTCTGTCTCTCTGTCTCTCTCTCCAATTTTTCCACTATGGAGTTGTTTAGTTATATTGTAATTCTATTAGCACCTTATATGTTGGCAGAAAATTTCATGCAGATTTGACACATTTGTGGTGGGATCTGGTTCCTAAAATTTTGGCCCTGTCATCTTCTCTAACTTGAAACTTCTTGCCAATATTTAAATTGAAAAAAATGCTAAAAATTAAAACCTTCGTGAAACAGAGATTCCACCAAAGGTATTTCAGGTACAGAATTCCGTTTCTTTTGTTTTTTTAACAAACTCCTAGGCCACTGAAGAGTCTTCAAAGAGTGGAGGCTAACATAGTCCTATCTTAGGAAGAGATATATTCTCCGTAAAATATTTCTCAATTCTAGTTCACAGAAGAATGGCTTCAGTATTTAGAGTTAGAAGAAAAGACTGTTAGCGATATAAATTTCACGATGACGTCCATATTTATGTCTCCAGCTGAAATTGCTTCCTCAACTTCATACTTGAATATCAACTGCTCACTGAGTACCTTCACTTGATTAGCTAATAGATTCCTCAAATCAAGTACCTCAAACAAAACGTTCAAGACTAAACGCCACAACTCATTCCCCACACCTACTCTGTAGACAGCATTTCTCTGATAATGACATCTCCATCTTTCTGGTTTATCTGGTGACAACGCTAGAATCATCCTTCCTATCACAAGCTATATCCAATACTCCACAAATCATGTGAGTTCTACCTCCAAAATATAGCCAGAATCTGACCACTTTTCACCATCTTCATGTTATCACTCTGGTCCAAGCCACCATCATCTCTCCTCTGGATTATTATAAACATCCTCTTAATCATTCTCCCTGTTTCTCCTCCTTTCTTTCATCATTTAAAAAATGTAAATTGAGACCAGGTGACTGGTTTTTCTCTGGTTTAAAACCTTCCAGTGGTGGTGCATTTCACTTAGGGTGACAGGATCCTTCCTATGGCTGCACAGCCCTATGAAATATGGCCTCTAGGTCCCTTTCTGACCTCATCTCCTTCTGTCACCCCCTCAGTTGCTCCTCTGTAGCCACATTGGCCTCTTTGGGACGAGGGCAAGACAACGGAGGCACCTGGGCGCAAAACTTAGGGTTGCTAAAATCTCAGTAATCAGGACATATATATTTAATAAATGGAATATTAAAAGGATAAAATTGGCAAATTGTGCCCCGCAGACTGGCGACCTCTTTTGGTCAACATATTTTATTGGAACCAAGCAAGTGAGGCAAGGTTGTACAAGTGCTGGGTCAGATCCTGTCATATTTAAAATTTTGATATTTTTTTCACCATGGATTTTGTTTATTACTTTGACTTTAATTTTTTAAAAAACACTGAATTAAAGTGTTATTCATCTTGATTAATGAGGTTTTTAGTATTTTTTTCTCCTGAGGTAAGTAATTCACCCCTCTCCACCTGAGTCCAGCCCTGCCCTTACTGTTCCTTGAATACACCAGGCTCACTCCCACCTGTAGGCCTTTGCATGAACTTCTCCTTTCTGCCTGGAATACGCTTTCCTCAGATTTGTACACGATTTATTTTCTTCAGCTTTACTGAGATGGCACCACCTCATGAGGCTTACTACAGCCACTGAATTTAGAATTTCAATCCCTGTCTTCCCCACTCTTCTTATCTGATGGCTTTTCTCTTAAGAATAATTACCTTCTAATATACTAAATAATGTCTTATTTATTATATTTATTGTCCACTGTCAATTAGTATGTAAGCTCTTTTCAGGTCAAAGATATGCACCTATTTGGTTCACTGCTTTATTCAAGTACTTTAGAGCAAATGTATAGTGCATAATAAATATTTATTGAGTGCATATATTAATGACTAAATGAATATCATGTTTACAAGATATATAGATATAGATGTAGATATATAGATATATAGATCTATAGGTATACATATATAGATCTATAGACATATATATATCTATATGTCTATATCCAAGCTTTATTTCACCCAATCTTTACAATATTTTAGCTCTCTCCCAATTTGTCATCCTCTTCTTTCCTATTCATATGAACAAAGCTCATACCCCATGACATGAAATGGAGACCTTCTTAGGAAAGATGGGCGAACCCTAGTTTCCTAAGTTTCATCCTTGGTGAATGCATACAGTCTCCTCCTGTGAACTCACCTCATTTTCTGACCTCACAGTATTTGGTCTGTTTATAGACATTAGGTAGTTTCACGGTGGATTCAGGCTTTTCTTGGTATCTTAACACCAGACACTTTGTTAGGCTCTTCCATCTGCACTGCATCAACAAATGAGATGAATGCCTAATTATGTAAGTTCTCATTTGTCAACTAGGGCAATAGTAAAATGAAATAGCAGTGCACTGTATTTCCAGATAAATCACCAAGAAAATGTAAGGTGATTTGTTAACTATAATAGATCCGGCTCCAGGTTCCTGTTGTGATTGTGGGGAATCCACAATATTTTCCTAATCCTAACAGAAGCCCTACCTTCTCTTCCACAGACTCTTGTAGATCAGTAATATAGACCTTAGCCCTGTGGCTAAGAAAACTAGAGATGACATTGATGGGATAGGGTCAGGGAAATGCAGGACAACAAATACGAGTAGTAGTGGCACCATTTTGGTTTTCTTGTGTGTGTGCATGTTAGCTCATGTGGAACAGTGAGCACATATGACAGTGACTAGTTAGAGACACACCATGGATTAAGAGAGTTTGTAGTCTTATAATCAAAGTTAGCTACAAGTGTTTCTCTGTTCTATACAAAGACAAGCTGAAAGAACAACAACACAAATTAAAGTGGGTATATCTTCCCCTTTCTAATTCTTTACTCATTATAGCAATTTCCTATTATTCTTATTCTAATAATTCTTTGAATTGTATTGAAGTTCCACAATAAGCATTCTCCATGCCGAACAAAACAGGAACAGGTAAAGATGTACATTTTTCTCTTGCATTAACTCCTACAGTTGCCAAGAGATGAGATCTTCACAGATATTGTACTAGCCCAGGTTTCTTTAGTAACTCAATGGAATATGAAACTTCCTAATAGCCAGGACTGGGTATTTTATGAGATTTTGTTCAACTGAAGAGATGAAGGTCAAAGCTGTGGAATGATTCAGTGAACTCTTTATTAAGTATTCTAGAAGGTCCCTGTTAGCTGACAGTTCAGTGAATAAAAAAGATATTGAAAAAGACTTTATCAACTTTAACTGGTAATTCATACCTAGAGTAACAGGATTCTTTAGAGGTAGGATCAATGGCAGGTGCTAATGTTTCTACTTTCTTGACATCACAAACAATTCTAGGCAAATTGTTACATCCCAGTTGCCTCGTCCTTTAAATGATTTAGCCTACAGTAGTGGAGTCCTAGATACTAAGAAGACATTACCTGAAATTAGTCTACAGATCTGTCTTTTGATCTCAGTTTTACTTCTATGGAAAAGAGAGTTGAGGCAGATTTTAAAAACCTAGATCCTCTTTCCATGGGACTCCAATCCCCCCTGTAAGGGCAGTTGCTCAGTAGAAAACAAATGGCACCTAAGTATTTATTCTTCCATAATGCTAGAGGGTATCAGGGGTGTCTTTCATGAACTATTGCTTCAAAAGCCATCCATCACTGCAACAGTTTTCCCATAGATTAAGGACTAGATTTGCATTCTAAATTAGTTCTTCCAGCAGCTGCTGTAAAATAACTTGGCTGTAAGTTAAGAGTTTGCATTTGATCATCTGCCAGGGAAGATCATAAAATTGAACTTGGCAACAGAATTTAGGAAAAGAGGTCTCCTCAGCCCAGCTGTGCTTATGGAGTGAGCAGCATGTGTAAAAGCACTCCTCAGGCTCTCTCCTTCTCCAGGCAGCACGTGATGATTTGCTGCTGAGTAAATTGAGTTCAGTTCCAGTTTCTTTGTAGCAGAGAGCTGAGCCACCTTTTGTTGGATGTGGGAGGGTGGGGAAGGGAAGATCCTATTCAGCCTGCTGGAATGAGCATTTTAGAATGTGGATGGAGCAATCTGTTCACATCTTTGGATGATCCTTTGATAAATCACCAAGACTATGGTTTCAGGCTCACACCTAATTCACAATGCAAGTTCAGATGAGAAAGGAGTTATTTTCCAGATTACTATTTGTTCCAGCTCATGATGTGGAAAGACTTGGATCAGGCTAATCCTGTCTCCGCGCTTATTAGTGGTATGATACCGAGCCATTTTGTTTTTTACCTTCTATAATTCTCAGATTCTCAGTTGTATGGTGGAGGTGATGACACTACCGTGTAAGATGTCTGTGAGAATTAAAAGGAATATTGTAAGCAAAGCAATAGATTCACAATAGGTATTTATCATTAATTTTATTTCCTTCTTATATTCGATATTTGCAAATAGTAATTTTTCCATACTCGATATCTTTCCAAAATCACAAATTATGTGTCTTTGGTAAAGATTGCTAAATGTCCAATACTTCTTCAATTTTTCTGTCTCAATTAGATAATTGAGTGTTAATTTGGCACTGCCAGTGTATTCTATCCTTTTGGCCAATTCTTCCTTTCATTAAAACTTTGAACATATGCAGTCATTAAGTTACTTTTAAAAGTATAGGTGGGTAATATAGATTAATTCTGGGAACAGTTTATAGCTTGACTCAGTATCTGACAGGTTGCTTCTGGGTTTTCTCTCCCTGGCTTTCTAATTCAAAGCCTCCAGATGTTGTCTTATAAATATAGGTTTGACCTAACCTGGTTCCAAAATGGTATTCAGTGAGTTGCTGCTCAGGTATCAGACAGTTGGCATTTGGAGTCAAATAGATGGATAATAAATACACAGCTATAGTTACAACTAAATGCCTATACCATTGACAGATTCACGGAAGGTTTATTGCTGTAAGATTAGTAGAGGATAACTGGAGTTCAAATGCTTAGTGCATCACAATGTTCCTCAAAGAGAACTGGCCTTTAGTCTCAAATAAAAGACAACATGGGCAAAAAAACAACAGGTATTTTCCAATTGATAAGCAATCGCATGGTACTTGTGGTTTTCTAAGTAGGGGAAAGTTTCTTGTGTCAGCAATTCATGGGACAAGCCAGTGATGAAGTGACTTCCTCTGCTCATGTTAAACGGTGAAGTGCTTATTTGCCAGTCCATTGGGAAGATTTAGAACTGCGGCCTCCTGTGCGAGGGCCACTGGAGGTTTGGAAGTACATTAGTAACTGCAGGGACCTGTGAAAGCTTGTGGCCTTGTTTGTCACTGCAGCTTTATGCATAACTCATCAATTTACGACAGTGATTATATCCATCTTCACGGAATATAGACTCAGGGTTTGAGTCACAAAATCTTTAACACTCAACTTTCTGGACCTCTGTGAGGCAGTTGCACAATCTCTCCAAACATATATTTTGGAGTGCCAGATAATGAATTCTGTAGGCTATTTGTCTGTGTAAAATGCTTGGATTTACTACCTTCAGTGTGTTTTTGAATACACAGTACCTAGAATAGTTTCTGGCCAGCATAGGCATTCAATAAGTGTTGAATGAACTCAATAAACACTGGAATGAATTGGTGAAGGATAAATAGAAATGTGTAGAAGAAAATGACCCTAGAAGTTGCTGGATCTATTTCTCTTTGGAATATTTACTCAGAATATTATGCTATGGACAACTGACAGATGTAAAATTTGTACAAATGCTGCCTGCATTTGTTTCAGATATGGGGTGTAGAGGATTCCATTTCAAAAGCATTTTTCATTAGCCTTTGAGAATTCATATTGGAGCTAAAGCAAGAAGAAAGCCAGTATGTTCCCTTTTTAAGGATGTCTTAAAATGTAATTATCAGGACTCTTTATTTAGTTAACTATGAGATTGAATAGACTGAAATTTTTGCAATGTCTATGATTCATCACTCTGTTCTCCTTCCCACACATACCTTTTCATGCACCCCTTCCCCAACTGCTGATATACTAGGAGGGGCATATGAAATCACTGGTTGTATAGGTCAAAACTGGTCAAATGCTGGCAATATAATATGATTCATAAATATGTGTGTGCAAATACATTTTGGTTATTCTAATGGCAATGCAGGCTGGGAGAAACACACTTCATCTGAAAGCAAATTGCTCTTTTTTGCTAGTTTTTTTTTTTAATGGAAATCTTGAAACTTCCTGAAAGCCTCATAACCTCCACGAAGACTGGTCTATGTGTCATAATAACATTGCCCAGAACAATAATAGCTATAGCAATCACATATTGAGAACTTAATGTTTCTTTTTAAATTCCAGGTCTCCTTTAATCCTTATGATGTCCAGCTCACCATGGACAGTGACTGAGTCTGTGTTTTTCACCACCACTAGTACCTAGCACAGTTTTGTACATGGTATGGATTTTAACAACATTGATGCAAAAGTGAATGAACAAACAATCATTCACTGTTATTTCTCCTTTGCCAATGAGAAGCTCGGACTTTCAAAAGGCTATATGTAAATCCCCCAGACCGGCAAGAGCTAGGACTGGAACCAAGTCTTCTGACCACAAAGTCCATGCCTTTCATTAAATATAGTGCTTCTGTATAACCCCCACAAAAGGGAAGACACATCTTTTGGCAGATTGAACTGTGAGTTTGTTTTCTGTTTTCTTCAACGGTCTTGGGAAAATGTGACATAGATCTGGATTATAAGGAAAATGAGAAAGTGGGAGTTGAAACTGTGATGGGAGTTAAGCCAATGTTTAATTGAAACAACATAACAACCAAAGAAATACATTGTTTATTGTCACACCAAAAAAATAAAAGAAAAACAGAAATCTAGAATGTGTCTTTACAAGTAGCTTTCACAAGAATTAAAATATTCTAGGAAGAAAAAGGAATGTTTCTGAAGCAAAACATATCTGGCGTATAATATTTTACCTAAAAGGTACCTCTGAGAACATCCCTTTTCTCCATCCCTCCTCCTTGAGTCTGAAGGTTCCTAAATAAAGCTATCAGTAAGTATCTGGAATGGGATCAACTAGCCTCTGTGGGGAGGAAGACCAGGAAGTTGAGGATCATTTTCCCATCTCTTTTCACACCTAACTTGTACGAGAGCAGCTCCTCTCCATTTTGTTTTTATATACAAGTAAGAATGATTATTTTTGCAGGAACCTTCAAGAATGTAGCTAAGCTCTTAATTTTAGGTTGACAAGATCTAACTTCTTGCCAGTAAGGAAATGAAATATTAGATGAAGATGCGTGTTTACAAATTTATTTACCTCTCCTTTCTAGTCATCGATCAGTTCATAAAGTCATCCGTTAGTCCCTTTGGATGAGAATCAGTGATTCCTTTCTCCCGGATCTCCTCTTCTTCATTTCCTATCTTCCTGTCCTCTGGGTCTATTAACTCCCAGGCAAGTTCTCGCTGCACTTCCCCCAGAGCTGACGCTCAGTCATCTCCTCCCATTTTATTTTCCTTTAGATGTAACCGCAGTAGGGCCGGGCAACTTTAGATCTTGCATCCTCTGGGCTCTGGAAGGGGGACTTAGACTTCGCAAGTTCCTTAGCGTGAAATACCCAGGAAGCAAACTTTTTTCCCTCATGATGAGTATCTATTTTAGCGTACCTCTTATAAGTTATTATGAAAACATTCTTAGCACCTTTTTTTTTCTACCTTGCTAAGACAACTACTGTTCTCTTTTAACATTAGCATATTTTAGACCTGATTGGGAGCAGTTAGTTGAGGTTCCCAAGAGGGGATGAATCTGAGAGTTGGATGAAGAAAAAGCTATTTATTCCACAAAAGTGTTCTAATGTAATAATGAATAAGTAAATCAAAGACCAGGGTGGAGACTCTAGAACTTCTGACGCATGTTTAGTCTTTTTTCAAGGCACTGAAATTTTGATTCTCTAATGTTATCCTCACAAAGTAAAAAATAGCCTTTGCTATAATAATTTTTCCAATGAAAAAAATGAGGTTTGGAGAATAGTAACTTATTCAAGGTTACACAGTACATGACTGGAAAACCAAAATTTAAACTCAGGATAATTAAATTAAAACTTAGTTTCATTCCATGTAATTTAGAATAAAATTTAACACCTAATGCTTAGTTTATAGACTTGGTGTTGTGATCTCCCAGGTTGTATTAAGATTTGTGCAAGGATTCATTCATTTTTTTTGCATTTACACACCTATCACAAGGCAGTGTTTCTTATCTTCTTCACTTGAAGATAGTGAAAAACGAATGAATGTTTGCAAAAGAGACTTGAGATCAATAGATGAAATTCATGTAAAATTGAAAACAGACTCACAAGATTCTCTCTATGTTTCCTGAGAAGATATTTTTAAAGACATGTAGGTAAATTATTTCATATTTTTAATCTTTCTAAATGTGTGATGAGAAAGGACAGCTAGGAAAAAAATGAGGAAACATAAAAAGCTATGTATTTGAAGGGTTCCTGAAATAAAAGTAGTACTTATTTTTGAAGTGCATGATATTAAAATTTGGGGGAGTTTCATCAATCATTTGCAGGTCTCTTTAGAAAGGAGCAGTGTCTTTTGTTTTATTTTGTCAAAGTCAAACGGGATATCAAAAACTAAAATCCTATTACACTGTAGTAGGAAGACTGAGAAAACCCTCCAGTAATGGTTGCACCTTTGGTTTCAGGTTGAAAGAGCAATTGGGGAAACTGAGCAGGCCTACCAATATGGTAGGTTTATTAAGAATTACCAAATAATTATATACAAAGGGTGATTTGGGTCTCTCCAGATCAGCGGTTCAGCACCTCTCCTAGATAGTTCTTTCCTCTAGGCTATCCAAGAACTACCCAAGGCCCAAAGAAAAACATGATATGTTTCTTAAAATCTTAGAACATGTAGATTTTCAGAGTGATGTGGTGCTTCACTTAGGCAAAGTTTAGCTAAAAATTAAATTTTGAAAACTTAATTGTGCTTCTCTGCTAAAGCACCCTCTCTTCTTTTCCTTGGCTTGCAACTCTATGTTTTCCTAGATTTAAAGCATAATAAGAAGGTAGACGCATTCATTAGGTTAATGTAACTCTGGCTGTCCTATAAATCCATCAACGTATCATAGCTCTAATAATAGATATTTGAATTTTGCTTATGTAATATCAGAAATATGTGTCCTGCATCCATTGGCACATCTCTTCCAAGTGGTGATTCAGGAGTCCAGGCCCTTCCATCTTGTGGTTTTAACATCTTTAATGTGCAGCTTCCAAGTGTCTATGCTTGTTTGCATCAAACAGGCAAAATGGGAAAGAGCCTAGAAAACTATGCTGGGAAAGTTTTAGTAAACCAAGGCTGAATATTGCAGATCACTTCCCCTCCTATTCATTGTCTCTAACTCAATCTGATAGCCCCTTAAGTGTAAAAGTAGTGTAGTCTGACTCTGTGTTTTCTTTCTTCTTCACAGAAGAATCTTCTGTGAGTCCCTGACATTGTACCCCAGAAATTAGCTGGAATATTACAGAAAGTATTCTGTTAAGTTTCTGTGGTAAAAGATAGAGGGTCATAGACTAAGGTAGGGAATCTGCTCTATCAGAAATAGACTTTTAAAAAATATATTTCCCCTTCCTGGATCTTTTTTTTTTTTTAATTTTGCTAAATATCTGCGTTGAAGACAGAAATATTTGAAAAATTCTTCATGGTGTTATAGAAGGATCATGAGCCTTGGGGGAAGACAGACATGGTTTCAAATCTTTTCTGTGTGGCTTTCTCCTTATGGACCTTGAGCAAGTCACTTAAACATTGTGAACCTCAGCTTCCTCATCTGTGAAATGGATATAATAAATTCTAAGTTTGAGGGAAACTATGAACTTGATGTAAAACCCCTTCAACAGTGCATAGAGTTTATTAGTTTGAAAATATTTTATGGTTATCACAGTAGTTCCTCCCTGTCCATATTTTTGCTTTCTGTGGTTTAAGTTACCTGCGGTCAACTGCAATCAGAAAACATTAAATTAAAATTTTGAGAAATAAACAATAAGTATTAGATTTCACACTGCCCTGAGTACTGTGATGAAATCCTACTCCATCTCTCCCAGGACATGAATCGCCCCTCCATCCAGTTATTCACAATGTACCTGCTACCTGCCCATTAGTCACTTAGTAGCCTTCTGGGTTATCAAATCACCTGTCCCAGTATCATAGTGCTTATGTTCAAGTAACCCTTATTTTACTTAACAACGGCCCCAAAGCCATTCACATAAATTTTCTTAGAGTATATTTGTATTGTTATAATTGTTCTATTTTTTATTAGTTATTGTTTGTTGCTCTTTGTGTCTAATTTATAAATTAAACTTTATTATAGATATGTATGTGTAGAAAAAAACATAGTATACATAAGATTCAAGTAACTCTTATTTTACTTCATAATGGCCCTAAACCTCAAGAGTAGTGATGCTGGCAATTCAGATATGCCAAAGAGAAGCTGTAAAGTGCTTTCTTTAAGTGAAAAGGTATGTAGGGATAGGAAAAAATATAGAGGTTTGGGTAACATTTTTGGTTTTAGGCCTCTGTGGTGGGGCTTGGAGCATATCTTCCATAGATAAGGGTGTGTTTACTGTACTGTCATTATTAGGGCAACAAAGTGTTTTGTTCCCCACCTGAAATCTATGGAAAGGATATGTACTAGTTATGTTAACACTCAGCTGCTATAACAAATAGACCCCAAACTAGACAGGCTTCGAGAACATAGACGTTTATTTCTCTTATACAGTCTTTCTGCAGTGAGCATTTCTGGTTGTCAGGCAGCTGTGCTCCATGTGGTTTTGGTGATTGAGCAAGTCATGTCCATGGCAGACATTGAGGATACTGAAGACAGAGGGTAGCCAATTTAAAATACTAATCTGTGGAGGATAGCCTAAAGTTAATATTTCTATGGATAATTAAGATTAAGTCTTTATCTTAAAATATAGTTTCAAAATAACTAATAAACCATATCACTCAGTAACCTGATAAAACCTTTTGTAACAGGGTTCTATTTTAGTGATGAAGAAAATTTCATATTGCAGGTGAAATGATTTACATTAGATACATGAATAAAGTTAGGAGACTCTTGGTGGCTGTGCCTTAACATTTCTAGCTTGTTACTTACTGTGTACGTCACCTCTCCCTAAGAGTAGCACTTATCCTAAAGATGTGATCCAAAAAATATCAATCAAGTGTAGACATGTTTAATGTATATTAATAAGTGAATTAAGTATTTTAAATAACAGTAAAAAAGGTGACCTCAGGTTTGTATACTAATATATCATTAGCACTCAACAAATAGATATTGAACATCTATCATGCACCTACTGACAGAATAAAGTCCCTGAAAGTCTGAAAGGATTAACACTGGATGATTTTTTTCACAGGTTATTGTATATCATTCCTTCTTTTTATTTAAACTTTTAAAATTGTCTACTTAATGGACTTTTCAAAGCAATTAAAGTATTTTAAGCTAACTCATTGATGTTATTAAGCATATTACCTCTTTGTTTTGCTTTTATAAATGATAGATGAGTCAAGTGCAGGTCTGTTTCCAGAGATCCACTTATATATAATATGGAAACATATATTAGTACAATTAAATAAGGCAATAGTGCTCAGTTCAGAATGAGTGTCAGGTAGATGAAGTTTGCATCTGGAGGTTACCTGAATCGACAACTCCATAATCAAGCAGTCAGATCTTTCATTTATTCCATACCTTTCCTAAATCCATTGTTCCAAATAATTAACCATTAAATTGTCCTGTCCTGTATCACAATCACTAACAATATACATGTTGCAAAATCCAATGAGCATTCTATGCTCTCCTTTTATCTGATGTGGCAGCAGCAGTCAATAGTGAAAACCATTCCTTCCCACAGCTATTATTTCTCTTGGCTTCCATGATTCAGATTTTTCAGGTATTTCCTGCATCTTTTCATCTCCTTTTATCGCTCACTTCCTGCAATACCAATCCATATGTTGGAATGCCCCACAGCATAAGCATTTGTTAAATACATCAATATTTAAATGAACAGATAAATAACCAAACTAATAAATCTAATTTTTAACCTAAAGGACTGGTACTAATAGTGGGACTTTCAGAAGCACAACAGCAGAGGAAACTTGTAAATTGTTTGCAGGACGCACCCTGCAAAGGTGAAAACACAACTTAGAAGAAACGACCTCAAAGAACAGGGCCTCCACAATTCTTTATTGAAAACTGAATCTTCAAATAATTTTGCAAACTTTGTGCTTGATTTTTCTCTTGGTTTCCATGAAGCTTGAGTCACTGAAGCATTCTTGAAGTTCTTTTGTTGTTTTCAACACGTTAAAGTAGCTCATTACAGCTGAATATGTAGTGGAAAATAGCATCTGTTTACACTGTAATAATATAAAAATTACTTACCAGTAACAGAATATAGAGCAATTTGCAAAAGCTAATCATATTTGTGCACTTGCCTGCAAAAAGTAAATTGTTAATATATGCCCAAGGGGGGAAATCTTTTCCTGGTTTAAGCCATAGAAGCAGTGATATTAACAAGCATCACTTAGAAAACCTCTGTATTTAAAATTGGATTCAAAATATCCCAATCTGTCATGAAAATATAGATGTTTACTAATTTTGTTAACTTTGACCTTGGTAAATTCAAACAATTTAGAGATTCAGATAACATCATAGGAAATCCTATGGTTAGAAATTTCTTAATATTTACAAAGTCAAAGTTTTCATAATTCTTACTTAGAGAGAACTTTTGTGTTTTTGTTTACTTCTTTTTAGTGTTAATCACATATACTATTGGAAAAAATGTGTCAAGTGAAGCTCCTCTTTTGACACCATCCCCCAAAGCGTTGAAATTAGATGTGTTTAAAAATTAAAAATTAACATTTGAAAATACTGAAAAAATGTAGACTAGAATCTTAGTTTTAGTAATCTCACTAAGTTGTAGCTTTTTATTTCTTCACATGTGAAAGCCAGAATGTGCTTAAATTTTATAGTTATTGAGACTTTTAAATGTTACATTTATAAAATTTTTAAAAATATGATTTACAGAACAAACCCTTTCTCCATTGGACATAATAGATACAGATGGCATTAGGTTTTGTTTTGTTTGTTTTTTTTCCTCCTATATTTATCAGGGGAGATAAATAAATCAGTATGATGTAAATCTTTAAATTCCCTTTTTCTGGATGCCAGGATGAAACATATTCAACCAAGACAGTATTATTTGAGACATGTTAATAATATTCATTAAGCACAGCTCTCTTTTATATTTAGTCAGCCCTGGATTATTTCTCCCATCCTGCCTTGTTACTTTTGACCTACCCTTTAATAAGTTCCCCATAAATGGCTAATTATATCCACTACAATTTTAACTGAGCGAACATCCAATAGACTTTATCCATCCTCATTTTGCTGCTCTAGTGATAGAATTTTTATCCTTATGAATCTAGCCTCTAGAGAACAAATGCTGAGATATTATATTCTATACAGCTGAGAGAAGTGGGTCCTTTCCTTCTAGTTAACTTACTTTGGTGTGAGGATAAAATGGAAGTGATTCATTTTGTGGCTGAAACTTGAAAACTTTAAACACTTTAAGAAAAGACAGATTTTTTAAAGCTAAGTGATGAAGTATACTTCAGCTCAATGAAGAATTTAGAAATATGTTATCTCATACACTGTCATTTGGATTCTTAGTTCATTCATTCAAATGTTGCAGCTGATTAAGGATTGTATTTCAGTGGTTAAACAGGAAAAAATATTTTATTTGCCTTTCAAATGGAATTTCCCAGTGGTTTCAGTTACCATCTGTTGCTGAAAAGTCCCCAATTTAGCTACAGCCTAGACTTCATCTCTAAGCTCTAGACCACATAGCTGATTGTAGAGCCATTTAGATGTTTTAAAGACTCCTCCAACTCAGCATACCCCAACCCGAGTCATACTCTTCCCCCAAACATTTGGACCTCTCTGAATATCAACACATCTAGGAAATGGAACCTCCAAGCATACATTTGCAAGAAGCAGAAACCTGTGAGGCATCTTTGAGACCACCCCTCAAAATTCGCCATTGGTTCTTGACAGTTTTTAACTTACATATTAATCAAATATGTGTATTCTTCCCTCTTTGCTGTCACTGCCATCATCAAATTCTTGGCTGTGGACATCTCTTTCTTGAACCACTGCAATCATAATCCAACCCTCTGCTCCTCCCCATTCTTGCCCTCCTCCTCTCATCCCACCTCTCTGTTCCTGCCAAAGTGATCTCATAAAAATGCAAACATGTTTATGTATCTGTATTTCAGAAAACCTTTGAGCAGCCTTCCGTTTGAACAGAGTGAAGAACATAATCCTTACCCAAGCCTACAAAGCTCTTTGCAAGAGCTGACTTGTGCCCGATGATACTTCCTGATCCTAAAGGCTTCTCATATTGGGATGTAAACAAACATAACATAGTTTTACACACTTTGTTTAGCACATCAGCATTAATTTATTGGAGCTTATATTGAAATAATTGAGCTTGGTGAATGCTGAGATAGCCTGATGCTAGCTAGCATGGGCCTAAGATAGAGTGAAATTTTATGAATTATTGACCACAAAAATCAATAATAGTTTCTTATTAATGAGCTCAATCTCTATGCACTCTTTAGTTTTAATTATGTCCTCTGCAAGGTGAGCCACTATAAAGGCACATAATATGGTTATTTTCCATTGTCTACTCCCTTTTGGATGGAGAAGAAGAGCTACAAACATTGTCTTTGAAGGTCAACAGATGAAAATATGCCCTGTTTTGCCCTTACTATGTGGTTGAGTTAGTCTAGCTTTCAGAGTATCAGTCTTGGCCTCTATAAAGTGCCCATGGTAACTGTCATTCCCTCATAGGTCTTTGTAAGGAATAAGTGAGAATATTCATAAAAAGCCTTTTGCATAGTAGCTGTCACAGATAAGCATTTATAAATGCCTCACATAAATATCCACTGTGTAAAGGAGCAACAGGGTTTCCTTAATACCATTATAACATACTAAACTCTTCCTGTAAACATGACCCAGGGGAAAAAAAAACCCTCTGGCCCAACATTCTACCAAGCACTACTGAATGCTCTTTTGAGATATTGTGCTGTTAGCTAGCACCTAATTGTGGACATTTTCTCTGAACACTAAACTCTTGGGATTAGAACTTTTTCTTGCTAACATAACTCATCTACAATCTACATCCACATCTACCATCTACAATGGTCAATCTTGAAACATAAACAATTTTATTTATTTATTTATTTATTTATTTATTTATTTATTTATTTTGCAATAAGAAGAAATTTTGGTACAACAAGAAATCAGGCATTTATACATGTCCAGATAACTCAGTCTTCTAAGAGTTATTACCACTGTCTCTTACCAGCTCATCCTTCCTCTAAAAGTTAAGCCAATGCCAAAGCCATTTGTTTCTGCAACTTTGGTTTTATAAAAGTTAAAAGCAACAACAACAAATGCTTTTTTCTGTCTGCCAGATATTTTCCTAAGTCCATGAAGAGAACATTATTTGAGAAGTCGGTGACTTCCCCAAGTTTTACCCATAAAACATTTCACTTCAGATCTCTCTGATCAAAGGGATGTTCTGAGGTTGGGTCAGGTCAGCCAAATTTCTCTACTGTAAAAGCATTTCCTTTTCCTTTTTTCCTAAATCCACAATTTCCGTAAAAGGACAGTTTATTCACAGTGTTTATCCATTTCCAGTGTTCTAACCTGGTGCCAAATTAATTTATACAGATGAACATTAGTGTCCCTTTATTTTGACCCAGCATGGACACTTGTTCTTGTTATTTAAGCCCCTCTTTTATCCAAGAAGCCTTAGGTACTTTGACATAATTGATCTCATTGAATCAGATGAAGACTTTGCCAATTTTTTCTATTGGTTGGTGTTTTTTTCTGTTGATTTTCAAATTTTTGTTATGTAACGTGAAGTTTATCCCCTTTGCAATAGGACTTACAAATATTTTTGTTCGTATTTTTTTCAAACCTTTTTACTTTGCCTATGGTATTTTTTAATAGAGTAATTTGTAAATGTAGTTTAATTTTTCAGTTTGACTTGTTCTCTACTCTGTCGCCATGACAGTAGTATCAGAGCGTGGGTCAGTGAGTCCTTTGTGAATGAATGAACAGCAAAGGGACTAACATAAGGGTGGATTCTGCCTACAAGTCTAGGTTATTGATGTCATTTGTGGTCTCATTCTCCATCTTTGCCCAGTGTATTTAAAGTGCTTAAGAAAACTGTTATGGTTCTTAACATTGACAAAATATCTGGCTCAAATATAAACCATTATTTTGTGGACCTGAAGAATCTCACTAACAATAGCATATTTTTGAGGTGATCTTTGGGACAAGTTCATTACGGGAACAATTGAAAAAAATTCTCAGATTTAGAAATTTGAAATACTACGAACCTATAAAAAGATTTATTTATGGAGAAGTAGAGAATTTAATCATTTTCTTTAGTGGAAGGTGTTCTTCCACAAATACAGGATATATATTATGCGGATTTGAAAGGAGGAAAATGGGTTAATGATGTAAGAGTTAATTTCTCATATTGTTACAGATCATAAAGTATTCCATTTTGAGAGTTAAAAAATGGTGTTAGAGAAATAGCGTTCTCTAAGTACTGAAAATTTCTATATGTGTATTTAAAACAATTGAGTATTTTATATAAATCTTAAAATGCTTCAGTCATCACTGGAATTACTCATTGCATTTCCCAGATTAAAAAACAAAACTTGTTAGTTATTCATCTTTTTTTTTAAAAAGTGAAAAATCTCCATATTATTCCTTTGCTACATCTCATGCAAAGAGAGCTCCTGTAAATAGCACAATTTGCAATTGATGATAAGCTTCAGCCTGAGAAAAAAAATAATAGTTTGTGTTTGTGCCAGATGCTTTTCCAGTATTAAGTGCCATAAAAATTCCCTGAAGTGTGTTCAACAGAAAAGGCAAAGTGCCAAAGAATGGCAGAGAATTAAGTTGAACCCTGTTCACATATAAAATCCACTGAGACACCATATGCATATTTCCATTTTAAAATCAAAATGTGAAGCTAACTCAAAGTGCATTTAATAGGCACCTATTTAGAGATCTAGACTAGGACCTAGGGATAGAATGACAAGTAATGTCAGGCTTTCTCTCTCTGTTGAGGGATTCACTCTTTATGAGAAGAAACAGACATTTAACCCTTCTTATGGAAGTGACATAAGTTCTACAATGCAGGCATATCAACACGACATGGAGGAAGTGACATGTGATGAATGGAAATCTGTCAAGCAAGTTAAGGTGCTCTAGGCAAAAGGAACTCGTCATACAAAAGCTTGAAAATGATTTCTCCCTATGGTATTTTTCTTAAGAGAATAAAAGGGAAGATTATTCCTCATTTATCTATATCACAAGCAGTTATTCTCAGACATTGGGGCAGGTAGAGGCATGGGGCAGGTAGGTTACCTGCAGGAGGAAGTTGAGTGTTACTTAGAGGAGGCATGCACGTCGTGCGAGGAAATAAAAATGTTTATCTCTGTTACCGATACCGATGCCTATGACAGCTTGACCTTCGGACGTAATTAGATGCAACATTTCTAATTGCCGCAAAATTTTTAAATGGTATGGGACAATCACACTCTAAGTGAAGTATTAAGCTATAGACATTGTGAAGGGATATTGAACATTGGCTGAGTAGTTAGACAAAGTGTTATTTTTTCTGATTTCTCTCAGTTCGATACAAGAAATGTTTGATCACTAGAGTTAAAACTGATTTGTGATTTCTGGCTTACCTAAAGCTTCCAAATATATTGAGCAAACTTAGCGAGCCAAGTATTCTGGTTCCATTAGGTGATGTGTACCAACTTCCCTAGACTACGGTTAGCTGGGTGTACCCCAATCAGGGCCCCACCATTAGAAGTCAATAAAGCAGCTGTTTGGATTCTAAATATATAAAAAACGGTAGTTTCACAACAGGAAGCAGGAAAAATCTCTCACATTAGCTTCTTTCACTCAAATAAGTGGTACTTTATCACTCACATTAGATACTTGAAAACATTAAATACTTAATGTTTCAAAATCGTGACATTTGTAGATGAGAAGCTTTGAGAAGATAAGTGAGTCCATCTAGATTATCTTTATGCAACCACATAAGTGACAAGGTATTTTCTTTGCTTATAAAATGTTTATCTATATCTTTTTTTTTCAGTGAGTAGTGGTAGTGTATAAAAATCACTTTACTCGTGTGGTATTATCTTTTTTTTTTTTTTCAATTTTTCTATTTCTGTTACTGTTATTGTTCTTTCTGTATTGAAGAGTACAGAAGACAGGAACACATTTAAAGTGAGGCATCAATCACTTGAGCTCAGAGAGAATGCTCTTAATTGAATCGTGTTTTTTACTTTGGGACTCAATGCCAGTGAATTTTCATTTTTATTCATAATGCAGTCATCTACTTCCATGTAAATTACATAATCACAAGTTAAATTATTAAATACTCTTTATGGGACATGTAATTAAGGAATGAAAATATGTATATCACATTATTTCCCTTATTGTGTAAGAGAATTTGAAAGGTACATGTTTTCCTAGCAGTAAGGAAAATATAAAACAATGAACTGTTCTGTCTCTAAATTTCTTCTTAGCTGTTTTGTTAAGTGGCATTCTTACTCCACTTCAGGCACTCTTCTTGGCTTACTGGAGTGGCTTTTATTTGCCTGCTGGCAAGACATGTTTCTCAATAAAAGAGCCCTAAGTATATAATGAAAGAACTTGCACATGACTAGCACTAAATCAATAACACTAACACTAATGCAAATAAAATAGTGAATTAGATACTTGTAATAGTGAAGTTTGAAGAATTGTGACACAGGGCTTGGCTTAGCTTCTCTTTTCATAGAACTGGGGATTCCCCCAGCTCCCACAGAATGGATCATGGTAATGCATTCAGTATAGAGGTATAAATAATGGTGTCAGAGGATCATGCTGCAACAATAATTAGCTTGGAGAGGAAAGGTAAAAACTAGAAAAAGAAAATCACTAGAACTTGCAAAGCACTTATATGGGGTTTCCGAATTGTATTGAGATTTCCAAGGTTGATTTGCTATTTTCTGTGCATCCTTCTTGGATAGAAGTTTCCCAGTTACACATGTATCTGAGTTATTTTTAACTTCTTTTTATGACTGGTTTTTAAGAAAAGAAACTTTTCATTTTGGGGGAGGGCAGTTGATACATATTGCTCACATTTAGACCTATCTAAATGTTCAATCTTCAAATGATAATGCATCAATCTTAAAAAATGTAGACTCTGGTTGCTTACATAAGAAGGGTTCATCTTTGGAGAAAATGAGCTAATATTTAAGATGAATGGTTATGAAGCTTTAGTATGCTTAAGAATCACCTGGAAAACTTGTACATCACAGATTGCTCTGTAGTTTCTGATTCAATAGGTCTGGGATGGAGATAGAGAATTTACATTTCTAACAAACTCCCTCCCAGCTGCTGCTATTGATGATGCTGCTGCTACTGATGATGCTGCTGCTACTGGTCTGGGGACCACACTTTGAGAACTAATGCTTTATATGAATGGTAAATTAAGCTGAGAGTTGATTTTTTAAAAAAACAAAAAAGGAGTTAAAATAGAATAAGGACTTGGAAATCTTCTACTGGTGTATACAAAAGTGATATTCAAAATATTTAACAAGCCACTGACCAATTAGAATGCATACTGGTCTTAATCTATATGGCTGAGCCTGTGCACGCTGCCTCAATATTAGACTTCAGTGAGTGTATGTAACATAAAAACAACTGTACGTGGATGAAGCAAAATTTTAAACCTTTTTCCTGTTGTAATTTTTTAATAGTTCTCAAAATATAAAATTAAAATAAGCATTTCAGAGTTTGAATGCTATATCACATGTTATCATTTGATGTTGTCTTCATCTTCAAAACAATAGTCTAAGCTAAAATTTTAAAACTCAGATTTTTTCTTTAAAAAAAAAAAAAAATTCCTCTGGTTCAAGTGTCACCTCTCCCCTCCCCAAAGAGGATGGTGACTTCTTTAATACCTACTCTTCCTTTTTCTGATGTTACGTTTTCATATAATGGTTGTTTTATTATTTTAATAAATTGAATATGTGGTAAAATTACATGATTATCACAAACTAACAAAGATCACCTTGTTCCTTTTGAAATCACGTGTTTATAAAAATTAGTTGGTTATGGTAACCAGATATGTATGCTCACAATACACCCCCTAGATTTAGAAAAACATATTAAAACACCTTTATATAAAAGAGATGCAGAGTAAAAGTGTACAAGGTATTGGCGCTAAAGGAATAAAATGGTACATAAATATTAAGTATCCAGTGAGTTTCACAGAGTAGTAGTGACTTATAAAGAAGCATCCTAGATAAGTAAAATAAATGTGTTTCAAAAGGATGAAACCCTACTCCCAAATGTTAGCCATTTAACAGTTATTTTTATCTACTTTGGCACTTCAGTTGTTTTTAAACTGGAAGCCATTTTGACATACTGAAGATAAAATTTGATGATGAAAAGTCTGACTGGCTACTGATGACTAGGATGTGGCAATGACATTTAAAATGACATCATTCTTTTCTACAGAAATGCGTGTGCATATCTTTAATGTCAGCAGCACTTGCCTCTGTGATGACACTTGTTAGATTTCTTGGTGTCATGTGCTCTTTCAAGGTCGGTAGTAGTGATTTATGTTACACAATACACCAATATTCCACTTATTATTTAAAAGTAAGTTGTCAAAGCCCAATTTTTTTATTGTTTTGTTCACTTCTGTGTGTACTAAGATCATTTGATTCTGTTTTAGTTTTAAAATACAGAATTCTGAAACATGCCATAATGAAGTAGTATACTTCTTTAACCTTGAAATCATTCCTGTGAAAAATAACTATTTGCTTGTGTCTGATGGTTCCCAGATTTCTGGGAAAGTCTTGACTCAGAGACTGGCTAATAAATAACAAGAAACAACATTGGAGGGAATATCATGTGCTATATTGCATCCAGCGCTTCTCTGCCCAAAGGAAAAGCTGATGAGGCCCAAAGAAACATCTCTGGCCAACTGCTGCTTTTTAAAAATCCCCCAGCAGGATTCTTTCTCAGGCTGCAGCTTTATCTACAGTCACAGAAAAATTAGATGTGGCTGAATAACCTATCCAGTCCAGTGAAGTGGCCGAAAGGGGTGAGGAGAGCTGAGTTTTCTCTTTTTACACAAGAAGCACACCTTTATACAACACACCTGTATCACGGTGGACCAAGAGTTACGGGGTCGATATACATAGAGAGAAAATTCAGTACTAGTATAACCCGAGAGCAGTCCAGTAAATTCTACAAACATTAAATAAAGGTTGATGACAAAGAAAATTTTTAATATCCAGAAAGGTTATCTCTCTGCATTTGGTTTCCAACTTGTATGTCCACTTCCATTCTAACACACACCCTGTACCATCATCACATTGATCACTTCTAGTGCTGTCACCCTTTCTGTACTCCATCATTCCCCTAAATTCCACATGTCCTGGGTTCTCTATGGCACTTGGAACCTTCATATCATTGGATTTTTTAATCAAATTTGTGGGAGGCCCAGTTGTCTTTTTTTTAATCAGAAAAATTCAGTTGAGATAATTATTATCAAGGTGCTTTGGGACTTTTATTCAATTAATAAATTAGTATGCATTATTTTATTATTTTGTTTTGTTTTGCTTTTCAATATATCAGGTGTCTCAATTGGGACACACTAACTATTGGTCATTTTATTATCTCGTCCTCCCTGTAACTGCCCGAGCCGTTTCACGTGTTGGAAGCATTGGTTTAGCTGTACTTGTGCAGAGAGTATTTGGAGAGTATAAATACTCTATTTACAGGGTTCTCTTGGAGTAAATTTCTTAATTTCCAAAATAATGACATTCACCTGGGCCCCTGTTGTATTAAAACAAAGGTTTTATCTGATTTGAAATACCACCAAGAATGCATACTTGCTAGAAACCTTAAAATGTATATTTTGGAAGTATAATTAGAAATATCACTGTTCATTTCAACCCTATTTTTTCAATATGTAGTATATATAAAACATTCACTTCTATAGCATGTGTAAGGATGCTGACAGAAGAGAGGCACTTTGCTTTAAAAGGAAAGTATATAGCCAGCTGCCTAGAGAAGATGACCAACTATATTGTGGATTTAATTGACTATAGCATAATACCCTCAGAGATGTGGTCAAAGGACTTGATTTATTAAAAAGGAGAACTAGGCAGGAAATAAAAGGGGAAGGGCATGCATGCCTCTGTCTATCGAAGTAGAGTTCTCCATGTAGACTTTGAAACAATCTGTCACTGGTTCTTCAATTAACTATAGCAAGTCTTAATTTCATATTTTGGCTCACGCTATGTCTTTTAATGTTATGTGTTGTTGAAAAACTTGTAACCGATGCATGAATGTCCTCTCTGTTCAAACTGTTTCTAATATATAATATCCTTGTCCAGTGTTCTTTCAATAAGGGTACCTAGTTCTTCAAGGATACTTGTCAGAATGATGCAGATGAAGGTGTGCATTATTTATCCTTTGTAAAAAGATGCTATATACTGCAACACCCTATCTACCACAGTTGCTGTGATGAAGAGGAAAATGGGATTATTATTTTTCTGACAAAATGGAGCATTGAGTTTCAATAAGCCATGGGAAATAATGGGCAATCTAGCAGGCACAATCCTCCACTGAGATATGCTTTGTGAGGTGGCATTTTTAAACTTTTTGAGCTGGAAAACTTTCTGATCTAAGAATCTCCCTGTCCACTCCCAGCCCCACCCCAAGCCACACAGGCTTTGTTTTTGTTTTTTCCTATAAATAAACATTAATAAATAGAGATTACTTTAAGCTAATTTTCTGTCTCAATTAATGTATCTCTTAAGTACCCCCCCCCCAATAGTCTTACTGAAATATAAGCTTAGGAAAGTGTATATTACTGTTTTTTAAAAAGTCTCAGAAGGCACAAGCAAAAGAATTGCATTGGGCCCATAAGGTAGTCAGAACACACTGGATCCTCTTTATAGTGGGTCAGGGTATGAAAGACTCACATGTTGAAAGGATGCCACTACCTTGAATTTCTCAGACTCCCCTCTGTAGGAAGCAAGGAGAAAGAAAGAGTAAGAAAATTGCCCAGCTTCCGCCGTACTCCATTTGGATGTAGGCAGTGCATTTGCTTTTGAACTCTGAAGCTTCAGTCTCCGTCTCCAGGGTGCCCACTTCCCTTGTTATATGCAAACTTTTCCTTGCAGACACCTGTTGGGGACTGTATTAATAAGACACATTGTAGAAAGAGAAAACACATTTCCCAAGCCAAGAAGGTGAGAGCTATTCTTTTCTAGGGCCCTTGTTAATCTTTGGGTGCCCAGCATCTTCTGTGGCAGAACAAAGGCAATACAGGTGTAAATTCTTTTTTTTTTTTCCCCACTCCACAGAGAAAATGTTGTTCACATGTTAGTGTTCAACTATATTTCTCTTAAGAGAAGCAATAGACTATTTCTTCCTCCCATCCAGAGGTTTTAGCACATGATTCCCATTGCTTTCTAGCATCATTCTAAATAGAAGCCCACTGTTTGGCCATGGCCAGAATGAGCTTGAATGGTACCTATTATTGAAAGGGAGTCTGTATTTGCAATAATACAGAGAATGCTAGTTTAGAAATGAGCCTGATTGCATGGTTCATTTTGTTCTCCTTTGTAGAGCCAGGCTGCGGCCCACTACAAAGGCACGAAACATGCCAAGAAGCTCAAAGCACTGGAAGCCATGAAAAATAAGCAGAAATCTGTATCTGCCAAGGACAGCGCAAAGACTACCTTCACCTCCATCACTACCAATACCATCAATACCAGCTCTGACAAAACAGGTTAAGCGATGATCTTTTGTTGTTGTTGTTGTTGTTGTTGTTGTTGGTCGTCGTCGTTGTCACCATCGTCGTAGCTGTTGTTTGGGACGCCTTCCCTTGTCATCCCGTGTCTGTTTACTTATATTCCTGCCGCACCGATTCATGCTTGATCCATCTTTCTGTGTAATGGTAATTGTTTCCCCTCGTTTTTCTAATACCCTGAAGACATTAAGATAATCCCTAGTTATGCGGCAGATGTTGCCTTTGAAACAATCCTGTGTCTGTTTTAAAGGAGCACGACAGTCATGAAAGCATTTGAAGCCGTGTCCCCAGTAACCATTTTTGAAAAGTGAACCTTTTCCGTGGGTCTCGTTTGCATCGCCTACGCAGCACCCTCGCCTATAACTGCATGGCAGATTTGATTTAACTGTGAATCCACAGCGAAGTATGCCAAATGAATTGAGAAGGCCCCAATAAGGGCATTACTGACAGGCCTTATTCTCATAAATCCCAAGCATTGCAATGTTTTAAGTAGTGACTGTGTAATTCTGGGCTTGTTATGGCTGGGTAACCTTCTCTCTGCATACACAGGTAAGTGTTATTGATACCAATTATTCTTTTTAACAGAGTCTTCACAGTGAAATAATGGCCTCTGAATGGCCCCTTGAGATAGTTCCTGCAAACAATCAGTTTATTCATGGCAGGGGAAGCCAGTGGGGTTTCCCTAAGCTGGCATTTTAAAATATAAGAACACTTGTCTTCGGAATTTACATGAAAGGAAGTACTGTGTGATTCATGGATGAACCTTTAATAAATCACTCTCTAGAACATAAGGGCCAGTACATGTTGGTGGTTTTCTAGTCCCTACAAATGGCACTGGTCAGGAAACATTCATATCATCATAGATAGTAATGTCTTAACTAGAAGAGATTCTTCTGGCCATGACTGATGAAAACATAAAATGCTACAGTGAATAACTAGAACAGATTACAGCGACTTTATTACCCATGGTGGCAGCCATTAGACATAAATATGCTACTCAAAGGATCTGGGAGATGCTGACTGCTATGTGAATCTGTAAGGCATAATGATATTCTCGCCAAGTTCCCATGACAAAAGTGTTGTCCTTTTCCCAGGTATTATTGGTCGATGCATCATGCTGTCCTCCCTGAGAACCCTGTGTACTCTCTGAGGCTGAGTGCATCTGTCATCTTTGTACCCTGGCTCTGGGTGTAGGTGCTGAGTAAAATGTCTGTTGGATGGCTGAATTGTCTCTCACCTCTTTGATTCTCTGAGTCATTCAATTTTGTGTCACAACATACTTAAGGAAAAAAAGAAGTGCTGTCATGTTCACTTCTTTGGTATCCCGAGTAAGAGCTGGATTATGCCGTTTTACTAATTTGGATGTAAAACCTTACAGGGAAAGCATTAATCTTTCCTCTGTTATTGAAAACTCACTGCCTTATTTTGGGGGCTGTAGGGGAATGAACAGTAATGAAGCAGGTGAGTACAATTTTTGCTCCCAGATTTTGGGGCACAAATTGGCATCCCTAAAAGCCATACTTCCCATAAAGAAATGTCTTTCATTTGCAGAAAGATAGTGAGTAGGGAGAATAATAGCAGATAGGGTTTAATGTGAAGAAATGAGTTTGATGTACAGAGTTTAATGTAAAGTGTTTTTCTTGCCCCTGAACTTTTCTACTCCTGGATGTTTTAATCAATAATGGCTATTGGTGTTATCTTGACTCCTCTTAAAAATGCAAAAAATCCCTGTTACCTTGAGGGTGCATATCATTTAAAGATATTTATATACTTTGTGGGTGGAACTGCTAACTTGGGTTACGGGAAAGGCTGCCACATGTGTTGTTTCGATTATGTAAGAGAGCTATGAACCCATTCTTGCATCCCTCAACTTTGAGACTAAATATAAAGGGTGGCAGTCATCAAGGCTCTGTCCTTTTAGAAGTTGAACTGAAACAATTTTGGGGTTGGGCTGTGGGAGACAGCCTACATAAGGTAAACAGATTTCCAGTGGAGATGCCAGAATTTAACTAATGGTTGGAATGGCATTGAAATGGTGACATACCCTTTCAAGCTGGAGCTAGGGAAAATTCCAGAAAGGCAGAAAGGATAGTAAAATCCATGAAGTTGGTACAAATACTCTAAAGTCAAAGGAAGGAAATAATGGGCATCAAGATGGACATCGCTCTCCTAATCTATAGGAGCTACATCAATCAATCAATCAGTCAATCAGTCAGTCAATCAATCAATCAATCAATCAAAACAGCCCCATAGGTTGAAAGACTAAGGATTCTACACACTCACTAGATGCTTTAAGCCAAATTGTATCAAACTGAGATTTCCACAAAACTACCTATGAGAAGTAGCCCAAGAAAGCTCCTGTCATTTCATAGGTTATTGTTCTATTTGTATTGCAATATAAATCAGAGACATCTATGCTGACAAACTGGAGTTTTCTTAAAACTTATCACTTCTCCTTTTTATTACTGCCTGCTTCCTCATACTGGTTAGAAAGAAGTACAGTCTGGAAAAGAAGATGTGTCTCTGAGCGAGTTTCCTAGAAAGGATAAACATTTGGAGATGGAGAGAGAGATAAGGGTCTAGAATTAAATATCCTGTATTTTTAATCATAAAATATATTAACATTCTACTTAATGCACAAGGTTGTTTTGTGATTTGTGGGCTTATTCATACATGAAATATACAGATGTATTAAATCACATTTTATAAATTTTACCAAATTATTCTTAATAAAATTAATCCAACTATATAAAAAGCTAATTGTTTTTAAAAAGTCTACATATGTAATTATTTGTTCGACCAACAAGAACCTTAAGGGTGGGCCACAGTGAAAAGGGCAAAAAGTAGTGTCAACTTGAATTAGAAAATTGAATTGGAAGTTTTCCTGGGTTTTTCTAACATACAAGGAATAGAATACTCATATAAAACAAATTTTCATTGTGAATCTACTCGATAAAAAGAGAACTGTGACAAACAATTCCTCTTGAATTCCTAAATCATATATTATGGGTTTTAATTGCTGCCTTGGGCTAATACATATGTCTAAGTGACACATGGGGTAAGCTTTTATTCACTAGCTTTTTGATCTTGGAATTCTTTTTCATTTTTTATGTCAGTCTGCATGCTGGAGTAGTGAGCAATAGCTAATATTCAAAGATCAACCACTAACTGCTTATAGAAAGCCTAGTTCCCCTATCTGTAAGCAAGAAAGATACTCCTTAATATTAAAACATAATTTTAGTTCTTGTGATCTAATGAGAAATATTAGGTTGGTGAATTTACACAAAGAAAAATTTACAGGCAAAATAATATTTTTAAAACAATTTTGAACACTCAAAAGTGTTGGTATGTGAAGGTGGTTTCTATTTATTGCAGAATATTTCATAGAACAAATATTTTCAAAGTTGGCGAGAATAACTTTGTCTAATCTAGCAAGTTTGTTTTTTTAATACAAAAATTTTATACAGAAAAAGTAGTGCCAAAAATAAAGAAATTATGCTCAAACTAACTTAACAAATGTAACTTTTTTTTTTCTCTATGAAATGACAAATTCAAAGTTGTCTGAATTAGTCTTATGCTAGGTCATCCTGTGATCTTTCTTTACTTTCTATTTTTGGGAAATCTTATTCCCATGGCCTATCAGTTAGGTTAGGCTAGGCTAACTTTGAAATCCTAGGGGCTTTTACAGCTAATTATTTCTCACATTACATATCAGCTGTGGTTTTCTTCCATGTTAACTCCAGGGCCAACCTAGTGAAGCACTGACTAGGTGGACATTACCGATTGCATGGAAGAGAGAAAAAGGATTGTGAAACAATAGGCTTTTAAAGCTTTTTCGTGGAAGTGACATATAATACTCCTCTCACTTTCATTGGCAACTCACATGGTCAAGCCTGATTATAACGGTCAAAGAAGAATAATCTCCTCCAGGGAGGGAAGCAGATATTAGTGAGCAATAAGATACAACATTCCACCATGGCTTCCACTGTCACTTGTGCTTAGCTTTCTCAGCATTCCACATCTCTAGCCTTGTTCTTTTCCTAAATCCTGACCTGGTTTTCTGTGGCTTATTGGTCACTCACATGGATGGTTTGTCAGGACCTCAATGTTATAGGTTTTTCAAAAAGTCGACCAAATCTTAACCATCATCCCCAACTTTCTCTTCATCCTGTCTTTATCTAGTTTTATTTTGCATCCAGCAGTTCACCAAGTTGAAACCTTCTAGCTGTCTTTGTCTTGTCTCCCTATCTCAGCCCATTCATTGGTGCAGTTGTTGGAATCCAGTCCCCAGAAAACATCTTTCACACGTGGTTATTAACTATTGCCTGCCCTTATAGGTCTGTGTCTTGCCCATGCAATTGTCCTGGCCCCCATTCTTGCATATCCTTCATTCTGTTTATACTAGACATGCATAGGTCATAGCACTTACTCATTCATAAACCTTCAATTTGCCTTTATGCTGAACCTTGTGGCCCTCCAAAGTTTGGCCACAGCTTACCTTTCTAAACTTTTCTCCTACTGCTCACCTGCAATATTTTCCCCAGAGACACAGTATGGTTTATCGTCTTCGTTTCTAAATTTCTTAAAAGCATATCACTTCTTTCTGCCTAAGAATTTCTGTAAGAATCCATACCTTTCTAACTATGCTTTCGTAGTTTTCTTAAAATATAATTTTTATTTCTTTACCTTCTGTTGCTAAATGGTATGTTCGTTGATGGTACATTCTTGAATAATCCATTTGTCTATCTTTTATTTACGCAATACTTTTTATACAACAGATAATGCATAAGTAGTTTTAAATTTGAAGCAATCTGTTTTATGTTTTTATTCTTGAAGCATAGCAAAATTTACACTTTATTATTTGTGAGTAGATGATTCTCATTAATCCAAGTTTTCGTAAAGATCGTGACATCTAACCCCTAAAGTTTGTTTGTTTGTTGAGATTCTCTAGTTTCACAGGTAAAGAACACTTGACACTTCTAATGCCCCTTCAGTGACTATCAATCAGGAGTTAATCAGCGTATTATGTATATAGATTTACCCTAGTCATCTAGTTCGTAAGAACTGAGAATGTTTCTCCCAGGTCCCATTACATAATTCTCTTTATCAAGTCTCACTGAATTGCAAATACATTCATTAGAAAAAGCTACCATGTGACAATTTAAGTGTGTAGTTCTCACTCTTAAGATTCAGTATTTTTGTATCTATCTTTTCCTCTCTTGTTCTTTTCTTAAATATAAAATTATAATCCAGGGATGTTGTACTCACCTGACTCAAGGATGCTAACAGTGGAATACTTTTGAATCTATTGTTGAGAAGGTCTCTGAATGCAAAGGAGCATTTATTTGCTCTGGATTAATAATTGACTCTGGTGCTTATTGGAATTCACATTATTTGTTCAGGGGCTTAAAGTGATAAAGAGACTTCTCTAGTGATAAAGAAGATAATCTGATGTAAAATGATGACCAGTGACTGCAAACAAATACATCAGGAAACAAAGCCTCTTTGGGATAATCATTCAATTATAAGGTCACAAAGTCTGGGATCTTTTTTATCCTGAGCGTGACCCTCTGGAGCCAGCTATTTACATTCATATTTACATCAGACCCAGTGCCAGGTAAAGCTAGGCACACATATTTTTTCCCTTTCCATTTAGTCAGAAGTGAGATCATTGGAATGGTGGTCTGCAAATAAAGGTGTAGATGAATAGTTTATAAGGAAAAGTCAACCCCAATGTCATTTAGAAAACGGACACACAGTTTTCAGCAGAGGACAAGTCGGAATTAGCTTTGTTTCTGTTTTCAAAGGGAAGATGGGAAAAGTTTGCTTTTCTTGACGTAGGCTTCAAACAGATGCCCCAAATTTTGGAAATTATAATGAAGTACAAGCTGGACTTGACATCAGATGGCCATGTGTCTTTGATATTGTATCATATATATATATATATATATATATATATATATATACACACACACACACACACACATATGTATATATATACACACACATATATATGTATATATATACACATATGTATATATATACACATATACATATGTGTATATATATGTGTATATATATGATATAGTATGTATAAATATTTTATACACACATTTACTTATATGCAAGATTCTGTCATTAATACCCGTCCTTTAAATATCCTACTGCACCAGATCTTTATAATCAGCTTCGCACATTTTCTTTAAGAAGAAAAACATAGATTTTTGTGGCTTATGAATCTATAGCTCTGTTGTAGTTTAAGAGGCAATATAAAGCCATTTGAAAAGGGACACATTTCTATCAGCACTTATAGATCTGGTGCAGTGGTGTACAAATGCCCCGCTTGGCACAGTGGAAATTGTGCTAGCGCCTGGGGTTTTTCTTTTCTGACCCATTCTCCCAGACAAAGCCTCCCTGGGACAATCACTACTCTGTGATAAAGGACCCTATTGCAAGCATCTTGGCGCAGGAGTTGAAGCACCATTGTGAGATCATTTATTTTAAAAGAAAGTGCTTTTTCTTTTCTTAGCACTGGCTCATGACAAGCTTCAGATTGGTCAAAGAAAGAGACTTTATCAAGTGTTCCTTTCTCAAGATAGGTGACAAGTGCCAGCAGAGTGTGCTGGTAGCAGATACCTAGAGAGATTGAAAAAATAGAAAGGAAATTCAGAAGGGGGAAAAGAAAATACGTAAAGCTCATTTGAATATTGGGGTTCCAGAATCTTTGTATGTGAATCAGTGATAACAAATTGTATGTTAGGGATGACATGGAATAACACAAAATATTCCATCCTGCTCTTTTTGTTCATGAGGAAATCAAGATGAATATTTTTTTGCTGCTTCCATTAGACTGATAAAAATTGTAGCCTAGATAACATTACACATAAGCACAAAAGAGTTTTACAATGAATTCATCTGGACAAGAACATGTCTTATTCAACATAATGAATGAATGAAGCAGTAAGGGCCTAAACTTGTTAAAGAACCTGTCAGAGAGCTTTATTTGGGTGTTGGTGTATGGTGTGCAAGAGAAGAGGGAAATTAAGACCAAATTGACAAGCTCGTATATAATTTTGTGTTATAATCCAAAGCAACTGGGTCCCTTACTTGTATGTGTATATGTGTGTATGCATGCCTGTGTATGTATACACACTGTATGTATAACTATTTGTCTTTCTTTACCATAAATATCAAATCTGTAAAATAAATAAACTAGACACCTAATCCGTATCTGTGGAATACTAGACATCTGGATGAATTTTTTAAAATTAAATTAAATTCCCAGTAGCTTTGTCTACAGATGCTATATTGGTAAAAACATCTGTGTCTCCATGTGCATTTGTATGTTTTGTTTTGTTTTGTTTTTTAATTTCTGAAGGGGTGTGCTTTTTTTTCTATTTTTATACTGTTCTTAGAAATTGAGTAAGCATAAGCTTAAATAATGACAACATATTTCAATTGCAAAATAATAATTCTTAAAGGTAGAAATTTAACCATAACAAAAAAAGTTAAGCAATCTTAAATATGACAGAATTTGAAATGAGCACCTGTAAAAAAACACGTGGATCATTAGAGAACTTTTTCTCCAAAATAGAAAAAGGAAGGGTTTGATATTTAATAGTAATAGGCACGAAATGTGAAACAAAACATGTTCACAGCACATTTCTTACAGTCAGGAGACATAAGCCTCTACTGAATTCTTAGTAAAACCCAAACTGAAACAGATATTTAAATTAAGACTTAAGAATTGCATTTGTGTCCTGTGAGTTCCAAACTCTTTAATGTGGCATTAGAAATTTTTTGCGATCTACCATTTCTGGCTGGCCTCCAAATCTCTCCTTAACTACAGCCCAATGAGATCACCTGAGAATTGGGAGCAAGATGTATTCATCTTTTACCTGGCCAAGTCCTCCATTATACCTCACCCCATCCTGTGCATCATGTACGCAATACACAGAGGATGCACCTGCCGTGTGCCAGTACAGACAGGCATGGATTCACACAAATGTACAAATACATGCACACTCTGCCTGGGTGATTCCTACATCCAGGCTTCTTTGTAAGCTCCGGCCTGGCACATGTGGAAATTGTATATCTTCCTGCTTGTCAACCCCATCAAATTTCCAGCTCCTTGATGGAGCATACACCTTTATCCTGTATGTCTTTATCACAGCAACTTGCAGTTTTAAACTAAAACTCTTATTGAACAGTGATATATTACTTTTATTTTCTAGAAGATCATCCTAAGAATTATTTTAATAGTAAAAACTAATACACTCTAAAATATATAGTAACAATTTGAATGCACATAGTCAAGAAGTTTTACTAATCGAAGTTTATTACATGTAACTACTTTGTAATACAAGTCAAAGACATTAACCAGGGTAACTCAGAATTTGAATGTGCAACCCTTGGGTTGAATATATTCCAAGACAGCATAAAATTAAGTTGCTATTTTAATTATCATAATTGCATTTAGATTCATCATTATATTACTGTACTACTTCAGTTTCTAATGAGGGTTAAGAACATTTTAAAAAGCTCTGTTGAGTCAGATTGATTATATACTAACTTCAAGTTGTGACATTGGTATCGGATTAAATTTGAGGGCAGAGAGCATCTTTAACTCTGTGGGGTGATGTCCATGCCTCTTGGCCAGAACACAGCCAGTGCTCAAGTTTACTTTTGTTATGACTCAGTTTGGGGGCAGCCTCGACAACATTTCACACTTACGTGATTGCTCAAATCAAATACCCTCAGATTAACAGTTGGTGTCTGGCCAAACTCCAAGGTGAAGGTCAAGATGCAGAATGTGTAGCAGTAATGATACCCACTTAAACCTTACTTTATTTTTGTCCAGTTTTCTCTTTCCCTGCCAGCTCTCTAGTAGAATTAAGTAAAACCAGGAAAAAAAAAATGCATTTCTTTCATGCTACCCAGGAAGTAGGAGAACTTGTGGAAAAGAAAAACTTTTCCATTCTTCTCTGAAATGGTCAGATATTTGAGTCTGATTTGTGAACTTAAGGTTATTTATTTGTTCTTTTATCCACCCACACCCATTCATCTTCAAGTATTTTTGCAATATACAAGATACTGGAGGGATGAAAACAAAGATGCAGAATACGAATTCTACCCTCAAGGTTGAGAAAACAAGAAATAGACCCCAAATATAATTCAGGATAGGTAATGGTTTGTCACGAGAAAATCGCAGATATGATACCATGAAAGTCTAGAACAAGTAGAATGACCTTTCATGTGAAGTAGGTAGAAGGGGACACAAATATTATTAACCAGCATAGGCTAAGCTTAATGTCAAAGGTATGTAATCCTTAAAATAACTCCTTAGATAAAATGTTTCCTTTAAACAACATTTAATGAGTACTCAGTATTTGTTCGTCTTCAGATGTGGCTCCTATCCTCCAGTGACTCACTTTAGTGCAGGAGACAGAACAAAGTGATTTAGAAATTCTATGCCAGAGGCTTGTGAAAGTTATGGGACAACCTAACTCTTGGAAATAGATGTTCTTGATGTGCAGATAAAGAAACCAGGTTCTGAGTGAAGTAACTTGACTGAAGTGAATAAATGTGTAAGAGGCAAAGCTAGGATTTGAACCGCGTTCTGATTCCTCCCAGGGCCTTTTGCCTTGCTGTCACCTCTTAGGCAGCAACATGTTTATTCCTCCCATAATCTTTATTAGCACTAGCCCCAGTTTGGGTTGCTAACTGATAATCACCATGTCTGTTGGATTTTTCAGGATAGTTCTTCTTATTTTGTGAAAGCCGCTGACACCCCTAAGGAGGCCACTATAAATAGTGGCCTTTTGCCTATCAGCTGTTGGACCTGTTCAAAATTCGAATGTGTGTGTCTGCCCACATTTATGTTCTTGATGTCTTGATTGTGGTTTTCACCTGCATGGAAGCTGGTAAGAGAAGATAAGTTTAAGGGCCACAGCTTTTTGCTAGGCTATATTTTGTTAATGAAAACCATACTGTCATTTTTATAATTTTACCAGACAAATGATTCATGTGTATTGAAAAGTAACATCTTTGATCTCGCTATGTAAAATTTATAGCAGATAATTTAGAAGTTGCCCGTAAAGCCATTTTAACTTTAGCTTTTCTGTATATGTTGATTTTGTAGTTCTTTCTAGACAATGACATAATTACCTGGAAAAACAAAATTGGGTCCTAAATACAAAGGGAAAGAAAGTCTTCTGTGTTTTTGTTTGTTTGTTTGTTTGTTTGTTTTTCCCCATAGCACATTAATTTTTCTAAATGAGTACACAAAATTATCAAATAAAGATATAAGATTATCTACATTAAAAGAGATTAGATTCTCACAGGATGGTATTATCTCCTAGGAGTTTTCACTTTGAAAAAGTGCTTTAATTCTTTCAGGTAACTAAGGTAATATTTAGTGCAGTTATTTTGGTAACTGAAAATCTACTAACCTAGAAAGGATTGGTTCAGGGCCCATAAATGCAAGCTTTCTCTTATGTAAGTTAAGACATTTTAGATCAATCTATAGTGGTATTTAAAAATACGGTAATGTAGTCTAGAGTTCAACATCATGAATAGTTTTCACTATAAAGTCGATAATGTCCTAAACAGGAAAAGCAGTATAGTTTTTACTTATATACCTTTTAAAATTTCAATATGGCATCATATAAATTATCATGTTTTAGCCTCACACAGAATTTTTAAAAAATATGTAAAGAATTATTTCTAAGTTATTTCTATCCCCATTTTAAAGAATTTGCTTTGCAGGAGACTGAGTATCAGAAATGGGACAGAAGTCATAGTTGTCTCCCTATTAGTAGAAACATCTCATAAATTTCTCATTTGCCAAATATTGTGGGAAAATACATTTGTCATGTAGATCTGTTACTTATTCCCAGATACTAGTATGTGTTAACTTTTGTGACCTAGGATGAGTGGATCTGAAAAAGTTTTTTGAAACTGTAGGTGAAAACTGGTTTCTTACTTCAAGGTAATCCAAGATTCTAACCAGAGTATGTGTCTTTGTGTTAAAAATCACTAATCTATTAGCTATGGTTGGAACACTGATAGAACAGTTTATTTGCATGGCTCTCAGACCATTGAGTATGTCTGTTCACTATTATTCCTTTTATTCAAAAGGGTAAAGGTAGCATCTTTCGTCAAACTTGCAGTTAATGGGGGAGGAGAAGAGTTTTCCTAAATTGTATCCTGCAGACATTTATTTATTTCTAATAATCCAAACAGTAATGAAGGAAAGAAGTCAAGTGGGACTTGATTGACAAAGTTCTTTTTTCATTTAGAATCCATAAAGCATGCCTGTTCAATCTGTAGGTACTTTGTCATCAGGGCAATGCAGTTGAGATGTTGGTTTTTTATCAGAATATTTGTCTTTACTTAAAAACCTAAGAAAGCTTTTGTTTTATTTTCATCAAAATCCCACCTAGTGTAAACTTCTGAATAGTCAGGAGTTTCTGGGTTTGTTTTTTTTTTGGTTTTTTTTTTCAGGTGTCTTTTTTTAAATTACATTTATTGGGGATTACATTGGTTAATAACATTATATAAGTTTCAGGTGTACAATTCTGCAATTCATCGTCTGTTTTGCATTGTGTGCCCATCACCCAAAGGCTAGTCTCCCGCCATCACCATATATTTGACCCCCTTAAACCTGTTTATCCTCCCCTTGTTCCTCCTTCCCCTCTGGTAACCACCATACTGTTGTCTATGTCTATGTGTTTGTTCATTTGTTGCTTTCTGTTTTATATCCCACATATGAGTGAAATCATATGGTTCTTGTCCTTTTCCACCTGATTAACTTCACTTAACACGACACTCTCAAAATGCATCCAGTTGTATCGGCTGTCTTCTTATTCCAGAAAGAAAAACAAAACATTGACTATAATGTGTCACAATCCCTGGTTGGTCAATGAATGTATTTACTTTTGGGTAATCACCTCATACTCAATTCAACATTAGCATAATGAAAATCACATACATGGCTATTTATAAACTCTTGGTGTATTTCAATTTAATGAGAGCTTTACTCAAATGCATGAGTATACATATGTAGCTTTTCCTTTAGTGTGCAAATTAAAATAAAACTTTACGTAGCTGGGTAGGATATAAGTATATTAGGCAGCAAAATGGTAAAAAGTTACCAAAAAAAAGTTGAAAATAAAAAGTCAACCATTTGTCTAGATCATGGTTTAGAAAACTTTGCTTCTTTAAGGGAGTCAGGTATTAAATGTTAGCCTTTGTAGATCATGTCATCTCTGTTACAACTACTCAGTTCTGACACTGTCACATGAAAGCAGCCACTGACATATGTAAATGAAGGAGCTATGTTCCAATAAAACTTTATTTACTAAAATATGCAATAGGCTGGATTTGGCCCAAGGGCCATATTTTGTGAATACCTGGTCTAGAGACCTTTAATAATCAGCTATTTAATGTGTTTTGTGTATAGAAAACAAACCACTACAGACTTCGTAGGGGAAAAAACCAAAATCATGTATCTTACTATCTCTCATAATTATTAGTATCTTAATAGTATCACCAGTATTATAGTATTGATATCGCTCATGATTCTGAGGTTAAATGGGGGGGGGGGTGCTTGGGTGAGGGAGCAGGGGTGTAGTTATAGTGAAAGGATAAGTTGTGCTGGAGTCACCTCAAAGCTTTCCTCACTCACACGTCAGGCTGTCGATGTTGCCTGTTGGCTGGAACATCAACGGGACTACTGAGCAGCTACTGGTGGCTTCTCTATGTCCTTGGCTTCTCACAGCATGGCGTCTGGGTTCCAAAAAGACGGCCAGGCTGAGGCTTCCTTTCCTTTTATGACCTCACCTCTACAGGCATAATATCGCAGATTCCACCCAGTGATGGCGGAGTGTCAAAGTCACAATGTAAGACGGTCATGTGAGATGGGAGCTCTGAGGTCATCTTTGTGTAATAAAATCTGCCACGGTGGTTTTCTATTCTATTTTATACAGCAGAAATAGAAAAGACACGACAAAAAGACTTAGAGAGAAAGGGAGAAATTGAGACGGTAATAAGGACACATTGATCATGGTGGCTAAGGCAAGCAGGAGGTAAACCCAGGTTGGTGTAAGATTCAACACACCGGAGCCATGCATGGAAGCAAAAGAATTTTAGGAATACTGTATCTGTAAAAGATGAATGGATAGCTGCATGTTTTCAAAGGGAGGTTGTGAATCCAAATTCAGACAGTGAGACAGGAAATCAGGAATGAGGCCTCCATGACTAGAGGAGTGAGGCCCCTTTGACATTGAAGCCACATTCTGATCCTACCAAGAGCTTCAGAATCTTCTGGAGGTCTGGACAACTCATGACTTAGGGTGGGGCCGACGGACGAATGTTCCTAGCTAGAGAGGGAGAACCAAGTGTTGACTCTGAAGCTAAATCCTGACAAGTGTCACAAAAGCAAAAATCTCACTGAAATGGCTGCATCAGCTGGTTGGTTTGACATCACAAATCCAAAAATAGATGAAACAGCCCATCTGGGAACTTAAAGAATGAGGAAAGTCTTTAAAACTCCATCTTCTAACTTCTCTCATTTTTGTGCTCAATAAGCCATTCTCTGCATTAGAGCCCCCGGAAGAGCCCTTCCGAGCATGCACCTTGATACGAGAGCCCTGAGACATCTGTTGTTCCATTTCAATCTTCTTTCTGCTGTACCCAGCTCTCTCTATCAGCGGACCAAATGTGCCTATTTTTTGCTCCACTGATTTAATAGCTGCAGGAAAAGTTGATAATGTAATCATAGAGTTCTGTCTGAGTGAAACATCTTGGGTTTTATCTCCAGACTTACTGTGGGGGCTCCTTGGACCCTCTGGACTCTAGGTTTTGCTCCATTCCAGCTGCTTTTGGTAGAGAGCCTAATGAAATTACTCTCTCAATTGTGTGTGTGCTCTTGTCCCTCTTTTTTCTATCAATGGCAAGAAAAATGTGCCTTATTATTTAGCAGTGTTTTAACAGGTTTCAGTCTATTAAAAGCAACAGAGAGCATTAACTAGCATTCTTCCACTTTTAACTGGTGAGCTTTCATCAGTTTATTAATAGACTCTCACTGCAAATGTGCTTGTTATATGCTAGGGCTTTCGGCCGACTCTGGCAGCAACAGCAGTGTCCTCTGGGACTAGAAATTCAATTCTGAGTTCTACCTTCAGGTGATACTTTTGGACTGTTTGGAGAGATTAAACAAATAAATGCTGAAACTTTCCTTCCAGAGAGTTGGATTTATTCATGCTCTAAAACCCCTGGCCTAAGAAAACAGCCAAGACTTCAGCAGCAAACTGCCCAGTGGGCTCGAGTCTATTCCAACTGCAAGCTCTTTAATGTCATCTCTGTCCTGTTTCTACAGAGCTGTGACATTGGATGAACAGAAGGTTAACTACCAGGTTAATTGGAGAAATGCGTTTCAGTTCTTCTACAGAGTCAGATGCACTAGCACAAAGATTATGAGTTTTACCTTGGTTGTAGTGTGGTCAAAGATTCTATTCTAGATACGGCGATACCTGCAGGCACCAGAAAAACTAAACTGATATTAGCTCTCCGTGGAACTGACACACTTCCTCCTTTGTCATACTGGGAGTTTCGTTTTTCTTTTTGCCTCGACTGCCAGGAAGATTAGAACAAATGTTATGAACAATTGTAAGCCACCCGAAGTTAATTGAAGGGAAGAGGGAGAGGTAGATCTCTCTACCTCTTGAAGAGAAAGAGAAATAAATGATATCTCTGTTCCATACAGTTTTTTTAAAAAAATCCAAAAGAACCTGTTCAACCTAGAAAGAGTGTGATGACGTTAACACATATGTTCAATGTGAAAACGCTTCCTTCCACCCTTTTCCAACTTAGAGGGAAGCTCTTAAGGAAGACTGACTTGGTTTTAGCAAATAAAAAAATTGCATTTTCATCACACATTTAATTGTAATAACAACAATAATGTACACATCTGTAACACTTACTATGAGTCAAGCCCTCTAAGATCTTACAGAGATTGACTTATTTAATTCTCACAGCAGCTCGACAAAGGTTCTGATCTTATTTTTATTCTGTGAATGAAGACACTAAGGAACGGAGAGGTTAGGTATTTGCCCAGAGTCACACAACTCGTAATGATGGAATCAGCGTTGGAATCTAGCAAACCTGGCTCCAGAGGCCTGATCCTGAGCAGTCGGCATGTTGCCTCTGTGATGCAAGGTTATGATGAAGCTCCATGTGTTGTATTTCCAGTAAGCATATTTGATTCTCTTTCCTCAATCAAGTTTTCTCCATTCTATTACCATTTTAATGCTGTTATGTATGTGCATATTATAGTGCACGTCAGTGATTACATTTGGAAATAATACAATAAAGGTGTACGATTGACAATGAGGAAAATAATACTGTTAGGTGAGATTTGCGATTTACTGTGGAGACAGTTCTCACTAAATATGCATGTATTCCCCTGCATTTTAAAGCCCCTCTAGCATTTATATTGGGGCCATGTAATTCATTGTAACAAATGTGACTGTGAACAGATGTGATAGATTGTGAGCCACTGTGTTCACAGAGAAAAAAACTAGCATGGTGGACCAGAGCGGTGAATTAAGGGCCACAACGTTTTATCAAATGTGAAAGAATTTTTAAAATTCTGGAGGCATTTGTCAGGGAGAAGTTTTGAAGGTAAAATGCTAGCTGTCCTCACATATCTGGTATGTCACCATGTAGAAGAAAGAGAAAAGCCTCATTCTGTATGGCACGAAAGTGTACAACCTAGGTTAATTGGTTAAAAATTCAGAGGAACTCACTAGGTTCAATATTAAAAAAAATAAGTTATTTTTTAGACCACATACGGACTCTCTAGTACATTTGTAAATGATATATTTCTTGTATAGTTTTGTTTGTCTGCTACCTCTAATAGACTAGAAGTTTCTTAAGAGTAGAAATACGTCTGTCTTGTTCATGGCTATTTTCCTAGTGCCTTGCATAGACTTGTCTCAAAAAAAAAAAAAATAATAATGTAAATATTCAGCAAATGAATGAATGAATGAATGAACAAATAAACAAACAAAAGAACTTTCTATCACATAGAGCACTCTAGATATTTCCCTGACTATGGAGGAATTCAGGTACAGGATGTATACTAGTTGTTAAGAAAGTTTTGGAGCAAGTTCCAGCTCTGGATTGTGGTTGTAGTAGATGTAATGGGTTGTAGTAGATGTAATGTAATGTCCATTCCAATGCTCTGATCCTCTGATTTTTATCTCTTTACATTTGAGCTTTCCTGGTAGTTTAAAGCCTTTTGCTTTTTTATTCCCCAGCAGGTAGGAAGTCCAGTCAAGATGCTTGTTGTTGCAAAACCACAGAGAAATATAGCAAGCATTTTTTTTTTTTTAGCCCTACCTGTTTGTGAGGACATTTATCATCTTTTGATAACATGTCATCATGTTCAGAGAAATGGACAGCGTGTACTTTGTAATCAGGACGGGAGGCTGTGGCATGACTGATGTGAGCCTTTATCATGTGTCATCATCATATATGTGTCTCTGAAACTTGTGTATTTGAAAGGCTTGTACTTGCATTTATGACACTGGGCTCCATTTCTTCATATGGCGCTTTAAATTAATGCATACAGTGACACCTCTTCTCAAGTTATGTGCTCATGTGTATGCATGGTCAAATTTTGATCATCAGTCAGATTAGCCTCATTAATCACTGAGCATCCCTTCCACTCAGCGGATCATTGAATGGATTTGTGACTCTCTAGATAAATTATTTTCATCTCTCTGCTAAGTCAGTTTCCAGAGAGGGACAGCCTCTAAACCGACAGCTATGAAAAATCAGTAGCCACTCAGTGTCTAAAACAGGATTCTGCGTCGGGTAGGTGTTTGAAGACCGATGGTAATTCACTGCCATCAAGGAGGTCGCAGTATTGTTTTGTAGATTAAATTAAAATCAAAATGCTACAACTTATGCTTAAAGGTACAACAAAAGGAGTGGCAGAGACGTGGGAGGGTGTGTAAAGCAGGTAAAGTCAAGGGATGGTTTGGGGAAAAGTAAATGACATTTGGAACAAGACTCTAGGTTTCCAACCTGCTGTACCATTTAATTTTCTTCGTCTGTAAGCTAATAAATTGTAGGGAGAATGATCAATAATGCAGTTAAGACGCCTATTATAATGACTGGCACACAGTAGGCCCTATGAAACGGTAGCATCCCTTCCACTCAGCTGATCATTGATTGCTGTGATCATTATTATCATCATGTTAAATTTATGTGTAAATTTGAGATAGAATCCCACTCCTCTGTAGTCTACACAAATGCGGAAAAACGTGACAGGGAGCATTAAAAAGATGTCATCTATAAAAAGGAAACACCATGGGGAAAGTTGATAGCTAGCAAGGTCAGAAATGGTGGTTTAGCTGAAAGAGTGCCGAGGCATTCCAGGACCTTTGCTATGTTACAAAGGTGTGAATCAATGATGCCAAATGAATATTTGCCACCACCAGCTGGCAGTTTTGGACAATTTCAGTTTTTCCCTCGGGTCAGCTCCAGTGTTCGGTAGAGCTTGATCTTCATAATACTGTGGCTGTCCCTTTCTTACCCCACATTATGGCTCGTTTCCAGCATTAGCAAATAAGAAAGCCTTGTAGATCAGGATAAGCATTTTTTTTTAGAAAGAATGTCCCTGAGCGAGGCTCAGAAACATTTACATGTGGAACAAGCCTTTACATGCAGTCTAAGGAAATAAATCAATTTAAACATAGGCCAACGGTAGTATCTGGTTCCAGAGAAGATGGAGTAAGCTCATTTCATCCTATATTCATCCAAGTTGCAACTATGAACCCTGGACAAAATAAATAAGATAACGCTAAGAAGACTTTGAAGGGTGGAGAGAAGTAGGACTGACTATGGACTTCAGGATGACCCAGTGGGAAGTCCCTTTTTCTGTTTTGCTTTGTTTCTGTTTTTGTTTGTTTCTTTTGTTTTGTCTCCTGTATATGTCAGTCTGGGCTGTAGAGCAGACTATAACCTGGAACTGGAACTGGTTGCAGACACAACAGCCCCAAGGAAATTCTGTTCTTTCTAGTCTTCTTCTAGACTTGGGAAACAGTAGCCCTAGAACCGTTTTGACTATACACACTTTGCTGCAGGTGAACATTTCAAAGAAACCACTCCTCTCCCCCTTCCCACTGGACACTTCAAAAACGGGGGGAAGACTCCTGTTGACCATCCGTGCTCAGAACTGATGCAAGAAGAGGCAGGGTCCCTATCCAACAGGCACTGTGAAAACTGCAGGCAGAGCCTTGTTGACCAACTCCACCCTGAGAATATCGATCTGGACCCTTTAAATATTCTTCCTTGACTAACTGGCATGATTTTAAGCTTTGTCAGTAGAGGGCACTGGAGAGACATTGCAAGAGGAAGGGGTTTTTCTTCCTGGTCTCAAATACTCATGGCCAGACTCTTGCAATATGGACATCTTCTCCCATAGGTACCCAGCCCCTGATGTGAATGGTGACAAGGAGCACTCATAGGCCAGAAGCTTCTCCCAACACACCTCTCTGGCAGTTTGATAGCTTTATGCCTCCAGTGAGATACCTACCCATGAATAGCTTTTCCTGGTACCCAGAGGGCGGGTTTCCAGCAAATTCCACCAGCGAGACCCAATAGCAATCTCTCAACCACTGGGAAAGCCATGGCCACACCCTCTGCCACAAGGTCTAGAGTTCAGGCCTGGGAGGGGTGGGCTCTTCCTTAAGCAGAGGACCTCACCCTTAGGTGGCTGTTTCTTCTACCTGCTAGTCCTGTATTATCTAGAGATCTCTCTTTTTCTTACTAGCCAACCATCATTAAGCAATCCCCTGGTACAGTTATTACTAAACTTTCCATATTCAAATTTCTGTGTAGTTTCTCTCTCCTGATTGAACCCTGACTGGTAAAGAATGACACCAAAAATGTGATCCATAAAAGAAAAAAAAAATGATCAATTGCACTTCCTCAAAATTAAAACTTTCTCTGCCATAGACAAAGCTCAGTCTAGAAAAAAATATTTTCTATTCACATATCTAACAAAGATCTTATATCCAGAATATATAAAGAACACATTAAACTCAAGAGTAAGAAGGCCAACAATCCTATTACAAAATGGTCAAAAGGCTTGACCACCTCTTCTACCAAAGAATGCACCTATGGTTGGTCAGTATATGAGAAGATAGTCAACACCGTTAGCTATTAGGTAAACGCAAATTAAAGCCATAGTAAGGTCCTTCTTCACACCAACTAGAATGGCAAAAATAAATAAATCCTACAATGCCAAGCACTGATGACAATGAAAAGCAGCTGAAATACATTACTGCTGGTATAGGCACTGAGGAAAACAGTTGGCAGTTTCTTATAAAGGTAAACATAGACTTGTCATGTGACCCAACAGTCTTACTCCTGGGGATTTACCCAAAAGAACTGAAAACTTACGTTCACTCAAAAACCTGGATACAAACTTTTATAGCAGTTCTATTAAAACTCAGCAAAAAATACTGGAAACAACCCAGATGTCCTTGGCTGGACAAACGGATTAACCAATTGTGGTACATCAATACATTGGAGTGCTACAGAACAATAAAGAAGAATACACTATTGTTACATGCAACAACGTGGGCAGATAGGAAAGGCATTGTGGTGAGTGAACAAGACCAATCTCAAAAGGTCCCCGACTTGATTGTTCCATTTATGTAGCATTTCCCAAATTATACTGGACAGTCGTAGTTTTCAGGGTATAGAGTTGGAGGAAGGCTATGGCTGCAATGGGAAGCGTGAGCATGTTTGTTTGGAGTAATATAATAGTCTACTTCCTGATTGTGGTGCCGATTACAAGAGTCTATACATGTGCAACAATTTCAAGGAAATAGGCATTTTCATAGATTGCATGTTAAAACCGGTAAAATCTGAATAAAATCTGTAGTTCAGTTTAATAGTAGTGGCCAACGTCAGTTTTCTGGTTTTGATAATTCTGCTGTGGTATACAAGATGTTACCATGGGAGGAATCCGGATGAAGCTTACACAGGAATGCTTTCTGTACTCTTTTCACAACTTCTCTGTGGGTTGAAAAAATTATTTCCCAGTAAAAATTAAGCAAACAGACAATCACAATAGTAACAATAAAAACAGAAATATACTGAAGGGGACCATGGGAGAAGGACAGGCCTACGACACATGTGCTGATGCCAGGGATGACTCAAAGTCATACCTTAGAGTTCCCAAGTCAGTTGACCTAGTTAGAGGCCCAGGAATTGGCACTTTTTAAAACTTTCACAGATAATTCTACCGATTACAGAGTTTGGAGAAATGCTGATTTAAAGGAATTCTAAAGTAAAAGTGAGCTTTTCTTTGCAGGGAATATTTTCTTAGGTTCCCTGGGTTCATGGTATTTGGTGGCACTGTTTATCTTGGCCTGAACCTTAATTGATTCTCGGCAAGAATGTTTTAGAGTGGATTTGACAAAGTTTTTTTTTTTCTATGAAGGACCAGGTGGAAACATTTCAGGCTGTGCAGGCCACATAGTCCTGGTCCTACCTCCTCAGCTCTGCCATTGTAGGGCGAAAGCAGCCATAGATAATACATAAATGAATGGATGGGCCTATATTCCAGTAAGACTTTATTTATAAAAACAGACAGTGGGACAGAGTTGGCCTATAGGCCATGATTCACTGACCATTTAAAGAATTGAGTGAACCACATACTTAGTAGGAGTCGCCCCTGTGATGATCCTAGCTTATGAGTTTTTGTAATCCCCTTTCAGAATTAATGAACAAGTGAGTCCAGACTTATAAAACCAGTGGCTGTACTTACTGTGCTCTTGCCAAATGATGCTTCGTACATTGTGCTTAGTTCTGGTCTCCTCATGGCAAAGGAAGTTGAGGAAATTGTTCAAGGCCAGAACAAACCGCCCAGGACGGTGAAGGATCTGGGGAAACTCCACCATGGGGAAAGCACTTGGAGCAACTGGCACCCTGAACCCGAAGAAAATGTTGAGAATGATGTGCAAATACTTCGTTATTTGGAAAAGAGATTATGAAGTTTGTGACTTAAAGAAAAAGTAAAAGAAAGAGGTTTGTTTATTCACTGATTTTTCCAAGAACTCCATATCGAACACTTACTACATTCAGATGCTGTTCTAGGCCCTAGAGATACACTAGCTAACTGGATGGTGATAGGCAGTTGCAGAAAGTTGGATTTCAATTCAATAAGAAAGGCTTCTCTAAACATTAAAAGCTACCCGAAAATGGACTGGGCTACCTTGGGAGGTGCTGAATTCTCAAACTTTGAGAAAGTTGTGGAAAAACAATCTAAATAATAGATTAAACTGGCCTGGGGCATTTTAGTGGGGAGCGTGCATGGGGCAGTGGTTCACAATCTGTTCCATGGGCCCTCGGGCTCTCAGTAAGCTCCGTAAGGGACCCTGGTGTGTGGCGCTCAGAGCTCCAGATTCCTCAACCCAGTTTCCATCTCTGTGTTTATCTATTAACAGTTGGACTTCTGCATAATCTTTGTCTGAAGAAAGAGCCCCTTGGCTAAAAATTCATTTTAAAACCACTAAGATAATGATTTCAATCAAATGCCCTGTGAGAGATGTCCCTTCTAAATTTGAGTTTCTGTTGTTTTACCAAAGTAGGCAGGAGCAAATGAAACACTTCAAAATTAAAATACATGATCAGAAGTCCATAGATCTGAAGAGACAATTTATAGGAATCCCAAAGATTATATTTTCTTTTGGAAATAATACCTATTTCGATAGTACCTTGTTTTCACTTTTTTTGAACATTGCCTTTTATTTCTACATAAGTGGTTTATCTCATGTATTGCATCGCATCCCTTTTGTGCTCAATTTTTTTACTGTCTGTACATTCTGACATATAACATGTTGTTTATGTTCCTATAATTCAACAGAATTCAGTCTAGATCCCCATTTTATGATAATTGAAATGGTATTCTTATCCTTTCCAGGTGATTCAGTCACTCAGTGATTTCTCAGCCAGTGCCTTAGACGCTTTCTGTTTCTTGTCACCATTCACTGCCTAGGCCAAAGTCAGCCTCAATAAATCAATTCACAAATCTGGAAAACCTAGAAGATAAAGTAAATAATTAAGGATTGTCATGTGTGATAAGTAAACTCGAAGTGTGCTTTTTGAAAATGAAATTTAGTGATTTATATAACATGAAATGACAGTTAATGATACTGCTATTTGATTAAAAAATAGTTGAGAACACCATATCTAAATATCTCTCTGAATATATTTGAATCCTAAGATAACTTTAAATTACTTGCTACTTTGAAATGATCCATGCCTCCTGAAATAAATTGAATAATGGGAGATGACTATGTTTGCCGGCTTAGCTTACAAAATTGAACAAGTCAAATATCAAATACCGCCAATCAAATAACTTACTAGTTAATCAGGCCACTGTGTTATGCTTTTTAGTGATCATTAAAGTACAAAGGAAATCCCTCTTCATCTTCTGGGTCTTTCTTTATTGGAAGGAGCTTGTGATCGGGCTATATGTGACGAGGACAGAACAGCTAAAGAAAGGTACCTCTGGAGGATGAATTGATATTGAGTAACAAAAGGCCTTAATCTGGCTGTTATACCAAGTAACTCATCCTCCTGAGATCCCTCTTTTTCCCATACAAGTGAAGAGTTTATTCTTTTTTATTTTCTTCTTTTCTTCAAATAAATGTATGGGTCCACCATGATTATTATATTCACTACCTCTGTATATTTGTCTGTTTTTGGGAAATTATATTAATACAAAGTGTATTTTAAAAGCAGATATTTCTAATCTCTGGTGGCTATAGATTTTATTTTCCTTTTTTTTTTTTTAAGAAAACCAGAAGGGGTAATCTGTGTTTAAATAGCAATAATTACCATAGATTCTGCTTGCAATAATATGAGTACATTATGAAGCATTTGTCATAGCTAATGCATTTCTGTCAAATCAAGTAATATTAGAAAGGGGCTTTGGTGATGAATATTAATGTAAGATACAGCCGTAAGTAAATTATAGGAGCAAGTAAATGTAGAATTAGCTGCGACTGCAAAGTAGCTTTTCATTACAAATTAAGTTCTTATGATGTTAATAAAAATGCAAGGTTGTGATAGCCTTTAGGAGATTGCTGAACACTGATAGGAGGTAGGAAATACTTTTTAGGTACCCTTAATTGTAAATCAAAAGCTTTAAATAAATTTGTCATGCAAAAGAATATTTGCACGTCTTAATATTTTTATTCTTGCCTTTAAATAAATCTTGTTTTACAGAAATCTACTCTTTAGTGGAGTTAATTTAAGTCCAAAGTTAGTTCCAGATGCATATGTTTAGAGAATAAATTAAGTAAATAGAGTACTTTGTGTTCATTGAAGCTAGATGCTGTATAAATAAGAGATCATTAACACATCATTACGTGTGTTAATTACACATGCTAAGTTATGGATCAAATCTGAGAAGGAAATTTTCCACAAAAGTTACATAAAGCAGAGATAAATTTCTCAAGTGGTATCCTAGATGAAATTATACAGAGAGATATGTATTTCCTGCCTGAATATTGGACTAAATTAACTTAACAGTTCTAAAATCTTCCTCTGAAGTTATCCATAGAAGGAATAATACCAATACTTCTAGGCTACCAGTTCAAGTAGAAAAACATTAACTTGATAATTTATGTTTTGGTATCTGAAATAGTTAATATACATATTCACAAAAATGTTTCTACCCAATGTCTATGAGAATTTATGGTTGTCACTTTATCTTCTCATATATTTATTTTATTATTATTTTTTAATTATACATAATACAAGTTCCTTATAGACATTTTATAAGATTTGTATGACCTAAAAGATAAAAAACTTCCTGTAATACCCTTTTCCACAAATTTCTCCTATTACCAAATTCAAAGGTAAAGAGAAAAATGCCTCATCTCTCTTTTTTTCCGTTCAGTGAGTAAGTTTCCTGTTTTACTGGGGACACTGTTTTTGTATTGAAGATCTTCACAAATTTGAATAAAAGGGATTGTCTTTTCTTTCAGAGGCAATAGCCAGGACTAGGAGAACATAATTCTACTTCACATATTTGATTCTTTTTGTATCAGACAGCTTTGGCTAAGCTATGTTATGGTAATAGATAAAAACAAAGCTTTGTTCTTTGCCATGACTCTGCTGAATATGCATTGGACTCTGGACATAGTCTGATGGAATAGGTGTATCTGTGCCTTGCTCATCTTATGGTACAGGGGAAAAAAAATGGTAAGCCACACATTACCTGCTAGGAGATGGCATGGATCACTTTTGCTCACATTTTTGTTGGGGGGCCAAAGTCAGTCACATGTTGAGTCCTAATGTCAGTGGGACACCAGCATAACAATGCTATGGTGGGGAAGGGCGCTGCAGAGGAAGGGTTTGAATCCTTGCAACAATGATGCTATCATCCACACATTGCATATCTGTTTATTTAATACATATTTTTGAACATCTGATATGTGCTAAGGTCTGTACTAGGGTTTAAGCTAGAGTAATAAATAACACACATTTTCCTGAGTATTGTGTTGATGGAAATTTTATTCTACTTTCATAGAGACTGCAAATATTTGTTTCTGAAAGAAACCTCATTAGGGATTAGGTAGCAAGAAATGAACCAAGGACATTCTCATAAACATCCCTGGAGATTCTGAGCACTTCTGGAAGATGCACCCTCCATTTCCATTGTAATAGAGAAAGTCACCATAGCCCATAAATTTGTCTTTTAATGTGGGTAGTAGCATAAAATTGGGAAGAAAATTGGTGGCTATGCATATGTGTTTACTGGTTTTAGTTTCTGGGGGTGAGGCTCCTTGAAAGATGTAAAATTTAAAGGAAACATTTGCTTGGGCACGGATTTTTGGGATGTCAGGGAAAAAGCAAGCCTGGTAGAAGTAACCATGAACAAAAACAGGGATACAGGAATAAACATTATGTTGGTGGATGGGAGTTAGAATGCTAGGGTTGGATAGGGATGATGGAACTCTAGCAAGAAAAGGAAGATAAGGTGGATTAAGCACTCAGGGCTTGGCATTAGAGAGGCCAATCTGACTGGGTAGGATATTTGGGAGTCAGCAATGACATAAAGAAGAAACTATGTTGGGGAGATCTTTGCTAAATTGTATGTTGTAAATATGATGCAATCACTACCCTGAATATGGGGGTGTTAATAGGACAGGAAAGGAAGGGGTGAGCTGGAGTGGAATTGGAGTCTGGTGGACTTGGTCTATCAAATATAGTAATGGAGGCGGTAACAGTGCCTTAAAGACTGTGAGTTGGAAGCTATTAGAGTTGTGGAACAGTTACAAAAATGGTCAAGGTCGTTGGTGGCAGAGAATGATCAGAGTAACTCTTCAAGCGATGGGAACAGAGAGAGGTGTGGATATGGATGAGATTCTGCATCCAGGAGTACAGACATCCTGGAATGCCTTCCATGGATAGGAAAGAAAGAGAGTTTCTTGGAACTAGTTTTTGGGGGAGAATTCGCCAAAATGAAAGAAGAAAGGAGATAAGAAACAGATTTTGAATAAAGAAATGTTTTTCTTCCATAGAAGAGAAGTGTTCTATTTTAATTATAACCTAAGTTCAGGTTCTGTAATTAGAAAAGGGTAGCCATTCTTACCTAAAAACAGTTAAATTTCATCTGCTACCAATGGAAAATAAAAAACGGAATATGTCTCTTTCCAACACACACATGCACATGCACACACACACCACCCTGAGGGTATCTTAAAAATATAATTCAAACAAATATATGTAGTATCTTCTCCTGTAAGAAGGAGAACTTTGAGCTCAACATCATTTTAAAAATATTCAATTTATATGTGAGGGGAGTAGAGGGTCTAATTTTTAAAATTTTTAGGTAAATAATAAATTTGACAATTATTCCTTTGATCAGTCCCCTTTCATGTTTACTTTTCTGGTCTATTTTAGGGGTCAAGTGAATGATTAACTAAAGAGTGGCCTTCCTTCATGGAGACAATGTTTAAATCTAGCCTGACAATACAACTAAAGTGATTTAATTCTGTGTTTAAAATGCTATGGTTTAAAAAAGTAAAGCTGCCACGCACGCACGCTATCATAGCTTGCAGCTTCTCTGCCCAAATAAATTTCAATCGTTTAAAAAGCTAACCCTGCAGTTCAGAGTTGAGGAATGTTTACAGAGCTATGTTCAAATAATCAGGAATATTTAACAGTGTTCTGTCTCGTAGTAATCCGTACAAACAACAATAGCTGAGAAAGCAACATGCTTTTCTATCTGTTGATGATTTTACTGGGCATGCAAAATGCATATACACATGAGCTGTATCTAAAAGATGAGGTCTTTTCCATACATAATACACTGAAAATGATTTTTATCAAGCCATAAAAACCAAGAGGAAAGAAATAGATTTTCCTGAGAGTGCCAGCAAAGTCTACTTTAAATTCAAAATTTAAATATCTACAAAAATGTAACATTTTTTCCCTGTCTTAAAGTTTATTAACACGAATATAGGTATGCATTGATTATATTTTTAGGGTACTAAAATAGTTAATGAACCTAATGCTTTAAATATGTATATATTTAATTTTGAGCAGAATGAAGCTTTTGACTCAAGAGAAATAGAGGTATCTTGAAATTTTATACAATTTTAGAATGTTGGATCTGGGAAGGTCTTTTCTCTTAGATCTTTTTTATGTTAGAGAGGTCAGCCTAAATAATGGTTTGGATTTTTTTTTAAAGAGAAACCTTTTGTTTTAGTAGCTATGAAAGATTTTAAAATGTGTATCAAATCCCTAATTCCCTGAAGACAAAAGTTGAACAGAAGATCCATTAGATATTTTAAATGAACGTATATTCTTATTTTACATGTGACGTTATTTACCTGAACATCGAAAACAGGAATTGACTGCTACAGATTTGAAATAGATGTCTTTAGACATGTTGTTATAGAATATATATATATGAAATTCTTAGTCTAATCACATTGTCCAATATAAATGTCAATTCAAATACTAGTAATGATAAATGGAATAGCACAAAACAATTATTGCCTCCCCAACTGCATGCTTTTGCTATTTTTTTCTTTTAATTTTCTATCTCAGTAGCATTTTATCATTCTGTATACCATGTTAACAATAAATAATGTCTCAGATTTCACTGCAAAACAGAACAAAAAATGTTTTAAAAATTTATTCTGTATTTTCTTTATCAACAGATACCCTGTTTCCCCGAAAATAAGACCTAGCCGGACAATCAAATCTAATGTGTCTTTGGAGCAAAAATTAATATAAGACCAGGTCTTATATAATATTATGTAAGACCCGGTCCCATATTATAGTAAAATAAGACTGGGTCTTATATTAATTTTTGCTCCAAAAGACGCATTAGAGCTGATTGTCCAGCTAGGTCTTATTTTCGGGGAAACATGGTAGAGAAAAGGGTCCTTATCAACTACCTCAAATATATCCTAGTTATAATTAAAATATACAACTAATCAACAAAGCATGTCATGAGAAATATAATCATTAATATGAAAACTATATTATTTATGTATAATTCTGTTAACAAAGACCTAGATATGGGTTTCAAGTAGTATAAAGTCACTTTGGATTTTGAGAAAAGCAAGACTTGTGAGAGGGCTTTGATTAGAAAATATTCTGTACATTTTAAAGTTTAAGTCTTGAAAGCAGCTATTTAATTTTCTCAGGATTTAAAATAAATGAAATATATTTCTAGTCTCAGAAGCAAAATGTGAGAGATATCAGAGATATGGCAGTTTGAACTGTAAGAGAATGGTGTAGGAAAAAGGACAGTTTCTGTGTATCCGATGATACTGGATCTAGAGTCATCTCCAAACAACATATTTGATCTTCGTCAAATAATTTTAACCTCCCTGGACTTTGTTTTACTCTCAGATGAAAGGAAAGAATGAGATCACTTCATTTACCAAACATTCATTTCTCTAGCACCTACTCAAAGTTCAGAGACCTTGCTAGGTGCTAGGGAAATAGGGCAGTATAGCGATGCAGTATACAGGGTCACCTGTGACCCTCTCCGTCTCCTACAGTCTCACTATGATTTGCCTTGATGCTGTTCTGTGTCCTGGGGGAACTTCCCTACCGCTCTGGATAGAGACCTCCCTCTTGGTTTCCCTAGCTAAGCCATGGTCGATGAAAAGCAATGAAAGAAGAATGGGCTGGTTGATAAGTTGGGAAACTCTTAGCAGCAACATAGATTTATTATAAAAATAGTTGTGCCTGGCACTCTCCAAGGTACTAGGCATACATTGCTGAGCAAGTGGCAGAACTTACAATTTAGTAGCTGAACATGATAAACAAGACTATATACATTAGATATAGATAGATGTGTAGATACATCTTATATATAGGATACAAACTATCTGATATTGTATGATATATGTTTATATACTGTAGCTTATATTAACTATTAAATTAAAAAGCAGAGTATTTAATAGAAAATTGGGGAGTATCTAAGTTGGGTCCGTTAACCAAGGAAAGTATCTCTAAAGAGATAAAATTTGCATTAATAAGTGAAATATGAGAAGTAGCCCATAGAAGGCCAGCCCAGTCAAGGAAGAATGTGCAAAGACTTTAGAATAACAACAACAAAGTGTTTGGTATCTTAGAAAAACTGAAAATAAATGTACCATTCAGGGTTGAATAGCAAGATTTAGAATTTCCCTGAGCTAGTTTTAGTAGTGGAAGCACAAAATGGATTACAGATTCATTAGGAAAGCTAAGGAAAGAAACAAACTCTAAACTAAGCTGTAAAGTTGGGCCAGTAAGGGGCCACATCCAGGGTCAGGGAGACACTGTAAGTAAGAAACAGCCACCAAGAAACATCCCCTGAAAAATCAGACCCTTCCTTTACACTGCCTGCCAGAAAAGAGAGAGAAAAAAAGGGACAGAAATGTTGTCTAAATCCCTTTCTCCAACCCCATGCAATCTCATTGGTAGAAACCAACATATCCAGGACCTATGTGGGAGTGAATCTGGGACAGTTTGTAGCTCGCCAGCCTCCTGCACAGATGCTGAGTAAGGCCACCACATCCTCTACGAAAGAGGAGATGATGTGTAGTCAGGCAGGAACCAGCTCATCATGGGGTTTTATACAAATAGTTAGACTTCTAAGAGCCATGAGAATCCATTAGGGTTTTAGGTAGGCATAATTGTTTTTCATGTTTCACAAACGGTTATGCTGGTTGTAGTGCAAGAAGTAGATTCGAAATTAGGAATAGAATTGGAGAGACTGATTGAAGGTGATTGATTACACCAGTCTAGGCAAGAAGTGATGGTGACTGGGAATAGTATGGCAACAGAAGTTGTGGGTGGACTTAAAGTACATTTTGATAAGAGAAACAAGAGGACTTGATGGATTGGAGGTGACGAGGACAGACCAGGTCCAGACTTAAGCAGTTGGCTGCATGGTGGTGCCATTTGTGACTGAGGATTATATTTTCTAAATTGGAGTCATCGCTTTCTCTTTGGGGTCCCATAATATATTACTTGCTGTAGCCCTCCCCTTACGTCCCCTTGAAGTGCCATTGGGTGAAGTTCTTGTCTACTTCGTTTTCTTAGTTTTAAGCTCTTCAAGAGTAGAGATTTCTTGTCATGTTTTTTTAAAGAAAACTTAGTTTTGTATCCCCTTGAAGTGCCTAGCACAGACCCTTATGTCAAAAAATGTTAACAGATAATTACATGTTTCTTCCTTTGTCACATTCTCACTTTTGGAGACATTACTTCATTACGTAAGGAATTACCACTTTAAAAGCTTATAGGAAAAGTTGAATCTTGAGAATGCGTCAGTGTAATATGAGGTAAAGTTTAAACACTCAGGCCACACTGTCTTGAATATACTTCAAGATGACAATAATACTAACCAATTCTCATACAAGCACTGTGTCTCCATAATTAAATAAAGAATTTAGCAAACTTAGCATTTTCTTTTCTGAACTTATGTATGTAATAAAACAGGAAGAAATAATTATGTTTCCCTCCAAAAGGAAGGGGAAAACCTTCACCAGCAAACAATAATTGATTTCCTTTGTCTCTCTGAATTTTTCATGCACAAAATATTCAGAAAGACCCTGTAAATATACTGAGAAAGAAATCATTTTTCCAATTGTGTCAAAACTAAAGAGTCTTAAGGGAAATGTTACCCTACATACGGCAGGCTATTTTGAAGAAGACAAAACTGATTATAATAAAAATGTTTTGATGTTTTAACTTGAGGAGTGAGAAGTGTTCTCTGTACTCCATCCTCTGGGAATTTTTGATTGTTCGAAGCCTTCATATAATAGATTAATGGACAGAAAAATATTTTCACTACAAATACAAAAGGCTGACATTTTATTACAGAGAAATTAGTTTGCTTATTTGTTCTGGGCTTTTTAATAAGAGTTATCAGGGCTGCTTTAAGAATTATATATTAGTGGAACCTCTGCAATATCAGCAAACTATGGCTTTGAACTTCATTCATGAAAATATTGAATAGATCAATATTCAATATGAATATTGTATGAATTGATCTTGCCAAGTAATGGTAAGAAAACGTGCCATGAAAGAAGCCGTAACTCAGAACTCAGGAGAATTTGGGACTGACCCTGGCTATCACGTGACATGGATATGTTATCTTGGGCAACTTGTTGGTGCTTTTCTAGACCTCTGTTTTTTCATATTAAATTGAGAGAATTATGAGATCCACAGTCCAGCTCTAAAATGCAATGATTTTATGAATCACTAGCCTATGTTGTCTTTAAGAATTGAATATGTGATATGAATTTGGAGCCCTACTACTTGCTTTATAGTCTACTGTCAGACTCTAATAGTCCCATTGGGTTGGAATGTAATTGCAAACTTTCTCAAAGTGTGTTCCACATATATAGGTACCTTGGGCCCCATGGTGGCTGAAGGTTAGGAACAATCATTCAAAAACAATTGTACCACAAAGAGGTAATTGACTCCAGGCCTTTGCCTTAGTATTTTGCTGTGTCCTATATTTTTTTCATCTCCATAGTCCCAGAGGACATGTCTTCTATATGCAGGAACAGCTTTCAAATTGTAGGTCTGGCTCAGTTAGGATCCGTGATTTGACAATAAAGAACAGTCTCTTATTAAATGTTAGGAAAACCATTTGATTTTGCTTTCCCCAAAAAAATTAAAAGATAGAAATCATATTAGGTACATATCACACTTAATTTGGCCTTTTCTTTATATATATTTCATGTTATCAATTTATTTTTGAATGATGTCTTTTGATACTAATTCTAGAAACAATATTTTAAAATTTGAAAAAAGTTTACATGGAAATTTATATTGTGTTTTCTCAGTCATTTTATGCTCTTGACAGCTTTATAGAAATTTGAGGATAATGTGGGCAGAATGCACCCACCCCCGTCACATTTGAGAACAATACCAGTGACTCTGTGCTGAAAATTCTAAACCTGGGCAGCTGCCTACTTTCCTCAAACTACCTAGATAATTACTTGTATCCAGAACATTTTTAATGTAAAAGTCTTTCATAATGTGCTCTTAATTCTTTAGTTGTATCAGCACGTATTTGTGGAAGAGTTGCTCTGTGCAGCACTGTATTAGGCAAAGCAAGAAAACAGAAAAGAAGTACATGATATGTTCCCTTACCACGATTACACAATGAACTTATATTTTCAAGGAAGAAATAAGTGCTGTAAGTGCCTAATATGACATGTGGCAAGCAAAGTGCTGAGAGAAAAGCAGTTATACTTAGTAGATATGACTTCCATTTTATCCAACTTTAAAATCAACACATTCCATTAGTAGCTATATTCTTAGTCCTCTTACCCATCAATTTTTTCTTAATGCACCTGCTATGTGGAGTACTTTGCAAGAAATGAGAGATTGCTTTGGATCTCCGGTATTAAACTTGTAGACCACAAACAATTACTGACTTCTTTTCTCTCTCTTTAAGTCTTCTTTGTATGGTTGTTTAATACCTTGAGTTCCATTTTAATAATTCTTTCTTGAGCTTTAAGTGGCCATGCCTGTGACAAATTATTTGTTACACTAAGATAAGGAAAAGAAAACTTAAAAACTTCTCTCAAGTAACTGATCTTCCATCACTCTGTATAGTTATTTTTAAAAAGGAAAGGAACTTGATCATTTCCTTTGGGGGGAAAAAAAAAGCTGTTGAAAAAAGGATGAGTATAATGTGCTTATATTTCGTCCTCAAAAAGAAAGCAACATGTACCAAAATGTATTCTGTGAAGCATGGAGTCAGCGGGAGGTGAACTCCAACTTTGGCAGGTTGTGGTGAGGGTTCAGGGTGGCATTTACCTTGGCGAAATAACAGTGTGACTGGGATTGTTTTCCAAGTTCATGACCTCCTCCCATGTTCCATTTACAATACTGTAAGAAACAGTGTGAGTGAACAAATTTCAGTTACTTTACTGTTTTACTGAGTCGTACTTTATATACACCTGAATGCACAGATTTTAAATGAGTTTAGACAAATCTGTTCCCCAGGATAACTATCACCTAGTCAAGAAATAGGGCCTTTCCATCACCCCTGAAAATTCACATGCTCCATTCCAGTCAATCCCCTCCCGACTCAGAGGCAAACACTGATCTGCTTTCTATCATGGTAGACTACTTTGGCCTTTTTTAGAACGTGATATAAATCGAATCATACTATGTGCTCTTTTGTGCCCAGTGTCTTTTGTGCATAGAGTTTTTGAGTTTCACCCATGGTTTTTGTTTTCTTTTTGCTATCAATTCGTTTCTTTTTATTGCTGAATAGTAGCCCATTTTATGAATATACCACAGATTGTCTATTTACTTGGTCATGGCTATTTGGGATGCTTCCCACTGGTGGTTTTATATACAAAGCTGCTCTGAACAGTTGTGTGTAGTTTTTGGGGGTGGACATATTTTGTTTTTTCTTGGTAAATACCTAGAAGTAGAATGGCTGTGCTCTAGGAAAGGAATATGTTTCACTTCACCAGAAGCTGTCAAACGTTTTTCTGAAGCGATTGTATCATTTTACATCCCATAGACAATAGATAAGTCTTGTTTGCCCTATATCTTTGCCAACAAATGGAATTGTCAATCTTTGAAATTTTAGCCTTTCTAAGTGGGTATGATGTGCTATCTCATTGTGGTTAATACACCCATTCTGTAGATGCAGAAACTGTAGTTTAGAAGTCCACACCATGCACAAGTGGCAGAACCAGCATTACTAATGTATTCTTAGTTACTATGCATATTCTCACAAGGAGAATCTCTGGGTCCTGAAGAATGTGGCACCGAAATGAGCCTCAAATGGTCTTTGAGGGGAATCATGGGATTGCTGACAGAACCAGGATATTTCAATTATCAGGGAAATCCCACAAAAAGGTGTCACTGACACGAGGCATCTAAGACCAGAACAAAGCTCCAGTTGTGGAAGTGAACTGAAATCAGCATGTTTGCTAGCACTGCTCTTTTTCCTTGTTCTCCAAGTTAGACTCAGTGGGAGATGCTTAAGATTGATAGGAAAAAAAAAAAAAAAAGAAACGCTTAAACTTTTTTAAACACCGTTTTGTTCCCTAAGTACTATAAAGTCTGCATGCATACGTAATAATGTCTCAAAGAAACTGTCTTAGTCTTTCAACTTATGTGCACTTAGAATCAGATTATTGTTTTGACAAAAAAACAACTTCATATCCATGATATTTTGTAAACTTCTAGCAACAATAACTACAGCACCAACAAAAACAAAACTGTTCTTAGTTTTCATTTTTTGAAAAAGCATCGAGTTCGTGCCATAGAAAAGATAAGTGTTCAAGTTTCGACACAGAATTTCACTAAGTTCCCTTCTTAATTTTGCTTTCACCTGTTATTGATGAGCACATCAATGAAGAAACGTTAATGAAAAGAGCTACCTACCCCCACCAGTATTTTACATGGCTAAGAGTGTAAATATTAGGACCAGGGGCACAAGAACTTGTCGGAGGGAGTTGATAAGAAATTCCTGATCATTGGTAAGCAGCTTGGTGTAGTCAAGAGAACATAGACCAGGGATTTAGAAGACTTGGGTTCAGGTCCAGAGCCTGCGTCTGCTTCAGCTCAATCCCCTGGGCACATTGTCTCATTTTGTTGGATTAGTGCACATTCACTGGTCAAACTGTGAGACAGTAATAGTTATTCTCCTAAATTTCCATTCCTTTGAGTGTTTCTGTATTTATTTATCAAGGCCAATAACTCATGGAGACCTAAGGCAGGAAGAAAGAAGTCATAGGTAAATGGAAGAGAACATGGAGTTGAAGGAGATGAAAACATTTTTTCATTAATTTAACAAATTTTTGTGTCTAATAAATGCCTTGAGTAGGAATCACAAGACATAATGGAGACCAAGATAAATACGTTACCAGTTCTTATGGAGCTTTCAATTTAGTGAGGAATGCAACTAGTAAGCAGAAAATTGAGATATAGATGTTGAAAGCCACGATTGTCAGCAACAGTGTGCAGGAGGGTTTGACAGCCCATCTGGGGGTGCTCCTTGAAGGCTTCCTGGAAAAAGAATTATCTTAGCTGAGAGATAAATAGGCATTACCCAGATGCTGCAAAGGAATGATGGTAAGGGCAGACGTGACATAAGTTTTGAAACCTCGAGATAAGAATGATTTCCTAGAAAATGAAAGAAATTCCTTATGACTAGAACAAAGTAGACGGATATATGGAGGAGTTGGCAAGGGGAAAGGTGAAGCTAGAAAATTGAGCAGACCAGGTTCTCAAGGATCTTATCAGCCATATTAAGATAGTTGGATTTGGTTCCCAAAATGTTGAGCAGATGAACACAGTATAAGGTAAAAATTATAATAGGTTTGCATATTAAAATAGATTGGGGTGGTGCAATAGAAGACACACAGACATCATTTGCAGAGCTGTTTCAGTGGTGCAGGTGAGAAATGATAGTCCTCTGAACTTTGCTTTTGAAATAGATGGAGACAACAACTTTTCAAGATCCTCACAAACCCCTGTGAGGTGCCTGGCAGGAATTCATGCAGAAGAATGGCATCTTTATTCATTCTCACAGCAGTTTCTGTAGCCTGAAGTATGATGGAGTCTGAGTGTTATCTAGCCTGAGAGAGCAGGTCAGCCTGCAGGTAATAAGTCTGGTTATGTGCCAAATCGTATCCCCAGTGCCCTGTTCAGGTCGACTGTGCGATTAATCGCAAATGTAAAATGGATGATAAAGAAACAAATTATAGACATGTTATAAAATTCACACAGGTAGACCCTGAATGGATTGCTTCTCACAGTAAAGAAAGAAGCAGGGTCAGGACAGAGAATAAGATGCTTTGAGGCTCACACAGATGTGAAACAGGAGTGCCAAGAAAAATAAATAACTAATACATTCTTGGAGGAATTATTTGAGAACTGAAGCTTAAGTCCTGGTAATAATTGACAGGTTTGGGGTCTGATCCATTCATTATTTTATGACTTTTCCTGGGCTTTAAAATGTTTTGTCTTGTGTTATGGATCTTTGCCAGGTGGTGAGAGGCTATGGCCCTCTTGGGGAGGGTGGGGGCTTGCAAATGTATGGATGGGAAAAGAGAGGCCGATTAGATCTAAGCTGTGCATGAAATATTTCAATACGTGATTCTTCCCAGGGAGAAGAGAAAATGTACTTCAAATTAACTGAGACTGTATGTGGCACTGGTAGACCAATTTGTAGCACCTACATTCTATAAACCATGGTTCTGAACAAAAATATTCAGTGCAGAGAACAGTCTTTAAAAATTAGTGTGTTTTTCATTAAACACTTAATAGGTCACATAAAAACGTAATCTAAAAGCAAAAGAAATTGGGAAGACTCTAAGATAAATATAGTTGCCTACATGGAAATAAAATGCAGGTTTAGGGAGTCAGAGGGACAGTGAAAACATAGGCAAAGAAATATTTAACAGAAAATGTCCTGTATAGAGAGAGATGGATGGAAATCTGTTAACCACAGGATGTAGAATACTTGGATATAAAATTGGTTGGTGAAGATGACTAAGTATTTAATGAGAAAGAAATTTATAGTATCTTACTTTGAAGCAGAGTCTTTGGCCAGGAGTGGGATCCCATGACAGCCTCATAAATTTACTTGGATCCCTCTGCCTGCATCCACTGAAGAGCAGAGAGTAGCCGAGTAATGTGTGGTAAGCACAGCTATTATTTCATTTTCACGTGGGTTATATTTCTGTGACCTTTTTAATATGTTACACATCTGCTATGATTGTTTTTATTTTACTCCAGAAATTATTCCAGAACTGTTGTCCATGAGTTATGTAAGTGTGTGTGTGTGTGTGTGTGTGTGTGTCCACGCACACGCATGCATGTGTATTTAATTTTCTGGTGGCTGTAAGAAATTGAGTATGTGTGCCTATGTTTTTCACAAAAAAGGGATTTTTGGAGACCATGAGTTGAAAACATGGCATAAACATATTAACGTTGGATTGCAGTTTCTAACAGCTGTGGTTTTAAAACTGCAATCTAGATAGAGCCTGCTCTATTTGGAGAAGAGTTGACTGCTATTGTTTCTGAAGCTAATGCAATGTTCTAGAGGGGGGGAAAAAGCAATAAACATTTGATTGAGGTTCTCTGGGCGGATGTGCATGTGCCAGAGAGAAAGAGGGACAGACAGGAAGATAGGGAGCTAACACGGGGATATATTTTTGGTTTTCTTTTTAATATAAAAATGCATTTGTTAGTGTTAACATTTATTTGCTTCAAATTAGACCCATTTCAAAGAAGGCTTTTGGTTTTCCATTTAAGAATATAAGATTACATAGTCAACATAAAAGTGTATGTATATAAAGTTTTATTCTGCATTAGACTTCCAATCAGGTACCATAAAATTATTTTGAAATTTCTGTAATTACTTTCTCAAAAGTGTGCTTTATGCATTTGAAGTATTGCTTTATCAAATTTTATAATCCAAAATTTTTGCTTTACGTACATATTAAAAAGGGTATATGGCTCATTGTAACCTCTGCTTCCTTTGGTTAAGCCAAGAATTGTATGTAGCATTTACCTCAACTGAACTCACTTTAGTTCATTGCTGTGTTTCCATTGTTTCATCTACATGTGTGCTGTCACCTATAAATAAGATAGTGTGAGACATATTCTGTTATTCCTATTGCGTATGAAGAAACTGAGGTTAAGTGGGTCTCCCAGGAGTACACTATAGGATAGTTCCAACCTAGGAAGAAACATGTAATCTCTAATAAAAAGGTAAACATTTAACCCTATCAATAATTTTGGATTTCATCTAGTAATGTCTGTCACTGAAAAAATGAGGGACCTCGGATCTGAAGAGGTTTCTCCTGATTCCCAGATGTTGGGGCTGTAGTGTACCCACCTGGAAATAGGCATCTTTTTATATCTGTAGGCATCTGTGGAGAAGGCTAGTGAGTCTGGAGTCATGAGTGAGGGAAAACCAGCCAGCTGTTACAGGGAGCTGCCTTCAAGGCCTGACCTGAAGGGGCTTAGCTGCTCCTCACTCACCCATAGTGTGCAGCTCTCAGCTGCCGAGACCTGGGTGGCTGTTTTGCTGTTCTGCTGTCTGCGCGCTCTGTCTCTTTGTTATTTTAAATAATTAGTATTTTTCCTAATTGTGAAAGCAATGAATTCCGTATCTGTGTTAATATAGGGAAAAAAAAGATTGCTTCAATCACTTATAGATCCTTCTAGTCTCCGTTTAAAAAATAGTATATAGGCTGTGTTTTTTATAAAAATGGGATCACATTACACATAATGTTTTGCAATCGTATGTTATGGAATATTTTCTATTCTACTTTATTTTTTCTTAAGCTATATTATGTTTGTGTATTTACTATTTTAATTACCTAGACTAATAAAAGTATATGCATTACCCTTAATATCATTGTAACTATCTGCTTTTCAAATCATTGAAGTCAGTATAGTTTTTTCATCAAACGATATTTTAAAGATTACTTGGTGTTGCCTGTTTAGCCTTTTTAGCTTACCATGTAAAGCATTATATAATAATTATTACATATAATTATATATTACATATATAATTACATATTACATATGTAATTATTTGTAGTTATACATAATGTATAAATTACATAATTATAGTATATAATTATTGTAATTATAATATGTAATTATAGGATAGACTTATATAATTCAAACTCTTTAGCATTTAAAATTTATTTGAATTTATTGTCTATTGTCTCTAATATGTTTTTATCCTTAGCCTCCTAAAAATTGCTATTTACTTCTAGCGTAATGTTGCACATATTTTAATATCTACTTTCAAATAATATTTAGCTGTATATCTGTTATCTCTCTCTGCTTATAAATTATATTTCTTCTCTTGACTTACTTAATTGCAAGCAAGCATATCAGGGTCAATTCTGAAGTAAATGTCCCCCCAACCGCAGTTACTTCCATGACAACTGCTCTAGATACTCCTATAACTTTTCCCCTAGGGACAAACCCTGGCTCACAACATTGTAGTCTGAGAAATCTTAAATACCAGAGAATTTTTGCATCCTGTCTCTGGTGCCAGGGTTTGGGGGGGAGGGTGGGGAAATAGGAGGAGAATAAATTACAAGTAGGAAAGGTTATGTTTAGATTTTAATATGACAATTCCAACTACCAGGCCGCTATGGGGTGCTCTGGAGTTCCTAGTCTCAGGGATTTGCTGTTGATTGTTGTAGCCGTTGTACATAGCTGTCAAATTTCAGCTATGAAGTGTTGTAAGGACCAAAAAATAGCTCACTCACAAAATATTTGTTAAGCAACTACTATATGGCAGGTGCCTACTTTTAATCTATTATGTGAAGAACTAGAAAGTCGCAGGGAGTATCTAAGCCAGACATTAAGTGCTCAGAGTTTTAAAATACTTTCATATGGCTGCATATGTGCTTTTCTCCCAGTTTGCACCAGCAAGCAGCTTTACTAGATATCTGCAGCTATCCAGGAAGCATGCTGTCAAAAGAGTATCTGACTCCTTTCTGTGAACATTTGCAATGTACAGCTAGAAGTTGATAATGTGTGATTTCAACTGGCTAGAGGCCTAATTAGTTGCTGTGCAAATGTGAAGGCAATTAAGTTACTATTTAACATTTGGCCCAACATGAATAATTTGAATTTATAGCAACTGTACAAGAATTACTCTCTTAAATTGGCTTCTTCAAAATTAAAACTTAATTTCAAAGAGGAATTTTAAACGAAAAAAAAAATATTCACATCTCTAAAATAAGACCAAAATGAAAAACTAAACAGTGAAAGTGATATTAAAAGATGAAAGAAAGCAGAGAGTCTTCTTTCATTTTACATCCTTTCCTTACCTTAATTCCCTAAGGTATCTAATATATGATGGGAGAGGTACACTATGGTCTTGGCAAAGCAATTTCTGTGTCTTTAGGTGAGTTAGTTCAAATCTCCCAGTTTTTGTTTCTACATTTTATTTTCATTTTATTAAACTTCAGTTTTGTTGAGATATAATTGGCATATAAAATTGTAAGATATTTAAATTGTACCTGGTGGAGAGAGATTTGATACACATACACTGGGAAAGGATTCCCCTCATCTAACTAACATATCCATCACTTTATTTATATATTCATTTGTTCATTTATTTATTTGTCTTGGTGAAAACACTTAAATGCTACTCTTAACAAATTTAAATTATACGACATAGTGTTACCAACTATAGTCACATTTTATAAGTAGTAAAAATAGGTTCTGCTCTCATTTGAAAGAATTTTGAGAATGAATGGGTATAAAAAGCATTTAGCAATTTGTACAGTGTTAAACAATTCTTAGATATTATTAAGGCAATCAACTTAATATTTTTTTCATGACAGAAAGGTGAGTCTTGAGTCTTTCATGAACTAGATCAGAAATCCAGTTTCCTTAATTAATTGCTCCTTTTTTAAAAAAAGTTCTATGTCATGACTGTATGTCAAAATAGAAAACCTTAAATTTCAGAGATTACAATTTCTCTAAGTAACTTTGTCTCCTTTCCTTAAAAATAATCAGTAGTCAATAGAAAATGATACAAAATATTCTTACTTTCAGCACAAAGACCACACATGTAAACACTTAAGTGTTTATTAGAAGACCCATTTGTTGTTGTAGCTTCATCACAAAATTACATACAAATTTAATTTCTAAGTTGAATGCAATATAGTGTTTTAAAGAAAAATCAATCGCTTTGTTCTTTTTGTCCCTATTGAAGTACTCAGTTTAAAAGCATGTTGTCAAAGCTTTGTACTGAATATAATCTGATATAAGCATAATTAAATGATAAATGTCCAGTAGCCACCAAGTGCTTTATTGCTCTCTACACTATTTCTCATATGATGTAATATCTATGAAATATTACACAGCATTAGGCATCTGAATTTCAGGCAGATAAAGAAACCAAAAGCATTCTGCTCCCAATCTACATCAGTCATTCATGCAAGCTAGGGCATACGACACTAAACTATATTTGAATTTCATTTTGTCTAATACCGGAAAGAAAAAAGATGGGGTTACTGAACGAGCATCTGAGTATGAAACTGAGGTCAGGCCCCTGTCTCTTAGGAATCCTTATGTAAACAGCATCAACAGAAATATGGACACAAAAGATCAAGCTTCACATTCAGAGTAAATTGACTGAAAATTCAGAAAATTTGACAGGTGATTTAGCAGCAGCCAGTAATACCATGTTTCCCCAAAAATAAGACCTAGCTGGACCATCAGCTCTAAAGCGTCTCTTGGAGCAAAATATCGCTTATATCACATAAGACTGGGTCTTATATTAATTTTTGCTCCAAAAGACACTTTAGAGCTGATGGTCCAGCTAGGTCTTATTTTCGGGGAAACACAATGTTAGTGATGTGGGTCTAGCCTTGGTTGGGAAGGACCACTGTGAGAGGTTGTAAGTGGTCAGTCTGGGACCTGGAAACAGAATTGTGCATTCCCAGACCTGAAAAGTAGAGTTCCATCTAACATGGGAAGTGGGTTCTAAAGTTTTCACCTAAGGTGAAAAATACATATTACCATAGTTACCTTTGAACATACCTTAGATAGGTGGCAGTTGGGTTTAGCTATCTCATCTCTCTTGAGTTCCCAGCTGCGTCCATTTTCATCAAGCAATATAATAGATGATAGTCCACTGCAAGAGCACTAGATGAGGCAGTTGGCTTGTGTTCTTAGGCCCTGTTGTTTAAAAATAAAATATACTTACCATGGTGGAATGCTGTCTCATCAGGGGTTGAGAACTAATTAAGAGTAAAATATATCCTAACTGTAAGTCTTGTGCTTATTCTACATTATTGTTGACCCATTTAATTTGTGATTGCTCACTCCATTTAAATAATTTTAAACTTACATTTTATTTATGAGGTATTGTTTCACTCCACCCTCCCTCTTCCTTCTCTATGGAGCAGAGATATCAAGCAGAGATAGTTAAATGCAACTCTAGATTCAATCATCCATTCATCCAGCCAAGTAATAAGTACTTTATTTAAGCACTTACCATGTACCAGATATTGCTCATGAGAGACTCATAGTCTGGGGAAACGATTACTAATTAAAAAAATCATTAGAGTAACATGATTAGTACCTAAATAGGAATACGGACACGGTGTTACAAGCACACGGAGAAGGAATCACCGAATTTTTACAATGACATTTGTTCTAAGCCTTGGTCAAAGGGTGCACACAATGCTAGGGAAGAGCATAGCATTTTGGTCAACTGGGATATTTTGTCAAGATTAAAATGAAGTGTGTGGATGAGGAACTGGAATTGAAGCTCGAAAACTCTCAAGGGCCAGACAGGTATGTTAGATAGTAGCTTAGATTTTCTTCTCCAAGGTTTTGAGCTGAGGGGTGATTATAGTTGTCTTTCAGGAAGACGTTTTTTGTTTTGAGATGCATGATAACTACCATCCCATTTGTTTGTATTAAGTTATAAGGCTCAGCCTCCCAACAGAGCAACCTGAAGGCATAAATAGTACAAGGGGCTCTCCCCACCCCCACCTTGATACTTCTGAAGTCCACCACTGAACCAGTATTCGAGTTGATATACCATATTTTGCCATGTATAACGCGCACCAATGTTTTTGGCCCACACTTTCAGGGAAAATATATTTTGTTTTAATTTTTAATTCAAACATTTATTTGTTTATATTTAGGTACTTGTTTGTTGTATTATAAAGGAATTTTAGCAATTTTTAAACATATTATGGTACAAGAAATGTTATGTAACAAATAATTACAAAACACAAGAACAGATATAAGGTACAAGAAATTTTATATACCGTTTAACAACTTTACAATATTTATGCATCATAGAAGGCCAAAAACTCTTTGTCCTTGCAAGTTCATTGTAAGCTCCACAAAACCGATTATTGTATTCCAGGGTATTCTTTTGCATACGGCTATTGTTATTGATTTCTAGAGTTACACTTTTAACTCATAAACATAAATTAAAAGAATGAAAAGCATTCATATAGATACAGAATTAGTATTTCCCATGTAGTACTAATGCACGTCCTTATTTTTCTCTAACAAATTTGGGCCAAAAAGTGAGCATCGTACATGGCAAAACACAGGTACCTGCTCTCCCCTCTGTCCTCCCTGGCGATAGGATGGTCAGCATATGGTTATGCTTCATCATAGTAAACCAGAACTGAAGGAGCTAGAATTTAAGAGGAGATTTTACAGCTTATGTTTTTTAAAATAACTGCTATATTGGGACATAATTCACATACCATCAATTCACCTGTTTAAAGTAAACAATTCAGTGTTTTTTAGTGTATTCAGAATTGTGCACTCATAACCACAATCAATGTTAGAACCCCCAAAAGATACCTCATTCCCATTAGTGGTCACTCTCCTTTACTCCCCCATCTCCATCTCCCCTGGCAATCACTAATAAACTTTCTGTAGATTTGTCAATGCTGGAGATTTCATAAAAATGAAATCACATGATAATTGGTATTTTGTGACTGATTTATGCTACTTATAATGTTTTCAGTGTTCATTCATAATGTGTCATGTGTCATGACTTCATTTCTCTTTGGGGCAAAATATCCATTATATGGTTATACCTACCGCATTTTATTTTTCCTTTTGTGAGTTGGATGTTTAGATGTTTCTACTTTTGGAGTATTATGAACAATGCTACTATGAACATTTGTGTGCAAGTTTCTGTGTAGACATATGTTTTCCTTTCTCTTAAGTATGTGTGGAATTGGGTAGGGTTAGAATCAATGGGTCATATGGTATCTCTATGTTTAACCTTTTGAGGAACTGTGTCAAAATAGTTTTCAAAGTAGCTGTACCAATTTATTGGCTATTAGGTTTGAGATTATTTATTCTCAGCTACCAGGTCAAAAATTGCTTGTAAAGTATCTATAGGTTGATACTCTTAGCAGGTAAACTCCCTTAGAATTAACTAACTGAAAAAAAAAAAATCAGGGTATATTTTTACTCAATGATGATGTTTCTGTTAAAAAAATGAAATGGATAAACATAATGTATAACTGCTAAGTAGTCCTAATAATATGTATAAAAATCATTTATGTTTAGAATAAGACTTAAACAACCACACTATTTAGTGAAAGTAACTTTTTTTGGTAATTTTACCTATGGCTTTAAAGAGATACCTTAATTTGTTTCTTAATATTGAGTCACGTTTCTTAGGTTTCACACAGCTACTTGATGCTAAAGAGTTCAAATATTCCCCCTTTGTTCTTGTGTTAGTTTTTATCTTAATCCCCTTTTCAGCTGCTTAAAGTTTGGTTTTTTTGGTTTGTTTGTTTGTTTGTTTTTGTTGTTGTTGTTTTTTATTCCTCAAGAAGAATTTCAGAAACTTTGTTTTCTGGACTATATCAACCATTTCTTCCTGACCTAGCAGATTTGGGGGGAAAGAAAAAGCAGGACAATAATTCCTTGGTATGATTTCTTGCATAACTTCCCAAATGCAGGAAATCAGTTGTCCACACAAACCCTAGCTAATTTAGCAATTAGTCTTTGGTAATGGAATGGCTAGTGAAGAAATTACCTATGTATAATATAATTCTCAAATTAACTTAATCACTTTGTTTTAGAAACTTAGTGTGCTGTACAGCTGAGTTTTTATAAACATCCTGTTTTTCAGAGCATCATGTTATTTTAGGACTTCAAAACTCATGTAACAAGATTCCGCATTTAAAAAACTCATAACACCTTTCTTAAATCTAATTAAATCACACTTGAGCAAACAAAGCAGAAACTTGAGAGATTCAAAAATAATTTCCACATAAATGCAATCACACACTGATGTTGGGTCTTCTCTGCCTCATCCTAGTATCCATTCTTCCTTTTCAAGCGTCATTTCATTTCCTGAATTGTTTTGTTCGTTCATTCATTCATTCATTCATTCACTGAATAAATATTTATTGGGAATCTATTTTGTTTCAAGTATCATACTAGATGCTAAGGATCAACAGAGAATAAAATAACTAAAACCTCCTGCCATTGTAGAGTTTCATTCCACGGGGGGGAAACTGATAATAAACAACACTTAGATTGTTATATATTTCATGTGATAAATTTTAGGGAGTACAAGAAAGGGTAGAGAAAGAGGAATTACTGGCATGGATACAGGGATATGATTTTATCCAGGGTAAGATAAAGCCTCGCTGAGAATGTGACACAGATTTTTGAATGGGGAGGGGATGTATAATCTGACTACTTGGGGAAGAGTATTATAGATAGATGGAATAACAAACTCAAAATTTCTAAGGTGCGAGCATACTTGGAGTGCTTGAAGAAGTACAAAAAGGCCAGTGCAATGTGGTTATTACAGAGGGTACAAAAGGAGGGCAGAAAAAGATAAAATCATATAGATAATGGAGGACTAGACTATATAAGGCCTTCTGGCCATTGCAAGGACATTAATTTTAAAAATATAGAGATAAAATTCACATAACATAATTCACGATTTTAACCATTTTAAAGTGTACAATAGAGGGTTTTAGAATATTCACAATGATATGCAACCATTACAACTATCAAATTCCAGAATATTTCCATCACCACCAAAAAAAAAACAAAAAACATCTCTCTTAATTTCCCCTATGCCCCATTCTTTCGCAACTACCAATGTACTTTCTGTTTTTATGGATTTGGCTGTTCTGGTAAATGGAATCATGCAATATGTGGTCTTTTGTGATTGACTTCTTTCACTTAGCATAATGCGTTCAAGATTCATTTGTGTCGTCACACGTATTAGTACTTCATTTCTTCATATGAATGAATTATAATCCATTATATGGGCATACCACTTTTGTGTCCATTCACTAATTGGTGGATATTTGCTTTGTTTCCATTTTTTGATAATTGTGAAGTGTTGCTATAAGCATTCATTTACAAGTTTGTGTTTTAAAATATATTTTCATTTGTCTTGGGTATAGACTTAGAAGTGGAATGTTATCTCTATATTTAACTTTTTCAGATGTTACCTCTATAGTTAACTTTTTCAGAAACTACCAAACTTTTCCACAACCACTGCATCATTTCATATTCCCACAAAAAATGCATGAGGATTCCAGTTTCTCCACGTTCTTGTTAACACTTATTTTTTGTTTTCTTTTTATTTAATTTTTTATCATTAATACAGCCATCCTAATGGATATAAAATAATATCTCATCGTGTTTTTGATCAGGATTTTTCTAATGACTAATGGTGTTGAACATCTTTTCGTGTATTTATTGGCCATTTGTATTTCTTATTTGGAGAAATGTCTATTCAGATCTTTTGTACATGTTTTAATTTGGTTGTTTATGTTTTTATTGTTGAATTGTAGGAGTTCTCTATATTTTCTGGACACTAGAGCCTTAGCAGATATATGATTTGCAAATATTCTCTCCCATCTATGGATTATTTTTATCACTATTTTGACACACACACGAGGTTTTAATTTTGATGAAGTCCAATTTATTTATTTTTTCCTGTTTCTTGTACTTTTACTATGATTTTTAAGAAACCATTGCTTAATCCAAGGTCACATATATATTTACAACTATGTTTCCTTTTAAGAGTTTTATAATTTTAGCTCTTACATATGGTTGTTGATTCATTTTGAGCGGTATATGATATGAGACATGGGTCCAGCTTCATGCTTTTACATGTGGATATCTGCTGTTCCACCACCATTTGCTGAAAAGACTATTCTTTCACATTAAATAGTCTTGTCACCCTTGTCAAAAATCAATTGAACATAGATATATGCATTTATTTCTAAACTCTCAATTTTATTCCATTGATCTGTATGTCTGTCTATCCTTACGCCACACTGGTTTGATTGCTATAACTTTTTAGTAAATTTTGAAATCAGGAAATGTTAGTTTTGATTACTGTAACTTTTTAGTAAGTTTTGAAATCAGGAAGTGTTAGTACTCCAACGTTATTTTTCTTTTTCAATATCGGTTTGGTTATTTGGGCTCCTTTCTTTTCTATATGAACTTTAAGTCAGCTTACCCATTTTTACAAAAAAAGTTTATTGGAAATTTGATAGATTTTGCATTTAAGCTGTAGATTACTTCAGGAGGTATTACCCTCTTGGCAATGTTGTCTTCCAGTCCATGAGTAAGGAATATCTTTCCATTTATTTGGGTGGTTTAAAATTTCTTTCAACAATGTTTTATAGTTTTCAGAGTACAAGTTTTCCATTTCATTGATTATATATATTCCTAAGTATTTTATTCTTTTCCATGCTATGGTAAAGCGAATTGTTTTTCTAGTTTCATTTTCAGGTAGCTCATTGCTAGTCTATAGAAATACAACTGATTTTTGTACGTTGATTTTGTACATTATGCAAACTTGGCTGAACTTGTCCATTAGCTCTATTATTTTTTTTTAAGATTCTTTAGGGTTTTCTATATATAAGATCACACCATCTGTGAATAGTCTTACTTTTTCCTTTCCAAGGTGGATAGCTTTTATTTCTTTTTCTTGCTTAATAGTCCTCGCTAGAACTTTCCGTACAATGTTGAATAGCAGTGATGAAAGGAACATTCTTGTCTTTTTCCTGATCTAAGGAGGGAAGCTTTCAGTTGGACACTGGCTACTGTTTGGGGTCAAGTAAGGAGACACTGTCATAGTTTGAGAAGAAGAGAGAATGTAATGTAACCCATATTTTAAAAGGATATCTTTATCTTTTTTTGTTTGTTTGCTTGTTTTAAATGATTATAATTTCTGAAAGTGAGGCTAGAAACCTTAGTAAATAGAAGTGGTATTAAAAATCTTACATGGTTCATTAAGTTTAAATAATATAGTAATATTGTTACACAAAAATGTTTAATACATATGTCTTTAATCTAAGTACTATAAAATTAGTTTCAAACTAAATATATAATGTGTTCCAGTCATATACATTGTCTTAGCAATAATGTTTTTTGTAGAAATAAATATTACTATATGATTCTGTAAATTCCTATTGATATTAGGTAATTTTCTTTTTTCACATAGCTCTTGATGATTGAATATTTTCTACCAGGAGGCAACAATAAACCCTGAAAAATCTTGATACTGATGATAGCTTTCCTAATTAATAGCTATATGGTTCTAGCAAGTGACTTTATATCAACGAGCCAATTTTCTCTTTTATAAATTAAGAACCGAAGTGTCTATCTCACTGTATTGTTTTGAGGATAGAAAGAGACATATGTATAAAATTTATTTGAAAACTAAGAATGACTAAACAAATGTTGGGCATTACTCTTACTTGCATCTTTATTACATATTTGTTTGATTTTATAATTATTTAGGTTTACTTTTAAAGGGAATGTACTGTTATACATGATAGCTGATTCATGTAACAGTAATGAAATTTGGAATAAGGATGTATAAAACTAGGCAGCAGTTAGGCTGTTGGACTAACTGCTGTCTAGTTTTTCACATCCTTATTCTAAATTTCATTACTGTTGAAGAAGCAGCCTTTTTCTCATTTTGAGTAATTCATTATCTATCATTGTGAGTATATTGTATAACATATATCTTGCAAAATCAGGTGTAGACTTTTTTGGCATTTACCATTCATTTGTGTGTTTTAGCGATATTCACATCAGAATTCATAAATCGTTATTTCTGGTGGCACCTTTTCCATTAGCATCTCAGGAATCTTAACAGGATATATCCCTCAGTAGAAACAGAGCATCTGTAATGATGGGAACTTCAAGTATCGAGGGAGAAGAATTTCATCCAAATCCTATGGATTGGTTTATCACATTGATCCATCTGGGCTGACTGATAAAAATATCCTTTAAGAGGAGAAGCTCACAAAGGTTTTCTTCCTATAAAATCTATCATTTAGAAGGGCAAATGAAACACACACATCTCTCTAACTCTTCTCTCTTGTTTCTTTTCCTTCTAGCTCTCTCTTATCTTGCAAAAAACAGAGCTAATAAGCAAATACAAATAATTTCTATCTCGTTCAGATCAACTCAACTTAATTAAACTTCCAGTCTGAGGAAACATTTATATTAACCCAGATTGACACATCAGGCAGAGAAGAGACTTTTACTGGCTTTAGAATTGTATTTTGAAGGTTAAGTCACAATGGAATTTTTCTGAAGTGTTACCATGTTTCCCCGAAAATAAGACCTAACCAGAAAATAAGCCATTATTTTTTCAGGATGACATGCCCTGAACATAAGGCCTAATGCGTCTTTTGGAGCACAACTTAGTATAAGACCCGGGTTTATTTTTGGGGAAACACAGTAAGTAAAAGCAAATGACCACTGAAATTATGGCATTGCAATGCTAAAGGTAAAATATACCATATGTCAAGTGAAACTAAAGATGTATGAAAGAAAATACATTATTGTTTATGTCTACGCATTTTTCAATAAGTTCCCCAATACTTAGAATTATCTGTGCACTTAAGTTATCTAGGTGAATTTACTTTGGCTCCAATTTTGGTTAAAAAACACTGTATTTTTACAAAGCTAGGCCTAAGCAGCAGTGTTCTCCAGGTGAACTTCTGAGAAAAGATGATTTTGCTGAACCAACTGATACAACTCAACCCTAGTAGCTGATCCGCCCAATCCTTGGTCATTTTTCTTTTCTTTCTTTTTCCCTCCCCCAATCCAATCTGGAATTTTTAATTTGCTTTTTTTAGAAATATCCTTAATGAGGGACAGCTTATGGGAGCAAATTGAAATCTCAAAGGGAGAGATACACATATACATGTGTTTTTATTTATTTATTTGTATTGTTATTTTATTTTTGATGAGGTTGGGAGTAGGTGAGTTGAGCCAAAGAGGGAAAGAGAAAGGAGCTTAAGCCCTGTGCTTGCTTTGTCCACCTGCTCATACCAGTTTCCTAAAGTGTGATCCAGGAGCATAAGGCCCCAAATCTCTAGACACACAGCTACCATTCTCTTCCTCTGCCTCTTCTCCTCTTCTCTGGGAGGGGCCTGTCAGTAGCCATGAGTACTCTTTCCTAGGTAAAACCGTGACAGAGTTGTCCAAGAGGTAAGGCTTTCATGCTAAAAATAACTTGCCATGGTCTTATGCCATGTCCTCAAATACCCCGGTGCTGTTTCTTCTCACCCAGCTTGACTTCTGGCTCTGACTTCTCTCCCCAGCCCTGTGAATTGGCTGTCATGACTTGGCTGTGATCTTGACTCCTTGGCAACAGCTTTTCAAGTGCCAGGCTTAGATGTGGTCTGCCTCACACACTCCTCTCCACTCCGACTTTTCACTCCACACCTCCTGGACTGCTAGCACTCTTGGCCTGGCTTTCTCCTCGAGCAAGAGGAGCCTGCCAGTAAGGATGTGAACAAAACTAGTCACACATTTCAGTAAGACTAGTCATTCCATTTCTAGAGAAACATCATCAAAAGAACCTAATGTTGATTTTAAACAGGTGTACAGAAAACAGGATGCATAAACAAAGAAAATATATTCCAAGAAAATTAATTTTTAAAAAGGGAGCTATAAAACAAAGTTGTTTACCCAAAGTGCTGGCTTTTAATTTTGAATTCACAGTTGGGTTTTTGTTAAAAGTGGAAATAGTGATAATTAAAAACAGCTATACAAATATGTATCCTAAATAAAATAAAGATTGTTTACTAAGGCTTAACAAAGAATTATACATTTAAATTATTTTATCTAAATTAATGATGGAATTTCAGAATGTCTATTTGTATTAAAGCATCTCTAAGATTTGACTCATGAAACAAGATCCCAAAGAATAAAATGGAATAAAAATGTCATCATCCCTTGAGAGGTCTAGTCACATGGAACTAGATTTCTATCCTTTGGTGGCCATAAAAATACTCAGCATTCTACATCAAAATGGCTAGTACTAACCATCAGAGATTATACAAATTTATTTTGAAATGAATTATCAAATGTTCTATCCTTTAATATAGCTCTACATTAAAAATATACCCATCTTAAAAAATTGAGTTACATCTTGCTAGAGCTAACCAAGAAGTTTCCTGCCCCCAAATATATACTCAAAATAAGCAATTGGATTTGGACCTGTTTAATAATGCCAAAATAACTTGTATCTTAAATGAGGCAAAGAAAAATCAAAATGGTCATTCTACATTATTTAAACGAAAATGAGACTGACATTTTTTTGAGTGTTTCAATGAGTGTTTCGGTGACATGGTGATACAATTACAATGAATGTATCATCAAAAACAAACAGAATACACAGTGTGGTGAATTATTGTGCAAGAGTCTGTTACAGCTTAGAATTTCTTCAACAGTGTGATAGTTTATTGAAATAATAGGAGAGATAATTTTATATCTGTAATTTCATGAAAATCTGGTTTATATGGTTTCTGCAGATAAAAAGGGACTCTTACCATTTTAGAAATAGGTCTGTTGGCTTCACTGAGAGGCATTTGCTCTAGAATTTTATTAGTTTCCAAGCAGTTCTATTCATTTTTCAGCAGCCAACCTTTCAGTAAATAATGAGGAAAATTCTGATTTCTCCTGTTCTGTTTTGATGTGTACATTTTCCCTGATTTTTATGTGTCCTCCAACTCTTAATTTTTTTCTTGGCTGAATTATATTAACGTTACATGGAAACAACTACTGTGAAGAGAGAAATTCTATCAAAAAGTGATTGCATTTATGATGACCTCCCTCTTGTTCTGTGTTCTGCGGAGGGAAAAATAATAACTTTCTGTTTGGGGTGAAATGACGGTAGTTTGGTTCTTGAGATAACACAGTTTATCGTTTAAATGGAATGCTTAGTGGTGGTTGAAAAATTGTCATTTAAAAATGTATAATATGTTTTCTCAATTTTTTAAAGGCCCTCTCTTTTCCTGTATTTCTCTCATCTTTGCCAACCATTTCCCATAATTTATGTAGTGGAACTTACTCCCGGAAAACGACTCTCCTGATCCCCTGAAATTTGAAAAAACATTTTTTTTTTTTAAATCTAGATGTCTGAATGTGACAAATGCACATCAGTTACATCATGGTTTCTTTCTGGTGATTTAAATGTTTTCTGCATAGTTAATCTATGAAACACTAACATTGTAATGAAAACTGCTAAGTAACTCTTACACATTCAATAAAATGCCTGAGACCAGATGGAATAATGTTCTAAATTATTATCCACACTAAATATTTTATCATGGTGCCATCCATTAGGAGAGCTTGTTTTCCTATCTTCAGCCCAGCTCTAAGGTACAAAGAAGTTGAAGCACTGACAAGTATTACTTCCTTTTTATACTATGGGCTGCCAAACAGGATTCTACAGCAAGCATGGTATCCTAAATGGCTGGGCGTGACTGTCTCCACTCTCTCAATTCTCTACACATTCTAAATTCACTAGTCAGCAGGCACATTCTCCCTCACTTTGTGTTCAATTTCAGTTAGTAAAAGGTTTCAAGGTTCCTGATGTATCATGTCATAAGCCTTAGTAGTTAGATATGAAAGTTAAGGACACAGGCAGACCGTTACTTTTATCCTAAAGCACCTGGCCAAAAGAAAGAAGACTGCCACTATGAACAGATAAACTACCAGAGGTTTTCACTGAAAAACCATCCCTTGACTTCTGCTCGGATTTCAAATTCAGTTTATTCAATACACAGGTCTTCTCATTAATGAAATGGCAACTTTTACTGTGGCACACAACACTTTTCTTCCCCTCTGAAAGCTCTTGGAACAGGGAAAGCACCATTTACAGATTTTAAAAAACTTTTGGTTTTTCTTCTGCCTTATTGAAGGGGGCGGGGTGGGGGGAGAGAGGGACAAAGGGGCTGGGCCAGGAATCTCCATTAGAAGCCTATAAAGGCTGGTCCCTACTCTAGTGGCATCCAAGCTACTTAAAATAGCTTTGGAATAAATTGATTTTCTTTTTGTCTTCCCTTTTCTTTCTCTTTTTTTCTTTCTCTTTTGTACTATTTATCAGAAAGTTCACAAATTCTGACAAAACGAACCCCTTCTTGGTGTTTATCAAGTTTATATCCAGGGGGCAGACCCACTCAATTAACCCTCAAGGCCTAGCCATCTTACCTTCTGATTAACTTCGTTTTGAATTAATTTGTTTTGAATTAATTTACATTCAGTAGGGATAAAGCACATAGTCTGTGAGCAATATAGGAAATTTAATTCCCTTGGAAACATAGACTCTTAAGTTAGGTAGAGAAGACTACATTCTTATAAATGCACCCCAGGTTTCACTGCTAAGTGGGAGGTTAAGTAAGCTGCATGGTTGTTTATTTCTGCTTCCAGGATCTGAATGTGTCTCCATCCTCCCTCATTTATCAGTGCGTATATTTCCAAAAATTCATCTTTCAATAGGAATGTGCATTGCTTACTTAGGTAGTATTCAAAATATTTTTTAAAGAGTTGTTTTCTAATTTATTCTGAAATCTCCCTTGGGGTGATCAACTTGGCTTGTCGGGAACTTGATCTGTTTAGGTACTGAAATTCCCATGTCTCAGGAACTCCCTTAGTCGCAGGCAAAAATAGGACAGTGGTCACCCGCTCCCTCATTTCCCTTTTTGACTTTCATGATTGTCTGTTTAAGTGATATTGTAGCTCTAAAGCTAAGCCCATTTAAGCTAAAGCAGAAATCAATTGGCAGATCTGTCAGTAGCGGTTCCTGAAGTGTTGTCCTCAGAGTACCAGTAGCAGCGACACTTGGGTACTTGTTAGAAATGCATATACCCAGGCCCCAAGCCATACCTAGGAATCATAAACTCTGGAGTCCAAAGTCTGTGCTTTATCAAACCCCCAGGGTGAGTGTGATGGTTATGGAAATTTTAGAACCACTAGTTTCCAGGAACAGGATTATTTCGGATTCACAAGTTTCCAACATCTTGGCCCCATCATTGTTGGATGTGGGGAGAGCCAAAAGACCATAGAGAAAACAGAATGAAAGAAGCAAGAGTTTTAAAAATTATAAGGCAAAAATGATTAAGGGTGAAAAGTTGGGTTAGCAAGTCAGAGATTTGCTATTTATATTACTATGCCAGTTTCAGTCTAGTGCCTTTCGAGGATAAGACCTCAACTTTTCAAAGAAGGGCAAATGTCTAACAGAACAAATGTTTTAACAGCAGCCTCTGTGTTTAACAATTACCAAATATAAGGCAAGTTTTGTTCCAGTTGTGTTACAGAGTGAGTGTGTGTGTGTATGTATACATAATACAGAGGGTGCCAAAAAATTGTATACATATTTTAAGAAGGAAAAACACTATATTAATTGTAATATTCAATATATACTTATAACAAAAGATTAATACAAGCCACGTTTGACTTCTGCAATTACAAGAGGTGTTCAAAGCGGTTACCATCAGCATCTAGACACTTCTGAGTATGGTGAACTACTGGTTGAGCATAGATATAATAACATATCTTAAATGTGTATACATTTTTTTTTGCACCCCTGGTTTGTGTGTGTGTGTGTGTGTCTGTGTGTGTGTGTGTCTGTGTGTGTGTGTATTATACTATAGAAGTAGGGAATAAAATCCCCATTGACTTTCAGAAACTACTTGGAAGGCTCCAATGTGATAAGACATTAGAGACTGCTGAGGTAACTGTTACCAACCAAGAATATCACCGGGGTATTAAGTTATGAACCTTACACATAGCTGACGAGACATACCAAGTCTTCTGCCCTGGAATGACTCTCTTCCTGTGAACTTGAAAGAAAGGAACGAGGGCAAATTATCTGGTTAAAAACAAAGACTAGCTGTCATCAGTGTATCTCTCCTTAAAATAGAAACCTTACCGTCTGAGGGACAACCTAAGCACACACACCCACACACACACACACACACACACACACACACCACTTGCTAAAAATTTAAAATTTGGAAATTTTACATAAAACTTTTTGGCTTTTATCAAAATAATCATCAAAGCATCTGGTAAAAGTGGACCTGTATGTCTAAAATGACAGGAACGGCTCAGGGTGGTATAATGTACTACTTTTGTGTGTTCTTTAGTATAGGACAGAATATTCCACTCGATTATAAAAGTACAGTGGATGACTTTGCATGGCACAAAGTAGTAGAAGTGTGATAAATCAGTTTGCAGTACGACCTATTTTTCTGATGTTTTCTAGTGATGCTATCTCCTCTTCACCCTCCTCAAAGAGAGCAAATACAGGTTCCTTTCACTGCCATTACGTTAGAGCCCTACCACTCTTTAGTATACAAACTATATCATGTTTATTTCTTCACCTCCAGAGATCAGCACAGGGTCTGACAAAGGAGAGTTCAATCAATCCCACCCCAAAAGTTTCAGGGCCACGACAAGACTACAAATTGAGACCATATGCCATACAGCTAAATATTTACACGTTATAGATCAAGCTTCACCTAGGAGCCCCACAGCCTGGGGATTGCCCTTGTGACCTGCAGGATAAGGAATCTACTCTCCTGAGTCCTACCAAGTGGTACCACAGATCTGCAGAGACAGGACAGAAGCTGTTCCCGAAGTCAGGACGTTGGGTGATGACTGGACCCACCTACATCAGGTAGCCTGCTGGAGAAGGTATTCTTTCTCCCCAACCTCATTTTGTGGATTCAGAATTCCCAGGCAGTTGGAAGCCCTTCCTATACCATCATAGCAGAGGGGAGGGAGTGAATGTTTTGGGGGGAACTTTGCTTAAACATATAGTTTAGTGATTTGAGGTAGTTGAGTTTAAACCAACCAATCTCCTCCGGTTTCCGTACAGAGGCTGTGATCTCCTCCCTCCTCTCGGCACACCTAGCCACACATGCACACACATGTGGTATATACACACGCACAGACACACATAGACACACACACAATCACAAAGATATAGACACACAAGCTTGTGAACTCTCAGACTCTATACTCTGGACTTTGGGGCACCCAGTTCAGCTCTCACTTCCTTTTCTACATTTCCCATTCACTCAATGGGTTATCACTCTCTACAAGATATACAAACTCTTTTACAAAATCAAAAGACACAAAACAGACTTTAATTTCAGTGGCTTGTGATATGTGGAATCCTCTAAAGTACAGAGTTCAATGCTTAGACTTGCCTGGGTCTAAGAGTGGGATATTGTGCTCAATAAACATTGGTTAAATTAAATAAAATCCATGGGGGAAAAAAACGCCAGTAATAATTTCTAAAAACTTGTTTTTGGGGGTTTTTTTTGTTTTTTTTTTTTGGTCATGAAGCACCCTTTTATACTTCAGAGTGTCAGCATATTTAAGAGGAAGCAGCTGTTTTACTCACTTGTTAGCAAGACTGTGTGAGACAAATTCACACAGGGAAGAAGGAAATAAATAGTATATAAATCTGAGTCTTCAATTTACAGGAAAACATTATGAGCATCACTGGGTCATAATATTAATTCCTGTTACCGAGGAGAAAACTTAAATAACTCAGCTCTGGTTCTCCCACTTGGGTTATGAGGTCTGTATCTAGGAGAACAAATTTTTCACCCAGACCATGTCATTTGCCTGCTCTTTTTTATTATCTGGAATTCAAATTGTTGGTATTTTCAGGAATCTTTTTTTATGCTTTGTGGATTTTTTTGTATCTACAGTATTTTTATACAAGGATGAGAACCACAAATGGGCCACTCTGAGTACTGTCAAGTTGCCTTTCATTCTCAACTAAATCCTCATTCCACAAAGTATTAGCAGTCTGTTTTGAAGCCAAAGCCAAATTGTGACAGTTACAATAATGAATATTTGCTGCTGGGCACTGGTAAACAGCACAGAAATGCAAACCCAAATCATCTCAAACCTTTCTTTTCCCACTGAACTGCACCCATTATTTTTAGCTCCCTCTCACATGTATTGTTCCTAGAGGGTCATTCGTTGAATAGTGCAAAGAAATTTGAATTTGCCTTTGGGAAATATTAAGAAAAATGAATTATTATTCTAGTTGTTCATCTTTAAAGTAAAAAAAAAGAAAGAAAGAAAAAGATGCAGTAAGGAAGGTCTGTGGTTTACTCTTACCATTTGCTCAAAAGGTTATTTGGGAGTGGTAGTTTTTCTTTTCTCCCCTCTTCCTACATGGATTCCAGTAACTTAATACTTTAGCATAAAAACAGATGATTGGATGTACATGATGGACTGTGGCTCAGGCCATGTGTAGTCTCTTTTAAAGTCAAATTTTTAGGATGCTATCTTCAAACATGAATAATAAATCATAACCAATGTGAATTAACTGAAGGGGAGGTAGTCAATTCTTTCATGAAAAAACAAAATTTTAGCACTAGAAAATAAATGAAGATCATGTGCTTCTGAGTCAGACTGAGATCAAATCATTGAGCTACAGCTGGAAGTTCTGGATTTGGGCAAGTTCCCAAATCTCTCTAGACCTCAATTTCTTCTCTAGGTGGGGATAAAAAATGGTATGCCCCTCTTAGGTTTCCGTGAGGATTGAATGAGTTAGTACTTATAAATGCTTTAAAAGTGCTTCCACAAGCATTATCTGTAATTGTTCTTCTATTCATTCATTCATTCATTCATTCATTCATTCAATACATCTTTATGGAGTGCCTTTTTCATGCCAAGTATAAATGCAAGGATATAGCAATGAATAAAACTTATTAAGGATTAAGTTTATTATTTTTATTTCAAGTCATTATGGGATGTATCATAAAGCACTTTAGTATATGATGGATATTTATTGGCTTTGTCATTCTTAGTGGCTTAATATAGAAACTAGCACAAAATAGCTGCTTAATAAATGCTGATGGAATGAAATTTAAACACATAAGTCATTGCAATGTAGGATAAGAAGCACTGGATTCGGAATTGGGAGATGCAATGTCAAGTCCCAGTTTCTCCCCTAGAGCACTATGTGACCTTGACAGATTTACTGAAATTTCTTAATCTAAAAACCAAGAAAACTATACTATAGCTTCTGACTGTGTTCTAAGATCCCTTCTGACTATGATTCTACAAAGTAAGTAAAATGATGCACTATTAGTTGACTGATTATAATTCTATTTTTTAATGTTAATGAACTTTTAATTTTAGAATAGATTTTCAGAAAAGTTGCAAGAATATTAGAGGGTTCCTGTATACCCTGTACCCAGTTTCCCTTATTATCAACATGTTGCATTCCTAGTTCATTTGCCAAAACTAATGAACCAATATTGATATATTATTATTAAATAAAGTCCATACTCTATTCAGATTTCTTAAGTTTTTATGTAATGTACTTTTTTTTTTCCTTTTCTTTTTTTCTTTTTTTGCCCCAGGATCCCAACCAGAAGACCACATTATGTTTAGTCATCATGTCAACTTAAACGCTTCTGGACTATGACAGTTTCTCAGACTTCCTTGTTTTGTTGATCTTGACAGTTTTGAGGACTATTGGGCAGGAATTTTGTAGAATGTCTTTAAGTTTAGGTTTGTTTTTTGCTTTTCTCATGGTAATACAGGAGTTAAGAGTTTGGGGGAGGAAGGTCACAGAGGTAATTCTCATCCCATCATATTGAGTATATGCTTTTAACATGATCACTGATTTAAGATTCAATTTGAATGAGTGGATAAGAATTATATATAATTGGTAATTTAATATATCATATTAAGGAAAATCTCTGCTATATATCATTTTTTATTGAATTATAAAACAGTTGGTTCTCTTTGAATATGGCTTAATCTTAAAATATATTTACCTTATTTTTTTAAATTATTTTAAGAAGTCCTCTTCACTAGTTATAAATGAAATGTAAGTGAAAAATCCATGTCTGGTTACAAATTGATAGTAACCCTACCCTTATGGACTCAAGATCTATGTATTAAATTTAAGATAAAAAATATAACTGGTTGCATTACTTCCAGATTTACTGCAAATGACAATAACAGATCTGTGCTCAGCTATGTTGTCTAAAGGATGCAACAAAATAGAAACATTGGAAGTTAAGCGTTTTGATGCTAATTCCCCTAAGTCTGTCTCATGCAAGGGACTTGCCTTAAGAAATGTTAATACTTCACTAAGCCCTAGGCATAGAGAATCTGGTATCTCTAATCTCATGGCATCTTTGGTATAAATGTACATTATCCTCTGGCATTAGGAAAGACACTAATGCAGCTGTCACAAGAATTGGAAGATTCATGGTTTTCTTTAGTCTGTACTTTTGTTATGAATGTCACTGTAAATAGGGAAGTTGGTTTAGGATTGCGATGTAGTCAGGTCAAGACAAAATAAACATGGCCAACTCAGGAAAATTTGTTAGAAGGAGGGTATTATTAGGAATATCTTTATTTAGATTTAAATGTAATAATACCCACCATGTCACATTCTAGCTCCAGCATGTGGCCACACTGAGTTCTAGTATCTCTATATTTACAGTTGTCACTCCACAAAGAGCTGATCACAATAAAAATTTAATGGTTTTAGCTCACTGGTGTTTGTGACCTGACTGTGGTGAGTCACTATCATGGCCAGTGGTATCATTCACATTTTGTTTTGCAAAATCCCTAATTTCTTCATTCCATGGAGCATTTTTCCCTGGCTTACCACATAGTACTTGTGTGACCTTGGGAAATTTCCTTAAATTCTGTAATTTACTCATTTGCACAAGTTTGTGTGACGGTTAAATGAAATTATGTGTATAAAATGCTTAGCAAATTAACTAGCTGTTTGTTATTTATTCACAGATATACGCATGCTTTCAAAAAATCATTTCTGGTTTGTTAGGCGTAATGAACAGCTAGTACACTATCTTAAAGTAGGCATTGTGTTTTAGGCCATATCTAGCTTCTCAGAAATATTTTCTGGCTATTACCTGATATTTCAGTTTTAATCAGGTACCTTATTAGACAAGTAAAAACTAATCAAGAAATGGACCTCTCAGTGTTCAAAGGAATAAATTAATTTTGATGGAAAAATTGGTGTGTTACAGTAATTTCATTTATTTTCCTCTCGCCATGAGAGACTGTTTTGTTGTTGTTGTTATTTGTGTTTTTTGGGGTTTTTTTTAACATGGTTGGCAGAGACTCTCCATGGCACTGAAGGAAGGAAACTTACTTGATGATTTTAGAAGCTAAAAGAAGTGATTAAAAGAGTGTGAAGTGTCAGGCAAAGGAAATAAGATCCAGATGAACAGTTTTATATAACAGCCCTCAACACAGACTTCATTTCTCTTCTTATTGACTAGTGTTTCTGATGCCATTTTTGGGAAAGAAGCCATAATCAATCTCTCCTATATTTCCACCTCTTTATCAGGATCAAAGAAGATATCCAAGTTAAAAGACATCCTATAACTGTAATCAACTCTTGGTAGTATGAGCTTTACAAGAAGTAAGCATTTATAAGGACGACATTTCATTGAAGGCAGACTACAGTCCTTGATTGTCACCACCCAATCCATTTATCATGGACTTTTCAGTGTGGCATTAGGTAGTGACCACAGCAGCATGTGGAATGAGAAACAGTTGCAAGAACAGCTGTAGCGGGACAAACAGCATATGCATATTGTCAATAGGAGGTTAAGAACCAGCCAGCCAGGAGGCAGGATAAGTAGTATAAGAGTAGAAATGGATATGAGCGTAGAGCTCATTTACAGCTTGTTGTTGGATATGTAAACATTACTAACATCACGGTAATTGGCATATTTGAAATGAGAGCTGTGTCTACCCAAGTGAAGTTAGGACAAGGTAGTTTCGCTTCAGAGGTTGACCTCTCCAGATTAAGATCCGACTTTGGAGCCAGAGGGTTGTAGGGTTATAATGTATCAGCACTTTCCTGGTCATCAAGCTCTTGAAACCATTTGACATTAACATGGTGGGACCAGTCTGTGAATTCCTTGTAAGGAGTGGCCATTGAATACTATGTCACAAACTCCCAGAACACAGTCTGGTATAGAATATGCATTTAATAAATATGCCATACTAGAATATCTTTTATTTGTATATTGATGATTTTTGTACCTGGTTTTGAATATACAACTCTTTGTAAATAGGGCCATGATTTTCTAAACTATTGATCTGGACAAAGCAATATATCATCAGGATTCCAATCTTCTTTCTTTTGTACAAGTATATACAAAAGGATCAGTACTTTTTCTTTTTTTAAATTAAAGAATTGTAGAAGGAAAATAGAAAGACAAGTCGTAAATGAAAAAAATATCTTAAAAGTATTTATCTTCTAATTTATTATTTTAAAAGTCATCTGTGTAGAAATGTATGTATACAAAGTATAATACATTGAAAAGATTATTTTACTAAGACCATATGTTAACAAGAGAAAGTTTTGGGTATATTTATTTACCCCATAGAAAAAAATGTAAAGTGTATTTGTATATTTTCAAGTATGGTCTGAGTGTTTTATATCAATATACGAAACTACATGTGGTCATCTATATAAATTTCCTCATGAAGTGATTGATTCACAGTTGACAAGCAGCAATTGCTACCTACTCTTAACGTTATTAGCAAATTGTATTATTAGTGATGCATGTACAAATAGGGAAAGCTAATACCACTGTTTTTCCCTATGTGATTTTGAATGCAGACAGTACCACAGGGACACCAGCAATATCAACAACCTCGGTGGAAATTCGCAAAAGCAGCATTATGACAACTGAGATCACCTCTAAAGTGGACAAAAGCCCCACAACAGCCAGTGGCAATAGCTCGTGTCCTTCCACAGAAACTGAGGAAGAAAAGGCAAAACGGCTTCTTTACTGTTCGCTATGCAAGGTTGCTGTCAACTCTGCCTCGCAGCTGGAGGCACACAACAGTGGTGAGATACAGCAATTTCTTTTCTGTCTCAACAGCTCTGCAATTATGTTCCTCTGAATAGATTAGATCTTTTGCATCAGGGAACAAAGAGGTGGCAAAAACTGGTAATTTTTACATAGGATTCATTAACCATTGAAAAATAAAAATGACATGCAACGTGTCATTTACATGGGGTAAGGGAGGATTTCCAGAGTGCCTGTGCTGTGGTGTGTGTGTGTGTGTGTGTGTGTGTGTGTGTGTGTGTGTGTGTTGATGTGTTATTAAACATTAGAAGATAAAATAAAATATAATTCTAAGTATAAGCTTTGCATTTATTTGATTTTTAGATTGCTAAATACTTCCATGCATTTTCTTCTAAATGAAGTTTTCTAAAGTTGTACCAATAATATAGTTGCAAAATTTGGTTGCGTGACTCCATGTATTTTTGGTTAAAACCTCCTTATTGCATTTTTTATGGCAAGTAATATTGTTCGGGGTAGATCTCTATGACCTGGACAATTAAACCCAAGAAAGTGCTTGTTATGGGCAGTCGTTGAGGTATGATCTTTACATGTAATAATTTATTTACTCTTTCTGACAACCTCAAGGTACTATCCCTCTTATTTGATTGGGGCTCAGAGAAAGCACATGGTAACTTAAGTGACTGAGCCATGATTCAAACCCAAGTTTTGCTCATGTAAACACTAAACTTTAATATAGCATAACAGAAAATACTGATAAGCAAGGATGAAATGCTTTCCCAATATATTTTGAGATCATCCACCTGTTCTATATCAAGATATTATATATATTTAGATCTATACTTATCTATCATCTATCTATATATCTATATCTATATGTATCTATAGAAATATATATATAGATATAGATATAGATGTAGAGAGAGAGAGAGATAAATAATAGTTTATTTGTTTGTTTTGTTTGTTTATGTCCTGCCTGAGATTTTAGCCAGCCCTTTGGCCCAAGATCAGCTTTTCTCTAAAAGACTGGGTTCATCGCCAGGACTCTGTCAGCAGTTACAATAGTAAAAGAATCATTTGTGAATTATATCCTAAGTGAACATTACAGCTGTATGTTGACTGAGTCATTGACCAATCATTGTGCTGCACTAGTAATGTTCAGGTATTGACTTCAAGACTCTAAGGGAGTAATTGCAGGTGGAGAACAATCCCTTCAGCACATACCTTCCTCCTACACACAACGTTTGTTATAGTCAGCGAGAGGTCATGAGTTCAGGGGCTGAGAAACACAGACAAACATCTGGCCCCAAGTCAGAATCTATACCATGCAGAGCCGTCTCGTGTTTACTCATACAAATACATTCTTCCTGGATGTAAGATAATTGGGGGAGCATAAACATCACGGAAAGTCCATTTATTTCTCAAGAATTCTTGATCTTTTTGCATAGTGACTGAGAAACACATTCATGGGGGGTAGGGAAGGGCACAGACCATACGCTTTGAGGTTAGAGTTAATTATTAAGAATTTGGATATCCTTCCTGAATTATTGTCAGAAACATCTAATTAAGAAGCAAAGAGGAATTGCTTACTTGATTATATCACGTCAGGTCAACATTTTTCGTATTAGAAGTCTATGGTCTTCATCTCTGCTTTGTGTGTCAGAATTACCCATGGAGCTTTAAAAAACATATTCACCCATGATGCTTTAAAAATGTATATATTCATATATTTTATATGAATATAAAATATGTCCATATATTATACAAATGTATTTACATTTATTTAAATATATTTTAAATATAAACATACATTTCTACATATAAATATATATTTCCTATATCGAAGCATTCTAATTTATTATATATCCAGCATCTGGGAAGCTATAGTGTTTGGAAAATTTTTTAAAAGTTCACAAGTGTTGTATAGTCAGAGCTGAAAAGTACTATAACCATCTCATCTGACAGTTTGGTGGTAAATGTAGTTGTCACCCTTATTTACTTGAATCCCTTTATAGGGGTGTCCCTTTCAACCCTTCAGTTAGTCAGGGGACTGCATCCACTCCCCTTCCCTCAAAGCTGTTGCATGGGTTTCCTTACCCCTGTATTTCCCTTCCCGTGTCAGAGATCTTTTTCCAGGGTCCAGGGGTCCAGCTGATTTTAGGCCTCACCCTAGACTTGCAGGAGCCAACTGTGCCAGAACTGGAGATGGCAAAGGAGGAAGAAAAGACATACAAGCAGGGTATCCTGGACCCTCTTCGTGCACCATTTTTGAGCTCCAGATTCAGTTGTGGTATGTGTAACTGCAGCAGTGTTGGGAGGCTTGTTGGGTCTGGGACTTCCTCTCAGTGTAGATGAAGGTGAATGCAGTCCTTCCTGTATCCAGATACTGCCACGTGTGCACTGGCGACCTGCATCTGTCCCTTAGGGTCTGGTATGGGGACACCATGGGGTGTGTGTAAAAGAGAAAGGTTCTAGATCATGCTCACTTTCCTGTCACAAATAGGAATAGTAGTTGCAGGATTAGTCCAGGAGCCCTCAGAAGCAGACTCTGAGATAAAGATTTGAGGACCAATAGCTTTTAGGGGACATGAAGGAAACCAGTTAGTGGTGTGGGAAAAGGAAGGGAAGACAGTCAGGGAAGGGTGCATCATGTAGCCAGTTACCAACGGGGGCAACTGGAGCTCACCAAACCAAACCCATACACCGCACGGCTCACACTCTGTTTCACATTTTAAACATAGAAACTTCAAGTGTTCACATAAAATGACAGAACTGAATGAATTCAAATATTGTTTCTTCATCTTCACAATCACTGTGCTACCATTGCTTTTTTAATAATCTATTGTCTACATTAAAAAATATATAGTACCACAGGGGTTGAATGCATGAAATGCAGCCTTTGTAGGCTCCAAGGATTTCGAAATGTTAGGAACTTACTAATGAAACAAAAGCTTATACCAAATTCATGTGTGTCAGGGGCTGACTGTATAATGGAGAGTTCTACAGATTAATGCCCATGTTTCATATGATTTGTATTATGGGATAAGTAATAAAATGTGCTAATTTAATCTATATGAAATCTTTACAGCAACCACATCAATTATTTAGAATTTAGACCAACAAAATATTTTTAGGGAGCAGTCCTTTGTCACTGACATTTAGAGTTGCCAGCTAGTGGAAAGCAGATTCCCTTTTTGAAATCCGTTTGTTTTCTAGTTCTCTGTTGTGTATGCCCTTATGACCTGCACTCAGAACAGACCACCCTTACTGCCCCCTACACTTACCCGCACCCCTCCAATATAACTCTAAAGGACTTCTCTGCTTTCTTCTAAGCCAGATACATATTAGGAAACCGCTATTAAGATTGGACTGTGTTTTCCAGGGAACTAGGTTTAAATGCCAATTCTGATCAGAAGCAACCAGGATGCAGGGTGGGGAGATATGTTATTTGCATCCAAATTGTAATTCGAAGTATATTTTCCCCCTTTAGAAACACATTATATATATATACACATATACATATATATATGTGTGTGTGTATATATATATATATATATATATATATATATATATATATATATATATATAAAATAAGGCCTGTATCACTGAGTTAAATTATGCATTCATGGTCTGCTCATGGGAAGCTAATGACCTTTCAAAACACGTTTTCCTTTTAACCTTGGAAAATGCATTCTTAATCATAAATAAATTTTGGGAATACAACTTCCCTTAAACACTGCTTGCGGTATTGTTCAGTAGAATGAACTAGAATGGACTAGAAGTGATCAGACCTAGTTTTTACCTCACATCTACAGAAAGCTTTTCTATGTAAATCTGTGTGAGTCAATTGTCCTCTTTGGGCTTCTCTCTCTCTCTCTCTCTCTCTCATAGAGTTAAGAGGCCATATGGCACACTTTAAGGATCAAATATTGTGGCATAATTATTAGTAAAACCACAGCTGCTGCTACCATTATTCAGAGATGAAGTGTATCTCATTTTCTTTCTCTCTCTCCCTCTTTTTTTTTTCCCACAAATGTGTAACCATTCAAAGTTGCAGTTAATTGACTTACATTCCATAACATTAGAATACAGGATTTGCAGAGGCATTCCTACCTTGCATTTTTCGAATTTGGGAAGAGAAGTAGCTCTCCTGAGTTTGCTAACAGGATTGAAAAAACGGCGTAAGCGTGGTTTAAACTCCTTAAGAGAATGTAATCTTTTTAAGAGAACGTATTCTTTTTAAGAGATCTGAAAGTCCTCTTTTATTGTATGTTATAGACACAGACATTACAAAAGATATGTTTTGTCTTTTTGTTTTAAAAAAATCCTCCCAAAACAGCCTATTAGGTAATGCTTTGCTTAGCTACTTTTGATGATTTTTCTCTATATAATTGAAAAAACAAACAACAAAAAAAAAAACTTTGAAATGTTTTTAGTTAACATTCATTACTAATTTGGGCAGATTTTTCTGGTATTGACTTCACGTGGTAACATTGGCTAGTTTCCACTAAGCTCATTCCAACTTTTCTGTCTCTAGACAAAGCTTATTCTATCCCTCATTAATTTTAATATACAGAAATCACAGTTATCAAAGGATGACCTTTACTAAATTTTACAACACTTAGCAATTTCTAAATTTTTGCCAAACAAGAACAACATTGTTAAGAAGGACAAAATTGACTAAAATTTACTGAGTCCTTAAAACAATAAATGCATTTAATACAACATTTCAATGGAGCAGATAATTTCCTTTTTTGTAGCCAAGGACATTGAGGCAAAAGGAAATCTAAACCCCACAGCTAATGAGAGCACATTCTGACTTACACTGTTCCAGAGCCTGAGCTCACAACTCTCTTTACAAATATTCGTTTGTTGAATTTTATTAATATCTAATACTTCAGCTAATCTTCACTGATCATCTATTATGTGTTGGGCACTGACAATACAAATATGAACAAAACTTGGGAGTTGCCTTCAAGAAGCCCATGTCTAGTTTGTTCCTCTCTATTCAGGATTAGAATATGTAAAGACGTGTTGCATCAAGAGATCTGCCATTTCACATTTCAAGTGAAAAACTCATTTCAGCCAGTCAGCTGCAGCGGCCAGTGTTCAGATCCTTATTGTTATTAAGGCTCAAAGATATCTTCCACTCTTGTTCAGCATTTTCTATGATAATGGTAAGACTTCCGTTTGATTAAAAATAAAGATAGAGACTCTCCTATCACAATTCTACTATTATGTCTTCTTTAAACTTTTTACAGATGATTTAAAAAAAAAAAAAAAATCAGCCTCATACCTCCTGTTTCCCACATGCCCAGGTAAGGCATATTTGAGTACTAGAGTTATACTATCTAGTATGGTAACCACCAGCCTCCTCAGGTGACTATTAAATTTAAATTAATTACAAATTCAGTTTCATGGTTGCAGTAGCCTCATTTCAAGTGTTCAAGAGCCACATATAACTAATAGCCACCATAGTGGACTGTACAGAAAGGGAACATTTCCGTTACCACAGAAGTTTCTATCAGTATACTAGCGCTATAATTCATAAATACTGCTTGGAGGATTGTGATATGTAGTATATGACCTAATAAGAAGAATTGTTGCAGACCTGTGAGCACTCAAGGTTAGTGACATCGGAGTGACTGGAAAGTAGAGTCAAGGTGAATTTTCTTGCTTTGTACTTTTATATGACTTTTACATGAAAAGTGGTTTCATGTTCAAACCTGGTGGAATGTTCAACCAATATTATTTTTCCTACTCATGTCTAATATACAGTCATTGATTGATGTTTAGAATATATCAGGAAATTTACACCTGAAAAGGTGTCACTACTGAGGACATGCAGCTTTTCACTTTAAATGCTCTTTGAATTTTCTACTAAAAGCATGTTTTACTTTCATCAAAAATAATTTTAAAAATTAAAGATAAACCTAGTTTACACAAAAAGTAAAGAAAAACACAGCATTTATAAATCACTAAGACAGCATCATATCTGTTCTGTCATACTATGGAAGTGTGTCTAATTTGTCCATTTATTGATTCTTTAGTGTTTATTGTGTGAAGACCTTTTTGCTATGCTTTCTTGGGTAATGGAGATAAAAGCAATGTGGCATTTTCCCAGGCGCTTAGGGCCGTGTTTTAAGGAAATGAGACGTGTGTACCTAAAGAGTGTTAATACATGTAGAAAGCGGTACAGGAAAGCCTCAGTGTTCCCTATAGTCAGTTATTATGGGTAAACGAGGCTTTCTGGATGCCTTGCAGTTCTCCTCACATACTGGCATTTCAGAGGTTACTGCTATTTCAGTCCCATGTGTTTATCTCCCATCAGACACAGCCTGTGCTGTGCCCATTGGGTCCCTGAGCCTACAGAGTTCTTTCCTGGGGTTCTTTTGTTCACCAAGTCCATCCTACTGGCAGTGCTCTGTGTAGCTTGTCTTCCATCCCATCTCAACTTCATAGCTTTTCATCTGGGGCCATTTCTGATGCTAAAAGCAAATTTCTCTTTTCCTCTGTTTTAGATTTCTTGTCTTCCTTATCTCTTTTTTCACCTCTGCAAATTGGACTTTAAATATATTACTGGTGGAATCAGCAAATTACTTTCAACCAGAAAGCTAACAGAAATAATACAGTATTTTTTACTCCTTTGAGGCATTACTTGGTTACCTGATATCATAGATGTTGTTTTGGGTGCTTAATGTTTGTTGATATGCTGATAAAGTTTTTATCTCTAAGACAAAATGCAAATATGATTAACATGAAAAATACATATTATATTGGAGGTCAGGGTACTAAAGGGTTAATTTGACATTTGGAGGATAAAAAGAAATATAACATGGAGGCTTTTGATGCCAATTATACAGTTCAGGTGTATAGATTCAAGAGAACTCTTCTTCCGTAGGGCACACCAGAGTTGGAATATAATGCCATTATATCAAATGTCATAAATAAGCACATCAAAAAAACACCTTTGTAGTTTGCTCTTTGTATGGAGACTGACCACTTTCCTGCCCCTTTGTCTATAAGCTGAATCATCCAAACTTGTCAATGAGAAGGTAACTAAATAACTGCTGGCAGTTGCATGGGTTTGTTAAGAGTCTAGTCTAACACTACTAAATATAATTTTATAGGTATCAGGAAAATTGAATTTTAAGGTGTTGAAATTTATTTTATAGAGGGGCAAATTTTGCAGACTGTACCAGGACACATTTCCCTATAAAATGAATTCCTCTGTAATGTTTAGCAAGTAGTTAGGCAGCTTGAATAAAGCAACTTAAAAATAGTCATATTCTTGTCCCTATAATACCCCTTATGAAAATCTATCCTAAGGAAACAACCAAATATGGGATAAAAGATTTAACGAGTGGGATGTTCATTATAACCTAATTATGTAGGAAGAAAAAGGAAACAATACAAATGTCTAATATTAAACACATGGTTAAATATACCACATCTATATATTGTAAGCCTGTGCTGTCATTAAAAATTCATGTATATTTCTAAATGTATATGTAATTCCATGGGACTTTCTATACAAAGTCACTTTAAGTTATCCAAACTTTTTTAAAAATATGCAAATAGAAATAAAGGACTGGAACATTATAACTACTATTAATATTTTGATACCTTGCCTTGGTGGAATTATGATTTTTTTTTCATTTTTAAAAAGTGTTTCTCAATTTTTCTGATGACCTAAGGAATGGTTTATTTTATTTTTCAAAGTAATTTGCCAATTTTCTTGCTTACCTGCTTTTCTTTGTACCTAACTGAAGATCCATCTACAAAAAGGGAAGTTGCAAAGATGATGGGAAATAAAAGGAAAGCCTAGCCTCTTTTCACCACCCCCAACATTTTACTTTGATTTTTGCAGATATTAGATAAATAACTATCTGGACCAAGGTCATCAAAAGCAAACAAACAAAAAAGCAAACAGCATTTCTTGAAGCATTATGATTTGCTGAATTAAAACCATGGTTGCAGTATGGTTTCACATTTCAGGAACCATGAAGCATCAAATGAAGGTCAATGTCAGTCTTTTAAAAGTGATAGGAAGAAAATAGTCCATTTAGCTTCTTGCAGATTCTGTCCCGAGGAAGAAGGAATAAAATACAAAAGCAGACTTCTGACTTACCTGCTGTGCAACCACAGAGGACGGCAAGAGCCTCGTGAGATGTTTACACCATGTTGAACCAGAGGTGATCAAAGATGTGATCAAACTGGCCATGACAGAGCCACAGCCTTTCTATCAAGCATCATGTTTCATGGTACTCTGCTGAGCAGAAAGAAACATTGCAAGACCGAGGAAAAAATAAAATAAAAAAAGCTGGGGTGGGGTAGGGGTGGAGCTTTAAAGACTCAAACTAAAATCCAAGTTTTGAAAAGACTGCATTAACAAAATAGAATATGAAAGGTGCTCTGAGAGATTCGTGTGTGACTGGAATTCAGCTGGTTCAGAAGCTCTTAGTGGGCTTCTAGCCAAGTCCCCATAGCTGTAGGAATCTGGTTAGAAATCCTCTGTCTACCTACGAGGAACTTCCAGTAGTACTTGCTTTATAAGCCAGGCAAACAACTTAACCTTTCTGAGTCACAGTTTGTTATCTCTAAAATGGGTATAATAATGGCACCTAACTCATAAAGCAGCAGTGAGCAAGTAAATAATTTTGTACAATATGTGCAATGTTTAAAATGTAAAATAGGTATGAGTTCTCTTAATAACCACTATTTTTATATCATTAATGCACATTTGATCTCTCAAAAATGTAAATGCTTTAAAATTAAGAATAGTCTCTTAATTTTAGCTATACTTGGAGGAAATACAGCCACTGTTGCAGCTTATTCAAGCTTTAAAATCTTTGAAACTGTCTAATAGCTATTTAATTATGACTTCTAATCTGCTACAAAATAGAGGAGGTTATATGGTACAAAAGTTCCACTCTACTTATGATGAATAGTAACCCTAGAATCAAAGCTGTGAGTTGAGGTTTTTCACACAATCTTGCCACATTTCTAACCGTGTGTGTGTGTTTGCATGTAAGGCATGTATGAGTTGGTATGTTTAATTTTCCTATCTTTGCTGTCTTTTGTGGAGAGACTGCTGAAATAATGGTGCTAACAATCTAATGATTTTCTGAGATGTGTATTTCTCAAGTGTTCACAGATATCCCATTTCTACTCTTTCCCTGGGCAGATGACATAGGTGAGACTTAGCTTGCCAAAGATATTATGGGGAGAATTTAATTTTTGAATTGTTGCCTACTGTTTCTAAGCCCCTACTATTGGGGTCAAATCCTTTGAATTATCTCTCATCTCCCTAACTCACCTGACACTTAGTCCTGAGGCAAATCATCTATATCTGGCTTTTTGTCTTCTCTCAGGCAGGATAAACTACTTAAATATTGTTAAATAGGTTAAACAGTTTTCTGGTCTATCCAGATCCCACCTACCAAACACCGACTCCCAATCACAAAGATATTAACTAAAGTGAATCAAGCGTCCCTCAAGAAAGTATGTGTGAGAATTAGTCTCTGATTGACTACTTTTAGGCATTTGTAAGCCAAACTGGCCCCAGGAATGCTTTTCACTTTAATTAGAAGCTGCATGGAAAAAGATATTTTGATAAAATCATCTGTTTGGGTAAAGAAGGTTGAACAACCATCTACACACACACACACACACACACACACGCACGCACGCAAACACAATGTATATATTTCATATATATATATACTTATATATATGTGTGTATATATATACATATGTATATATACATATACATATACATATACATATACATATACATATACATATACATATACATATACATATATATATATCATGTTTCCCTGAAAATAAGACTGGGTCTTATATTAAGGTTTGCTCCAAAAGACACATTAGGGCTTATGTTCAGGGGATGTCACCCTGAAAAAAATCATGCTAGGGCTTATTTTCCGGTTAGGTCTTATTTTCAGGGAAACATGGTATATCTTGCTTCAACTTTTGAACATTCTTTTGACCTACTCTCACTATGCCATCTTCACACAGAGCAGAAAGTGTTCCCATCACTCTCTTGCCAGGTAAGTGGGTGACAGCAAACCTCAGCCAGACTTCACAACCACCACCACAGAGCAGTTCTGTGGCTCTATATTTCAGTCCCTACAATCTTCTCACAGATGTTGACATTTTCCTCTTAATATGTTGCGATATGAATATTTTCATGGCTATACATAACAATATGGTATTCAAAGTAGGGAATCTAAGTTTTAAAAATATGTGTTTTTTATATTGGAATCAGTAATGTTATAATCATTTTGAAAGACCCATGTGGCTATAAGCCTGTTTCATGTATTCATTGCATCTCATTTAAGATGAAAGTGATTGGCACTGATCTAGAGTGCCCCCTCCAATATGTTTTCCTCATTAGTATTCAGTAGTTCTGGGAGGCTGGTCTAAGAATCATAAGCTAAGAATCTTCTTTTATGCTTGCAGAACTGATAAAAATATAATAAATAAATTTAGGATGGAGAAACCACTAAAAAAAGTTTTGAAAACCAGAATGACAGAAAGGACATAAATGATTACAAGAGAAAATTTCATAGCAAAAAAACCACATGACTAAGTGAGAAAAACAAGGAATACTTATCAACTCTGAGAAAACAAAATTGTGAGCAAAATTTTGCGAGAAAACTCCCATTATGAACTTTAGTGATTAAAAAGAAAAATGTTGATAAGTTGAGTTACATTAGTTATGTGTATTAGACAGTCCAAAGATGCTACTGGTTTATTTAAAAGATGTATTTATTTGTAGTGTATCTGCTTAGCCTATGATTCTACCCTCATCTTCTTAGTCATTTGTTTATATCTGAAGTTATGTAGCCAATCAGTGTGGGCTTTACTATTCTAATAGGGCTTTTTTTCAGAGTGATTATAATCTTTATACTATTACTCTTCCTCTTGGAACCTAAAACACATAGCCAGGAAAGCTTGTTTGTATTCTGTTTAGAAACTGGGTATTTAATTAGTGCCACTTCTGTAAACATACTGTGTTGAAAGTGATTACATTTGTTACACATCACTTTCAACTATACCTTTAACAGCTAAATCACTCTTCATCATTTATGTCTTATTAGCATCAAGAGGAAATGAAATTAAGTCACACCCATTTAATTTCATCTCAGGACTCGAGTTGAGTAACTGCACTGATGATGCTTATTTGTAATGTGCACTATTATTTAAAAACATTACAAAGTAAGTAAGTAATGTTATATAAGGGTAGTGAGAGCATACAGTTACAGTCTCCCATGTCATAAGATACTTCAACCATAATCTCTGGAAGAACTGCACTAAAACGAGGCATCACGTTTTGTTATTGTATTGTTTATTGAAGGTATATGCTAGCTAAGATGTTTCCCCTCTTTTTCCTTTCTCTTTTTCTAAATATTCCTGGCAGGTACTAAGCACAAAACCATGCTAGAAGCCCGGAATGGAAGTGGGACTATCAAAGCCTTTCCTAGGGCAGGGGTGAAAGGTAAAGGACCACTTAATAAGGGAAATACGGGCCTGCAGAACAAAACATTTCACTGTGAAATCTGTGATGTGCACGTCAACTCGGAAACACAACTTAAACAGGTAGGTGGCACATACTGTAGAAATGAAAACGGAACACCCTGATGAGCAGGATGTCTGTGCTTCCTTTATTCCCTTTCTTTCTATGTTTCCTCCCATTACCCATTCATCCATCCATCCACTTACTTTCTATTCACTGTCCTTATTCATTTATGCTTATTTTAGTTGCTGAGGAAATACTGTAATATAATGGCTTCTCAGACCTTTCAGAAATGATCTGAAGTGAATGTGTACTATTCTTATAAATGAAGAGGGGGAGGAAAAAGGGTATTAGGTCTTTTTTCTACCAGGTTTCCCACAGAAAAGTGTTGGTTTTCTTTGCAGTTCAAATTGCAACGTTCCATGTTTACTTGTTTAGATATTTACATGCCACAACTAACATTAAACTGTGCTATTCTTTTATTTTATGTCGTTTATTATATGGTGTTCTACTGTATTTCTAAATCCTGCAGCCACCTGCCGAAGGGATGACTAATCATGTTGCATTCACTTTTACTCTGAGTAGCCTTCCAAAGAGATCATTCATACATTGCCAATTGAAGGCCCAGCCCTCATATTGTGTTGTGTTTTACATGCATATATATTATCTTGTACTGATTTTATGCACCTTAGTTACTTATCTTTAGAATTTTACAGGTTGACATTTGGCTGTACCAATATGAGGATACATATTGGTATGGAGATAAATACATGCTTGCCTGGGCATCTTTGTTTATCTGCACATAAAATTCCTTCAACATTGCTGTCCTTTGCAAACTTCTAAAAAAAAGAGATCTGTGCAATGATAAGGAGGAAGAAGATCCTTCTATTTGTTAAAAAATATATATACTAAAATTGAGAGCATAAAAGTACATATCTTCAAGGCATCACAATCCAAGGACAAAAGTGCATGCTTTCTTTTTTTTTTTCATTTTTGTCTTTCTGAAACTTGCATGAAATAATTAATATACTTCCCCAATTTAAAGCAATATTGGTGAAGGTTTTGGGGATGATGTTTTTTTAAAGCTGTCATTTTTTCATTGCTTTTAATAGCACATTAGCAGTAGAAGGCACAAAGACAGAGCTGCTGGGAAGCCCCCGAAACCTAAATACAGTCCTTACAACAAACTACAGAAGGCAGCACATCCACTGGGGGTGAGTATCATTTTTGCTTCCTAAAAGATAGTAGCCTTTAATACCCCACAGTTTGCTGAACTTGAGTTCGTTTGGGATTTTGTGTTTGTTATTAGTTACCAAATGAAATAAATGAGAAGTACTTAAGTAAGGACAGACAATTGATTTGAGAGTCCAACCCCTGCAGAATTATTGGTTTCATAAGTTGTTTGTGTGTTTTGCCACCTTTAGCCACAGCCCAGTATCTTATCTTCTTGAGTTGGGTTCAGATTTATGACAGAGCAAGGGGAAGGGAGAAAAGCCAAACTCTTCTGAGTCAGGTAACTAATCACCTAAAATCTGGTTTTGACATTAGCAGATACTTTTAGGAAAGAACATCAATGGAAAACAGGTTTTTGCATCTCTTTTTTAATATTTTTAAGAGACAAAGCATTGGTATTATTGATAACCTCAACAGTATTTTGGATTTTGTGTGACACAGTCTCAAAGGCACAGCTTATTTAATTATTCACCCAAGATCTCTACATAATGCCTGGGAAATACCCTCTTCCTATTACTCCAAATGTAACTTTTAGATTAGTAAATATAATAATACTGATGTCTTGACTTGGAATTTTTGTAGGACTTTAGGGGGAAAATGTGAACCTCCTGACATCTTAGATTAATATTTATGAGCATGTGCTTTTTTTTTCTCCCTTATTGAATAGCCCATAGCTTTTTTTTTTTAAGATTTTATTGGGGAAGGGGAACAGGACTTTTTTTTTTTTTTTTAAATTGGGAACAGTGTGTACTTCCAGGACTTTTTTCCAAGTCAAGTTGTTGTCCTTTTAATCTTAGTTGTGGAGGGTGCCATTCAGCTTCAAGTTGTTGTCCTTTCAGTCTTAGTTGTGGAGGGTGCAGCTCAGCTCCAGGTCCAGTTGCTGTTGCTAGTTGCAGGGGGCACAGCCCACCACCCCTTGCAGAAGTTGAACCGGCAACTTTTTGGTTGAGAAGACGCAGTCCAACCAACTGAGCCATCCAGGAGCTCAGCTCAAGGTGCCGTGTTCAATCTTAGTTGCAGGGGGCGCTGCCCACCATCCGTTGAGGGACTCGAGGAATTGAATTGGCAACCTTGTGGTTGAGAGCCCACTGGCCCATATGGGAATCTAACCGGCAGCCTTTGGAGTTAGGAGCATGGAGCTCTAACTGCCTGCGCCACCAGTTTGCCCAAATAGACCATAGCTTTTATCAGAGACACCCAGGACACAATGGAAAGTTAAGGACAACTGATTTATAGTATGTGCTAAATTGTGTATTTTGAAATCCGTTTTCTTCAAAATAGATCTGATTAACACAGTTGACCCTTGAACAACATGGGTTTGAACTATACAGGACCACTTATATGCAGATTTTTTTCAATTAATACAGTGGGCCCTCTGTATCTGTAGGTTTTGCACCCGTGGGTTCAACCAATACTTTTGATCCACAGTTGGGAATCTGCACATGTGGAGGGCCAACTGTAGTTAAGTTTTGGGGAAAACAAAAGTTATATGCATGTCTTTTACTGTGCTGAGGGGTGGTCATCTCCCTAAGCCCCAGTGTTGTACAAGGGTCAACTGTAATTGGTGCTATTGTGTGTTGTTAAGACATGAAAATATAAAGGAAACTGCAGTCATCTATCATGAGACCTAAGTATGAGTTGACCCAGTTGATTTAGTAGTATCAGTCATTTTTATGCAAATGAAGTCACTTTACTCTTGTACAGAAATGATTTTAGCTGCATTGCAAGGCTGTGAATTCAACAGCACTAGTGGTAACCTTGAGTGCTGTCTCTGACCAGCATAGATGCAGCTTTGAATAATCAAGTGAATGGTTCTTAAATAAACAAAGTCAAATCGTTTTAATATTAGTATTAACATTAGTATTCAAAACCTCCTTAACTATCACTGTGTCACTGTCTCTATAAGTGGGAACGTTCTCTTCATCAGAGCAGCCATCTTCATGATGCTACTAGCCAGAAGAGGAACTGGTTTTGCAGAGAAAGATTGAGAGAATGTTATCACTTGCCCAAAGAAAAAGCAAAACATGTCAAACTTTGGGAGAGATAAGTTTTCTTTATCTCTTTATTGAAAGCGGAATTTTGTTGTTTTTATTTTTTCTTGATTAGCACCTCTCTATACTGCTGTTAACAAACACACTTGGGTAGCCGAATGGTAACCATCAGCCTTAATGAATCTCTCTTTAAAAATGTCATTTCCATGACAGTTCATGTGTGTGTGTAAAGGGTGGAGTAAAAAGTTCCTAGTTTTTTTCTCAAGATGAATACTTTCTTCAGTATGTATATTTATCCACAAAAATAAAATAAGTTTGCTGAGTATTTTTCTGGAGGGCTTTTCGACGTCTTAGGTCGTCCATTTTCAGGCATCTTCCAAAGGAAAGACATAACTGCACTTGCCAGTATTTTCATTGTCAGTTCACAAGTAAAAGTTGGTATTTTTAACTGTTTACTGCTATATTTTTAAAACCGCACACTATTTTGGATTCCAAGAGTGGACTCCAAACTTTTGTTCTACTCATTTTTTTTTCTTTCTTTCCTTTCTTGCAGGTGAAATTAGTATTTTCAAAAGAACCTTCAAAGCCATTGGCTCCACGAATCCTACCAAACCCTCTGGCAGCTGCTGCAGCCGCTGCGGCCGTGGCAGTGAACTCCCCCTTCAGTCTTCGAACTGCCCCCGCAGCAACCCTGTTCCAGACATCCGCGCTTCCGCCGGCACTCCTTCGGCCAGCTCCGGGACCCATTCGGACCGCTCACACTCCTGTGCTGTTTGCTCCTTACTGAATTCCAAACGGGAGTTCCTGTAACTGCAATAATTTTTCAAAAAACAAAAGAGAACTATGCAGTGTTTATTTATAGTTTAAAGTATATCTGAAGAGCCAGGACTTTTGATAGTGAATTTAAAAGATTATTAAAAAAAAAAACACAAAGGAGGGAGGTTTAGGGGTGGGAGGGCAGGGGTGGTCTTTTCTCCAAATTCAAGCATTCCTCTTGAACATTGATTGTTTTAGAAGTGATCTCCAGCATTGACTTGTAGTGGTATCTAGAACGTCTGAAGCCTTTGTGACTGTGCTTTTGGGCACCTATTTCCCTCTGCATTGTCCTTCCTGCTTTATGAGACAACTATATATTGTCTAAGGGCATTAACTGGTTCCAATGTATATATAATAATTTACCCTGTAGATTCACATAATACACACACACAAAAAAGAAGAAAGAAAAAAACAAAAAAAACAAAAGCAACACTGTGAATAGTAGTACCCGTGCTGGTCCTCTTGCTATGACAGCAATTACTGGGTATTTATCCCAACAAAAGTAGATACAGTAGATGTCTTGTAAAACAATAGTGCTGTGTCTCAATCTATGCCACTAGATTTTAAAGAATTGCAAAAGGTAGAATGAACAACTATTTCATGCCAGTAAGCACTTAAAAAAAAAACAAAAAAAAAACAAACAATGGTGTTGTGGAGGTGTCGGGTATCCACGTTCTGCCCTTCCTATCCAGCTCAGACAAGACTAACTTCAAACAACAGAAAAGGACCAAGCATAGAGGTAGGGGAGATGTTAATGAAGATGATTTCTTACAAAGTAGCATTTTCCCACCTGAAGCAATATTGCTGGAAATAGGAAAGTGTTTGTAACGAACCTATATCTGAAAAACAGGTAAAACCATGCATCATGGGTGTTTATAAAAAGAAACCAGTACAACTCTTCTGTTTCATGGATAAGGGACAATCATAACCTAGGATGACAATGCAAAGTAAAGATTTTTCATGTTAGTTCATATCCAGTAAAAACAGAGACTTGTATCTCTGCATCCCCCTTTATATCAGTAGGGTTGTCTCTTAGGCAAAGGTTTCTGCTTTGAATATGATGGTAGACATTAGCTATTGTGGGTTTTTTGTTGTCTTTTTATTTCCTATTGACATGATATAAACAATTAATATATATTTAAATGTTAGTAAAACAAGAAAAATGAATTCGAGTTAATTGCAGACCAAGGATATGGTGTTAAAAAAATACTGGTAAAATGCACTTGACCATCATTTCTTTAGAGGAGTTGTGAAATACAGCCTTTGATATTCACCACAGGCTGAAAGGAGTTGATGTTTTACCTTTAAAACAAGATTTATCAGGGGTATATGTAAATATATGTATATTGTATATATGTTAGAAAGATTAAGAGAATAACTTATAAAAAGAAAATCTATATAAAATAATTATATAACCATCCCTGTTACATGTTATCATTAAGTTGGTAACAAATGGCATAAAAATAGCTGTGCCTTTAATTTGTGATAAAGGCTCTTTGCTTTTTCCCATAGATAGCTAACATATACCTATCACTATGATGGGATTCGATGCAGCCAGTCTGTTGCATTAATAAAAACAATGGCACTCAAACTTAGAACAATGATAAAATGTGTACAAATCAACCCTACATGATTTAGGTTTAGAGAAAAAAAAATATTTTTGAAAAGGTTTTGTAAAGACTATTTAAAAACATAGGAAGGGCTGGGTATGGCCTTCCTGAAACTGCTCTTATCTAAACGATACTTACCTTTTGAGAGGTCTAAAGATTCAAAGTGAAACCCTTTGAGAGATAGGTATTTAGCATTTGTCATTTTATATTTAAGAAACACCCATAGCGTGCTTGGTGCTCAACATTAATCATGGTCTTTGGAGTCCTCTACCATCTAGCTATAGACGTTTGTCATGTACACATATCTTTAAAGCTGTCGGCTTTATATAACTTTTGTTAAACAAACAACCAAAACAAAAGAAAAAAAAGGGGACAGAAGGGAGGAGGGAAGGCAAGCAGGAAGGAAGGAGAAGGAAAACTATTTCATCATTCTTTGCGAAAAAGAATTTTAAATTACACATTTTGGTTAAACATGTTGGTTAGCATTAAAATTTGTTTCTGAGAGTATCTGGTGATTTTGCATTTACCAATATCTGGACTCTCTGGTCTTAGCAATTGTTTGCTTTTTTTCACCCACACTCTGCTAGTTCAGCCAGATGGAGAGTTCTTCATGATTTGTTGTTTGGGACTCTGTCTGTATCTCATGTGACTAGCTTCTGACCACTTTAGAACTTTAGTTTTCTTTTTCAGAAACCTTGTCCAATGACCTACATCTGATAAAACCTCTTACTGTTGGAGAACTTAGTGTTTATTGATGAGATCTCACTGCATGTGCTTTCCCTGTTCTTCCCCATTTTCACTGAAGTGAATGAGCCAGCCCACTAGAAGTCAGGGCCTGTGGGATACAAGAGTCGTGGTTCACAAGGTGAAATGATTTGCTGGGAACAAACAAATCAGCCATATTTTCTCCATCAGCCATATGAGAAAACCTAGAAATACGTAAATCCTTTCTGCCTCACTGCGCTATGGAACCATTTTTGTTTAAATGGTCTCTTAAATTGGAGTTGTAATCATCAGTTGTCTTTTACTCACTACCTAATAAAGGATGAAGCCTAACCTTAGAACTTACAGTGGATTCTCTGTGAATTGTTTCCTCCCACTCCATGTATTTATCAACACCAGTTCAACATCTATTACATTTCAGACGGCTATAAAGTTATATGCTTTCCCTTAGGGAACTTTCTTCATGAATAAAGATCAATAATTCAGACTGGTCAGCTGTGGTGCTCTGAAGATCCCCAAGGGTGGTCTGTCTTTATGGTTTATATACCCCATCCCATGCATCACAGCCACGACAAGGAAGTGATAGAGAAAGCATCTCTGATTTGAAACAAATATAAATGCATTGCAAGGCTCAAATGCCTCTGGAAAAAGCATCGTTGCACCTCATCCAGTTCATCCAGACAAATGAGAAACAGTTGTTGGGGAGGTATTGTATTTCTCTTTTGAGAAAACAGGTGATTACACAAAATAAATTGCTCCTCTCATTGGTTCTAAACTTTGAAGAGTGGTTGTTCTATTCACATAAGCAAACACAGTTGGCTTTTGGCAGTTTATATCAACACTGCCTCATCTGAAAGGATGTACTCTTTCGATACTATGGGGCTTTCCCAAATCTATTGTAATAATTCACTGCCGTTATCATCAGAGATATAATTTGGATTTTTGAAAGGTGCTACATATTTTGCTGCCAAGGAACTATTTAGCCAAGAGAGTGTTTATATTCATTTGGAAATTAAAAGCAGTAAATCACAAAACAAAGGATTAAAAATTAAAAGACAAAGTTTTAAAAATAGGATCATTCCAAGTTTATTGTGGATGTCTCCATGTAAGTTTCTAAGGTAGAGAACCAATACATAACAGACGTGAGCATTAAATTTCACTTACATTTTGAATTAGTATATTCATCTCCATACCTATGTAACATTTCAATTTTCCTGAATAAATCAGATTACAAAGCTAAAAGGTGACTCAAACGGATTAGAGAGACCCTTCAAATCTGAATTGATTTATGGCAATACCTTTCTATTCATAAGCATGGGTAACATTGTATTAATAACTATTTATGTACAGAAAAGCATTATAAAATGGAGAAAACAATGAGCCTGAAGGAAGTGAGTCTATTATAGACTTAGTTTCTGATCAGCAGGGTAACAATTGAATAGTCAACTAATGCTTTGTCCTTAATTTCTTCATCATTAATGGGTGAGTAAAGGCTAAGCTGGTTTACTATTTCTGCATTTAAAGGACCAGTTCTCTCCTTCTCTTAGGAATGAAACTGATTTCTTGTGGTGAACTATACAACTATTCAAACATTTGCATGTGTCCAGAAAAGTGCTCTGTATTTCTTTCCATCCTGAGCGTATACCACACAGTTGGCCATTCATCCGATTAATCAGAATGTAGACATCACTAACAACTATCAGAGGAGTTGCTAATTGACATTGGGTTATAACGAAGTCATCAAGGATATACTGCATCAATATTCTCAATCTAAAACATAATTCTGAACAAAACAAAACCCAATCAGAGCAATAGAAATTTGGCAATGTGGGTGTGGAAGGAAGCAACAGATTTAAATGCCTCATGCTTTGCCTCATGCCTCATTCCTTTGGCTGTGCTTTCTCCCTGCAGTAGAAAGGTACCTCCTCACTAGTTCTGCCCAGATTTTGCAGGTGTTTTAGCTAATGGCCAACTTATTAAGACCACATCCCCACAACCAAAGGATATTAGTTATATCCTCTCCCCATTGTTACAAGAATTACAGGCATGCATGCCTTCTTTTATTGCACTACGCTTTATTAAACTTCACAGGTGTTAGGTTTTTTACAAATTGAAGGCAAGACCCTCCACCAGCAAAAGGATTAGAGCTTGCTTTATCGCGAGACCTGCTTTATTGTGGTGCTTTGGAACTGAATCCTCCATATTTCCAAGATATGCCTGTAATTGAGTCCTAACAATGAATGTTTTACATATTGTTATTGGTTTTTATTAAAGGGAGAGACTTATTTCTGGAGCATCTCTGCTGGTCTTTCTAAGGTAAGCTTCCATAACTACAGAGACTTCTACCAGGCAGTGAAATGGATCATTTATATGACAAGTCTCCATTGCCTACTTACTAGTTCTGAGAATGATATCAAAGCTTTCAGTGAAAGACGGAGATGGTGATATATCATCCTCAGGAGGCCTATAACGTTGTTACTTCCAGGAATGGATGTGTACCTTACCGGAATTATGAATGGTGGTAGAAAACAGGTTCTGCTCCGGGAAAACCTCGTATGTGCTATTTGATTAGAAGTTTGAGCAGGTTACAAAGGGTCACAGTTTAAAGAATTCCTTGGTTGGCTCATGGATACTCAGGTGTGAAAGGTCCAAGAGTTACCTTCAATCTGAGTGTCTTCTTTTCCCTCTTCTCAGTTATGGAAAGCCATCATTCTTGGATAGTCAAGTTGAAACTGTCAAAATGCATTTGAAGCCAAATCTGATGATTAAGATGTATGATCAAATGGAGTACCATAGAGTTTGGTCAATTTTATAAGACCTTATAAAATGGGATGACATTCTTTTCATGACTGACAAGTCAGCTCTAAAAGCAATTTCTGAAGAGTAAGACTGAAATGATTTGTGAACAAAAAGTATAACTCAAAGTACTTGTACAGTGACCAGTTCTAAGGAATCTTAATCACTTTAGGGCTTTGGAGAGGTTGATAAGTAGATAAAATACCAAGGTACTATGCTCTCTAGTAATACGATTATGCTAGCAATTTTAGTTGGATAATGCATTTTATCCTTTTGATTTTAAGCATAGACATTGAACCTTATCAAATCTTCAAAATCAGGTACTGTGCAGACATAGTAAAACAGGACTAAAGGAAATTAACAAAGAGAATCCTTTAATGGGGACCCAGATTGCGTTTTTTTGTTTGTTTGTTTGTTTGTTTGCTTATTTTTCTCCAGGAAACATTTGTTTGCTTGTTTTAAGTCACTCAACTATTTGTACAAATTTCTTGAGACATAAATCAATTGAGAAATGATGTTGCTATAGAGTTTTTAGGACATGGTGAGATTGTATGGAATTTTATTAACCAAAAATGACAATGTAGGTTTTATTGGATTCTTGTCAACTCAGTTTAAAATATGTTATTGTATAATTTCAGCATAAGACACTAGGGCTAGGGGAGGTTAATATTGGACAAAGACCCTCCATTAAATGCTTTGTGTCTCTGTGAGTCTGAGCTAATATTATTAGAGATAGAAAATAAATAAAGTTCTTGAGATTATGGAAAGTTTAACTTTCATGAAAGAGTTAAAAAGAATTTCATGGGATAACATCTGCTTTTCAAAGGGATTATGGAAAAATGTGTGGAAGTGTTGAACATGGGGGAAAAGCTTTGTGGCCAAGGGATTTGGGTACTAGATTGATGATTACAGCACAATGAACATGGTTTCTGGCTTCAGCACAAATTATCTGGGAGGAACCTGGGCCAACTCACATGTTATTTTGATGATTCCCTTCTGAAAAAAAAAAAAAAAAAAAAAGAAAGAAAAAAGATATATATATAAGGTTAATGAGATTACAAAGATATGCTTTTAGAAAGGCTGAATTTAGCAAAAACAAGTTGTTTGCCTCTTAAAACTGGTTACAAAATCTTAAGCTTAATTCCTGTAAGTTTCAATAAAATTATTTTAAAATGTATTTTACACTTACAATGTTCATATTCCTATGTATTTGAAATTAGACTGATCTGATGCCAAAGCAAAGTCATATATGGCTATATAGACAATTTTGTTCTGAAAAAAAAAAGGTAGATTTTTAAAGAAATATTTTATTATCTATATAAAGCTATATACTAAGAACATTGTTTTTCTCGGGATATTTGTTAATCATATTTTTAAAAATTTATTTTATCAGTTGAAATCTGCTAATTTAGCTAAGGTTTTCTTATTTAATTGTAGTTAATCATTTCTGCTAGTAATATTTAATTTACTGGAATTTTACAATTAATTTTAAATTCCCTCCTAAGAATGGTTAATGGAAAATTTAATATTAGCCATTGTGTGATGAAATAGTCAACTCTCATGAACACTGGAGTCTTGGTTATTTTTAAATGGTTATTCTTAACAATAGAACTACAAACCAACCCTATCAAATGAATTCAGTGATGGCTATGCTTATTTACTGACATGAGCCAGTTTGAGCCTTTGTCTAAAGACTAAAAATAGCTTAATCCACATGTATTTACTGATCACAAATTAAAGGCAGTATTTGTTTTTGACAACCAGGCTTCTGATTAGAGATTTTGGAAGTAACATTCAAAAAATTGAATAATATTTTGAAATTTAAAACAGTAGATTATGGTTTGTCCCATATTTTTGTAACCCTGCAAAAAACTACCAAAGGGGGAAAAATGGATTTTTCTTCCCTTAAAATCTCATAGCTTAAAAAACTCAAGCAGGACTTTCTCCAGTATCAACCACCTGGTAAAAGGTTTTATAAGGTTTTACCTTATAACAATAATGTCTTACATTTGACAGAGCATTACCACAAATATTGAAGAAGTACAGTAGGTATGTCTTTCTTGATTTAAAAGAAAAAAAATAAAAAAAGAAGAGAAAAAGAAACCAAGGAATAAAGAAATTGATTTGCCTATAGTCACACGGGTCTCTGATTCAATAGTCATCTACACTGATGCCACATTGCTATAGAACGAGCATGTTCCATCTCTGTCTGCAGATTTGGGAGCTTGATTTGAGCAGCAGAAGCCAAAATGCTCAGGCTGCAAATTTGTGCCACCTTTTCAGCCCATGTGTTCAGTAACTGACTTTGCTCTTTTCTTCTTGCCAAATCATGCTGAATAACCTTTAGTCAGAGGTTTTAGATGGCCCCAGGTGGACTTAGACTGTTGAGATGGAATTTTTTTGTGTTTTGTATTTTGATACTTGAATTATGATTATTTGTATTGTTATTATTTATTTTAATTGTAGGCCCAAAGAAATGCCCTTCGTATGCCAGTAAAGCCCTAAATTCAAAATAACGATCAGGGCAATCTACATTATTTGTATCATGCTATTCTTCTGTTTTAAGCCATGTAGTAAAATTTTCTCATATGCCAATTCCCCCAATATGAAAAGATGTTGCTATCAATGTTATTGACTCAGAAGTATAAAACAGCGCATTTTATCCTGTCTCTGGCCCTGTACTAAGTTAAACTTGCAGCTGTGAACAAATTAAGCTTTATTTTTATCACAAATTCTTCAAGAACTTTTCAGTTTCAATAAAAGAAAGACACTAGTGATATTTCTATGTGATGACAGCTCCCTGATTCTTCCAGCAGCTCTAGGAATATCCTTAGCCATCATCTTCTCTCTTTCTGACAATATCAAAATTGTCCAGATAAACGTAACTGGTGGTTTCAGGAAATTGGTATACTACATCCTTATACTTCACTAAATTTGTGAAATAAAGATGGTTGCTTATTTTCCTCTCATCCATAAATAATCCATAGCAATATATCCAATTTGGGAAACATTTTTCCTTCTTAGTTTAAGTTCTAAGGCTCTTTGAGAGGGGACTAATAGGTCATATTAAATGTGTATTCTACATGTTCACTGTTCTTGTTTGTGATATCTTAGCATTTCGAGAAATATAGAAAACCTGCATAACACGATTGTCCCAAGTACCAAATAATACTTTTAGTGACTTGCAGAAAATGTGTCTCATGACTGTTTCTCAAAAGGAATGTGTTGTTTGAAGGGGGGAGAAAAAGATGACGCCTATTCCATTGTCCCTTCTCGCGTGTTAGAAAGACAAGAGTTCTCGTCTTTAAACTGCTTACCGTGTTTCCCCAAAAATAACACCTAACTGGAAAATAAGCCCTACCATGATTTTTCAGGATGACGTCCCCTGAACATAAGCCCTAATGCACCTTTTGGAGCAAAAATTAATATAAGACTCAGTCTTATTTTCGGGGAAACAAGGTAGTACATTTCAATTAAGTGTAAGGCAGCACAATTACTGTCTTATTTATAACTTTAAAACCTTATGGTTGGTCCTTGCTGAAATAAAACTTCAATGAAGATAAGAGGTTGCAAAATAATAGTCTGTGTTTCCATAGAACTGAAAAAGTGGTTTTTCTGTGTCTTTGTTTTGTTTTGTTTTGCTTAACAGTGTTTTTTTAAAACAACTTTAATTAGCTCCCAAACATCTAAAAAAATAAAGGATTTTTTTTTTGTATTAAAAATTCTGATTTCTACTAGAAAAATCTGAGAGCCTAGGTATTGCATCCATACTAGACATCTATTAGCTGCAATTAAACTGTGATTGCCCCTTTGAACAGAGTTTTGCAATTTATTAGGATCTACACTCAGACACCAGTAATTGTTTCCCACCAGACCCCTGTGCTTATTTGGTTTGCAACTGCCAGCAGAGATTATTGGTTCTCAACCACCACATACTCTTTTGCCGCCTAGTTTTCAGGGCCCTCATCATGCCTCTATCCTCTCCCCCAGTTCATTATTGTTGGGTTCGTCTTGTAATGTTTTTCTCATTTTGGAATGGCAGTTTTGTACAGAGCAGTGTTTTGCAATCATCACTTTCATTAAGTCTCCCTTCACCAGAATATGACCTGTGACAAATTAATGACTGGAGTGTGTGTGGGATTTCTTAGAATTGACACCCAGAAATGATTTGACTTAGGCAGTGGGTGACTCTTTTCAAAAAAGGGATTCTGTCATTTATTTGTGTTTCCCTACAGGAGGGTTTGGCTTCAGCTATTAGCAGAAATTGGATTGTAGGAAGAAACACCAAGCATATTTTATACAAGAACAAGTCCCTATCTCTTCTATTCTTTCTTCAAGTAAAATATGAAGAACATTTCAGAAATAATAATGTTTCTGAACATGTCTTTGCTGAATACATTTGGTTTTTTGTTAGGGCCACAGACAACTTTCCCGCAGATACATGTAAGCTTCCAGACTATCAATTTGAAAAAAACCCATATGAAAATATTTGTATTAACTTTTGAACTAACTCCTTTTTCTTCCCACATTTAGGAACAGCATTTAAAATGTACAATTACCCTTAGCATGCAAAATAGCAATCCTTATCTGCCTGGGCAATAAACTGACATATTGACAGTGATATTAACATCCATGACTTTTAAATTGCTAATTAGCTTCTGGCAAAGGTCTCTTTCATGTTGTTTTGCTTGGAAATTAAAAAACAAGGCTGATCATAAGTTTCTGTTGAGTATTCCAAGCCAGGAGCCTAAAGCCAAAGCTAGATTTAGAATTTTGACCAACATACAACTCCACATTTTTCAAAGTGTATAATCTAGGCATTGTGAATAATTTCTGGCCAAGTGCTAGGAAATTGCTCGTGGTCTTTCTAAACATAGCCTGGGAATTGTTATGCTAATGCTAAAACCAAATGTCAGCTAAGGTCTGATGCTGGGGAAAACAATTAGAACATTACTGAATTACCCTCCTGTGAAAGAGTTCACCTTCAAAAGCTAATTATCAGTTTATCATGTTTTATTCATTAATTGGAATTATTTTCAAGAGTGTCAGAGCATTTCAGGTGCGTGGGTTATGATGGGGAAGGCGACATAAACATACCCTCTGTGAGTTTGCTTTATTTAGCCGGAGTCAGAACTTAACAGACGCAAAATGCTGTACAGGGTAGTAGGGGAAAATGAAGTCTATTTTGGACACTGTTTCCTTTTCTCTGGATTCCCTCTAAGTGACAAGTGGGTGAGACAGGGGACACAATTGCCAACAATACCTGGTATAGATATGGTTCTGCCAGATTTATGAAGGAAATCCTACTTTATGCTAATTTACTGCCATCATATTCTTAGGTATATTAATCTCTTAGGGCTGCTGAAACAAATTACTGTACAATTTGATGGCTTAAAACAACAGAAATTCATTCTCTCCCAGTTCCGGAGGCTAACAGTCCAAAACCAAGTTGTCAGCAGGATTGGTTCCTTCTTAGTGGCTCAGAGGCAGCATCTGTTCCATGCTTTCTCTTAGTTTCTGGTGGTCACCAAAAGTATTTGAATAGTATATGCACACTCCCATCTCTGCTTTCATTTTCACACTGGGGTGCTCCCCATGTGTCTTCATATCACAGGATGGTGTCTTCCTCTACAGAATGGTGTCTCTTCTCCTTTTCTTATGAGGACGCCCATCAGGTGTAGCGCGCACCCTCTTTCAGTATGACCTCATCTTAACTAATGACATCTGCAAAGATTCTATTTCCAAATAAGTTCACGTTCTCAGGTTCCAGAGGTAGGACTTCAACATGCCATTTTGGGGGAGACAGCTCAACCCACGTTAGGCTTATTTCACATTTCCCAGAGAACTTACATAGACAATTTGTACCTTTTAAGGTGTTATTTGCAATTTGGGGACTTGCCTAATTCTTGAGCCAAAGCAGTACCATCAATGCCTCCACCTTTATCATTGAAGTTTGAGGTGGAGAACAGGGCCCTGAAAACTATTCCTCTATTTTTCTATTTCTCAAAAATTCTGTTCTTTACTATCCACAGCCAATCCTGTTGTCTTTGGTTGGTCCTCTAGAAGCAGAGACTAAAATGAGATTTTCATGAAAGTTGTTCTTTTTTTACTGAGGGTGTGCTCTCAGGAGAGAAGGAATAAGGGAAGCAAGATAGGGCCAGTGAGGAAAGCTAAGGACTAACTTCAGACTGGTCTCATAGTAAGCTCTGAACATTTTCAATCATTTTTAAATTATTTGATCATTAATATAATCCAAGGATGAATAATTAAAAGAGATGTGTGGTCAGAAAAAATGCTGAACTAAGAAAAAAGGGGATGGTTAAAAGGACCATTGACAAGTCATGAACCATCTTTGGGTAAACTGATTAGTAAGCCTAGTTTTCCTGGAATTCCAGTTTATATTTGTTATACTGGTGTAATAATTAATAGTTCTTCATTTGAAGCCCAAAAGTGTCCTGGCTGGGTTGATAAATTGTATAGACAGTTTATTTTCGACTCTCCTTTTTTTCCAATTTATGGAATGAATGGGTTGAAATAGATAATATATAAGGATACTAGCAATAATAAAATTTTAGTCATCGTACTTTGTACTTAATAAAACACGTTGCTTTTTGAGGGAATCCACTTTGGAAGGAGATGGAACGTGTCTCCTAGAGAAGTAGTCAATATCTAAAATTACCATGTTTCCCCCAAAATAAGATCTAGCCGGACAATCAGTTATAATGCATCTTTTGGAGCAAAAATTAATAAGACTGGGTCTTATATTATATAAGGACCCTTTTCTTGACCGTGTTTCCCCAAAGATAAGACCTAGCTGAACAATCAGCTCTAATACATCTTTTGGAGCAAAAATTAATATAAGACCCGGTCTTATTTTACTAAAACATAAGACTGGGTCTTATATAATATAGTATAATGTAAGACCGGGCCTTATATTAATTTTTGCTCCAAAAGATGCATTTGAGGTGATTGTCCAGTTAGGTCTTATTTTCAGGGAAACAGGGTATAAATGAAATTATAGAATTTCTTATTTGTCCATTCTTTCCTCTCCCACCCATTCATTCATTCACCCTTTATTCCTGTGCAGTTATAACATACCCTATACTATATTGGATCAGGAAGGGGAAAGTAACTAAAATATGTTCGGTGCCAGGTTCTATGCCAAATTCTATACTTCTATTTTTTTAAAATGATTTCATCGCCTCAATGATCACAGGGGCAAAATATTACCATTCCCATATTAAAAATGTAAAATAAAATTGAAGAAGTCAATCAGCTGCCCCAAGATAAATAGTAAGTGAACTTTGGAGACAATATTTAGATCAAGAACTCCAATGCCTATTTTTTTTTCTACTGTGCAATACAAAATTTTGATCAGGCTCTTTCATAGAGAGGATAACGACATGTCAGACTCTAGCTTAAGAATAGATAACTAGAAATTGTTTGTAGTACAGGCAAAGGACACCACTTTTGATTCAATTCGTTGAGGAATAATAATGTTGTCAACAGTCACAATGATAGTGGTGAGGGTGTGCTGATGACTCTGAGCTCATTTCAGACTCAGACCACTTCCCCGTCAGCCATCTTTCCTTTTGCAGGAGAGTAATCTAAGATGTTGAGACCAAAGTGCAAAATCTACACCCTTTCACTGCTCTTAGCAATACCTGTTGTATTCAAATCTCGAATTTATTTTAGGTAGACTTCAGAGTGTTGTAGTCACTTTAATTCAGTAAGATTAATGTTAGAGGGGTCTTCAATCACACAACATGAAGGAGAGGCCCTGCTGAACTAAATGAATTCTTTAACAGCAGTTAGAAATCACAGAACCCCAAGGTTTCTGGACGTGGCATTTTGTCTGCTCCTACTGTCTACGAGCAAGGGCTCCAACCAGTGCAGGTAAAATGTATGACAGAAATGGACATTTTAAATAAGGTAGAAAAAATTTGAATAAAGCCAAATTTGCCTTCCTGATGGCACTCTGAAAGCTCTGAGGACTAAAAAGAGGTCATTTTTGTAATTAATTCTTCATGGTTTGTGAAGCATTTAAAACAAATGGTGTTAACTATTAAACACCTAAAGGTACCCATGAGCAGTGTTTGCCCAAGTTTGGTACACAGGCCACCCCCATCCCAATTGCCAGGAAAGCTCATTATGAAAATTCTCAAGCTCCACTTAAGAGAGAGATTCAGAATCTTTGACAAGATGTCCTTCCTGTTTCTAACTCTCCGGGTGATTCTTCTGTGCACTAAACCACTGTCTAAAAGAGCTCCTAGTTTTGATGTTCTTTAGTGGCCTTCCTTCATAATCTTTGGCATGAAACATGTTGAAATACTGTCACCACTGTGTGTAGGCTTTTTCCCCAAAATGGATTTTTCCACTTTGGTATAAATCTTCTGAAGTGGATAGAGATATTATTTAGGTGAAAGCTACATTATTTTGGAATTCGTGTTCATTGATACCACACCTCATCCACAGATAAAACAAACAACTGGGGCGGGAGGAATGTCTATGATGACTCCATAGGTCTCTATAATAAAAGATAGGTAAATTGTGTTTCATAGATATAAGCATTAGACAGACAGACCAGAATAAAAATGGGAGGGTTTAGATACCAGCTTATATGATTACATAGCTGAGGCAGCTTCTAACAAGTTTATATGCCCCAGATATCATGTATTCTACTGCAGGGACAAACCACATCCAAACTATTGTGAGCTCCAAATCCAGTAACACCCTGGCTGCCTACACTGAGTATTCCTGCCTGCCATCCGCCATTCCTGTGAGACTTGCAACTTCAGGGGACAGTAGATAGCAAGCAATAAAAGGACATCATCCACTTGGGTGGAAATGTGAGCCTGTTTCAATCAGGCATATCTTGGACTAGCATAGTATGCTTCCGTAAGTCACTATTCCTTTCCATGATGTTCAGCTTGATAAGACTGGGTATATTCTGTTCTGCAAATATTGAATAGCTCCTATCCGGCCACCTGTTCATAATGAGCTACCTTAAAGAACTTGCCCAACTACTATGCTATTCACAAACTGTATGAGCTCGTGCCAGTTACTCAATTACTCTGTGCTTATGTTTCCCCATCTGTTAAATAGTGATACTAATAGCACATCTACATTATACTGTTCTTGTGTCCATTCACTAACTTAATATACATATATATATATAAAGTAATTAGCGAGCTTAAAACAGTACTGGGCACACAATAAGCCCTATGTAAATATTATTATTATTTTCTGTCTGCTGCCTTGTACAAACAAATAAGCAAGAATTCCTAACCCCAAACTGGTAGTTTTAGGGAACAACAGACATTTTGTCCTCATAATTGTGTGTGTGTGTGTGTGTGTGTGTGTGTGTGTACGTGCATGTGTGATAAACCATCTATTAGTTGGAACATTAGTGTTAAAGAGAGAATGATTACACATGTATTTGCATGTGCTGGGAGGTCTTCAGTAATTTTTATTTAGAAACAAAAATATGTTTTAAAGTATAGAGAGGTTCTTAAGTTTATAAATAATTATAGTTACCATTTATTGAACACTTGCGAGTGACCAGAATCTTCATATATATATATATATATATATATATATATATATATATATATATATATAAAGTCTTGTTTAATTTTTATAAAAGTCCTTTAAGGTAAGCTTTACTAGTCCCAATTTATAAAACAGACAGTTCATAGTCTAAGAAGTTCAGGAATCAGAGCAAGACCAAATAGCAAGTAGAAGCTGTTGTAGGTATTTAAGCCCATGTCTTTTTTATTTTCAAAGCCAGTTGCTTTTTTCACTCTGTTGAATCATCTCCTAAATTAATGAATGTTTAATTAGTGAGCCTTAAAGGTAGTGATGCCAAGATTTCTACTATTAGACTTATCATTTAATTCATCTAGCCAGCCACCCAACAAACATTTCTTGAAGCAACAACTTGCTAAGAAATTGCAATTAAAAAAAAAAAAAAAGAAAAAGCCTAAGGCATAGCATTTGTCATGAGAAGTTCACACTTTAGAAAGGAAATGAACATGCAGACAAATAAGTGTACATTATGCTAGTGAGATACGCAAAGTGCTATGGGAACCAAAATAGAGAGCATGGAACTTCCAGGTGAAATGGAAGAAGGGAGGTCGGGAAAGCTTCCAGACGACAGCATTTCAGAAAGGTAAAAGATGAGCTGAAATTTGTTTAGAGCCACAGAGGAAAGGATGCCAGGATCTTTCTAAATGATGAAATTCTAGTCTATAGAGGCTAGGCAAGTATTTTTTAGACTGTTGGAGACATTTTTGTAGGCAGAGTCTTTGGTTTATGTTAGATCCACTCTCTGTAGACCAGGGAGGACAGAAGTGGGTTAGGATGAGGTATGAATGAAAAAAGAGATAATTGGCATTTCAATAGAGATTACTTGAAATTTAGCCTGATTTCATTGGTTCAATTGCATGATTCCTCATGTAATTTTGTGTGAAAAAAATTATTTAATGTTCTATCTTGTAGCGTATATATATATTTTTCTGTCATTCCCCTCCACAATCCCTCTCTGCCACTAAACTTCAAGATGCTTGGAAGGAACACTCAAAGTACAACTTGACGGGTAATGAAATCAAAGTATCTGCTTAGCCACGCCAGTGTGCTAGCGGCGAATTCAGAAATGACATCTGACAGAGTTTCATCCTTTTAAATCAAACTCTCATCCCTGACATTGTTTCTTTAATAACTCTGGAGAATTTTGAAAAACAATGTTTTACCATCCCCTGAAAACCAAGGCATTTTCCACTTGTGATAATAATTTACAGAGGGGGAAGAAAATTTGTGTGTTTTTTAGATTCAACACAGGAAGAACAGAACATCAAGTGCTATTCAGACTGAGAGACAAGAACTTGAAATCTCTCCTCAGTGAATAAAGTTATTTGGAGAACAATTTATTTATGAAAAATGTACATGTTGCTATGATACAAATTTGCAACAGTCACATAAGTTCTCTAAAGTTGCTGATTCTTGAAAGGCAGTACTTGTGCATTGTGAGTATATAGTGACATGGGCTGTCAAGCAGAACTTCCTATTCCCTCAAGGCAGAGTGAAATTTGAACATGTGTGTCCCTCCCCTGGTGGGCAAAGATGCATACAGAACTGACTTAGAGAATTGGCTGAGAACTTCCCAGAGTCAATGGATTGCCTCTGCTATTATTTTCCATCATAAGAAAAACATTGATATCTCAATAGATCTGTATTCGTTAAATTTAAAACAGGCTTTTGGTCAAACACATGGAAATTCTGTTTTCTTGCTTTTAAGTACATATATTCGTTTTGTACATTTCCTTAGACTATCTTTAACAAATGACTGGTGACGAAAAGTTAGTGAAGTAGGAGTGTTAGGATAGATTGAGTCAAGAGGGTCGTGGCTCATTAGATGCGAAGAAGGAGAAAAAATTCTCATGGTTCCGTAATGCGTGCAAATTAACACAACACTAAGATCAAGGGGGTAAAGTTTTATGGACACCATTTTGGCTTCAAATAGAAACATGCTTTGTAATCAACAGTATTGTCTAACAGTCAGAATACCAGCTGCCTAGAAGGCAGGCTTGAAGCTACAGTGCCTGAGTTAGAATCCTGGTTCGGCCACTTCCTGCTCTGTATCTTGAGGAAAATTATATGACCCCTTTGTGCCTCATTATTCTTAATTGTAAAATGAGGATAACCATAGTGCATAATTCATAGAACTACTAATAGGAACAGGTGAAAGAATGTGTATAAATTGCTAAGCACATTACCTTGCATACAACAACAATAAAAACAACTTATAATCTAGTTAAGTTTTACTGAATGTCTCCCACATGCAATCACAGTCCCAAGAGTTATACATGTATTACCTCATCTAACTCTCATGATAACCCTATATTAGTGCTATTATTCCCCACATTATAAATTAGAAAACTGAGGAGTTAAGTAAGGTACAGAGGCCCAAGGTCTCACAATGGTGGAATAAGGATTCAACCCAGGCAGTCTTATTCCAGAAACCATGGTTGTAGTCACTGATCATGTTTTGGGTCAGGAATGTCCCTGGCACATTGAAAGCATTACATAAATAGTAGCTATTTCTCCTCTTATTATTAATAATGGAGTAGAAGCCTAGGAAGACAGGGACCTAGAACTGTTCCAAATTTGGTTGATCACCCTCTAAGAATTCTGGATGAAGGATGACCACAGTTTTAGAAAATTACTCATTGGCCTTGAATGACCCTTTCAATTCTACATTGGCTTTGGAAACAAGCTGATATAGAGTAAGATGCTGACTCTGCCATTTTCTAGTTATGTGACCCTGGAGAAGATGTTTAACATCTGTGTGGAAGCCTCAGTTGCCTGTACAATTAAGATAGTAATATCCGCATTGTAAGGATTTGGTGGAAATAATGTATATAGAATTTAGCCCATTGGTTGTCACATGGTCAATACTTGGCCGATGATAGAAATAATTTCTGATATTATAATGATATTTATGTTTATTTAGGTTTTTACTTTTCTAATCTGTTTTATTCTCTAGTCTCACCTTTTTATGTTGGGCTACTGAACGTATTAGAGGAGACACATTTTTTCATGTGGCTGTTACTCTGTCAAGGGAAAAGACAGAACCGGGTACCCTAGGTTAAGGGAAGATAGAAAAGACTAGAAAGAACTATTGGAAGTGGAGGAAGCCAAGCTAAAAATAAAGGGAGGAGTTGTAGGAGAACTGTGTGACTGGCTTCTCCTTTTGGCTTAAATCTGGCGCCACTGCTAAGCACAGTTAATTCTGAGGGTGAATGAAAGCAATGGTTGTCCATTGGTCATGGCAAAATGCCCATATATGCCCAGCAAGGATGAGGAGATGGCTCCCTATGCGGTCACCGTTCGTAGTTAAAACTTCAGAGGCAGGGATTGTAAGTCTGCCCCAGCTATCCCAGGCTCCCCGGTGACAGAACCATGGTGAGTTCTGCATTGGCCTTTACGAGAGAGCTGTGATACTTAATCAGAGAGCAGAGAAAATATCCTAATAGCGATTAATGACCCTGCTGGAACAAATCAAGGTGATTTGTTCCCCAAAATACAACCTATTTAGGTAAACATATTCGGTTCAAATTATATATTTAACTCTTCAAGGATGATCTTGATGTCATAATTTTTTATTAAAAATATTTACCTGGATCCAGGTATTTACCATTCTTTCTTATGGGGGGGAAATAAGAAATTATTAACAGGTCTAATTTAATTTTAAAAAGGTTTCTATCCCTTTATAGGTTTGGGACTATGAAAAGGGGAACGGGAGGAAGGAGGGCATTCAAGAGAGAACTGAGTATCACACAAAGAATGAAATGGAAGCTGAAAATTCAGCTCCATGTGCTTCTCCCACTATAGTTAGGCTGTCACTAATGTGGCTATTAACTTTTCATGTTCAGATTTATTATGCTGTCATTATAGCACTTTTCTTTGCTGATGTATCAAACCACTATTACATATTTGTTGGCATCTCATCTATTTAAGGGAAACAAGTGATTACCCGTTGCCAAGGAGACTAATAAGGAGTGTGCAAGCAAAGGACTGCAGAGTTCTTGTTGGAAGATAACAAGTCACTGGTATTTTATTTTCGATTAAATCATAAACTACCTCGTTGTTTAAAGAATAATTGCCTTCTCCCTCCCCTAAAAAAAAATGAAGAACTTATTCAAAGAATAATCCTACACACTTTTTAAAAACAAAATAGATGCACATGATAGACTTGAAATATTTCGGGAAATAGTAACTTCTAATAAGCTTTCCAAAAATGTAAGGTTATTCTTGCGATTTTTGAAAGTGTTCATCTACGGAACCCAAATATGACTAAAGTGTTTCTGAAAAAGACAAGACACAGGTTATGGATATGAACTGCAGATTTTCACAATGTGGGCTTTAGATTAAAGTAGATCTAGGTGTCATTTCTCATTCTCAATGTGTTGGTTGTCAACCTTGCCCAAATTACTTGCCTTCACATATTTCTTTCCTTGCTTATAATATAGAGAAAATGATACATACCACAAGCAATGTTGTGATAATTAAATGAGATAACTTTTACAAATTACCTAAAACATGTCATTGCCATGAATATGGAAATTCAAGTCATTTGTTGAATGATTCAAGTCAAGCATTTATTGAATATCTGTATTTACTTAGGGATACAAATATGAGTGAGACATGGCACTGTCTCTGAACTCAGAATTGTTGCAACAGTCTAATAAGAGATTCAAAGGTATAAAAATATAATTTCAAAACAATGTTTTCAGTATGATTGCCTAGTGTATTTGTTGGGGTAATGCTAACTGCTATAACAGATAAATCTCTAGACCTCAACAGTTTAACACTTTCATTAATGATTTCAACATGGTTTCCTAAGGTCAGTGGGCTTCCTGGGTTCGCTTAGTACCCAGAATCCTTTCATCTTATGCCTCCATCCTTTTCTGAAAACATTGCTTAATCTTCAGTGTAGTGGACAGAGAGGATGGAGGATTGCACTAGAGAGGTTCTCCAAAGCCAGTACTGGAAGAATCACGTGTCACTTCTGCTTGAATTCCATTGGCTAGACATCAATTACATACCTGCACTTGACTTCAAGGGAAACTGGGAAATGCTATCTACCGTGTTTCCCCGAAAATAAGACCTAGCCAGACAATCAGCTCTAATGCCTCTTTTGGAGCAAAAATTAATACAAGACCAGGTCTTATATTATATTATATTATATTATATTATATTATATTATATTATACCTGGTGTTATGTTATGCTATGTTATGTTGTTATGTTATGTTATATTATACCTGGTATTATATTATATTATATTATATTATTATATTATATTATATTCCCAGCCTTATATTATAGTAAAATAAGACTAGGTCTTATATCAATTTTTGCTCCAAAAGATGCATTAGAGCTGATTGTCTGGCTAGGTCTTATTTTCGGGGAAACATGGTAGCTATGAGTCCAGGGAGAAGGAAATGGTTTATGAGCATCCAAAGAGCATCTGCAACCCAGAGTGAAGATACAAACACAAAGCAGAACCGAAAACTTTAGCCTGGGATGCGTAGTGAAGAGGGTGAGAAAAAGACTTCCTGAAAGAAATGATAATTGAATTTTGTTGAAAAACAATTAAGCATTATCTAGGCAACAAACATGAGGGCATTTGAGGCAATAAGTAATCCTTTTTCTGTGAAGTCTTTCACTGTTTTAACATCAGCACACCACAGTTTCTTTATTCATTCACTTATTGATGGACATTTGGGTTGCTTCCAGTTTGGGGCCACTACTAATAAAGCTACTATGAACATTTGTGAATAGGCTATGGCATTGAAATTTGATTTCATTTCGTTTGGGTAAATACCTAAGACTAAAATGGTAAGGTCATAGGTTGGGCATATATTTTACTTTTTAAGAAATATGCCAAATGGTTTGTCAAAGTCGTTGTTTTCCATCAGCAGTTTATGAGAGTTTTCAATTGTTCTACATTCCTACCACTGTCCTCTTAATTGTATTATTCTAGTAGATGAGTGGTGGTATCTTATTGTGGTTTAATTGACTTGTTCTAAAGACTAACAATGTAAGAATTCTGGGTACCTATGTGTCCTCCAGATGTCTTCTTTGGTGAAGTGTGTCTTCAAATCTGTTGCCCACATCACACATCACTCACTTTTAATTGGGTTGTTTATTTTCTTATTAATGAATTCTGAAGAATATTTATATATTCTGAAATTGAGCCCTTCATCAGATATATGCTTTGCAGGGATTGTTTATTCCCCATTCCATGGCTTTTCTTTTCATGCTTTCAATAGTGACATTCGAAAAGCAGAAGTTCTTAATTGCAATGACATCTAATTTATTTATTTTTTCTTTTATGAGTCAAGATTTTGGTGTCAAATCTAAGAAATCTTTGCTTACCAATGGTCACAGAGGTTTTCTCCTGTGTTTCTTCTAAAAGTTTTATAGTACTAAGGTTTACATTTGGATCTTTGAACCAATTGTATAGATTTTCATATATGGTACAAAATATAAATCCAAACTATTTTTTTGCATGTGGATACCAAATTATTTCAAGAGTATGTGTTAAAAATAATTTCTCCGTTGAATTGTCTTTGCACACTTACGATCAGTTGGAACACACACACACACACACACACACACATATATATATATATATATATATATATATATATATATATATATATATATATTTCTGGGCGAGCTATTCTGTTTAATTGCAGATTCTGTTTAATTAGTCTGTCTTGGTGTAAATATCATACTGTCTTGATTACTGTAGTTTTACAATGTTTTAAATCAGGTAGTTTTAGTCCTCTAACTTTGATCTTTAAAAAAACACAAACTCTGCATTTCTATATGGATTTTAAATTCAGCTTGCCAATTTCTACAAAACAGTGTATCAGAGTTTTGATTGGAAATATGTAGGATATTTATATAAATTTGGGGAGAATTGGTATGAAGCTGGTGTATCACCCCATTTATTTTGGTTTTCTTTAATTTCTTTCAGTATTGTTTGAAAGTTTTCAGCTACAATCTTTCACATTTTTGTCATTTTGTCACATTTATCTCCATGCACATATTTCATGTTTTTATGATACTCTAAATGGTATCTTTAAACTTTCAATATCTTAATTGTTATAAATATATAGAAATATAACTGATTTTGTACACTCATTTCCTAAAATCTTGATAAGTTCATTTATTAATTTTAATACTATTTTTTTGTAGATGCCATCAGATTTTCTACATAGACAATCATGCTATCTGTGTATATTGACCCACTGGCTTCTATCTTTCCTGTCTGAAAGTTTTGTTTTTTTTTCCTTGAATCATTGCACTAGCTAGAGCTCCAATGCAATGCTAAATAGAAGGCTTGCTTCAAGTTTGAGGGTATTATAAATAAAGCTTATTTATTTCTTAGAGGAAAATCGTTTAGTATCTCATTATTAAGTATAATGCTAGCTGAAGGTTTTTTCATAGATGCCTTTTATTAAGTTCAGGAAGTTCCTTTCTTTTCCTCATTTGTGCAAATTATTTATCATGAATGGATGTTGGATTTTGTCAAAACCTTTTTCTGAATCTATTGAGATGTTAATATGGTTTTTCTTTCATAATATGGCAATATGGTGAATTTTTTAATGCCAAGCCAACTTTGCATTTCTCAGATAAATCTTACTTGGTAATGATATATCATCCTGTTTATGTATTGTTTAACTTGCTAAAAATTTTGTTAAGAATTTTTATCTATGTTAATGGGGAATTTGGTCTGTAGTTTACTTTTCTTGTAATCTCTCTCTCTTTCTTTCTCTCTCTCTCCCTCTCTCTCTTCTTCTCCCTCTTCCTCTCTCCCTCTTTCATTTTGTATCAGACTAATTCTTGCCTCATAGAATGAAGTAGGAAGTATACTCTCCTCTTTAATTATCTGAATATTTTGTATAAAATTTGTATTGTTTATTCCTTAAGTGTTTGGTAGAATGCCTTAAGTGGTCCTAAAGTTTTCATCATGGGGAGAATTTTAACTACAAGTTCAATTTTATTAATAAATACAGGACTATATATGTTATATAATTATTTTCCATTGAGCTGTAGAAGTTTGTGTGTTTAAGGGATTTGCTCATTTTACCTAGTTATCAAGTATATCAACATATAATTGTTTACAATATTCCTTTGTTATCTTTTTAATATCTATAGAATCTGCATTGATGTCATCTCATACTTGATATTGTAATCTGAGTTTCTCCTTTTTGTGATTAATCTGGCCAGTATTGATCAACATTTTTAATTTCATGAACCCACTTTGATTTCTTTGATGTTTCTCTATTATTCTGATGTCCATTGAAATCTGCTCTAACTTATTATTTTCCTCTTCTTTTTACTATGTTTTCATTTTTATTTCTATAGCTGGAAGCTGAGCTCTTTGATTTGAAATCCTTTCCTTCAGTCCTTCCTTCCTTCCTTCCTTCCTTCCTTCCTTCCTTCCTTCCTTCCTTCCTTCCTTCCTTCTCTTTCTTTCCTTCTTTCTTTCATCTACCTTTTGTCCTTTCTTTCTTCTAATATGAGCATTTAGCACCATGTATCTCTGTCTGTATTCCATTAGCTATATCCTATGCATTATAATTTATAGACGTTCAAAATACTTTCTAACTTCCCTTGTGATTTCTTCTTAGAACCATTTGTTATTTAGAAGTCTGTTGTTTAATTACAAAATATATGTGAGTTTTCCAAATATCCTGTTATTGATATCTAAATTAATTCCATTTTCATCAAGAAATATACATTACATTATTCGAAAATTCTAAATGCATTAATGTTTGTTTTATGGTCAACAATATGGTCTACTTTGGTGAAAATCCTATGAGCACTTGAAAAGAATATCTATTCTGCTGGTTTTGCTTGGAGTGTTCAATAAATGTCGATTAGGGCAAGTGATTGATAATCTTGTTCAAGTATTCTGCATCTTTACTGAGTTTCTGTTTATCTTCTTCTATCAATTATTGAGAGAAGCTTATTGAAATATCTAATGATAATAACAGATGTGCCTATCTCTCTTTTCAGTTCTATCAGTTTTTGCTTCATCTATATTTAAGCACTGTTATAATGTGAAATATATTTAGGATTGTTACTTCTAGGTACTTGGAAAATTGACCCCTTTGTCATTATAAAATGACTTTTTTTATCCATGATAATATTCTTTGCTTTAAGATCTCCTTTATTTGTCATTAATATACAAACTCACTTTTTAATTATTATCATGGTGCATTTTTATATATAAAATTTGCATATGTTTCCATTTTTTATTGAATTTTTTACATTTTATTTATTTATTTTGACATTCAGTATTATTTTATATTAATTGTAGGTGTATAGCATAGTGGTTAGACATTTCTATAATTTAGGAAGTGATGTCCCTGTCTAGTATAGTACCCTTCTGGCACTATACATAGTTACTACCATATTATTGATTATATTCTCTATGTTTTACATCCCCATGACTATTTTGTAGCTACCAATTTGTAGTTCTTAATTCCTTCACCTTTTTCACCCTGTCCCAACCCTCTCTCATCTATCACTCTGATGAATCCAGTGCCCATCTGACACCAAACATAGTTATTACAATATTATTGGCTATATTCTTTACGCTGTACCATACATCCACATGACTACTGTGTAACAACCAATTTGTACTTCTTAATTACTTCCCCTTTTTCACTCACCCCCAACCCCAATCCCACCTGGCAACCATCAAATTGTTCTCTGTATTTATGAATTTGTTTCTGTTTTGTTTGCTTATTTATTTTCTTTAGATTCCCCCATATAAGCAAAATCACATTGCATCTGTCTTTATCTTACATACTCCATTCAGCACAACACACGCCAGGTGCATCAATGCCTCCACAGATGTCAAGAACCTATTCTCATCTATGGCTGAGCAATATTCCATTATATATATATATATATATATATATATATACTCTTTATCCATCCATCCATCGATAGACATCCAGGCTGCCTCCACCTCTTGACAATGATAAACAATGCTGTAATGAACATATGGATGCAATTGTTTCCACAAAGCAGCATTTTGGATTTCTTTGGATAAATACCCAGAAGTGAGATTACTGGGCCCTTCCTTGTCTCTTATTATAACCTTTGTTTTGAAGTCTATTGTCTGATATAAGTATTGATCCCTCAGCTCTTTAGTTTGTTTCCATTTTCATGAAACATATTTTCCTATCCCTTCACTTTAAGTCTGTGTGTGCCTTTTGATCCGAAGTGAGTCTCCTGTAGCCAGCATATGTAAGTCTTGTTTCCTTTTTGATTGGAACATTTAATCCATTTGCATTTAAAGTAATTGTTGATACATATGTACTAATTGCCATTTTGTAATTCATATTTTTTGTCATTTCTTTTTTCCTTTTCATCTTAAAGAAGTCCCTCTAAGATGGCTTGTAATAGTGGTTTGGTGTTGATGAACTCTTTTAGTTTTTTCCTGTCTGGGAAGGTGTTTATCTGTCCTTACATTCTAAATCATAGCTTTGCGGGGTAGAGTAATCCATTTTGTAGATCCTTGCTTCTCATCACTTGAATATTTCCTGCCAATCCCTTCTGGCCTGCAAAGTTTCTGTTGAGAAATCAGCTGACAGTCTTATGGGGGCTTCCTTGTAGGTAGCTACTTTTCTCTTGCTGCTTTTAAGATTCTCTCTTTGTCTTTAACTTTAGTTCTTTTTCTGGAGCTTTATTCTATTCTTTTATTTGGGACATGTTTCTTGGTCTCCCCATTTTGGCTGCCTCCCAGTGTTTGTTTCTATGCATTAGGTAGGGTTGCTATGTCTCCCAGTCTTAGTAGAGTAGCCTTATGTAGTAGGTGTCCAGTTGCAGTCGCCCTGGTTACTAGATCCGGATGCTCTAGGTGTGTCCCTTGTGTGTGCCCTCCTGTTATAGTTGAGCCTTGGTTGTTGTTTGCACATCAGTAGGGAGGATTGATCCTTAGGCTGATTGTTTGTGTCTACTGGCCATGACTGCAGTAGAAGAGCTTTGGTTTAAGACTGAACCAAAGCAGGATTTCCTTTAGCATGGCTCTGGTGCCTGCCCAGTCTCCTGTTTGGGTGTATCATCCTTGGAGGTGGCCGGTGATGCTCTGGCTTGGTCCAAAGCTTGCCACCAGGCATGCCAGCCCTGGGGCCTCCTGGGAAGGAACCCAGTGCAGGCCAAATTTAGCTACAGATTGTGGACTTCCCAGAGCCACCTGGTAAGAGCCAAACAAAGCAATTTTGCAGATGACCAATACCCACACTGAGTTTAGAGGGGCCTCATGAGGTCAATCTGTGAACCGTGTTGTTAGTGATAGGCTTAGGGTTGCTCAGCCAGAGACAGGGGGCATGCCCAAACCAGATGCTGCTTGTTTGGGGTTTGTGAACCTTTAAGAAATTTTAGTAATGTCTGCAGCATGAGCCAAGATGTCTTGTTTGTATGGAAAAGCCACAGGAAACAACTTCAGTGTGCCTCAAAGTTGGATGGGGCAGAATCTCAGGGAATCACTAAGGTGGAGCAAGGAAAGGTTATGGCCACTTTGATTGAGACTCAGATATGAGGTCTGCCTGTGTCTGCATGCAGGAAGGAGGGGGCTCAACAAAGAAACAATGGATTCTGCCAATGGCTTCTCCATCCTGAAGAAGCTGCCCCTCGAGCCCTTAATGTGAGGTCAGACAACTCAGTTCCTCCCTGTGTTTCCCTGGTGCCTTTTGAGCTGCTGCCCCAGCTCTGGAGCTCAGAGTGATCAAGTCCATCAGCAAGAAGGTCCATGTGCAGGCCCTTTAAGAGGAACATGGGACGGCAGCTGCCCTCTGACTCACTCAGCCACAATCACTGCTGGTTTTCACATTGGAAGTTATGGGGACTTCTCTCTCTGGCCCTGGAACCCTGGGCTGAGGAGGCTGATGTGGGGATGGGACCCCTTACTCCTTGGGGGAGGAAACTCTGCAGCCAAGATATCCCTCCTGATTTTTAATGGTCACATGCAGGTGTGGGACTAGCCCATTTTGTATGTCTGCCCTCCCTACCAGTCTTGAGCTGGCTTCCTTTTTATGTCTCTAGTTGTAGGGCTTCATTTCAGCTGGACTTCAGGTGATTCTCAATGATGTTCTGTAGTTTAGTTGTAATTGATGTGGTCCTGAGAGGAGGTGAGCAATGTTTACCTACTCTGTCATCCAATTTTTGAACTCTGAAACACTGATGATATTGAAATCTATCACCCTGCCCCATGTTATCTATTCTTTATTTTTAATATAGGGTATTTTTTTATTATTATTTTTATAAGTGGGTTTCTTCTAGGCTGCATATAGTTGAGTCTTGCTCTTTTAACCAATCTCACAATTGCTGCTTTTTAATTGAGTGTTTGAACTATTTCGAGTTAATGTGATTATAATACTGTCCTGTTCTCATTTATTACTTTGTTGTTTTCAATTTGTTTCATTTGTTTTTTCCCCATTTTTGCTCTGTATCTGCCTTGAGAAATTATCCCCAAAGGGATATTTGATGATATTAAGGAATTATGGTCAATTTGTTATTAGGAAAGATAATACAGTTGTGATTATATGAAAAACAAAATTTCTTAATTTTTAGAGAAACATAGTAAAATATTTGTGGTTCAAATGAAAGGATTTTTGAGATTTTCTTTAAAATAATCTAAGTTTAAATGTGTGTGTCTATGGATGAAAAAAAGATTGGCAAAAAGATCATAAAAGTGATGGGTAACTGGGGGTTTATTGTAGGATTCTATCTTATTTGCCTTTCACATTTTCCATAAAAAAAAAAAAAAAGCTAAGCAGATTTTAAGTCTTAGAACTTGGGAAAACTGTTAGTAATTTAATAGTTACACACCTAAGGAATGCTCCAGATTTCTTATAACAAATCTAGAGAGCTTTCTGCTATATATAGTACTGATTAGATTGTTTTGAAAGTAGATATCAAGGCCCAAGGCATGTTTTTTTTTGTCCAAGAGAAAGATAAGTTATTCCCATAATTGCATAGTTTGAGCCAAACATAATAAAATCCCATAACTCAAACACATTTGCTAAAAGATTCTAGAGAAGTAAGGAGGCAACTATGTTGATTTTCCTTTCTGGACACATTCTGACAAACATCTATCCAATGCCTCTTCTGAGTCAGGCACTGTTTTAAGGTGCTGGTGACATCATAGTGATCTAGGCAGACAGAACCTATGCTCTAACAGATCTTACATTCTAGAGAGGAAACAAAAAAGGAGAAATAAATAGATTTATAAGCTAGAATTCTAGGTAGTGTTTAGTGCAATAAATAAAAATGAAATAGTCCAAGAAGGTAAAAAGGGAGAGAAAATCTTATCAAAGGAGATACTGGGGAAGGAATCTTTGAGGAAGTGACATTTCAGTATGGCTCTAAATAAAATGAGTGAGTTAGCCATGTAAATATTAAAAAAGAAAAAAATTCCAGGTAGTAGGAACAGCAAGTGCAAAGGCCCTGAAGCTGAAGTATGATTCACATAGTTATAGATTACTAGTACTTCAGGCTTGTATTTGCAGAATTAGAAAGAAAAAAAAAGTAAATCTGTATAGTTTTTCTGTAATTTACTTTCTTAATAATAAATTATACCAGTTCCTCTTGATATCAGAGGTTACTTCTTCTAAATCTGAGAGAATATGGTCTATAGGTTAAGAAAGATCAGGAGGATATAGGGATAAACCAAATTGGTACCACCTTCACACTTCCAGTCTAATAGTTGTAAAAGTAACTGCATAGGAGGAACAACGTATGTGACCTCACCAAACCTAGTGTCTATAAATCACAAAACGTTTTTGAAACCAACATCTTACCAACATGACTGGACCATCCTGGTGATGTGGTCAACTTCCAGAAAAGAAAAACAATTTCCTAATATATTTTTTAAAACATGATCCAACTATATGCTGTCTATAAGAAACACACTTTACCCATAGGTAGCTTAACAACAAAAGAATGGAAGAAGATATATCTTTCAAACATATATCATGAGAAATCAAGGGTGAGTATATTAATATTATTATATAAAGTAGTCTTTAGAACAAAGAAAATTACTAGAGAAAGAGAAGCACTTTATACAGTGATTAAAGGGCAATCCAACATGAAGCCATAGCAATCCTAACTAAATACGTATGCACCAAACAACAGAACTGCCAAATATGTGAACCAAAATGGACAAAAATGGAAAGAGAAATAGAAAAATCCAAAATTTTATTTGGAGGCTTTAACACCTCTCTCACAGCAATTTACAGAACAAATAAACAGGCAATCAGTAAGATATATGGGAACTCCAAACCATCAGCCAAAAGGATCTACATTATATTTATAAAACATTTCACTCAACAACAGCAGAATAAATATTCTTTCAAGTAACCATGGAAGATGTACCAAGATAGGCTGTACCCTGTACCAAAACACAAACCTCAACAACTTGAAAAGACTCACAAAAATTATTTTTGAGCACATTGTAATTAGAGTAGAAAGTAATAACAGAAACATAAGTGGAAAATCTCCAAATACTTGTAAACTAAATAAGACATTTCTAAGCAACTCTTGAGTCAAAGAGGAAGCCTTTAGTTTAAAAAAATTAAAAATACATTGAACTTGAATAAAAATGCCACATAAAAGTTGTGGACATAACTGTAGCAGTGTTGAGAGGAATATTTACAGTGTTAAATACATACACTACAAATGAGGGAAAGCCTCAAAGCAGTAATCTAAGTTCAGACTTCAAGGACCTAGAAAAAGAAAAACAAAATGATTCCAAAGTAAAAAGGTAGAAAATAATAAAGATAATAGCAGAAGTCAATGAAATTGAAAAGAGAAAAACCATAGATGAAAATCAGTGAAACAAAGATCCAGCTCTTTGAAATGTCAACAAAATTGTCAAACCCCTAGCAAGACTAAAAAAGAAAAGAGAGAGATAACCCAAATTACCAATATTAGGAATGAAATAGGAAATATTACTACAAAATGCACAAACATCAAAATGATGATATAATAATAATAAAGGAATACTGCAAACAATTCTACAACCATAAATTTGACAACTTAAACAAAATGAACCAATTTCTCAGAAACACAAAATACTGCAACTCACACAATATGAAATAGATCATTTGAAATACCTTATAACTATTAAATAAATTAAATTTGTAATTAATTCTCCAAAAGGAAATCCCCAAGTCCACATGGTTTCATTGGACAATTCTAGCAAATGTTTAAAGCAGAATTAACAGCAATTCTGACCATCTCTTCCAGAAAATTGAAATGGAGAGAACACCTCTCAATTTATTTTGTGAAGTTGTATTATACCATAATACCAAAAATAGACAAAGACAGTACAAATAAGAAAACTTTAGACCAATATCCCTCCTGAATATAGATGCAAAATTCCTTAATAAAATATTAGCAAATAGAAGTCAGCATTATAAAAAATGAATTTTATATCATGATCAAGTGGTAACCAGAAAACAGAACAAAATGACAAAAATAAGACAATAAATAAATCATGAAATAACTGAAAATGGAATGATGCAATCAATAAACACAATACCACTTAATATAAAACAAAATCTCATCTTGAGGTGTCTATAAGGGACTAATGAAAAACTGATTAGGTAATGTTGACATACAAAAAGGATGGACAAAATTATAACATTAAAATGTAAACAGAATTAATTAGAATTCCTATTAATATTAAATTAAATATAGTTCCACGTTAAAAATAATTAAAGTACACTGAGCAGAAAGTTTATATGGAAGATATTATGGTCGTAAACCTTTAGGAACCTTGTAACCAAATATATAAAACAAATTTTTTTTAAAGAACAGCAATAAGTTGAAAGAAATACATTAATACTGTAAGGCTTTAATATATTTATTAGGCTTTAATTATTCAGAGTAAATATAGAGGATTGTTTTAGAATTCTTTTGTATGCAAGTGACAGAAGTGACCTAAAAGTTAGTACTCAGGTAAGGGATCTACTGATGAAAGTACAGAGATAGGATTCAGACATCTTTTTTCAATGATATTATTATTACTGAATATTTCTCTCTCTCTTCCCCACACCCTCTTTGTCTCATCTTTTCTTTCTCTCACTTTCTTTCTCCACCTCTAAGCTCTACATTCCCATATTTTGCTTTTTGCTCTGCATAAGCAGCTTCACGTTCACATCATCCATATAAACTGACAATACAGATATAAAGAGATCTTGTCCTTGCTAAAAGTTCTAGCAAATGCATATGGTTATATCTGCCTGTTATGAGTCAACTGAACTTCTGTGATTCAGTCCCTGTGACCAGATCTAGAATGTTCTGGTTGCCTAGGACTTAGTCACATGCTTCACTCAGGCTGGGGTAAGAGCAGTCTCACTCAAACCATATGGATAATAAGGCGATTCACCTAGAGAAAGGAAGGTATTAGTTTCCAAAGGAAAAAAAGCTAAACCGAAACAAGCAATGTATGTCCACTACAAAAATTTGAAAAATACAATTAATAACGTTAACTTTACAGATACAGACCACCTGAGTGTCACAAAGCTTTACCCTCCTTATGTGCAAATAAGGTCATATTAATATGTGTATTTTGTTTTTGCTAGCTTGCAGCTCCCATCTTTATAGCAATCTATTCTCTAGCCTTATACCCTGCCCCAAATGATGCAAGTTATTTAAACGTTCTTATTCCTTCTAATAGTTCTAGGAGTCTATAAAGGTCCACATGTCCTCAGGTAATTTTTAAGCTATTGTGACTGCCACTCTAGCTCTGTAAAAGCCCTCCTTTGTCATTCTGGTTGTGTGATACTATAGACTCGTACCTCACCTGTGATTAACTTCTTTTCAGAAACTTGTTCTTATCATTTCCTCTGAGCCCCAAAGCTGTAAATGCCTCCTCCTAATTTTCATCCTGGCGCCCTGCCTGTATGTAGAGTATATATTCTCCTTCACAAGTGCTTCTCTGTCTTTATTTTTACCCTTCTAGGTGAGACAGGAGGCTGAAGGAGATCTGAATTTTGTATGCAAGTGACAGAAGTGATCACCTGAATTGGTATTTCACTTCCCCCAGGTGAATTAACCTCTTGGAAGTTGTGTTTCCTGTCTTTACAATAAGAAAAAGACAAAAAAAAAAAAAAAGAAAGAGAGAGACAGACAGACAGACAGACAGACAGACAGAGAGAAGGAGGAAGGAAGGAAGGAAGGAAGGAAGGAAGGAAGGAAGGAAGGAAGGAAGGAAGGAAGGAAAGAAAATCACCATCTATTCCTCAACCCATCAAAGAACTGAAGTCACAGATCAAGACGCTACCCTACAATTGGATAGAGAGTTGGATAAAGATATTCACATACTTACCTGGAGCCAGTACCAACAGGAACACTTAAGCTATGATGGATGAATTGCTGGAGGTTCACCACTGATGAATTTAAGAGTTAAAAGCTCCAGGGGCCCCAGTTCTAGGGCAAGGAGAGCACACTTTTGTGGGTTTCATGTTTAAGAGCCCTACCAGATTCTGAGAGTGAAGATCAGAGAAAAATTTCCTCATGCTTTTGGAATAGGGAGGGGGAAAGTGGCAATTTTGAACTACGTTTAGAACATTCTGTTCCCCTTAACAGTCCATCCTCAGCTATTTTGCTAGAGCCTAAGATACTTGGTTCTTATCAGAGGGGCACAGGTTCTCTAAAAGACTGAGACCTAATCATAAAATTATAGAATGCTCCCCTGCCTCCCACAATTTACTACCGCATAGATTGAGCTCTCTTATAAAAATAGGAGATTACAGCTGAAAGAACTACACTCAAGCACTATTTAAGGTGTCTCTAAGAAAATGTAAAGATAACATGGAGACCAAAAAGGAACTCTAAAGGAAATTTTAGCCTCTGAAACCTTCAGATAAAATAAACAGTAAACATAACCTACAGATAGCATCATACTTAATGGTGGGAAACTAGATGCTTTCTCCCTAAAAATCAGAAACAAAGTAAAGATGTTCCCTTTCATCACTTCTGTTCAGTAATATACAGAAAGTCCTAAATAATGCAATAAGACAAGAAAAAGAAGTAAAAGGTACACCAATTGATTCAAAAAGAAGAAATATAATTGTCATTGTCATGTTTGTCTATGTTGAATATCCCAAATACTCAATGACAACAACAACAAATTCCTGGAACTAATAAGCAATTATAGCAGGGTTGCAGGATACGAGGTTAAATACAAACGCCAATTCTTCCCCATACACCAGCAACGAAAAATTGGAAATTGAAGTAAAAAACAGAGTACCATTTACATTAGCACCCCCAAAATCAAATATTTAGGCATAAATCTAACAAAATATGTAGAAGAGCTTTATGAAGATAACTACAAAACTCTGACAAAAGAAAGCAAAGAAAAACTAAATGGAGAGATAGTTCATGTTTATGGGTAGGAAGACTCAATATTATTAAGACATCAGTTCTTCTCAACTTGATCTATAGATTCAACACAATCCCAGTCCAAATCCCAGCGCGTGATTTTGTAAATATTAACAACATATTCAAAAGTATATATGGAGAGGCAAAAGACTCAGAATAACCAACACAATACTGAAAAATAACAATATTGGAGGATTGACACTGCCTGATTTCACTTATTACAAAGCTATGACAATCAAGACAGTGTGGTATTTGTGCAAGAATAGAAATTTGATCAGTGGGACAGACTAGAGAGTCTAGATATAGACCCACACAAATATAGTCAATTAATCTTTGACAAAAGAGCAAGGGTGATTCAATGGAGAAAGGACAGACTTTTCAAAAGATGGTTCTGAAACAACTGGGCACCATGTACAAAAAAAAAGAGAGAGAGAGAGAGAAAGAAAAGAGAATCTAAAAACCTTAAACGCTTCACAAAAATTCATTCTAAATTTATCATAAATCTAAATGTAAAATGCAAAAAATATAAACATCCCAGAAGATAACATAGGAAAAAATGTAGGTGATCTTGGGTTTGGCAATGAGATTTTTATATATAACACCAAAAGCACAACCCATGAAAGAAAAAAAAAAAAAAAAAAGATAAGTGGAACTTCATTAAAATTAAAAACTCTGTGAAGATACTGTTAAGAGAATAAACAGATAATTTGCAGATTAAGAGAAAACATTTGCTAAAAACATCTGATAAAGGACTTATATTCAAAATATATTATATAAAGAACTCTTAAATCTCAACAATAAAGAAACAAACAGCCCACTTATAAAATGTACTAAAGATCTGAACCTCAGCTAATAAGATATACATATGTCAAATAAGCATATGAGAAGATGTCCAACTCATATGTCTTTAGTGAAATGCAAATTAAAATCGGATACAACTACACGTGTCATAATGACTAAAATAAAAAACACTGACAATAAGGTCATCCACTTTGAATCTATGTTTTTCTTTTGATAGATGAGCTATTTGTCAATCAGGTTTTTTGCATCTAAAAATTTATCATATAGATTATCCAGGTTTAAAATGTTCATCACTTTTAAGCATTCAGAAGCACATTGAATTTCATCATCATTTAACTCTCTCTGAGAAAGTGGTTTTAATACAGAGGTAATTTGAATTTTGAAATCAAAACTAGATTCCAAATAACTTACAGTTTTAGTAAAGGTATTGAGAAAGTCCTATGAAAATCAGCTCCCCTTCTCTGTAAACATACTTTGCATTCTGAAGCAGTCTTATTTCCAAGAAATGAGTCCTGTTTTTCACTGTATGAGTTTTTGTTGCAACCTACACATAGTATCAAATAATTCAGTTGCAGTCAGTTTATCCTTTATGGCCCTTCAAAGATCATTAAACAGTTTTGGGCAAACAGTATATAAGTTTCTGTTAAGTAACCCTTTTCCCATTTCTCATCTTCAACATATTTCTAAATTGGAAAACATTTTTCCTGTCTCAAACTTTGAAAATATGATTTTACAATAGGCCAACATTTTAATCTTTCCTATGGCTAACATCAATGAGCTCCGTGCTGAAGACATGTGGAAGGCTACCTCCTTTAACTTCAATAAAGTCTAAAAAAATCATTAACTGCTTCTGCACGTTTTCAAGAGACTGTAAAATGATAAAAATTTTTCATTACAAAATCTTCAATATCCAGAGATAAGCAAATCACATCCTTTTTTAACATTGCTATGTATGAGGTGTGCAGGAAATTTAACTGGTTAAATCTTTTTATTTTCTTTTATAAGAAATTTATAAACTTAATGGAATTTTCCAAAATTTACATCTGCCCTAATTGGCCAAATATGCAGATTGATAAGCAGAATGTACAGGGTATTTGGGGAAGATACCAACAATCTTTTATTTTACATTTACTTATGTTTAATTAAAATCTTCATCAATTTTAGAAAATGATTTCAAACTACAACTTTAAAATTCAAAGTACCTAATAGCTAGGGATATTTTTTTTTCCATGATTTAGCTTATCACTTGCTACACTGTAGAAAGTATGATCATTGATAAGATCTGACACAAAAAACTGTACATACCTATTTTCAGAATGTTTTTTCCTTGTTTACTCACATGACATTGTAGTTTCAATCTCTGAAGCAGAAAATGTAACTTGACTCATTCTCACAGAACAGTACAAGGAATGATATGATATTGTCAAGAGTGCAGCTAAGTTACTGCATAGTATTGTTGTCTCGGCATCCATTTTGTTTGGCCAAGTGGGGACCTTAAACTAACATTTGCCCCTCATCCAAGTGCACACCCTTGTCAACCTAAATAAAGAGGTAAACTGAGGCAAGCTTGAATTATCAGAATTGGAGTTTCTTCAGGAATAGCAGAGGCACTGCAATGCAGGAAATGCACACTGCAGCAAGCTGCAGGCAAGTCCACAGAATGTTTGGGGAGGGCTGCATTTATTAGCAAGGAGTACCAAGGCAGAGAGGGAGGCGTCCAGCCAGAGTTTAAGCAGTAAGTTCATTGGCTTGAGGATGGAGAGACATTCTTGGTGGATGTTCATTGGTCAGGAAATAAGTCCTGGTTTTCTGAAAGTCAGGAATTTATGGGAAATAAGTTTCTCAGTTAAGTTTTCTTTTCCAGAGGGTGCATGCCTGAGATTCTCTTTCATATCCTTTTTAGATAGAAATCCTTTCATATCCTGGATAACAGCTTATAGAGTCACAAGTAAATGTAAGTTTCTAATTTGACTTTCTCAGTGGCCCTTGTGATAAATTCTCCACAGCTATCCAGGGCCCTCCCTAGTGTGAAGACCCCCGTGGAGCTTACTAAAACCCCATTCTTTTTGGTTTGAATTGACCAATCCAATCCAGCCTTAGCCTGGGAGCTCAAAGCAACCCACCCAATAACCCTAATAAATGTATGTGTCCCATGTTCTCTAATCCCCTCAGCCTTACCTCCCTATGTGGTCCCTCAAGGCATGCCATGTACTTCTTTCAGAACCTGTGAGTATTAAACTTCTTTCTTTCAATTTCCTTTGTGGTCTTTTGTTGAACTAAGGCTCGCTATTTAACACCCCAGGACTCTACTTACCAAATTTAATTTAGCAAAATCACATCAGATATGTGTGTTTGTCCATTTGTGAGGAAAACCCAAGTGAATTCAGTGGCTGTTATTTTTGACTGAGCATTGATATCTTTTTGGGAGATGAAAAAAGCTCTTTTTTTTTTTTTTTAAGTTTATTGAGGTGATAATAGTTAGTAAAGTTACGTAGGTTTCGGGTGTACAATTCTGTAATACACCTTCTATATATCACATTGTTTGTTCACCACCCAGAGTCAGTTCTCCTTCTATTATATCACCATATATTTAATCCTGTTTACCCTCATCTACCACCCTCCTCCTCCTTACCTTCTGGTAACCACTAAACTATTGTCTGTGTCTATGAGTTTTTGTTTCTTTATTTGTTTGTGAAAAAACTTTCAATTGATTTAAAAGTACTTGCCTGTCTTATCCCAAACTTGTGAGATTTGGTCTCCATATGTGCTTTCATATCTCCCACTCCACCCTGCCTATTCCCAAATTCTTTCCAGCATGTTATTTAATATGCTCTGTTTTGATCATTTGCCTTCCTAGTCCAGTTGTACTTCCATCTGTTATTGAAATAACAGACATTTAGCCTTCCTTTTTGGTGTCATATCTGGGTCATGTTCACAGTGGAATTGGAATTGTTCTCATTTTCGTTATCTAAAGCCTTAGAAAACATGATCACAACATTTACAGCATTAAAAATTAAATTTGCATTATCCTGATACAAAGCATACAGACAAAATCAAAGACGGACTATTAAAACTCATGAATACAACACACTTAAGTTGTAGCTATATATTATCACATCGTTTAGGCCGTATGGTCACAAGTAACCCAATATTTGCATTTATATTATAGACTTTGCTTTATGATTGCATAAATAAATAGTTCATTCAGGTGGTTTTGTAATATCTGATAAAGCATATGCTTAAAGTTGTCTTCAAATCTTCGATGTTTGCAAAATAAAAACAGCTTGTACCTTTGAGTGTCAATTCTTTCAGTTTCTTCTATTCCAATGAGTACAGTCAGGGCTGAGGACCCCAGTGTTCTCTACTCTGTGAACTGAAAATACACCGGAAAATTCTATAAGTGACAAACTATTAGGTATAGTATAGCTGGAATTAAACTGATCATACCTAATGCATTTGAAATCAAATGACGGCACAACAAATGGGAACAAGGACCCAAAGGCATTAGTGAAATATAGTAACTGAGATAATTTCATATCAATCAATCAGATGGCAAGAAAGAGAAAAGAGACATATTACGGTTAGATTCAGATTAAATAAATTGCAGAGGAGCTCAGACAACTCTCTCTGAGTCTGTATGAGCAGGAATAAGTTTATAATTTTTCCTCATGGAATAGTAATGAGAATTTCAAAGGCTTCTCCTGGATAAATGTATTTTACATAAATACATAATGCAAAAGCTGAAGACAGGTACATTCTAGTGATATTCAAAGGCCAAATTGTGTGGCATTTAAAAATCTATAAATATATACAAGACTCTCTCGCTCTCTCTCCCTCACTCTCTCCTTTCTTTTTTACCTCTTGCACTCTCCCTTCCTCTCTTTCCTCCTTCCTTTTTTTTTTCCCCCTTCTTTTAGTGCTCTAATGAAAAATTTCTTGTTTATGTGGCCCCAGGGAAAAGCTCTCTGATTTTGCCTACTCACCATTTTGGAAACCCAATCTAATTTGCAAAAGTTAAGCCAGGGGTTCCCTTACTGATACACAGTGGACCATTTTATAGCCTGGTGTGTGTGTGCTTCAACTACCTCCACATATACTTAATAGAAAATCTTTCATTCACACTTTCTTTGATTTGTTTTTAGAAAATGCTTCTCCGTTGTGTCTTGATTCATATGTTGTTTTTGAAGACTCTGATATCAGTGGAATTATCTTGTCCTTCTGAATTATTTTATCTTTTTCCTGGAGACACTAAGGCTGTCTTCTTTACCTTTGAATTTGAATCTTTCTAGCATGTATCTCAAAATTGATTCTTGCCAGTCAATGTTTTCAGTAAGTTGGTGGAAGCATCCAGGTTTTCTATCACATCTAGAAATTTTTCTTGGGTCATAGTTTTACACATTTGCTTTGTTCCAATGTTTTCATTTTTTTTTAGTACTTTTTATGGTGACTCCTTTCCTTTATTTTTTCCCATTTCAACCACTTTCTCTCTGACTTTTTTTTATGTTTTCTTTACCTCATTTTCAGTCTCTTGTCTGTTTATAATGTTGTTTATTTAATTTTACTTTACATTTATTTTTCCTTGGGTACCCTATAATTTTATCTTCATTTCAGATATGATTTTGTATTTTTCTTCTTCTGTATCTTTTGAAATCCATTCAACACATTCAATTTCTTCCTGATTTTTCCATATCTGTGTTTAAGTTTTGAGTAACAGATTCAAATTATTTTGTATATTTTACAGGTATGTATTAGGATATTAAATTTAATTTAGAGTGTGACCATAGCAGGGTGAATAAGAATCCCTGTCCTAATAAGAATACATGTCCCAATCCCTGGAATTTAAGAATGTTACCTTATATGGCAAAAGGAAAATTGTAGATGTGATTACACTAAGGATTATGAATGTAATCCTGGGGAGATTATCCTGTATTATCTGGATTGACCATATTAAAATTATAAGTAATCTTATAAAATAGAAGCAGAGGAAGATTTGGCTTTAGAAGAGGAGGTAAGAGATGTGATGATAGAAGCAAGAGGTTGGAGTGATATGAGCAAGGGTCACAAGCCAAGGGATGCAGGCGGCTTCCAGAAGTTAGAAAAAGCAAATAAATTGATTCTTTCCTAGAGACTTTCCTCTAGAAGAAAATAACTCTACTAGCACCTCAGAGTTAACCCAGTGAAATTGGTTTTTGACTTCTGGCACACAGAGCTATAATATAGTAAAATTATATTGTTTTTTAAGCTACTAAGAGATGTTACAGGATTCTTACATTTCATGGTTGATTTTGAGAGGAAAATTTTCATTACCTAAAATATACTGTTTCACATGTTTTGTTTTTTAAAGTTGTTTTGTATATTAGTGGTCTCCTTTTTTTTTTCTATTATTAATCATTCTGTGGACAGGGTTTAGTATTTAAATTTTGAAATATTTAATTATGAATTTTGATCCACTATTTCAATTTCCTTTTTTAGAGACTTTAATTATAGTTATTTTTGCCTTCCATAGAAAGAACATGCTGTAGTTATCTTAATATGCATTTCATATATCACAGTTATCATTCTGCATTCCTGCCATAATATCATTTAAAAAATTATTTTATTTGTTTTTCTCCTCTTTTTTCTCCTCTTGCTCCCGTGTTCCTCAGCACCGAAAGTTATTTTATTTTTCTCATAGTGCAATACTGTAATGGTGCTTTTCAAGTATAAAATTCCACAAGGCATAGAGGAAAGTTGTCACTTGACAAATGCAACTTGGTTTTATTGAGATCCTAATAGATGATTTCTCTTTTAAATTTACCAAATGCCCTGAGTCTGGAACCTCAACATAGACTACCTGTTCTACCTGCAAGTATGAAGACGACCTTCATACTTATTTCTGCCAAAACTATGCCATTTGGAAAAGTGTAAAGTTAGATCTGAGTTTGAATTTGATGTCTAGTACTTACTACCTAAGGGATCTCACTCAACTGCTTCAACCTCTCTCAATGTTAGTTTCCTCATTTCCTCCCAAATGGGGGAGGATAATGGTATCCACAAGGTTTGTTGTGATGATTCAATGTGATAATGCTTACAAAGCACTTCAATATAAAAGGCAATAATGTCAACTTCTCTGGAGATTTTATGATGATGAAGTGAGATGATATAAGTAAAGCCCTTAACAAAGTGCTTGCCATATTAGTGTCTGATTCTGTATGATTTACAATCGTCAGTCTTGTATAAGTTAGTTGTCATTTAGACACAACCTGAGCTCAATCCAATTTTAAAACTTGGTCCATTATTGAGTATAGTAGGTGCCATATGATACAAATGACTCCCATTCATTATAACCTAAACAAGGAACCTGCTGACAGTGAGGAATTGTCCATGTGAAATTATATTCCAGAGTAACAGAAAATAATTCACTTTTATATTGAATATATATATATATATATATATATATATATATATATATCAAATATTTACTATCATAGACATAGAAGAAATATAGAAATATTTACTATGAAACTCATTTTGTCTTATTATTCTTGTGACCTGTCTCTATGGCCTGAACCTAAAGGTACATTTACAAAATTTCATTTTAAAAGGAAGCAGTCAACTCACCATACAATCAAAATATAGAGTATAACACAGAGACACACATATATACCTACTGCATGGTGTAAATATATTTGGGTTTTGGAGATGATAATTAGGAGCGGTTACCCCTTTTATCTCATTGCAGTAATATCTGATCGATAGCTCCCTCATGAAGCAGCTCTTCAGGTATACAGAGCCTTTAGGCATCAAGAGTATAACATTATTATCTCATTTCAGTATTCACAACAACCTTGAGATGAAGGGATTGCTATTTCCCCTGTTACATACAGCAAGAATAGAGGCTCAGAAAGGTTAAGTGGCTCACCCAAATGCACCTTGTAAGAGTGAGAAGTGAGTCTTCTGGGAGTGAGTCCAGCGCATTTTCCATTACACAATAGGATTCACTATTGGAATATACCTTGGCTCTTAGGGAACTTTGAAAGTTCTTATAATCAGGGTCCTTCCTAGCACATAAAAATTGTATCAGAAGCTTGAAGTTGTGTGAGGTTATGTATAGCCGCAAAGTCAAATAGAAATAATGAAGAGCAGGTTGGAGAGGAGAATAAAACTGTCAGGTGATAGCAGAATAAAATTAGTAAAATGAATTTGATGGAGCATGGGAATTCCTCAGTTATTTCCCATCTCATCACCAACATGTCCTTTCATTTTCGTCCTTCACTCACTGTCTTCTATCTCTTCTAATACTGCTCTGGATATTTATTTAAATTGAAATGCATGGTGGTTTCTAGCTTCTCATTTTAAGATTCTCCATGGCAGCCTGCGGGTATGGCTACAATTTTCCATCTATGTTTTCCTCTTTTACAGAACCCCAGAAATGCTTGAAATGTGATAACCTCCTATTAGATTAGGTCATGGTTGAAGAATCAGGGAAATAAGTTTACAACTAGTGTGTAGTTGAAAATAAAACAACAAAAATTCTCTGTTAAATTCTGCAAAAGCACTATATGAAAGCTTTAGGCTAAAATAATTTAGCTGCTTAAGCATACTTCTTTGAGATGTAGCCATTTGTATACATTTCAGTTTGTCTTGGAAATTAATTTCATTGTAAGAAAAATTAAACTTAACTTAAAATTCAATTTAAATTTTTCTTGTCAAAGCGATTGGTAAATATCTACCCGATACCTACTACAACTAACAAAAAACCCCTGTACCTTTCCTGAATATTTGTGTACATATCCAGTTATTCATTCTGAATCTTATCCTGTACTCACCCCCTCTCCCCATACCACACACACTATTACCCTCAGTATTAGCAAAATGCCCTAAAGCAGTACATTTTATTTCATCATTAAAACATATTAGCTTATTAGCCTATCCTATAAACAGAAATCAATGGTCTAACTATTTTTATTATATTATTGCTATTCATTGATTTAAAAATGGAGAAGTTTTGAAAATTGAATTAGTCAATGTTTTTTCACTTACAGATGACAGAAATTCTCCTCAAACTACTTGAAACACAATAGAAATTTATTGATATTTTTCTTTTTAGATGCCCATGGTATACTTTGACCCTAAAAGCCCCAACCCACATTTTCTTGTTTCACAAAACTTCCTAAAAAAATTACTACTGCTCTTCTTGGTGTTGGTTTCCTCATTCACAAAATGAAAGTTTGGATCTCCAAGAGTCTTCCACCTCTGTCTGTGATACTGTGACTGATACTTTCTCCCACTTCTTCAACTGAAGAGTCTAAGGCTGTGCACTACTTAAATTGTGTTTATCCTATGGCAAAGTACTAAGGGAAGTATTTTGCAGGGTCATTGGTGACGCAACTCTCCTAAAATGACAGAGCACAAAGACATTCATCTGTTTCTTCCTCTGGTCTTGAGCAGATTTTGTGCAAGTCCTGAGGTGGTCTGTGTTCTTAGCACGTCTTCCTCTTACATATGATGTGACAACAGATCCCTCTTCTTTCCCTATTTAGTGATTATATCACTCAAAATGCCAGTTATTTTCCCTCATTCATCACACTGAGAGCCATAAACACTATGTAGAACCTACTGTGTATTATCATTTCCTTTTTGTGTGTTAATGAGGTGAAATGTCAGGTTTTAAAACAAACTTACAAACATTATTTTGGAAGTGTTTTGCATTTCATGACCAGGTTGCAATAATAAATCCTTTATACCTAAAGCCAAAGACAAAACTAATCATTATCTATTTCCATTTCAGTAGTATACATTTGTCAATTCATTTGTTTTAAATACTGTTTGGTGTATACTTACTTATTTCCAAAAAGTATTTGATGCAGGTTTAAAAGGATACATATATTTGAGGAGTACTTGAGATGATTAAGAATTGAACTTTAAAAACATGTGCAGAACCTGCATTTGGTTTAAACAATAGCAATTTGGACAATATGTAATCCCATGGCTATTCTGTATGGGATTTTCCTACTTTTCAATTCTCATCGTAGTAGGATGTACATCTTATATTTTTTTGATAATTTTTCTAATGGCTTCATCTCCTGTAAATGACAACATGCCATGGAGAGAAGATAAATATTCCTCATTGGTATTTTTTAATTCCCAATAACTCTAACAAGTCATAGATCTCCAAAGGCAAAAACACTTATGTGTGTTACCAAATCGTGAAGCCCTCACTGATATTACTTTCTGACATCTCTGTTGGTTTTCTCTCTTACTGAAATCCTATTACAATTTTAGCTTTCATATAAATAAAACTTCTCTTTAGATTAGGAGCTAATTTCTATGACATTCTGAGATGATATTCAAAGCCAAATCAATCCCTGGTAAGACATAAATTCTGACCAATCAAAACAGAACTCATCGTAATCCAGACTGTGTCAGAGTGTTCCAGGCCCAGGGAATATCTGTTGTGCATATACCTATTGTGTGCTGGCTGCCTTATAGACATTAAACCTTTTAATTGAAAATTCCACAAAACTGGTGTTGTTTTAAAGTTAAAGAGAAGGAAGCTCAGAGAGAATAGGGGACTCACCACGATTACACATTTCATTAATCAGTAACTGTTGTTAATGAACTGTTAACTTACACATAATAGAAATTAATTCCATTCACAAGTTAAAACTATTTAGAAGTAGGGAGCCCATGATTTGTATGGAGACGCCAACGAGGCAGCATGGACTCCTGCTCTTTCCCTTCCTGCTCTGCCAACTTACCGTGTTTCCATGAAAATAAGACCTAACTGGAAAACAAGCCCTAGCATGATTTTTCAGCATGACATCCCCTGAACATAAGCCCTAATGCGTCTTTTAGAGTAAAAATTAATATAAGACCCGGTCTTATTTTTGGGGAAACACGGTATGTACTTGAGATTCATTCTCAAGTTTGCCTCATTACCCACAATGGCTTCTGGAGTTATGGAAATCACATTTATATTCCACTCAGGAAGCAGGAGGACAGAACAGGCCCACTGCAGCTATGTGTCCCCCGCTTAAGGGCTTTTCCGGAAGGTCCAGCCCTCCCATCCTCCCATCCCCCCAACACACACAAATAACACTCTTTCAAGTTCCATTGGTCAGTCATAGTATCATAGGAATGAGTGCAATGCTGCTGGTGGGGAAGGCGGGGAGGAAGAAAACGTTTTCATTTCTAAAGCAAAGTCAAAGATGAATTTGGGCCAGACAACTAATAATCTCAACTACACACAGCTAGAAAATGGCATATTCAGAATCTTAACGCATATCTCCCTGATTTACTCATTTCTATATCATGCAGCCTATTATACATGGAATAAACACCTAGAATTCAGAAACCAAACTTTAGATTTATTTATTTTTTGTATATATCACAGTTTCAGCATAATATTGGGGGTGATGAATGTTTGTTAAATGGATGGAAAGAATGCATGACTGCAAGAAAAGAGAGAAGTTTAGATGAGTGAAGTTGTACCTGGGGGTAAGTCAGGAGTTACATATTTCTATATCCTTCTGTCCTTATTTTGTAAATAATTGAGGTACAGCTTTGGATGGATTTGTGGTGGTGGTGAGAAATTAAGAAACCAACTGAATTCTCAAATTTGAGTTTTGTCTATGTCGTATTATTAACAATGATCACTTAAATCATATGTGTAAAAATCTTTGAAACTTAGAAGGCACTGAATAGCTACCAGCTTCGTTAATTTACATTCATTTTTTTTAGTTTATTTATTTTTTTAAATCTCGCTTATATGCAGAAACCTATTTCTCCTTTTAATGACTATGCATTTGATAAGTTTTGAATAGCTGAGGTCTGAAAATCTCTATTTTGAAGTACAAAATGAGATGGATAAGTAAAACAACTATTTGAATATGTCAGTAACATTTTTGTCTCATTTGCTGTGAAAGCAATTATCAAGATAGTTCCCTTGATTTCCATTTCAAACATTGTGTTTGTCGATGGAATTAAATCAAACATTCAGCTCTTGATTATTTTGTATTCTCTTTTTAAGTTAAACACACACACACACACACACACACACACACACACACACACACAGCCATGTAGTTAACCTAATCTGATTATGAACTTTTTATTATCTAGTGACTTCAATTACCCTCAATGAAGATGCTGAGTTTGGCCTCTTTGACAAGCAGTAATAAGATGTGTGGTGAATCCGCTACTTTTTACTTAGGGCAAATTGCTTATGTGTACACCTAAATTTAGCATAGGGGGAAATGCAGTAGACTATTTCAAGCATACTCAGCTCTAAATTGCTTGCACTTGAAGCAAAGATTCCAGAATAAACCCAAACCTTCTTCACTTAGTTAAATCCATCACAGGAATGCTGTAAGAGTGCCCACATGCCTTTGATGCAGTAACATTATGCTGTGTCAAATATTGCTGAAAATAGATGAACTGCTGATTAGGCCTTGGGAAATTTTATAATGTGGAACCTCACGTTATAGTGACATTTGTTGGGTAATAATCTGCCTCCTAAATTTGCTAGCAAGCTATGTCCAGATTCAGGTTTCTTTTATATCTCTATATACCATGCAAGTTATTAGGCCAGTTTTAAAAGCTCACGTTAGTTCAAAATGATAACTAAAACTAAACATGAATATGAAAAGGTAGAAATGAAATACCAAAAGCAAGGCAAGAGTATGTCTTTTCATTTCTGATGACTAATGTCACATGCCTCATTTTCTGTTTGCTGGAAAAAAAATTATTTTGCTGGGGGAGAATGTAAAAAAAGAACAAAAGGAATGGAATGCATGTGGCTGATTCTGGACAACACGGCACTTGCAGAAATCATGTGAGTTTTAGGAAATACGTAACAAGAGTGAAATTTACCTCCAAAATGCAGAGCCATCTCATCTTAAAATGGTAACAAGACATGAAAGCTAGTTAATGCCTCATCTCTGCTCCTGTTACTGCTGTGTTGCTATATTTTCATTCTTGGGAACACAGTTGTGGGATATTTTAATCCTCTTCTTTCCTTGCTTCATTTAACAACAGCTGGCAGTAGATGCTTATTTTGGTTACCTGGGCTTGTCAGCCTGTATCAGTCACTAGAGCCAGCACTCAGAAGGCAATCACTTAACCTGACATCACATCAGCCCGTCATTCAAAATAAAGGATCTTTCCAATTTAGAAGAAATCAGCTCTTGAGAGAATTGGTGGTTAGAAAAGACAGCACCTTCCTTCTGACACACACACACACACACACACACACACACACACACACACACACACCACCCCTCCTTTTCAACTGCTTCTACTGCTCTTGGGTCCAAGGTTAAATAGCAGTATTAAAGTAATGAGAGGGGATAATAAATTCATTAGGTAGGAATTGACTCATGAGGAGGCTGCATGTAGTATGAGGGAGTGTAGCTTGAAATTGGAAAGTAGAGAGCATCCCTAGGAACCATCTTTAGAAAGCCTGGATTCTAATGGCCAGAGAGTTGATGCCTGTGGATTAAATGCTTTGTCACAGCCCAAGAACAGCAGCCTGCACACATCCCCATCCTGTCATCTGAGCACTGTGAGAAGTGCAACGTGCACCTCTTGGTCTCTTTGTCCTAAAAGAAGACAAGTCAGAAGTTAGGCTGCGAAGCTCTCCCGTGGGGAGGGCAGGTGGTGCTTCTTCAATATTTCATCTTAAAGAAAGGCAGAAAATGTAGCTTAACCATCAAAACTTACTACACTGGCTAAAATAGACAAGCCCATAGCTCTCATAAAATGATAAATGAAAAAGTCATCCTAGCTATGTGTGAAAATCACATTGACACAAAAATTTCCTAAAATGTACAATGCTATCAGACCAAGCATTAAAATGCCAAATAAATGTGTCCTTTCTAATTAAAAATTAATACACATTAACTGTGGCATGTTCAGAAACACAGAATGGCATAAAGGAAAAAAAATCATAATTTTTACTTAAATCTAGATAACTTATGTAAATATCTTGGGGTATTTTCTTTCAGTTCTCTCTCATTCTTTGCTTCTCTCTCGTCTTCATATGCTATGCCTTGCTTCTTCACTCAACATTACGTTATAAACATTTATGTACATTATCAAGTATTATTCAAAATCATGATAGTATGCGGTTATACTCATTCTAGCTTGAAAAATGTGAACCACTCAATCTTCTCTTATTTTTGGACAATATTGCAGATTGAATTACCCAGGAAACCAACCTTGAGACAAAGATTAACATTCGGGAAGTTAATTAGGGAATGCCTTCTGGATTTATACTAGTGTAGGGAAGAAATGAAGCAGGATGGGCAGAGCAAGAAGTTGGTCCATGATACAATCATATAAAGGCCTCAGATGACCCCACAGAGTACTGTGAAGTGGGGATTGTACCTTCCTAGTTATCCCAAAAGGGCCAGGCCTTTATAACCATATTTCATCAGATGCAAGCTACCCAAAAAGGTGGTAAGACCTCGGGAGAAGCAAGTCTCTTCAGCTGCTGGCAACTAGATAGCATCTGCTGTGGCCAACTTGACAAAACTCATGTTATAATGTCCAGATAGTTCATGCATTTTGATTAGATGTTTTCCCATTGACCAAACCCAGTGTGTTAGTCACAGTACTCTCAGCAGCTAGAGAAATAGGTTAATCAGTGCTGAAGGGGTATCTGAGTGATGCAACTTCTAGGTCCACCTCTTACATTACTCAAATACACTTCTTTATTTAAGTTCTGGAAGCAACCCTTTGATGATTATGGTCTCATCTTCCTCAAGTGAATTTATAAGAGGGTGATTAGTGGGATAAATGATAGTTCCTGCTGCTGAAGCTGGCCTCCCAAAACCGATATTCATTATTTCCCTCCTCTACTAACCATTCCAGTTTCCTCTCACCCTTAGCTACCGCCTCTGCTGGTTTGACTCAGATCCTCACTTCTAAAGTATCTAGATCTCTTGTTACTATGCGCATCTCATCGCTTGGTTGTTGCACTTGTCCATTTACAATCAAAATTGGGCAAGGGAGTGCCACGAGTTGCCTAAGGGGATTGTTTAGATACTGAACACATTCAGTCATACTTCCTTTGTGTTAGAGGAGCCCTACTTCCTCTTGTTGATTTGGGTCAATTACTCCTGTGACTTTGCACTGGTTCCTTAGCACCTTAAGGAGTTTGAAGTAACTGGTGGCAACCACACCTTAAAATTCCATGGGAATCTTTCTGTGTCCCCTGATGGAAGAATTACCATTTGGGAAATAGGACTTATAAAATTCTAGAGCTTGGATTTGTGGGTATGGGAAGCAGAATTTTCCCAAATGGGTTACTCAAACTGATGCTTAGCAAAGCTGCCCCCATTTCCCCATTTTCACCCTTTGGTTTATAGACCATGATTTCTACTTTTGGGAGCAGAGCATGATATAATACAATTTGGTTTAGAGTACATTCTGCATAAAATCTCATCCTTACACGGTATTGTCTTTAAGCTGTTACCTCAACCATAACTTGAGGGAAGACGGCATCTATGGAGGAAAGGTAAAGAAGCAAGACTGCCCAGGAGGAAATAATAAGATGCAATGTCATCACAACAAAGTCTTAACAAAAATTTCAGGGGATCCCTTAGGGAGGATCTACAACTCAGATAGATTTTCAGTGTTGTCTTTAAGAGAGGCAAAGAGGTTGAGGCCTTCACATCAACCACTGAGTGGATGTAAGCTGCTTTAGAGAAGGGATGGTGGTCTTGGGCAAGGTGACTTTCTTCAGATAAAGGCAATACTTGGAGAGAGATGATAGCTGAGGTCAGTCAGCTGACAGTATTCTAAGCAGCTGGGAGAACAGGCCCTTCTGTCCTACATGGATTGTCTGGGTGATACAGCACAGTGTCCACTGCATATGAGTATAACTAAGTTATGTCCAATTTTGATAAATATTTTAATAAATATTCATAGATAGATAACCTAGTCATGACATTTTAATTTATGTGGCTTTTCTTTGCTAGCTTTTATATTTTTTAATATAAAAAACCTGCTATTACCCATTTACAAATGAAATGTTGCCATAAGAAGACATTCTTATATTTAGACTGTCCTTTAGTCGAGTTTTTAAATTACCAAATTTGAAATGTGTCCCATCTGCTTCTACCTGGATGGCTATATATTTTAATTGGCCTCTATCCTAGAAGAACACAAATTTCTGAATAAGTAAGAAATTAATTCTGTTTCAAAACTGTGTTTTAAGTATCTATGTTTGGTTTGAGACTATTACCCTGGTTCTTTAGTTGCTGAACAATAGCATGCCTTGTCCATTCCCTCATCTTGATGTCTGACAAATGTAGATTTGTTGATTTCATACTTTTAATATAAGTCCTAACTCTATTTTACTCTGAAACTATATTAGTCAGTGTTTTCCAGAGAAACAGAACCAGTAGTATACGAGTATATGTATATCTGTATCTATATATAAAGGAGATAGATGATAGAGCGATAGATAAATAGATAGGTAGATAGATAGAGATTTATTATAAGGAATTCCTTCACATGATTATGGAAGCAGAGAAGTCCCAAGATCTGCACTTGGCAAGTTGGAGGCCCCGGAGTCCTGATGGCATAGTTGCAGTCTGTCTGAGTCTGATGGCAGGAGAAGACTAGTGTTCCAGCTCCTAACAATCACAGAGAAGTGCCTTCTTGCCGAGACTTTTTGTTCTGTTCGGGCATTCAGTTGACTGGATGAGGGCCACCTACATTAGAGAAAAGGTAAAATGCTTAGTTAGTCTAACCAATCAGAAACTGAAGCACAAACCATTAGAATATGGCAAAAGGAACTCTTATGTTTTATCTGCTCCCATACTTTCTATCCTTCACAGTCCAACTAGGGTAACCAATACCATGAAGAGACTAGCAGAGAAACTGCCTTTTAAAAAAAAAAAATCAATTTCTTTGCATCCAGTTTGGCATTTGAACATGCATAGTCATGTAATGTGACTTTTCCAATAGTCTGTGGATTCTTTAATTGCTTTTTGTATGATAAGCACAGCTATTATATATATATATATATATATATATATATATATATAATATATCATATTATTATATATGTTATCTATTTATTTACTAAATTCCAGAAAAATCCCATATAAGAAATATATGTGTGCATATATGTATATGTATATATATATATATACACACACACACATATATACGTATATATATATGTATACATATATTTATATACTTCTTTTGAAGTAAAGACCTACACATGCAACTGCCTACTTAATACCTCATTAGAATGGATAGCTAAGGAACCACAAATTAAGTGTCTCTACCTGAACCTACCTCTCCCTTCAATACTGGTGCTGTCTAAAACTGATCCAAAGCTTTCATCACTTGGTTATAATTTCGCTCTCCATTAGTAAATCCTAGGATATGCTGAATTCTTTTGACCTAGGATATGCAGATTCCATAGTTTACTTATGCTATATTTCTAATGTTTTCTATTTTATTTAGTTCTGATCTTCAGGAATTTACCTCTCCTTTGCCTTCTATAGCTATCATTTTACTTATAATAACATCTGTAACTTAGTTCTTTGCTATTTTGTTTTATTTTCCATGATCTTTCCATCACATCACTGATTATGTTTTAATTCGTATTAATTTTGCCATCTTCCATATTGCAACTCACACCTCTCTCATATTTAGACTTTTTTTTAAACTATGTTTCATATTCTGGGTTCTTGAAATATTCTTTGAATATTCCCGTCTTTTTCTTGAGCCATTATCTGGAGATATTGTATTTTCATAAATTTCTTAGAGAAATTAAGAAATGTTTATTTGAATGTCTCCCCTTTTCCTTGGCTATGTCTCCTTGAATCTATATCTTGCATATGTTCCTTTCACCCTCCCTACTTTTTCCTCCATGTTTTGGCAGCTAGAAAATCTGTATGATTTAAGATCCCATGTAATTCCCATCATGAGATAGAATTTCACCCAGTAAATGTTGTACCCACTTCTTTTTTTATGTAATTCTTTCATTTCTTTTGTTCTTCTGAAGTCTATATTGAAGTAAACTTTTAAAAATGACTCTGAGGCTTTCAGAGATCCAAAATGAAAAAAATCTTTATCACCCATGAATACAAATTATCCTCTTAGTTATTTTAGTTACAATGATTAATCCATCACTTCTGCAAAAGTATCCTTAAAGGTGGAACATATTATGGAAGACTTTCCTTCAAATCATAACTCTAAAATGGTCACGTCACTGCAATCAGGATTATAGGCACGGAAACTCATTGTGTGTCAGGGAAAGACATGCTTTCCAGCAGTCAGGCTGTGCCTGTGGAATGTGATCACATATCTCCTTGGAACATATAATGTGCCGTGTACTTTGGGTTGTAATTGCAGATGTAAATATCAACCTGGTCTTGCAGTTTGGCATCTGAACATGCAATTTACCATTTTATGATTCTGCCTATGTTTGTGTTCAGGTGCAGTAGTAAATGTGTCTCCAGAAGGCAGACACTCAGAATTTCATCGTGTTTTCACAGTCCGCTAGACTGCAGAATCAAGTTCAGAGAATGAGGGAAATGAGCAAGGTTAATGAATCTCTATTATTAAATTTACTCCTGTTGATCATTTAAAGATCAAGCATGATGCATGTGTATATTGAAACTATTTATAGCTCAGTTTTGTAACTTATGTTTAAATATGTTGTTAAAAGTTATTCTAGTGAATTTAAACTAGTTCAAGACAAAATAATTTGACTCTAATCCACATTTGTCACAACAAAAATGTAGTCTTCTCCAAAAATTAACATGAGAAATAATTAAAATATTAGTATACATCTATCTAAAGACATGTCACAGACCCTTAGCAAAGCAAACTGGGAAATTACCAAATTTTTTATGATAAAACCAGAAGGCTCTATAAGATTTATGTTGTTGTGAATATAGTAAATTATATATAATATACACATATATACAGAGACCAATAAAGAGAAAAATGAGGTGTAGAGGAGTAAGTGGAAAGTAAGGTTTTTGGTATATATAACATTCTAGCAAGGAATAGATGATTTATGCTTTTGAAACATAAGAATTTGACAAATGATAAATGTTCTATGCAAGTTTTTAAAATCAACTTTTTTATTTTAGAATAGTTTTAGATTTACAGAAAATTTACAAAGAAAATACAGAATTCTCATGTATTCTTTACCCAGTTTCTCCTACTATTAACATCTTATAATAAAATAGTGTGGTCTATTTATCACAATTAATGAACCAGTGTTGATATAATATTAACTAAAGTCCCTACTTTATTCAGACTTCTTTAGTTTTTACGTAATGTCATTTTTCTGTTCCAGGTTCTCACCCAGGACACCACATTATATTTAGTTATCTTGTCTCCTTAGGCTCCTCTTGGCTGTGACAACTTCTCAGATTTTACTTGTTTTTGATGACCTCGAAAGTTTGAGGAGTGTTGGTCAGGTATTTTGTAAAACATTCCCCAGTTGGGGTTTGTCTGTTTTTTTCTCATGATTAGATTGAATTTTTGGAAGGAAGACCATGGAGGTAAATCACATCATATTAAGGGTACATACAATTAATAAGATTTATCACTACTGCTATTAATCTTTATCACCTGGATAAGGTAGTATTCCCCAGATTTCTTTACTGTAAGGTACTTTTTTCCTGCTGTCTACACTGTACTTTTTGGAAGGAAGTCACTGTGTGCAGGTCACACTGAGAGTGAGGAGTTATGTGTCAATACATTGTGAGTAGAGTATGTACTGAGAGGGAGTTTAGTCTATTGTTCAGTATTTACTCAATCAGTTATTTATATTACTATGGACCTTATACTTTAGGTTATAATCCAATACTACTTTATTTTGTTGGTTAAATTGCTCCAGCTTTGACCATTGGGAGATTTTTAAGTTGACTCCTATGTCCCTTTGACATATCTCATCATTGTGATTTTTGTTTGGTTTGGTTCTTCCTTACTTTCCCTCACTACTAAATGTTCTCCATGCTTATCTTAAATATTTCCTGCTCAGTCCTAGAATCAGCCACTTCTGTAAGAATTTCTGGTTCCTTTTATTGTATAATGATATTACAAACCAAGTTCTAGGCACTAGGTGTTCACATTTCTACTGGGGTATCATTGCTTCTAGATGCTGTCAGCTGACAGAGAAGAAAATACATGTTTATATATACTAACCCATATATATATATATATATATATATATATATATATATATATATATATATACAAATATTTTTATTCCTAACCATTTTATTTGTATTAAGATAAACAGGAATGAATAATGATGTCTCCTATTGTAATCCATTACCTCATGGATCATTCTGGCCTCCTCTCATTACTTATCTGGAATCTCACACACCAACAGTGAAAAATCTGCCTCCCACCATTCACATCCATTTCCTTAATCGCTTAATTCCAATATACATGTAAAGTGATTTCAGAATTGTTTACTTGTATCCCCATGGGGAACAACTTTAGCAACTAGAGTACAGTGACTAGGTAACTTTCACTTTGGGTTGTACAAACTCCATTTCCAAAGTTATTTAGGTCAACACCTCCCCTCCACCCCCACATCCTGTTCAGTGAAATAATTTAAAATATTTGTAATATAGTTATATGTTTGACATATTCTGCTTTCTACAATGGACTATGTCAACCTCCTAAATGATTTTTAAAATGTATGCACATTAAGCATCATTGTTTAAAGTTCTGTGCATTTGACAAATTCAGTGTCATATATCCACTATTACAAAATCACATAGAATAGTGTCACTCCCCCTCAAAAAATCCCTGTGCTTGACCTATTCAACCCCACTCCCATTTTGAACTGTTGATCTGTTTACAATCTCTATAATTTTGCTCTTTGCAGAATGTCATCTAATTGGAATCATAAATATGCAGCTTTTTCAGACTGACTTCTTTCACTTAGAAATATAATTTACTATTCATCCATATCTTTGTGTCACTAGATAGTTCATTGTTTTTTTTTTATTGATGAAGAATATTCTATTGCATGGATATATTACAGTTTGTTTATCCAGTCATCTACTGAATAACATCGTGGTTGCTTCCAGTTTGGGGCAATTATGAAGAAAGTGGCTATAAATATTTGTATGGAAGTATTTTTATGCACATAAGCTTTCAAATTAATTGAGTAAATACCTAGAAGGATGACTGCTATGTTTGTCTTTGTGAGAAACTGCCTAACTGCCTACCAGTAATGAACGTGAGTTCCTGTTGCTCCAAATTCTCATCAGAAATTGGTATTGTCAGTTTCTATTGGCATATCTTCAAGCTTACTGATTCTTGCCTCAGTTGGTCCAGCTTGCTGATGACTATCAAAGGCATATTTTAATTTCATTACAGTCCTTTTGATTTTTACCATTTACTTTTTATTCCTCCTTAGAGTTTCCATTTCTCTGCCTATATTACCCATCCATTCTTGCATATTTGTCTACTTTTTAACTTAGAGCCCTTAACATATTAACCATAGTTATTTTAAATTTCCTGTCTGATAATACCAACCTCTGTCAAATCTGAATCTAGTTCTGATCATTGCTTTGTCTCTTCAGACTGTGGGTGTGTTTTTCGTTTTTTTCCTTTTGTCATGCCTTGTAACTTTCTTGTTGAAAGCCAGGTATGGTGTTTTGGGTAACAGTAACTGATGTAATAATGTAAGTGGCCTTTACTGTGAGGATTTATGCTTATCTATCTAGGAGTGGGGCTGTGTTTAATGTTTGTGCACCTATACATGCTAGAAGCTTCAAATTCCTCTAGTGTCCTTATATTTGTCTCCTTTCGTGACTTCAGGCTTCCTTATTGACTACTCCTTGTAGAGAATCATTATCTTGCAGCTCTTTCAAGTTGCAACACACTGTTATTATACTTGAGCCCTGTTGGTGTAGGGGTAAGGTGTTAAGGTGGGAGGCATTTTATAATCTTCTAATTATATCTCCGTGTGTTAGCGGGGCTGTGAACTTCACAAATGTTTCTCCATTGATAGAGTTCTTTCTCCCCTGTTGCCTTGAACTCATCTCTTCTATAGTGTTCCTAATCTATTTCCTTGAAGCCTGACTCTCATTGACTATGATTTGTTCCTCATTTGGTGCTGCAGAATGGCTAAAAGGTCTGAAGTAGGGAAGATCCTCCAGCTGAGATAAAGTTCTGGCAAAGCCGTTACTCCTGGAGACAAGGCCTTTTTCACAGAGAGATTCCTGGCATATTTAACAATGATTTTTCTACTCCTCCTCGGGGCACAGCCAAAAGGGAATCTTAGATTTTTTACTGTGAGCATCTAGTGTATTTCCTAGAGGTAGCATCCACAAAAGTATGGGAGATCCCCTACGACGGTGGTCCCCCGGCATTTCTTACTTCACTCTCATGCTAGTCCACACTCCATCTTTAGTCATTCGTCAAAATTACCATTTAAGTATTATTACCTGTTTATGTCTCAAGTAGCTTCTGTTCTAGGTAAGCAGAGCAGCTGCTGCATCTCTCTGATGTGCCTGTCTCTAGATTTGGGGGCAAGGGTTTCCCTCGCAGTGATAGTTCTCTGCTGAGTCCAAGAATAATCATTGATTTTTCAGCTGTCAAACTTTCTTGTAAGGACTGAAGTGACAAGCTTCCAAGCTCTTACAGGTCAGAACTGAAACCAGAAATCATCTATGTGCTATTTTTAATACAAAGCACTGAAGCTTTAAACATTCCCAATGAATTCTGGGGAAGATGAAACACTAAGATTTGTAACAATTTAGGGTGATTTGAGAGTATATCTTAAAGTGGGTGTAATAACAATGTTAAATTAAATTCAGTATGTGATATGAGTGAAAAAGAAATCAAATGGAACCACAATGTCTATTAAAACTACTTTGGAGAGTTCTCTAAACTCATTTAACTTTATCTCTTACGAGAAGAGTCATTGATTTGCTTGTTTTTAAGATAATTGAGTATATATGTTTTTCTTTCATTATTAATTCTACCAAAACTAGGTGTTAGCTTACTCTTTTACCAGCTGTCAGTAGTCAGTTGATTCTAGTCCTGTATTGCAATATATTGGCAAAATGCCTAAAGAGGAAATAAGCAGTCTCTTAAATCTGAGTTATACAGAGAGCAATAAACACGTCAGGCACTGTCACTCTTTAAACAAAAAAATTTCTGCATTAAAAAATAATGATTTCACTTAAAGTTTCTTTGTCTGAAATGACTCTATTTAAATAGAATACTTTATATCAGTTGAATTCTTATACCCATTTAATTGAGCACAGCTTTTATCTGGGCTCTGAGAGTCTGTGAATTTCTTAAAATGGTATTCAAAATGCAACAATGTGCAGTTTTTCCAGAGAGAACTATTGTAGTTTTTATTAGTTCTTCAAGGAAGTCTGTGATATAAAAATATTTAAGAATCAATACATAGAGGTAGATACTGAATTCTATAATACTAATTTCTGAATTATGACCCTTAAAAATAACATCAATGACAAAGTATATCTCTCAGAGTTTTAACATTCTTATGACATTTTATCAAAATATTATCATGCTTTCCAAAGTAAATGTTAAACAGAACCTTTATAAATCATTGAATTATTACTTACAAAGATATTTTTGCAACTGAACATATATAAAAAAAAAAAAAAAAGGAAAGGAAAAAAGAAAACATCCTGATAACAGGCCGAAACCTAGAATTCGTATTTAAATCCAAATCTCTAGGAGCTGACAGCAGTATGTTTTAAAGTTCCAAATTCATTGCAATAGGCAGTGAGTTTGAGAACAATTGTGTTAAACCCAGAGACATGAACTGATCATTACCTAACCAAACGGAAACACTGCTGCACAGTCCTTTCTAACCTTGTCTACATTTCTCCTTTCATACCCAGCAACCAAACCAGCAGGCATAGAACAGTTCACTTAAACAATTAACCAAGCAACTAGACAGATATAAAATGTATCTGATTCTCCTTGTTCTTAATTTACCCTTTTGACTTTGCCTTCTCATATCATATTGTTTTCTGGAGTGGGTCTGTTTGTTTATTTGTTTGTTTTTAGAGCAGTGTTGTCGGAACAACTTTAGAACAAAAAGCCTATCTTGTATGTTTGAGTAACTATGTGTTTGGCATTGAGTAGAGAATTTTATTTTTCTTCAGCTTGTTTTTAAATATTTGCTCTGTAGGACAATATAAATGCCTTTATTCAATAATATCTGTTTCTGGCTAATGGTACAGTAAACAACAAAAATCACACACCCTAAGATAAACAATAGTAATGGTGCCAGACCCTAAAATATCCTCTGTCTTACCATCACATGATACATTATATTCAAGCATTGAGGAATGACAGACTTTGATAAGTATCTCTTTTTCCTTTAAGCCAATCTGATTCTCAGAAGCCATTTTAGACAAGTACACAACCCAGTAGTCCCTCACACAGGAAGCAAATATGAATGTTGGCAACTGAGCTGAGCATATGTCATCCCATCATTGGTCAGATACAGAGAGTGACAGAGCATCTTAAATTTAGTTCACTTATCCCACATTGAGAGCGTGAATTTGCTCTCATTCCTATCCATTAGAATGGATAGATGATAAACCACCTCCTTCTTTTTTTTTCTTTTTAAATCGAGAGTGATATAATGGCTACAACAGAATCAATTGCTTTGAAAGTAATGGGGTGAGGCTGTCCACATCATTACTTTCAGCTCCGGCTTCTTGCCAACTTCATCCAACAGACACTGTAACTGAGTTCAATGATTTGCACATTCTGTATTTGCAAGTTTACAAAGTTTTTGGATTCCTCCCTTTTCAGTCGCAATGCACACATGTACAAACACACATCAGGGAAATAATGGCTGGATCTCAGCAGCTTCCAGAGAGAAATTCAGGCTCAACTCTACCTTTTGGAGCTTATGAATGTCAGTTCTAATGTAACACAGCCTTTGTGACTTTGCACAAACATCCTCATTTCACAAACACTGCCTGTTAGACAGTTTGGTTGAGAGCTCTGTCTCAGCAAATGGCTTTCCTATGGTGCTGGTGGGTCACTCTTCACGGCTGAGACTTAATTACAACTCCACAAAAAAATACCACCAATGGAAAAATAAATAAATAACATCCTACTAGTTTGGTTTAATCAGGAATGTGTCTGAAGACTGCAAATAAGGAAGACAGTGTCTAATGATTTTCCCATTTTTATCTCTAACACAGCACATTAATTCTAAAAAGTATTTTAAAAGATGTACACTGATTTTCAAATTGGGACCTGGAATGTGCATGGGCTTTTCCTTTTCCCAGTTAAAGAGGGCTGTTGTATTATGGGAAGACAGGTATTCATACTTTTATCTAATTTAAATGTATATCTAGATCTAATTTTATCTATATTTACAAACCAAGTATAATATAATACAATAATTTGATTGCAGCCATTTATCCATTTAGAGGAGAATTATTCTGTGGCAAACTTTTCAGAGATGCAGATGTGGGGGCTAAAAAAATATTAATACTTTTCCTCTCACCTTCTAAGTCTCCTAGCTGGGCTAATAATCAAATTAACAGAGACAGAGTCACAGGGGGAAAAAAAATCAAAGTTTTAATACATGTGCGTGGGGCATTCACATAAGCATGAAAATTCCAAAGACAGTGAGGCAACTTTGGCTATATAAGACATTTTTTTTTTTTTTTTTTGGACAAAAGAGAAAGTGGGGGCAGGGTTATTAGATTTCAGAAGTGAGAATGGGCAATTTATATGTAGTTGAGGAAGAGTTGAAACGTACTGTGTTTCCCCGAAAATAAGACCTCTCCGGACAATCAGCTCTAATGTGTCTTTTGGAGCAAAAATTAATATAAGACCCAGCTTTATATTACGTTATGTTAGATAAGACCCGGTCTAACATAACATAATATAATGTTATGTTAGTAAAAACATACTAGTAAAATAAGACCAGGTCTTATAGTAAAATAAGACCAGGTCTTATATTAATTTTTCCTCCAAAAGACGCATTAGAGCTGATGGGCCAGCTAGGTCTTATGTTTGGGGAAACAGGGTACGTGGCAGGCAAAATTTTGCTGGGCGACTCAGAAACAACGAGACACAGCTGGTATCTAGCTAACAGGCACCTGCCTGAAGCCGGCTTATTCACTGCACTTAATTCAAATCAAGCTAAGGCAGCATTCTAAGGTTTTCTTCCTGGAGCAGGTTTCTCTGAATCTCTTTGGCAGGAAATGAGTAGGGGGCCAAAGTTTCTTTCTGAGGCTTTTATTTTAATAAATACCTTAAAATAAATATCCCATAATGCAGTTTCTAGGTGGCAGAATTTTGGTTCCCTTCACAGACATTATGAAAAATAGCAGAGAACCGTGATCCAGGCAGCATATGGTAAAAACTGTCACCACCATTTGTTTCTGATTGACCAGATTTTGAAGGCAAAACTTTCCAGGACTAAGAGAAGAAAATGTTGATTGCCACAGAGCTTATTCCAAAGTGACTTCAAAACTTACGTAGGTTCATTCAGTGAAAATGCAAAAGCAATTACTATATTTTTATTTCTATTTTGACTTTATTTTTAATTCCTCAGTGCTTAAAGGTTTTCCGTATTTACACATCCTTAAAATCTCCTAAGAGATAAGCTCTAGGATAATCAGCATCCCCCACCTACCCCACACACACACATACTTTCTTCTGGTTCTAAGAATATCTTTGCAAAAGATAAATAAATAAACATTAGCAAAACAATAAAAAAAAGTTGAGAGATATAAGGGAAAAGGAGGAAAGTATCAGATAAAAACAGACCATTATCACTCAGTCCAGAGGATACAGGTAGAGGACCTTGAACAAGTCCTCTCAGAAGATACTTAAAAGGCTAGAAGAAACCCTTACTACTGTCAAACCACTCAACAAAGTCAGCTGAGTCTGGGTTTCTCTTCTTCCTTGAGGAGGGAAAGATCTCAGGAAACTTCTTTGTCCATAGTCTTCAAACTTTTCATCCTCTGGGATTCATATTTTTGAAAGAATTGATTTATCAAATTATATTCAACGAGTAACATTTCATTATAATGGCTACTTTTATGTACCAACTTGGCTAGGTCATAGTCACCAGATATTTGGTCAAACACTAGTCTGGAGGACCCTGGCTAATATAGTTATTTTATTATTTTTGTTCATCAAATGTAGTATAAGGTAGAGAAAATATATTTTCAACACCCATATTAGTTTGAAAGAGAAAAATATACTTAAGCTATGTTGGGTGGAAAATGAGAACGTACAACAAAGTTTCAAAAAAGGATGGCTAAATGGCTTTAAATGACACATATTTTGCTCCAGAGAGAGAGAGAGAGAGAGAGAGAGAGAGAGAGCAAAAAAGAGAGGAACAAATAGTGGGAAAAGGAGGAGAGAGAAAAGAGCTGCCAGGAAATGGTAGAAGATTAGCCAACATGTTATCATCATTCATATACTGTGTGGTATGCAGACATTAAGGGACCAAGTGTCAAATCATGTTCAAAATGATGAGAAGGTGAGATTGCCCCAGGTGTGGGTGGTCATGAGCTAAATGGGGCTGATTTCTTGTAGCTCTCAGTATGTCAGAGGGCCTCAAGCTGACCTTTGCCTTCTGACCAGAGTAAGATTATTACACTCACATTTTAGAATAGATTTAAATCTAGCTAAAAATAAGGCAAGGATGACTAGCTAGATGGGCATCTTTATTTCAGGTATAGAAACAATTTGCAGCAGGCTTTTGAAACAGGGCATATCCTTAGAAATTTAAAGCATATAGATTGGGAACCATTTGGCCAGTCTAGCATCTCTCATTGTAAAGATGAGGAAATAGGGGCCCTAGAGAAGGTTAATGATTTTGACTAGACTGAGTCATAGAGTCACTGAATAATACTGAGATTGATTTTCAAGTTTTAGTCTGTAGTTTTAGGGGTTTTTGTTTGTTTGTTTGTTTGTTTTAATTTTATAGAGTTTTAATAATCTTTCCTAAGGGAAGTCTCAGTTCCTAAGACTTGGATGCACGTACACAATTTAATGATTTGACTTGCTCCTAGCTTCTCCTTTCACTTTATTGTAATTGCTTGGGATTTTGTTTTTTTGTTTTTTTTAACATGGAAAGTGTATTTTGCTGTAATGTAAGCCCCCTGATAATACACTTGAGTCACATAATGTTTGTGGCTAATTTACACTCTTACATCATTGCCACCTGCCACATCTGCTAATATGGTAGATTGGCCCTTTCTCTCTCTGACTCTCCTTTCTGTTCTATATTGGAATTGTTAACAAGGAAACCAATTCTTGGTAAGGAGGTCTGAGGAGGTGCTGCAAATTGAACCTTGTGGCTGAAACCAGGAACTGGCAGCCCCAGAGTATGTCATTTGTCCCAGAAATCAAAAGTAAAAAAGTTAATTATCTCAAAGTTCTTTTCCTTCTTCTCTCCTCACAGCTAAGGCAATGCATTCGTTTGGGAATTAGACACCAGGCTGTGACTAAGACAATGGTTCAATCATGCGGGAAAGGATGGCCAGAACATTTATTTGTGTGCAATGAGCTGAGATAATTTTACCCCTCTTTCTAGATCTCCCAGAAAAAGATTTTTTAGGGCCATTCAAAAACAGAATGCCTTTAACAACTCACCCTTTATTTTAAGGACATACGAGGAAAGTTTGAGTCATCCTAATTTCCTGAAAGGGGAGGACTGGGTCTCAGCTTTGCGTGTCCTTGGCCTTAAATGTACTCAGTAGATGGGGGAACTTGACAGCTTTTGTTCTAAAGTTAGCCCTCATTCTCTATTTCAGACTCAGTAGGAGAAGGACTGAACTTTGTAATTAATATGCAGAAAATTAGCAATCAGCCGTGGCAGAGAGATAAAGTGAGCATGTGGATGGACCTCAACCGCCCCTGACAGGCGGAGGCCAGGGAAGGGCTCACAACAGCAGAGATTCCAACAGCAGCTGCGCAACCTCTTTTCAGCTGGTTCGGGTTCTTTTAAATGCATTTTATTCTGTCTCCCAGAAGTGTACACAGTGGGTCTTATTGGAATTTTTTTTTTTTTAAGGCGGTCGTTGTTTCTGCTGCATTTAGAAGTACTTTGATGAGTACTCTTCAGCAGGATTCAAGAATATTTTTCTTTGTTCTCTTGCATAAAAACAAGAGAATTGGCTTTTGATCCAGTGGGCCTTGAGAGGGCAAGCTGTTTGTTTCCATAATAAGGGGCCATTGAAAAATGATAATTGACAATTTCTTGAAAGGGTAACACGTTTGTTGGAGGGTTCCTGAACAAGTCAGCAGGGATCCTGCCTCTGGGGGACCACTGATAACAACCTTTTGGATAATTTATACCTGTTGGGGAGAACAATAAACTCCTGCTTGATTTCATATCTACAGAAGTGACGAAGAATGTTCATAGAATTATAAACACTAAAGGAATTTTTTCTGTATAATTAAGGTTATAAAGGCTTATATTGGTATTAGCATGTATGTTTGATTATTTGTGTGTGCGTGTACTCAAAGAGGAAATAATTGGAGACCCTGAACTCTGATTTCTCTTCCCAATCATACATTTTATTCAATAAACATTCAGCAACTATCCCTTGGACAAAAGGCATTTTATGACCTCCATGGGATCTTTCGTTTATCTATCATTGTGTGAACTTTTTACTGTTGTGGCCATCATCTTTGCCTTATTTGCCTTATTTTGCCTTATTTCCAAGTGAACTGGGTCCTGATTGAAACCTTATCTTCCCCTAGGTTTTTGATTATTCTGTTTCCAGTTAATGGCCTGGTTTCTTATTTTATCTTACATCAGGTCTGCCACAGGCATTTACATCACCTCCTTGCCCTGTAGGCTTTGAGTTTGCAATGGTCTTTCCTGGCCTTACTCTTTATGATCTTTATGATAGAAATCATAAAGAAACTTGTTCTTAATAATTCAACAGTAACCCACCCCTAAAGAAAGACTGAAAATAGCATATTTAACTCGTTCTTGCAAGTCTTTTAATGTCTCTAGTTTTTATTTTCTTTTTATTTCAAGTGAGAAAGTTGGACTAGGTACGAGGTTCTCAAATTTTGTGATGCATAAAACATACCCGAATAATTTATTTAAAATGTGCGATCCTGGGCCTTGATCTCAAAGTTTTAAATTATGTATTTCTCAGCAGGTACCTAAGAATCATCATTTGAGTATCTCCGGCAGTAATTTTCTTGAGATGGTATGCAGATCTTGAGAAACAATATTCTAGGTGATTTCTATGGTAGATAGCACTTTTAAAAGATGGCTCCCACATTATATTTCACCTCACCTGTTCTTTTTATAATGTGGTATTGAGACACTTCCCATTGAGAGGTAGGGTTTATGTAAGTAACGTACCTTTGAATCTGGGTGAGCTGTGACTCTGCTATATAACTCTTGGTGCTGCGTTATAAAGGATGATACAGTTTCCACCTGGTACTTTTGGGAGGCTTGCTTTTGGAACCCAGCTGCTACACATGTAAGGAAACTACAACAAGCCTATGCAGGAAGGCCACTTGAAGAGACCCTATTTCAGCCAACTATCCTAGGTAAGCTCTCAGCTGACAGCTGGAACCAATTTGCCTAGAACGTGAATGAGCCGTTTTAAAAGCGGATCCATCAGTTCCATCCCACTCAAGCCATCCCTTCTGATGCCGTGTGGAGTAAAGGAGCCTTCCTTCCTGAACCCTGTCTAAACAGCAGGTTTGTGAGTTAAGTTGTTATTTTAGGCCATTAAGTTTTGGGGTGGTTTGTTACGCAATGACAGATCATTGGAATAATTTCTAAAATGTATAATCTGGATTAGCCAAGGGTAGTGGTCAGATCATGTACCTTGAAATCAGACAGACCTGAGCTGACATAGTGCCTCTAAAATTAGTTATTGGGTTAGTATGGTCAGCTTCTTCACAGCCTCTGAATCTCAGAGACTTTATTTATAAAATAAGAGTAATAATATCACTTATTACTGGGGAATGTTTTGAGAATTAGATGAGGTAATACGTGAAAAATATTGTTCTGCCCTATCTTTTTTTTACTCCTAAGAGTTTTGTTTATACTACAACCAGTGTACATACAACTTACATTTTTTGGAAATACATAACTTCATTTTGTAACTCTGCCTCCTTAAATACTAGGTATACGAATGTGTACTCTTAAACACTGCCCCAGTTAGGAGATTTTATTTCTCGATATGTAATAAGAAAGAGAACTAGATTATGTTTTGCTCATGAAAGGTTTGTGAATCTTTTGGCATTCTGCACAAACGTAGATTTTTATAGTGGAGCTGTGCTTAGCAAATCTATCATAGAGGCATAAGAATTGGAGAAGTAAACCTCTCTATTCTTCCTATGCTAAGGCATACACAAGACAATCCATGATAGAGGTAACACAAATGATAAGACAATTTAGAATGGAAGAAAATATAAAATCGAAGTACCCAAATCCAAATTATATTCAAACAATACCTTCTTATATTCAAACAATACCTACTTAAAAGATATTCATATATTTTTTTCTAGGACTTACATGTTTCTTTTTTCTGTGTCTTATGCATTAGTAATTTATTCTGTTATATAGTATATGGTGAAAGATACAGAGATGGAGGTGAAACTACTCTGAAGTATATATACATTCAAATTTTTTTGAGCCATTAATTTAAATTTACTTAGTTTTTAACAGCTTTATTAAAGAACAATTGACACTAAATGAATTATACAGATTTAAATTGTATGATTGGATAAGTTTTGATTGTCACTCTAGATTGGTTTGCAATTTCCAGAATTATATATAAATGGAATAATACAACATATATTCGTTTTTTCTTGCTTATTTGTTTGAGCGTATTATGTAGCGATCCATCCATGTTGTTGTATGTGATAATAGTTTATTTCTTTTTATTGTTGAGTAGTATGTATGTACAACAATTTTTTTAATCCATTCAACTGTTAACTACATTTGTTTCTGGTTTTTGACTATAACAAATAATGCTACTGTGAAAATTCAAGTATAAAACTTTTATGGATGTATGCATTTAATTCTCGAGGAGTGGAGTTGATAGATCGTGTGGGAGATGTATGTTTAACTTTTTAAGAAACTGCTAAACTTTTTAACGAAATGAATGTGCCACAAGTAGTTTATGAGAGTTCTAACTGCTCCACATTCTTGTCAGTGTTTTGGTATGATCAGTCTTCTAAATTTCCTCAGTATCCTTCGTTGTACATTTCTAATTTAATTCCATTGTGATCAGAGAAGTACTTTGTATTACCTTTATCTTTTTTTAATCTATTGAGACTTGATTTCTGACCCAGAATATAGTCTACCTTTATAAATATTCCAAGTACACTTGAAAAAAATATGTGTTCTATTGTTGGGTGGAGTGTTTTAAAAATGTCAATTAAGTCAAGTAAGTTGATAGAGTTCTTCAAGTTTCTCAGACTCTTGATAATTTTACCTGTTCATTTATTGAGAACGCAGCATTGCAATTTGTAACTGTAATTGTGGATTTGTCTTCTTTTCCTTGAAGTTTTATAATTTTTTTTCCTTTCGTATATTGAAGCAGTGTTACTTTCGTAATTTTTTTTAAAAATGCTGTTATATTAATAAGTTGATCCCTTTATGATTATGAAATTATATTCTTTACCTCACTAATATTCTTTACTGTGCACTCTCCTTTGTCTGATATTAATATAGTCACTTTAGTATTGTTTTGATTACTGTTAGCATAGTATATGTTTTCCCATCCTTTTAGGTTTAGCCTATTCGTGTCTTTATATCTAAAGTTTCTTGTAAGCAGCATATAGTTGAATCTTGTGAATTTATCCAACACAACAATCTCTGTCATTTAACTGGGGTGTTTATGTCATTCACATTAAATTTGATTATTGATATGATTAGCTTTAAATCTATCATCATTTTATTTGGTTTACACTTATGCCGTTTCTACTTTTTCAGTTGAGGTATAATTGGCATATAAAATTAGTTTCAGGTGTGCAACATACTGATTCAATATTTGTACACATTGCAAATTGATTACCACAATAAGTCTAGCTAACATCAGTCACCATTCATAGTTACAGATTTTTTCTTTTTTTTTTTCTTGTGATGAAGAGTTTAAGATCCACTCTCTCATTAACCACCAATTAATCGGTTCTCTGTAGCTATGACTTTGTTTTTTTGTTGTTGTTTAGATTCCACATATAAGTGACATCAGTTGGTATTTGTCTTTCTCTGTCTGACTTATTTCACTTAGCATAATTTCTTCACAATCTTTCCATGTTGTTGCAAATGGCAAGGCTTCATTCTTTTCATGGCTGATTAAGTATTCCATTCTATATATACACCACATTTTCTTTATCCGTAGAAAGACACGTAGGCTGTTTCCATATCTTCGCTATTGTAAATAATGCTGCAACAAATATGGGGGTAGATATATTTTTTCAAATTACTGCTTTTGTTTCCTCTGAATAAATATCAAGAAGTGGAATTGCTAGATTATATGGTAGCTTTATTTGTATTTTTTTTTGAGGAAACTCCATGCTGTTTTTCATAGTGACTGAAGCAGTTTACATTCCCATTAATAGTGCACAATGCCTCTTTTTTCTCCACATCCTTGCCAGCACTTGTTATTTCTTGTCTTTTTTATAATAACAACCCTAACAGGCATGAGGTATTATCGCGTTGTGGTTTTTATTTGCAATTCCATGATGATTAGTGATGTTGAGCATTTTTTCATGTGCCTATTGGCAGTTTGTATGTCTTCTTTAGAAAAATGTCTATTTAGACCCTATGCCCATTTTTAAATTGTATGTTTGTTTGGTGGTTTTTGTTGTTGTTGTTTTTGTTGTTGTTGTTGTTTTGCCATTGAGTTGTATGAGTTCTTTATATAATTTGAATATTTACCCCTTATCAGATATGTGATTTGCAAATATTTTTTCCCATTCAATAGGCTGTTTTTTCATTTTACTGATGGTTTCCTTTGCTTTGCAGAAGTTTTTTTTTGTTTGTTTGTTTTTGGGAGGGGGGTGAGGGGTGTGTTGATTTAGTCCACCTTGTTTATTTTTCCTTTTGTTGCCTTTGGTGTCAAATCCAAAATGTAATCATTAAGACCAATGTTAAGGAGCTTACTGCCTATGTTTTCTTCTAGGATTTTATGAATTCAGGTCTTACATTTAAGTCTTCACTCCCTTTAGGGTTAATTTTGTATATGATGTAAGACAGTGTTCTCATTTCATTATTTTGTATATGGCTGTCCAATTTTCCCAACACCATTTACGGAAGACCGTGTCCTTTCCCCATTGTATATCCTCTCATACTTTGTTGTAAATGAATTGACCACATATTCTTGGGATTATTTTCTGAGCTCTCGATTCTATTTCATTGATCTATGTGTCTGTTTTGCCATACCGTTTTGATTACTATAGCTTTGTAATATAGTTTGAAATCAGATTGCATAATGCCTCTATCTTTGTTCTTCTTTCTCAAGAATTTCTTTGGCTAATTGGGGTCTTTTGTGGTTCCATACAAATTTTAGAATTGTGTGTTTTAATTCTGTGAAAAATGCCATTGAAATTTGGATAGAGACTGCATTGAATCTGTAGATTGTGTTAGGCAGTATGAACATTTTAACAACATTAAATCTAATCCATGAGCATGTATATCTTTCCATTTATTTGTGTCTTCTTCAATTTCTGTCATCAATGTTTTATACTTTTAAATGTACAGGTACCTCACCTTCTTGATTAAATTTATTCCTACCTAGGTGTTCAGTCTTTTTTTGATGCAATTATCAATGGGGTTGTTTGCTTGTTAATTTCTCTTTCTGATAGTTCACTGTTAGTATATAGAAACACAACAGAGCATGTATATTGATTTTTGTATCCTGCACAGTTACTGAACTCATTTATCCTAACTGTTTTTTGGTGGAATCTTTAGAATCTTCAACATCAGATTGCATAATGCCTCCATCTTTGTTCTTTCTCAAGAAATATTATATTATCTACAAATAGTGACAGTTTCAATTCTCCCTTTCCAATTTTGATGCCCTTTATTTCATTTATGTTTTTTTCTTTCTTTTCTAATTGCTCTAGATAGGACTCACTATCCTATATTGAATAAAAGTAGTGAGAATGGACATTCTTGTCTTGCTCCTGAGTTTTTAGAGGAAAGGCTTTCCGTAGTTCATTGTTGAGAGTTATGTTAGCCGTGGCCTTTTTTATATGGTCTTTATTATTTTGAGGTGCATTTCCTCTGTGTTTAATTTATTGAGAGTTTTTATCATAAATGGATGTTGAATTTTGTCAAATGCTTTTTCTGCATCTATTGAGATGATCATATGATTTTTATCCTTCATTTTGTTAATGTGGTGTATCACACTGATCATTTACAAATGTTGAACTATTCTTGTATCCCTAGAATAAATCCCACGTGATTGTGGTATATTATTCTTCAAAGTATTGATGAATCAGTTTGCTAATACTTTGTTGTGAATTTTTGCATCTGTGTTTATCAGGGATATTGGCCTATAATTTTTTCTTTGTGTATGTGGTCTACTTGTCTGATTTTGTTATCAGAGTAATGCTGGCCTTATAAAATGAGTTAGGAAGCATTCCATTCTCTTCTTTTTTGAATTTGAGGAAAAAATGATATTAATTCATTTAGGAATTTGTTATAATTTACCATAGAAGCTGTCTGGTACCAGACTTTTGTTTGTTGGGATGTTTTTGATTACCGATTCAATCTCTTTACTAGTAATTTGTCTATTCCAAATTTCTATATCTTCATGATTCAATTCTGGAAGGTTGTGTGTTTCTAGGAATTTATCCATTTCTTCTAGGTTATCCTACCTGTTCACGTATAATTGTTGAAAGTAGTCTCTTCTGATCATAGTAGTCTCTTATTTTTGTGGTATCAATTGTAACATCTCCTCTTTCATTCTCGATATTTATGTAAGCCCTCTCTGTTTTCTGTTTTTTGTTTTGTTTTGCTTTGTTTGTCTTGGTGAGTCTAACTAAAGGTTTGTTGATTTTATTTATTTTTCAAAGAACCAGCTCTTAGTTTCATTAATCTTTTCTACTGTCCTCTCAGTCTCTATTTCATTTATTGCTACTATGATCATTGTTATTCCTTTATTCTACTAACTTTGGGCTTTGTTTCTTCTTCTTTTTCTAGTCCTTTGCAATATAAAGTTAGGTTGTGCATTTGAGGTTTTTTCCCTTGTTTCTTGAGGTAGATACTTATCGCTATGAACTTCCCTCTTAGAACTGCCTTTACTGCATCAAATCAGTTTTCATTTGTCTCAAAGTACGTTTCTTGATTTCTCCTTTGATTTTTTTTTTCGTTGACTCATTGGTTGTTCAGAAGCATGTTGTTAAATCTCCACATATTTGTGAATTTTCTAGTTTTATTCACGTTATTGATTTCTAGTTTCATACTATTGATGCTTGGTATGATTTAAATTTATTAAGACTTGCTTTGTGGCCTAACATATGGTCTATCCTGAAGAATATCACACGTGTACTTGAGAAAAACGTGTATACTTCTGCTTTTAGATGTGAAACCTGGGGGCACCAGACACGTGATGGAGCTCTCCTGCAATAGGTATTGGTGCTCTGGAAGATGGAAGAGGGCATGTACAAAGATAGCACTCATATTCCAAGGTCTCTGGAAAGGTATACAATCAGCTCTCAGATGAGTGTTTAATTAGAAGCTTTCTCCTGAGTCTGCAACTGTGATAATAAGCTAATAGGCTTCCTTCACAGGAAGACTGAGCTCCTGGGTCTTTTGCTTCTTGCTGTATATACCCAGAGGGTGGAGACTGCTTAAGAACTCTTTCTCCATTGGCCACCTGAGCCAGGTGATGTACAGGTGTCCCCTGGAAGCAGTTGCAAAAATTAGAGCAACAGACAAGTGTGTAAGCTCCTTTCTGGGAGATCCCAGCAAGCTGGAGTGCGGCAGAGGGTAAGCCCAAAGACTGCATCCACTGGCCTCCACTCCCTGAGAGCACCTCCATAGGCCAGACCAGAATCCTGATCAGGCCAAAGTGCTTGGACACACAAATAGGCCTCTTTCTCAGAAAGACTGGGGCTGTATTTCAGTATGGTCTCTGTGTAGTGCTCTAGGGGTGGTAGGCTGCCAAGAACTATCTCGTCAATTGTTACAACTCCATGGGACCCAGGAATGCAAGCCCCTTGACCTCCAGAGGCAGGCAATCAAGGGGTGTTTCCTGAGCCACAGCTGCAAACACTGGGGCACTAGACATATATGTGAAAGCTCTCCTTTGGTAGATCTGACACTGGAGTGTGACTAAGCAGGAAAGCATGAAGATGGTCCCCAGTGAGGAAGAAAAAAAAAAATTGTGCTTACTGGCTTTAACAAGGTAGAGGGAACACACAAAAATGATACCTAGTAGTGACTCTGTCCCTGCAGAGTATGTCAATAGACCTCTATGCCTTTGACAGATGCTATAAGATTAACAAAAGAATCACCATCACATATAGTCTGGGAGGTTTTCAAACTACTGCTTTGTTTTGGGCCCTGAGATGAGTGAGTCTGTGCACAAACCCTTTAAAAGCAGTTTCTCAGTTCGCTAAGGCCTTTTGGATCTCATGGAAGCAAGCCCTGTTGATTTTCAAAGCCAGATGTTTCAGGGGCTTGTTTCTCATGTGCAGGTCTTTAAAGCTGGGGTGCCTAGTCTGAGGTATAAACCCTTTGCTCCACAGAGAGAAGTGCCAGAATTGTGAGTTCCCTCCAGATTGTGGGTGGCTGTGCCAAGGGTGGGGTTTGTGGTGAGATTGCATATTAGCCTCTCCGACCTGCCTCAGTGTGGCCCTTTTGTCCTTTGCTGATTTGAAGAAACTGTTCAGCTAGTTTTCATGTCTTTTTCAGAACAATTTTTTCATTTGTTACTATTGATTCGTTGTGTCCATGAGAGAATATGATTTTAAGATTTTCCTATGTCTTGAACCACCTGCAATAATTTGTGTTTTTCCCCCTTTTTTCTGCCTTCTTTTGGATTAACTGATTTTTTTAAAAATGACTTCAGTGAATTCCCTTTTCTGGCCTCTCATTTATAATTATTTTTATTGTTATTTTAATGGTCATTTTAGGATTCATATTGTGTATCTTTAATTTATTATAATCTAGTTTAAGTGATACTATATTACTGCACATATAGCAAACTTGCAATAATATAGTTCAGTTTTTTCTTCTTGACCATGTGCTATAATTGTCATAAACTTTATTCTTACATATATTATAAACCCCAAAGCACATTGCTATATGCCATCTGAAATATATGGCAGAAATGTTAGAATTTCAGAATCACCATTACACAACTATAATGTATATTTGATTCGGGCAAAGGGCATCCAATAAATGCAAAAGTTGGTGAGCGAAAAGTTATTGGGAAACAAAATATTTGTTCATTAAGTTTCATGTCATATGCCCCATAGACTATTACTTATAAAAGGGGAAAAGTTTCTTTTATAAGGGAGATACGTGGTAGAATTCATCTAAACTCGGAGACAAAAGTTAGAATGGCCATTTATGAATCAAACAGATATCATATGCCTCCAATATGATACAATGGAAAGTAAATAATCTCACCTATGTGGTGTTCTTGCCCAAAAAAAAAAATATGTTTCTCCTGAATCTAATCATGAGGATATAATCAAAAAACATGATTATAGGATGTTTTATAAGACAACAGACAGAGGGAGAAAGGGAGAGAGGGAGGAAGAGAGGGAGGGAGGGAGGGAGCGAGGGAGTGAGGGAGGGAGGGAAAGAGGGAAAGAGAGAGTGAAAGAAATAGAAAAGGAGTGATAGAGCAAACGTTCCAAAATTTTGAATCTAACTGTTGAATCTAACTTCAGTAAGTTTGACTTATTTTTTCAAAATTAAGGTGTTTTTTTGGGGGGAGGGGAAAGGGGATAGTTCTGATTATATCTCTGGAAGAATGTTCTTAACTCTAAACATTACCTGCCATGATATATCTTATAATAGATAAATGGTTGAGATTTCTTGCTGAAGAGTATAGTATTATAATAAAGTGGCATATGCATAATAAATACATAAAAGAATCACCAGCAATTTTATCTCTTTTCACTTTTTGTCTCACTGACAGCACAGAAACCATGTTGAAATACATAGATTGTAATTAGTGACATCTACTAGAGGGAATTATATATTCATTTTGAGTCTCAGTTTTCTCATCTGGGGTAATGTCTATTTCATATAACTACTGTGAAAATTAAATGAGAAAGCATATATCAATCACTCACCAAAGTGCTGAACTCATAGTAGGTGCTTAATCAATAGTAGTATGAGGGCACAAAAATAATTTTTCTCCCACTCTTAGAAGTTCATCTGGCTGGACTAATAATCAAATAAATATTAAATAGAGTAATAGGAGACAACGTTCAAATTTGTTACATATATACATATGGGGGTGCCATAAGAATATGAGACCCAAGAACACACTGAGCATTTGAGGTTTACATGCCATTCTGAATAAAGGAGAGAGAGGCAGGGGTCTGGGATTTCACAGGGAAAATAGGCAATTCACAGATAGATGAAAAAGAGCAAGCATGTGGTAAACAAATTCTTGCAGAGCCCCCAAGAAACAATGGGACACAGAGAGGAGTTTAACAAACAGGCTTCACTAGATTGCTCCCTGTTTGACACACTTAATATAAAAATGCTCCGATGAATATGCAAGATTTTTCTATCTGATTTCCTTTAGGCAGGTAAAGGGGTAAATGAAAGGTTCTTTCTGACTCTTGTTTCTTAATAATAACCAGCTTAAAATCAATATCCCAAAAGGCATATTTTGGGATGACAAAACTTTGGTCCCCCTCCATAGTTTCCTTTCCCCTGTATACTTTAGTTCCAGGTTTAAAAGGCCCATGTGGATGTAGCACCCCCTCTGGGCACTGCAGTATTCATTGGTCGTCTTGAAGCCTCGTTCACTTCTTTACCTGTCATGAACTTCTAACCCAGTTCCCTGCCTCCACTTACATAGACTATGTACATTCATGTCAATAGCACTGTATGTTTTTGAAGTTGATCCCTCTCTGTAGTATTTATGATACATAGATCAGTGTCTTTGGGTTAGCAATTGCTCAATGAATAAATATGTTAGACTAAAACAATTGTGAAGTCTGGGTAAGTATGTATCATCCACCTTTCCCAATACTAGCAGATCCTTACTTGGAATACCTGAAACATTTTTTACTCCATAATGAGCATCTACTGAAGCCTAGAAAATCTTCTGACCTCAAGCATAAACCATGAAAGGAAATGAAAAGGAAAGCAAAGAAAAGAAAGTCATTTTTCAATATACTTGTCATCTTTCTCTGAGCCTTAATTAAAATTAATCTGTTTTAGGCTAACTTTTAAGCTTATTTTTTTCTAACCATTTTCTTTTTGATGAAGAAAAATGTGCTTACGGGTGTTCAAATATAACATTTCATTTCTTTTCTCCAAGTCTATTTTGGAGAACTTTTCTCATATTTTGAAACTTTGCCACAGAAAACAATTATCACCTTTAATTTAGGGCTGTGTATATAGAACCTTCACAAAGGAGAGTATTTCATTACCATGTTAGACAAAGTAAATGAACTGAAAAAAGAGAGAAGGTAAATGAAAATGTAAACCTACTCTCTTTTTAGTTTTCACAGAGTAAGAATCCACAGCCATCTACAGAAGTCCCGCACTGCAATCTGACGTTGTTTAAGAAACTCATATACAAGCAGAAACATAAATCACACAGAAGGCAAAAATCTAAATATCCATTGAAAATCTAAATATCTATTCAGTCTTTTTAAGGTTGAAATTTTAGCAATGGAACCAATTTCAGAAATAATCATAGCATTAGAATAGAGACACAACTGTAATAACGACACTTCAACTAATTTTTTAAATATGTTTTGACTCTAAAGAGCCTCAGTAAACATTGTAATACCAGATTGAATTCAAACATAGCTTTTTCTGAGTTGAGGGGGATCTCCTAAGCACCTTAGGTTTGGTCTCAAGTTACCAAACGAATGAGAGAAGAGCAGCAAGGACTAAGGGCTTTTTTGCTTCCATTCCGGGTACGAGGGTCAAACATAATAACGGTGGAAAGAAAACACTGCTTCCCATGTTGCTAATATGGGAATAGGAGTGTTAAGGATGGGCTTAACAGAACTGCCATAGAAAACACTACACTTAACTCATGTTCCCATCACACCAAGGACTCACAGCTATACCAGGTGAGGTTCAATATCATGACTGATCAATTTAACTTAAAGACAACAAACTTGAATAGGAAGAATTTTTACCTAATGAGAGCTTGTAGCAGTAATTTATTATCTCCTTCATTGGACCTGGATTATCAGCCCAATGTCACTACTCTTTTATGGTGTTAGGTCTTCCTTTGCAACAGAAGAATATAAATGGAAGTAGTTTATACAACCCCCTTAAAAATCTGCAGCCTGCTACTTAACATTTCTCAAACCATTATTACTCTAATTTTATTTTCTTCTGGTTAAAATGCAAATACCCTTGAAAGGAAATAATGCCCATTTCCTCAAATAAGGAAAAGACTTGAATACAAACTGCAATAGCAAAATGTACCATCACCAAGAACAACTAACTACACACAGTTAATGTAGCTTTCGCTATTTGTGGGGCAGAATGTGAGCTCTGGGAAACAAACTTTAAATAGGGTCAATGTATCTCCTACGTTGGTTTTCGTAAGCCAAAAATATGACTGAGCAATTTCAGTGATACAAAATCCTGTAGATAAATCTTTTAAAAATTCAGAGAATAAGGATATGAGCAACCTATTCCTAAAGAATATGCATGGTGTATATATACCACATCTTCTTTATCTAATCATCAGTAGAAGGACACTTGGCCACCATAAATAATGCTGCAGTGAACATCGGAGCACATATATCTTTACAGATAAATGTTTTCAGATTTTTTGGGTAGATACCCAGGAGAGGGATTGCTGGGTAATACAGTAATTTCATTCTTAATTTTTTGAGGAACCTCTATACTGTTCCATAGCAGCTGTGCCAATTTACATTCTACCACAAGAAAAGATGAAATATTGCTATTGCAACAACATGGATGGATCTTGAGATTATTATGCTAAGTGTAATAAGTCAGACAGGAAAAGTCAAGAACCATATGACTTCACTCATATGTGGGATATAAAACTGAAGGCAACAAAGGAACAAGGCAAACAAATAAAGAAACAAAAGCTCATAGACTCAGACAACAGTTTAGTTGTTACCAGAGGGTAAGGGGGGAGGGGAGTATAAAAGATGGTAAAGGGGGTCAAATATATGGTGCTGGAAGGAGAACTGACTCTGGGTGGTGAACACACAATGTGATATATAGATGATGTATTATAAAATTGTACACTTGAAACTTATATAATTTTGTTGACCATTGTCACAACAATAAATTATAATAAAAAAGAATATGCATATGCTAAAATTATCATTAATATATTCGATTCATATATTCGATTCATGTATACACACACACATAATGTTGAATAAATGAATCGAATATATATATATATATATATACACATATATATTACAGATAGGAAATAATATATATATATATATATGTGTGTGTGTGTATATATATATATATATTACAGATAGGAAAACTGTCCTTCCCCTCAGTGGTAGAAAAGTAGAGCTTTCTCTTAGATAGAGAAGACACATACAAAAAGAGATTGACAAAACAAGAAAGCACATGTACCAAGTAAATATTATGAAAGCAACACAAGAATTTAAATGTGGATAGGTAGTAAGAAAGAATAAAACGAGAAAGAACAAGTCCTTCAAAGAAGAATAACTTGAGCTAAGCTCTGGGAGTGGTTGTTTTCATAAAAGCAGACAAAAAAGAGAAACACATTATAACAGGGTAGCGGGTTCAGAGGCAAGAGTATGGATGACATTCATTTCATTCAAAGAACAGTCTTGAAAAATGTTTTATAGAAGAGTTTGCACATTACAATTTGAATTTTGGATAGATACAAGAGATATCTATATGAGATTTGTGTATATGAGAAATAAAAGTTTGAATATACATACAAATGAATTTAGGCATAAAATAGTTCAATATTATTTCATCACTAACTCAGGGAAAAATAAGAAAGTAGGAGCAAGTGAGAACAACTCTGAATGCTACATATCTAATTATTTTTGTCCCAGTTTTACTGAGAAAAAATTGACATACACCACTTTATGAGTTTCAGGTGTATAGCATGATGGTTTGATTTGCGTATATTGTGAAATGATTAGCACAATATATTTCGTTAACAGCTATCATGTCATTGATACAATGAAAAGGAAAAGGAAAGAAAAAAATCTTGTGATGACAGCTTTTAGGATCTACTCTCTTAACGACTTTTCTATGTTTCACAGAGTAGTGTTAACTACAGTCATCACATTGTACATTAATAAGGCTAAAAATTTAAATAAAAGGGGAAAGAGTTCAAATGAGCTGATTGTTTAGATATAGAATCTATAAAAATTACAACACAAACAAAACAAAAAAGTACAATAATTTGTATGAAAAATATAGAAACACATAATGATCTAAAACCTAATAGCAATGACTTAAAAATCCTAAAATCTGGTTCCTTAAAGAGCCTAATACATCTGAAAACCTTTGACAATATTACTTCATAAAAATATGGTTGAATTAGGTACATTTTTGTTAAAATATAAAATGCCAATATTGCGAAAAAAGAAATGGAACATTGAGGAGAAAAATGAGACTTAAATAAAATCGAAATCCTACTCAGAAACTTCTTCATAGTCAATACATACCTTGCCCCGGTGTTTTTTAAGTTGTCTAGAGGGTTCTTTGACCTATGTGCTGTTTAGAAGAGTGATGTTTAATATCCAAGTATTTGGGGATTTTGCAGCTATTTTTCTGTTATTGATTTTTATTTTAATTCCATTGTAGTCTAAGAGCCTACATTTTATGATTTGTCTCGTTTTAAATTTGTGATGGTGTGTTTTATGGGCCACAATGTGATCTATCTTGGTGAATGTCCCATGTGAACTTGAGAAGACTATGTTTTCTGCTGTTGTTGAATGAAGTAGTCTATAGATATATCATATCCAGTTGATTGATGATATTGTTGTGTTCAACTATGACCTTAATGATTTTCTGCCTGCCAGATCTGTCCATTTCTGACAGAGAGGTGTTGATGTCTCCAACTATTATAGTGGATTCATCTATATATCCTTGCAGTTCTATCAGTTTATAGCTTGTTTTGAAGTTCTGTTCTTACTGTTTAGTTGTTCTTTTGTGTAGAAATACAACTGATTTTGTGTGTTTATTTGTATCCTGCAACTTTGCTGAATTTATTATCTCTAATAGTTCCTGGGGTTTTTTGGTGGATTCTTGAGGAATATGAATATATATATATACACACACACACACACACATATATGGATATATATATATATGGATGGATATCTATATCTATCTATATCTATATCTATATCTATATCTATATCTATATCTATATCTATATCTATATCTATATCTATATCTATATCTATATCTATATCTATATCTATATCTATATCTATATCTATGTGTATGTATGTAACCGTGAATGGAGATAGTATTAGTTTTTCCTTTCCAATTTGGATGCCTTCTATTTCTCTTTCTTTTCTAATTCATCTCAGTAGGACTTCCAGTACAATTCTGATTAGGGTGGCAAAAATAGGCATTCTTGTTTTTGTCCTTACCTTAGAGGAAAAGTTTTCAATCTTTCACCATTGAGTATGATGTTAGTGGTGAGGTTTTTTGGTTTTGGTTTCATTGTTTTTGTTTTTTATAAATGCTCTTCATCATGTTGAGACATTTACCTTTTATTCCTAGTTTGTTGAATGATTTTTATCATGAAAATGGGTGGGATTTTATCAAATGTGCTGTTGTTAGCTTAAGGATTTTCTGTCCTCTTGGAGAACTGACCCTTTTGTTATTATGTAATGCCTCTCTTGGTCCTGATAACGTTTCTTGGTTTGAAATCTACTCTGTCTGAAATTAATATAGCTTTCCCTGTTTTCTTTTGATTAGTGTTATAGCTTGCTGTATCTTTCTCCATCCATTTACTTTTGATCTATATATGTCTTTATATTTAAAGTGGGCTTCTTCTAGTTAGCATATAGTCAGGTTTAATTTATTGGTCCACTCTGACAATCTCTTTGATTTGGTGCATTTAGACTACTGATGTTCAAAGTGATTATTGATATAGTTGGATTAATATCTGCCATATTTGTTACTGTTTTCTGTTACTACTGTTGCTATTGTTCCTTGTTCCTATTTTTGTCTTCCACACCTTTTTTTTTTTGTCTTTTGGGGTTTTAATTGAGCATTTCATATAATTCCATTTTATCTCTTTCATTAATATATCAGTTATACTTTTTAATTTTATTTTTTACATTTATTCATGGTTGCTTTAAAATTTGCAATATACATTTACAACTAATCAAATAATATTTATCACTTCGCAGATAGGCCAGTAACAATAAAATGATTCTAATTTCTCCCTCCTGTTCCATGTATCATTGCTGTCATTCATTTCATGTATACATACGAGGTGTGACAATTAAATTTGAGAACTTGCTACCATGTGCTTACATTGGCACTGTACAAACAGCTGGGTAAGGTTTCATAACCCTGGTGTATCAGAGTCTCCCAGCTGTGTCCGTGTCAACGTGTGGCAGTATCTTGCTGAGTGGCATTCATTATTGTTGTTTTTGTGTGCTGTCGTTAAAATGTCTGAGCTTGGATTAGAGCAATGAACAGACATTGAATTTCTTGTCCAACTTGGCAAGAGTGGAAGTGAATCAGGGACATGTTAGTCCAAGTTTATGGGGATAATGCCTTGAAGAAAATGGCAGTGTACAAATGGATTAAATGTTTTTCTGAGGGGAGAGACCGAGTCACTGATGAAGAGAGGTCAGGGAGGCCAGAAACAAGCAGAACTGATTAAAACATTGCAAAACTTTGTCTAATTGTGCATCAAAATCATCGCAGACAAGTAAACATCAATAGAGAAATAGTTAGGAAAATCTTAACTGAAAATCTTGGGATAAGAAAAGTGTGTATAAAAATGGTCCTGAAGGAGCTCATCAATGAGCAAAAGCAAAGGAGAGTTGAAGTTTGCCAAGACCTTTTGGAGAGGCAAGATGATGTTTTAAGCTGTGTTATCACTGGTGATAAAACATGATGAGTGTATCAATATGACCCTGAAACAAAGCAACACAGTACACGATAGAAGTCAGTCAATTCTCCACGATCAAAAAATTTCCATCAGTCCAAATCAAGAGTCAAAATGATGTGGCTAACCTTTTTTGATATCAGAGGGATTATTCATTATGAATCTGTACCAACTGAACAAACATGTTTACTATTTGGAAGTGCTGAAAAGGCTGCATGAAAAAGTTAGATGAAAATGACCAGAACTTTTTGCCAACAATTCATGGCTCTTGCATCACGACAATGCACCAGCTCACATGACACTGTCTGTGAGGGAGTGTTTAGCCAGTAAACAAATAACTGTATTGGAACACCCTCCCTACTCACCTGATCTGTCCCCCAATGACTTCTTTCTTTACCTGAAGATAAAGGAAATATTAAAAGGAAGACATTTTGATGAAATTCAGGACATCAAGTGTAATATGACGACAGCTCTAATGGCCATTCCAGAAAAACAGTTCCAAAATTGCTTTGAAGGGTGGACTAGGCACTGGTGTCAGTGCATAGCTTCCCAAGGGGAGTACTTCATAGGTGACTGTAGTGATATTCAGCAATGAGGTATGGAGCATTTTTTCTAGGATGAGTTCACAAACTTAGGTGTCTGACCTCATATATACATAAGCATAGGTAATTGAGTACATTGATGCTATTACTATTTTGAACAGACTTATGTAAGAGCAATTAAGAATAAAAGAAATAATTTTGTTTTAATCTTATGCCTTCTTTGATGCTTTTTATCTCTTAAGGTAGATCTGAGTTGCTGACTCTTATTGTTTTCCTTCTCTCTAAAGAATGTTTTTTAGCATTTCTTGCAAGGCAGGTATACTGGCCACAAATTTCCTCAATTTTTGTTTGTCTGAGAAAGTTTACTTCTTCAATTTTGAAACATAGTTTTGCAGTGCACAGAATTCTAAGTCATAATTTTTTTCTCTCAACACTTTAAATATTTTATTACATTCTCTTCTTGCTTTCACGATCAGAAGCGAAGTTGTTCCTCTATAGGTAAAGTGGGTTTTTTGATGTTGTTTTGTTTTGTTTTGTTTCCCCATTGGCTTTTTGGATTTTTTCTTTATCTTTGATTTTCTATAGTGTGAAAATGATATGCCTATGTGTAGGGTTTTTTGGTTTTATTTGTTTTTTGTTTGTTTGTTTTTTGCATTTATCTTGCTCTGTGTTCTCTGAACTTCTTGAATCTGTGGTTTAATATCCAAGATTAATTTTGGGGAATATTCAGTCATTATTTTTAAAAATATTTCTCCTGTTTCTTTCTTTCTTCTCATTCTAAAATTCGTATTACATTCCTATGTTACTCCTCTTGTAGTTGTTCCACAATTATTGGATATTTTGTTTTAGTTTTTCTCAGACTTTTTTACCCCCCTGTGCATTTAAGCTTTGGAGGTTTCTACTGAGATATCTTCAAGCTCAGAGGTTCTTTCTTCAGCTATAGCCAGTCTCCTAATAAGCCCATCAAAATCATTATTTCTCGTATACTGTTATTGAGCTCTAGCATTTCTTTTTGGTTCTTTCTTACAATTTCTATCTTTCTACTTACAATGTCTATCTGTCCGTGCATGCTGTCTACTATATCCATCAGAGCCATTAGCATCTTAGTCATAATTGTTTTAAATTCTTGGTCTGATAATTCCAACATACTTGCCATATCTAAGTCTGCTTCTGATGCTTGTTCTGTTTCTTCAAATTTTGTTTTTTGACTTTTAGTATGTCATATATATATATATATATATTATAGCTGGAAATAATGTACTCAGTAAATGGAACTGCTGTAGATAGATGTTTTGTAATGTGGTGGTAAGGTGGTGAGGAAGAGAAGCATTCTATAGTTCTATAGTTGGTCTCAGCATCTCAGCAGTCTTTTAGTGAGTCTGTGCCTCTGGATGATAAACTTCACACCGGCATCTCAGTCTCCCCTCCCCATCCCTTCCAGTGTGGAGTCAGCTGGAATTGGGTATTTCCCTGCCCTGAACAGTGCCCTTGTATTGTTAGCTGCATACACAGTTTTAGTTACTGATAAAACCCCAGCATGTTAGGCTCTGCTTAAACAGCTTCTCCTGAGGGCAGACCTTGTTAAGAAGAACAGACTGCTCTGGCCTGTTTCAAAATACAGCGGTACCTCGGTTTTCTAACATAATCCATTCTGGAAGACTGTTCGACTTCTGAAATGTTCGAAAACTGAGGCACAGTTTCCCCATAGAAAGTAATGCAAAATGGATTAATCCATTCCAGACCTTTAAAATCAACCCCTAAAACTGCAAATTTAGCATGACTTTTACTGTCTAATGATACCATAGATCCATAAAATTGATGGCATTCGTAAACCGAAATGTTCATCAATGGAGACGTTTGAAAACCGAGGTACTACTGTAGTTCCTTTTTCTCGCCCTCTTCTGGAAGGAAAGGGGATAGTTCTCTTTTTACTATAAAAAGTTGCTTGAACTCCAGGAGGCAAAATTCATAAAATTTGGGAGTTCCTGATAACTGTGTGCCCCAGGAGTATTTATCTCTCTGATTTGTCTACACTGAGCCTCCAGCAATTGGTCAACAGAGTTCAGGATTTTCTATCCTGGAACTGGTTCCTGAAGAAGTATGTGCTTGTGGTAAGTCATGATTCTCTGTATTTGCCTGTTGGTTTCCAACTTGGAGGGCAGTGGTTTGCCTGGTGGTGACCTCACTTCTCTGTTGGTTCCAAGAAGAATTGTTGATTTCCCAGTTCAGCTTTTGACTTATTGTTTAGGATGGACTGTCAACTTCCAGCTTCTTATATCCTGGCCTAGAAACTGGAAATCAATTCAAGGGCTTTTCATCTCTTGTTTATATATGTTACCCTTTTACCTGGGCACTCTGGATGCTGTCACCTTATCTTCTAAATCATTTTAATCAAATTAATGTTCCTAGAAGTTCATGCCATTTGCTATCAGTTCTTGGTGAACTACAATAGGTATTGAATGGAATCAAACACGTTTATCTTATATATTCAAGATCATTTAATGGAACTGCTGTAGGTGTTCCTGGAGCTTTATCTTAGCAATCTACATGTATGTCCAAGTACACCCTATTGCTCATACTGTGATCCATGTACAATGTCTCCTCCTCCTCAGTAAAGGGCATCCTACTTTGTATTTGGTGAGGAAAGCAGATATAGTTTGTACCCCTGGAGTTTATAGACTCCTAGGATTTAAAAAACCTCTCTACCTTGCAAAATAACTTTTTTTTTTTAACCTTTTTTACATTTTTATTGGGGGAATATTGGGGAACAGTGTGTTTCTCCAGGGCCCATCAGCTCCAAGTCATTGTCCTTCCATCTAGTTGTGGAGGGCGCAGCTCAGCTCCAAGGCCAGTCGTCATTTTCAATCTTTAGTTGCAGGGGGCGCAGCCCACCATCCCTTGAACCAGCAACCTTGTTGTTGAAAGCTTGCTTTCTAAGCAACTGAGCAATCTGGCAGCCCCTCCAGAAGCTCAGCGGCAGCTCGTTGTCTTCAATCTAGTTGTGGAGGGTGCAGCTCACTGACCCATGTGAGAATCGAACCAGCAACCCTGTTGTTCAGAGCTCGTGCTCTAACCAACTGAGCCATCTGGCCACCCCCACAAAATAACATTTTATAAGACTCATGTTATATGACTTGTCAATCTGTCTCTTGTCCACATTTCAACCTGTCCTAAATAGTTCTTCATGCTTAAATTTTATAAAGCATAGTTCTGAGCACCTAATTTTCCTAATTAAAAACCTTCAGTAGCTCTCTATATCTTGAAGAATAATCCCAGCCACTTCTCAAAACCATATTCCTAACTTGCCTTTCTAGGCATATCTCACTATATAGTGAATTTCCAGGAATATCTCATTAGACTGGGTTCTGTGAGGAAAAGAATTCCATCACAGACTCATTCATTTTTTTATCATCCTACTTGGCTGGTAACTAATGGCGTCCTATTTCTTTCTGTATACTCTGGTTTCTAATCTTATGTTGCTTCCTCCAATTGTAATGCCTCCTTTAATAAGTGTCAAGTTCTATCTCAACTGCCATCTCCTCTGTATATCATATGTTGATTCCTACCTCCAGCCCAAAGCAATACTTCCTTATCTAAATCCCCATAATTTGCCTCAGTTTCAGGTTCAAGGCTTTGCATGCTGAGGCTCTATAGAATAATTAGTCACAGTGATTAGCACAATGGCCCAAGGCAAATAAATATAACACTATTAGGCAGAGATTGGGGGAAAAAAATCATAAATGATTTCATACACACTTGATGAAAATTGTATTTTCCTGACATTTTTAGCTATCTACAGTTGAAAAAGAGCAACCGAAAAAATTATTGGTGGTTCTGGGGTAATTTGAACCTAATTCTGAGACACATTATCAGGTTAAATTTCCCATGAGTTTAGTGACAGATTAGCATGAGTCAGAGCTTTAGAATCAATCACTCTTAATTAAAATGACTAATTAGGAAATGCTTTGTAGAAATACTCCTTCACAGTGACCCAGAAAAGGGCACTGTTCAAATGTGGGTATGCCAGCTATTATCTACATTAGAGCTTCCATTGGAAAGGCCAAAATAAAGCTTGCTCATTCATTCATTCATTCATTCATTCATTCATTCATTCTTTCACTCATCATTAGTAACTTTTAGTCATTCTAATGGAATGTGAGGAAAATATGATCCCCAAGAGCAGCATAGTTCAATGAGGACAATAGAGAACTGCCATACTTCTCCTGGCAGCTTTACCACCCCTCTCCCCATGGTGCATCATCCCCAGTCTGCGCCATCTCAGTGTTACTCCAAGGCTCCAATTGATAAACTTTTCAAATAGAATTGTGATGAGTTTACATGCACATCACCCCCACTAATATGTGAATGTGTTGCTTCCTTTTCATGTACGTAGCACAAAGTAGGTTCTGATAAATGATAAATATTTGTGGAATACATAAATGAATTAAGGAAGAATAAAGATATGTGGTTCAAGAAAGCAAACGGAGAAAGGGATATTTGAGTAGGTGCAAAAGGCCTAAGGGTGGGATGAGAAGGAGAACATTCTATGAAAGGGAACGGTATCTTTTCAGTGCCTAGCAGTTCATTTATAGTTGGCCTTGAAAATAGGAACAAAACTTTGGGAAGAGTACCAAAAGACATGAGTTTTATATCTAGTCCTACCATCAAGTTTCTGGACTATTAGATTAAAATCTCTGGTGTTTCTACTTACAAACTCCTCTAGAATTTGCATGTAACTTATAAAGCTTATGTGTACATAAGCTTTATATACATAAGGGTATTTCGTCAGTAAAATTACTGTTGGAATGAATGAATTTATGATATACTCCAAGTCACATTGTGTCTAAAGAGATTCGGCTGTTGATAAATTGAGGTCTTATGTTTATATACATTGGATGTAATAGTTTATTGGGTTAAAGAAAGTCATTGGAAGTAGGAATTGTCTGGATGAGTAATTTCTTCCCTTGGCATCTATTATGCACCTGGCTTTAAGTCATAGGTAAAAACAGTTTCTCAAAGAATTGAAATCCACCTGACTGTGAACCAAATCTTCCCAAACTTAAATACACTAGAACACACTAAAAAGGACAAGAAATCTGTTATTTAAAAATGAGGGAACAAGACTTATTTTGAAGGAGTTACTACATTCTTGAAGGAGGAAAATATTGTCATTTAATTAAGTGCTCAGGGATTATTTGTCCCTTGGTGGTTCACTGCTAAATGCCACCACTTAGCTTAAAAAGACACGGCCTCAAAATAATAGTCTCAAACAAAATGGGCAAACCCTTACTGGTATAAAATATTTTGTAAAGAAGTTTTGTTTCACTTTGTTTTTTAACTTTTTATTCTGAGATATTTTTAGAATTGTAGAAGAGCTACAAAAATAGTACAGCAATTTCCCTTATTCCCTTCGTCCTGGCTCTCCTTATGTTAACATCTTATAAAACTACTACAGTTATCCAGACTAGCAAGTTAACGTGGCAATGCCATTATTAACTAAACTACACACCTTTTTTATATTTCATCCTGTTCCAGAATCTAATCCAGGATCACACATTGCATTTAGTTTTCATTGTCACCTTATTCTCCTCCAAACATGATAGTTCCTCAGTTGTTCCTTGTCTTTTATGACCTTGATACTTTTGAATATTACTGAATGATTATTCTGTATCATGTCCCTTGTTTAAGTGTCTAATGTTTTCTCATGACTACATTGGGGTTATGCATTATTAGCAAGAGAACCACAGAGCGATGTGGTGGTTTTCTCAGTGTATTGTATCACGGGTACAGGAGGTCAAAATGTCTAGTTACTGGTGATGTTACCTTTTATCCCTGGTTAAAGTGGTGTCTGTCGAAGTTTCTCCACTCTAAAGTTATTATTTTTCCTTTTGTAATGTTTGCGGTTAATAAATATTTAGTGTAGGTGCTTTGAGACTATGCAAATATCCTGTTCCCCTAAAACTCTGTCCCCTAATTTCAACATCTTTCCATGGTTCGTGCTCGCAGCAACTATTACTGTGATGTTCTAATGAGAACTTTCTATTTTCACTATTGCTTCCACATTCTTATTTTTGTTTTCATTGGTGTGGACCCAAGGATATTTATTTTATTTTTAGGATTACAATCCAATACTATCATTATTTATTTTATTGCTAAAACTGCCCCACCTAAACCCATTAAGTGTTTTGATTTTATTTGCTGTTGTTTTAAGTAAAATTTATTCTTTAGAATAGTTTCAGATTTATGAAAATAGTACACGAAGTTCTCATATACCTCCAGTTTCTCCGGTGATTAACATCCTACATTAGTATAATACAATTGTTATAATTAATAGTTTATTCCGATTTCTTTAGTTTTTGCCGAATGTCCCTTTTCTGTTCTAGGATCCCATTCAGTATACCACATTGCATTTATTTGTTGTGTCCCTTAGCTATGATGGTTTGTTTCTCAGACTTTCCTTAATTTTGATGACCTTGATATTTTCTGAGGAGTATTTATCAGGCATTTTGAAGGATACCCTTCTACTGGAATTTTCCTGGTATATTTTTCATAACTAAACTGTCGTTATGAGATTTGGAGAGGGGTAAATTGTCATTTTCATCACATCACATCAAGAGTACATACCAGCAACATGGTTTGTCACTGTTGATGTTAACCTTGAGTACTGTTTCTCCGCTGTAAATCTACTCTTTTTATGCCCTCCCTTTCCTTCACTTTTGGGAAGGAAGTGATTACACAGAGTGCGCACTTAAGGAACGGGTACGTATGCTTGTTCTCCTTGAGGGCAATATTTACATTGGCTATTTGGAATTCTTCTGAGTAGGAATATGTCTATCTTTCCCCATTTATTTACTTATTTAATTTACTCAGGTATTTATTTATGTCGTTATGGAATCATGGATGTTTATTTTACATTTTGGGTTATATAACAATTCTACTTTTTTTATGCTCAAATTATTTTGGCTTTAGCCATTTGGAGCTCAGAAAGAGCTGAAACTAAAAGTTGGCACTCGTGTCCCCTTGACATATTCCCTCCGTGTGATTTGTTTGTTTTTATTTTAGCACTTCCTGACTTTCTGGCACTCTAAGAGGCTCTGTAGTCATCTTCCATATTTCCTGTCCCAGTCCTAGAATCAGTCATTTCCCAGAGGAGTAGTCCTGGGTTCTTTTAGCAGAAACCATGATCTGGATTAGATGTGCTCCTTGCTACTGAGTTGCCATTCATGTCCTTTCATCCAACAGAGCAAGCACATGGAGCTCTATAGGAAGCTCTGTATATGCACGTACCTATAAATATTTCTGCAGGTAGCCATCTGTATCTATTTGAAGTAAACGTAAATTCATATGAATGTCTTGAGCTCTGATTTATTCTTACATGGATTATTTTAGTTTTCTTCAGTTGCTCATCTGCAGTCGCACACTCCTGTAGGGAGAAATCTAGATCCCATCATTGCCCATCCATTTACTGAACCCTTTAATTCCAGAATACATTAGAGTTCTTAATCCAAACCCCCACTGGAGACAACTGTATCAGTGAATGTACAGTGCTAATGTAGAGTACTTTTTGCTTTTAGTTTTGTAGACTTCACTAATTTCTAAAAGTTCTTACATTAGCACCTTTTCCCCCATACCTTTCAGAAATGTGGTTTCATACATTTTTTAATTGAGGTATAATTGATATATAACATTAGGTGTATGACATAATGATTTTATATTTGTGTATGTTGCAAAATAATCACAATAAGTCACATTAATCATAATAAAAATGTTAACATCTAGTTAACATATGTTTTAATACAGCAAGATTCTCTTGTCATAGTTTTTATTCCTTCTTGGATCCCCGAACTACTAAGTTGTTTTTCTTTTAATTTTAATACATTAAGGCTTTCATTTTAGGCAATAAAGTTCTATGGGTTTTGACAAATGCATAATGTCATGTTTGCACCATTGGGCATCATACACAGTTGACTCACTGCCTGAAAAATTCTGTGATTCACCTATTTAACGCTTCATTCCTCTCTCTTCCCCCTGGCAACCATTTTTCTTTATACCATCTCTATAGTTTTGCTTTTCCCAGAATGTCATATAATTGAAATCCTACGGTATGTAGTGATTTTTCCAGACTGGTGTCTTTTATTTAGCAATATACATTTAAGATGTATCCATATCTTTTTGTTGCTTGACATCTCATTTCTTCTCACCACTGAATAATATCCCATTGTATGGGTGTACCATAGTGTTTTATCATTAACCTATTGAAAGGCATTTGGGTTGCTTCCAGTTTGGGTGATTATTAGTAAAATTGCTATAAACATTCATACACAGATGTTTGTGTGGACATAAATTTAAAATTGGTTGGTTAACTACTCAGAGCAGGATTGATGAATTGTCCAGCAAAATTATGTTAGCTTTGTAAGAAACTGCCAAATTGTCTTCCAAAGTGCCTGTACCATTTTGCATTCCAACCAGCAATGGATGAGAGCTCCTGCTGCACTGCACTCTCACCAACCTTATGTCTAGTCAGTTTTTTGGATTTTAGCCTTTCTATTAGGTGTACAACAGGATCTCATTGTTGTTCTAATTTGCAGTTTCTTAATGACAAATGATGTATCTTTTCCAATGCATATTTTCCATATGTTGATTTTCTGTTCAGATCTCATGCCCATTTTTAAGTTGGATTCTGTTTTATTGTTTCATCTTAAGAGTTCTTTGTAGATTTTGGACACAAGGCTTTTATCAGATATGTGTTTTGCAAATATTTTCTCCAAGTCTATGGCTTGTCTTTTTATTCTCTTAACAGTGAGTATCTTTCTCAGGATATAAGTCTTTAATTTTAATGAAGTCCAACTTGTCACTTTTTCTGTATGTTCTGTGCTTCAGGTGTTGTATCTAAAAACTCATTGCCAAACACAAGGTCCCTTAGATTTTCTCCTGTGTTTTCTTCTAAAATTTTATAGTTTTTCAATTTATACTTATGTCTGCAATTCATTGTTATTTCATTTTTGTGAAAGAGTAAGGTCTGTGTCTTGTTTTATATTTTGCATATGGAGATGCAATTATTCCAGCACCATTTGTTGGAAAACTCTTTTCTTCATGTATTGAATTGCTTTTGCTCCTTTGTAAAAGACCAGTTAACTATATTTGTGTGAATTTACTTCTGGGCTCTCTGTTTTGTTCCATTGATCTGTGTGTCTATATTTTCACCAACACTAACTACATTGTCTTGATTACTCTAGCTTTATACTATCTTGATGTCGATTAGTATCAGTCCTCTAACTTTATTCTTTTTCTTCAGCGTCACATTGATTGTTTTGTCTTTTTACTTTCCATATAAACTTTAGAACCACTTTGCTGAGATCTACAAAATAGCTAGATGAGATTTTGATTGAGATTGCATTGAATCTGCAGATTGAGTTTGGAAAAACTGACGTTAAAAATATTAAGCCTTCTAGTTAATGAACACAGACTATCTCTCTATTAAATATTCTTTGATTTCTTTCTTCAGAGTTTTATAGTTTTCTGCATGATTACCTGGTACATATTTTGTTAGGTTTACACCTATTGTTATTTTTGATGTCATTATAAATGGCACTGTGTTTTTAGTTTCAAATTCTATTGTTAGTTGTAGGCATATAGGACAGCAATTGACTTTTGCATATTAATCTTATGTCATGCAACATTGCTATAATTGCTTTTTAGTTTCTGGAATATGTTTTCTGATTCTTTGGGCCTTTCTACATAGACGATTGTGTCAACTGTGAACAAAGACAGTTTTATTTCTTCCTTGCCAATTTGTATACCTTCTACTTCCTTATCTTCCTGCACTAGCTAGGACTTCCAGCACAATGATGAATAGCACTGGTGTTCCCATTACCTTGTTCCCAATCTTAAAGGGAAAGAACTGAGTTCATACCACTTAGCATAATGCTACCTCCAGGTTTTTGTAGATGTTCTTTATCAAGTTGAGGAAGTTCTTCTTTAGTTGCTCTGTGGGTTTTTTTGTTTATTTTAAAATTATAGGTAAAGTGTCATTTCTGAAAATAAACACCTATAGGAAATTACTCAGAAGAAAAGTAGTGGAAAGTTACTCCATTCTTATGAGGAGAAAAAAAAAAAGTTCCAAAAATATATACGTGTCTCTTAAAACCTAGCTCATTGCCCTCTTTCTTCATAAAGCTCATTATGAAGTGATGGGCTGACTGGCTGACAGCTCCTGCAGTTTCGGTTAGATCAGAACTCAATCGCATCCATTAGAGTCAAGTTTGGTCTTTAGCTTTCTGGTAGTCTTATGAAGGAGGCTCTCTTTTAGCCTCTTTATTTTTCCTTGCAAAGTCCAAAACCTTTATACAATATCTCATAGGCCTAATTATATTTCAGCACCATGCTCCTTAAATATACCCTCTCTCCTTTTCTCCTGACACCACAATATAGTAAAATTTGGTATAAAAACCTGATTTTAAAATCTGTTTTAGTAGTAACATGACTGGGGTTATTTATTCTTTTTGATCTTCAGTTTCCTGGAAGATGCTAATTCTCATTTTGCCTTATTCTTTTTTAATCTCTTACTAGTTTTCAATACTGAAATAAAACTTATGTAAAGTATCTGATACATAGTAGGCTTTCAATAAATATTAGTTTCCCCCTCTATTTTAAAGCATTTTAGTCTGCCTAAATTTAATTAACCTGAGTTGTAATGATGGAAAATTTAGACTCTGTGGCAACTTTCTAGTAAGTTATTTTTAAGATATTTAATTTCTTATCACTCATCAAAATAATTCACTCAGATAGATGAGTATCTTTTATAAAAATATATGATGTTTGTTCTTATTAAGTAAGGTCATATTATTGCTCTGAAAACATACAGAAATAACTATAATATACTTTGATAAATATATATTAAAGCAATGAGGTCAGTTTATGGGGCAGAAAACTTTTCATAGAGATTGAAACACAGGAAAACAAAACTGTCCTCTTTGAACTTGAAAATAAACACATTATGTATTAATACATCCATCTGTAAAATAATCTTTAAAAGATTGGCTTTCAGGTCAGTGACACTAAAATGCAATATGAACGAAGGTGTAAACATGGCTAAAAAGAGAATGGGTTGATCAGCTATGGAAATGAGTGACATGAGAATTCAAAAAGGAACTGGCAGAGCTCCTGAAAACTCTGCCCAAGGAGAGGTATTGAACAAAATGATTTCCCCTGTGACTTCCTGTTGTGAAGAAGGATGAATCTGGCTGAGTTGACATGGTGACATTAAACTCATGAATGTCCTCACACCCTGTTCTAATCTCGGTGTCTAATCTCAGTGTCTAATCTCAGTGTCTAGACCACCTTCTAATTATAAACTGGCTCTCCAGGGATTCTGCTTACAGGGATAATGTGATAAATTGGAGAACTGAATTAGGAGTTTCCTTCAAAGGAAAAAAAAATGATTAGGGCATTCAATCTTTATTTATTAGTATTATGAGATGTTTAATATGAATCTGTTCTTCAGAGGTGAAAATGGTCTTAGAATGCCAAGAAACAAGACTTTTAATGTCTTGTTCATTGAGCTAAAGCTTTAATGAATATTTAAGCTAAAGCTAAAATTCATTAAGCTAAAGCTATTCTTTGAGGTCTCTTAGATTATTTCCTGATGAGCAGAACCAGGCAATGCTTTGCAGACAGGAGGAGTTGATGAACAGTGTGAGACATGTTCAAGGGGTATTGGCGTGACTGGTAAAAGCAGTGTGAGAGTCTAGTTCTACTTAGGTGGGTGGGGAAGTGGAATACTGAGAGAAAATGAGACTGGAAAGGTAGGTTTTGGCCAGAAAATAAATGAACTTGTCTACCAGGCAAAGGATTATAGACAATATGGAGCTTCTGCAAGGCAATTTACGCTGAAGAATGACATGACCAATGTTTTAGTTACCTATTGCTAAGTTACCTATTGCTAGATAACTACAGCATTAAAATGTATTGGCTTTAAACAACAACCATGAACAGTGGAAGGCGAGATTCATTGGGACTATCAAAGTCTATGATTATGACCCCTTATAAACTCTGACCAGATTATAAACTCTGGTTTGCAAAAAAAATCTGGTGGCAGCATGAAGAATGTATTGGATCAGAGCAAGACCTGAGAATGGGAAACCAATTAAAAAGCAGACATGTCATAGGCAGGAATCTGAATAAAAATTCTCATCCTGGACTGGACAACTATAGTCCTCAGACTGTCTAAAGACACGAGGAAAGCAAATATAGAAGCGTATTTTTTTTGACCCATAGTAACCAAGTATCTCTTCTTTCTATTCCTTGGAAGTATATGGAATCAGGGTTTCAAAGAGAACTGGGTAAAATTAAACAATACATTTTACATTTAAAAAAAAAATCTTTACAGAAAAAATTTCTCCAAAATATTATTGGCTTTGCTTGTTGTTTGTTTGTTACTTTGCTTGACCCTTGCCACATTTTCATTCCTCTGCATAGTCTAACCCACTAAGTTGTCCCCCTCGTTCCCACCTGAGCCAAGCAAGTACGCATTGACCTCAAGGCTAAGAATTTCTTTAAAAGTAGACAGGATGTATGAAGATGATCACAGTGGTATTTTCTTCCATACTTTCACAGCCAGTGCTATCTGTGAATCTTTCTTAGTAATCAATCACTAGCCTCATACAAATAAATTTATAGTCCTCTAAAGCTGTATGTAAAAGTCTTGCTAAGTCATATGAGTAAGCAGAAAGTGCTCAGGATTAAACCAATTCAAACCCAGCTCTGCGAATAAGTAGCTTGGTAATTTGTGGCCCATTACCTAGCCTCTCTGGCTAAGTAGTAGCTCGCTTCATCTACAGAATGACTGGGTTGGACTTGGTGATATTTAAAATCTCTTCCAGTTTTCATATTATGTATTTTATAAGCATTGACACTCCTTGCAAACTTAAGTAATATCTTTCCCATATGTTCATTTCATGTATTTTTTGTTCATTTTTCTTCTAAAATGAGGTACTAAATCAACAAAATCCAGGTTTTATAAGCTAATTGAACCAGAAAGCAGAAATGAGGAAGAACTGAAAATCTCATAAGATGCTCCGATTAATGTCAAAGATGCTGTGGTTACTCATTGTCAGAGAAGGTTTTGGGTAAATGCCCAAGGGACCAGTACTTATAGGACTTTGAAACCCTGCTATTGCAAATATTTTTTTCGTAACAGATCTATTTTATTAAAGAATGGTAACACTCTACATCTGTATCACAAATAGTACTTAACAGATGTTACTTGTTTTAGAAGTTTGAAATTTATCTTATTTATATTTACACATACTAGGAAAAATCAATCATCAGAGGTCTTAATATAGGTGTGGTTAGAACCAAGTTTTGACATGGATGAAAAGCAAAGTGTGTGATAAGGATTTATGTATTCATATATTTATCCATTCCTTTATTCATCACAGATTGTTTAAATGTTTACTACGTGCCAGGCAGTGTGCTAATTGCAATGAATAGATAGACAGTTAAGATCTTGCATTCACGGTAACATTTTAAGAGAAGATAGAGCAATTACAAAATAACGTAATAAATATTAGGTTGGTACAAAAGTAATTGCGGTTTAAAAGGTTAAAAAAATTGCAAAAACGGCAATTACTTTTGCACCAACCTAATACAACAGTTATAATGGGATACCCAGAGAGAGAACACCTAAATGGGACCTGGTATGTTAAGAGAGCTGCCCGAAGGAGCTACATCCTAGCTGAGGCAAACTGGAGGGTAATAGAGTATTCCAGGCAGAGAGGAAATCATGCAGAAGTCCATCTCCTTGGAGATGATGCTAGGACACTGGAGAGATTTCAGCCTAAGCTGAGTGTAGAGTACAGCATGGAGAATAATATAGGATTAGGCTGGAGAGGTCAGCATGAAAGACCCTGAAGGATATGGTTAGCCATGATAAGGACACCTAAATTAATTCTGAAGGCAATGGGAAGCCACTGGACATCTTTAGTTGACACGCTTTAGAATGTAGACAATGACTGACATGTAGAATTATAGAAGGAAAATGGGATATTTGATAGCATCACAGGCAACATACTTAGAAAGGAAGGCATATATAAAAGGTTGATGTGGTTTGATACTGTGCTTCCCCGAAAATAAGATTGGGTCTCATACTAATTTTTGCTCCAAAAGACACATTAGGGAATATTTTCAGGGGATGTCTTATTTTTTCATGTACAACAATCTACACTTATTCAAATACAGTCATGTCATCTTCTGGAACATTGTCATAATGTACTAAATGCGTCCGTCTGGCTGATGATCTTAACTGGGGCTTATTTTCAGGATAGGTTTTATTTTCAAGGAAACACTGTATATAGGGTTGTGACAAGTGGCATTCAAGAGAAATGAAAGAATTTGAGTCATACGTGTACATAGGATCAACGGGACTTGGAGATGGATTTGATGTGGAGAGAATTAGAAAGTTATCAGATTCGATGCCCAATTTTCCATGTTAAGCACTTGAATTGGTGGTCATTAGGTGAGTTATGGACCCCAGAAAAAAGAGCAAACTGTGATTGGCAGACAAGAACAGGGATTTGGTTTCAGGAAAGTTAAGTCTGGAGTTTGAGTGACCTCTGAATGGAAATGTCAAGTAGGCAGCCAGATGTGGTAGTTGTTGGACTTAAGAGAGAGGTTTGAACACAAGCAATAAGCTAGTAGGTCACCAACATAAACACAATAATGAGAAGAAAACTAAATGCTTATTTAGAACTTCTGTATCCTAATCACAATTTTAAGTACTTTACTCACAGGAATTCCTTAAATTCTTATAATAACCCTTTGATATAGTGATTATTTTTATTCCCCTTTTATGAATGAGAAAACAAAGTCACAGAGAGGTTAGTAAATGACAGAGCCAGTTTGAATCCAAACGACCTGGCCCCAGGATCCATGCTCTTAACCACCAAGGTAATTGAAGCCATAGGCAGGTTAATAAATGACCCAAGGGAAATATGTAGTGATGATAGAAGCAGTCTTGGAGAGGACCCAGGGCTCTCAAATATCACCAAGATTTCAAAGATTGAAACAAAAAGAAAAAGATATTTTTAAAAAAAAGTGGGGGGAGAGAGGGGAAAATGTTATCTATGTTATCAAAATGCAAAGGGAAAAACATTTTCTAAGTCAATGCTATCAATTCTGTCCAGAAGTCAATGAAGATAGGTCCTAAAATGCACTCACTGGGCTTGAAACATAAGAAGCCCAACTGTGAAGTGTTATACATGCTGCTAAAGGATTCGCCTCTTGTTCTGTGGTCCAGTGATTTTGTTTGTTTGTTTGTTTTGTTTTGGGTTTTTGGTTTTTTTTTGCATGAGTTTTATGCCTCAGAATCCCCTGGATGCGTTTTAAATATGCAGATGCCTATATTCCCAACCCAGACCCAATAACCTAGAAACTTTTGGAGTGGAAAAGAGCATAGGCACATTTTTAAAACTCTGCAGGATATTTTGATGCCCATCCAAAGTCATAATCACCACATTTAGTCACTGGGAGTCACTGATCCCATGGGGACAGGCAGTGACATTGTTACATCCATGTTTTAGAAAGATTTCTTTGATGTTTGTGCATCAGCATGGGGGAATAATACACGCCAATATGTTGGATAAACTCTTCAACCTGGACTGAGTGTTGCAGCTACTGTTTAAATTCCTCATGCCTTTTACTGTCTTGAAGAAGATTCTACCTTGTATACCTAGGCCCTGACTCACTGTTGTACTTGCAACATAAAGAAGCTTTTCATGTTGAGTTTGAAATGACTGAGTTTGGCAGTTATAAGTTCAAAAAGGAACTAGCATGTGTGGGACATGGTTGGAAATAAAGGGCTTCCATACACTGGGCTGTTTCGTGAGAAATGTGCTGCTTTTTTCTAGTGTTTAGAAATTATATCTTAATATGTCTATAATTCTAAAAGTATTGGGGGAGGGGTTCTAGTTGGAAGTGTTCGGTTTATTTATTTATTTATCACAAAGAATTACAAAGAATAGAGTGAAAAAGGCATTGTTTTCTTTCCTGTCTGCTGCTTTTCAAAAAGCCTTAATTGAGCACAGCTGTGATATGGCACAGACCTAAAACAGGAAATGAGTGTTTCAGTAATTCTACATTTCCAAAGTACTTCTTAAATGTTGTGGTGAAAATACCAACAATACCTTTTGAGATTAACTGTAAGGGATGGATTTAACTCACTAAACTCGTTCAAAAGATGCCATTTTCAAAAAGATTCTGAAAAAGAACTCTTTTCTCGAAGCTGTCAGGATACACCAAACATAAAAATAAAAAGAGAGAGAAAAGAAGAAGAAAGTGAGTGTACAAAATAGAGGAAAAAGGCTGTTGTTCCAAGCAGGATTTTTCTTCCCTGCATTGGGGCTGCCAAGTACAAGTTCACATTTTTTGATTTAAGAGCTATTTTCTCTAGATCATTTCTTCAGTGGGACTGTGGCCAGTGATGAAGTGCTTGGGCTCTTGGACCAGGTTCTTAAGCACTTTGCAATGATGCAGTTCAGGAAGAGGTTTATTTATTTATATTTTTTAAGACTTACAGTGTCAACAAATTTTAAAGCTAATAGCAGCCCTATGTTACACACACCCTTTCCCACCACCATCCCTAGTTCCTCCCAGGATTTATTTGGATTACTGACAGATAGTTCTGACACAGTGGCCTTGTTGCTGGCCGCATAAGAAAACCCTTGCTTTAGATTATTTGACTGTACAATAGTCCCCCGTTATCCAGTTTCACTTTTTGCAGTGTTAGTTACCTGTGGTCAACCGTGATCCAAAAATATTAAATGGAAAATTCCAAAAATAAACAAATCATAAATTTTAAATTGTGTGCCATTTTGAATAGCATAACGAAATCTTGTTCAGTCCTGCCCAGGGAGTGAAACAATCCTTTGTCCAGTATTTCCACACTGTATACACTCCCCACCTACGAGTCACTTAACCTCCTTGGTTATCAGATCACTGTCTTGGTATCTCAGTGCTTCTGTTCAAGTAACCCTTATTTTACTTAATAATGGCCCCAAAGCATAACAGCAATGATGCTGGCAATTCAGATATGCCAAAGAGAAACTGGAAGTGCTTCCTTTAAGTGAAAAGGTGAGTTCAGTACAATAAGATATTTTGAGAAACAGATAGACCATATTGATGAAATTTTATTAAAGTATACTTTAATAATTATTATATTTTATTATTAGTTATTGTAAATGGCTTACTGGGCCTAATTTATAAATTAAACTTCATCATGCATACGTATGTATGGAAAAAACATAACACATGTGTATGTGTATATATATATGTACATATATATGTATATATGTGTGTGTGTGTGTGTGTGTGTATATACACACACACGTATATATTTGGTACTATCCTTGGTTTCAGGCATCCAGTGGGGGTCTTGGAATGTATCCCCCATGGATTGGGGGGAACTATTGTAACATGCTTGGTCACAGAGTCTTGGGTTTAGGTGAGCTGCAAAGTGTGCTCAAAATAGTAATATTTGTGTTTTCTATTTTTCAAACAGGCTTCATTGAGAAAACAGAGGAAAATTAGGACCATTTTTATCAGACTTTTTCTTAAGAAATTTTAGTTCAGTTTGAAAAGCATTTACTGAGACTATAGAGTCCCAGTACTGAGTTATATGATGATAAAACAAAGATCTACCCACAGTTGGTAATGATTTAGTGTCATAGTCTGCAAACTTTTCTGTATACAATCCATGTATAAATATCATATATATATATTTGCTATATACAGTCTCTGCTCTATGCTTTTTCTTAGTGTTTTAGAATCATTTAAAGTGTAAAAACCATTCTAGGGTCACAATCATACAAAAGCAGATCCTTGGTTTAATGAACAAATAAATAATATACAAAAGATGGTTTCATTAACAAATGGAAAAACAATAGTTTGAGCCAAATGAAATTGCCAATAGTTGACCATATTTTTATGGTAATTTTATATGATCCAACCTACATGTTAAGTCCAATTTACTACAAATTAAAATTCTGGACAGCTGCACACTTGTTATAAATATAAATTCACAGGTCAAGACATCAATGCTACCTGGGAGTCATCAGAAAGACACATTTCTATTCAGATTTTGATAAGCAGCTAGAGGACAGAAGAGAGGGGATACAGAGTATCCAAGTGGGTAAAACAGAGATTGTTATGACACCAAATCCTCCTTAGTGGGGCTGAAGCGCAAGGTGAATATGAAAGATGTACTTGAAAAAAGTTGGGCCAGAGTGCCCGAAACCTTGTCCAACTTGCTAAGAAGTTTAGAGTCTATTATACAAGCAGCAGCAATAGAAGACCCGACAAGAGAAATGTCACAGTTCAACCTATGGTACCTGGGTTCAAATTTGTAAAAGACATTCCTTTCTTAAGTCCCTTTCCTTCCATACATTAGAAAAAAATGTTTCAATATACTGATTTCTTTTAGAACAAAGCACTTTATCATCTGCTGGAAATTTGCCATAATGCAATATAAAAATCTATAATGTCAGACATGTAAATGGTGGTTGTAAGGTGTGGCTTTTTTTTTTTTGTGTGTACAAATTATATATGTGGCAGCCATGTCTCTGGAATCAGTATAAGGTTACTAATAGTGAGGATAAGAGTAACACTGAAATAAGTTAGGAAACTTTTTTAATAATCCAGGGTCCAGGCAGGAAAGGATGAAGTCTTAGGAAGTGGAGGTGATGAACTTTACAAACATAGAAGCTCTGTGAGGTACTGCTAGTCAAGATTGGAAAGATGAGGATTTATATACGACTCCAAGAATTGTATCTGAGACAACTGGATGAAGAATTTTGCCTTTAACTGTGAGAAGAAATGCATGAGAAGTGGCAGGCTTAGGGAGAATTTGGAGATGTTAAGTGTGAAGTGTGAAACATCCAAACAATTGCTCGTCCAATGTCCAGAACTCAAGGGGAGGGCCAATGGCATACATGTAACTGCTGAAAGTAAAAATATGAGGAGATCTGAAAGCAAAGAGAGGCCTGTAGATGAGAAACAGAAATCAGCAGAGAACAAAATATACAAAATTTGAATAAAAACCAGAAGAAAACCAGATGGAAGTGATAGGATAGATTTAGAAAGGAGGAAGAACATTCCAGAAGGTGTAAGCATTAAAAATAATATCTACCCTTCTGAAAGTAAGTCCTATGGCCAAGGAGTTAAGAGGTTTGTGGTTACCTTTGTAAGAGCAGTTTGAACCGTGTGGCAAAGATAGAATTTCAGATGGATGCTAAGGAGAGGTGAAAATTGAAAATTAGAAAGCCGTGAGTATCAAATAATTCTTGTGATTATTTTGAAAAGTCTGACTGCAGAGTATGGAAGATAAATAAGAGTCAACGTGGAAAGAAAATGTGTGTGTTTTTGTTTGTTTGTTTTTGGTAAGATCAGAGGGAAATGACAATAAAAGAAGATTGAATATAAATAGTTATATACATGCATAATACAGAAAGACATGTTAAAAGCAATAAATACTGAATTAATTTTCAAAGTTTAAAAATCACTACAAGAATGTGTGAGGGTACATAGCAGTACATGACCAATTGCCAAATGAGCAGCCTGAACAAGAAGTGTTATGGATTTAGGTATTATTAGAACTTGCCTCAGTTTCTGCATCTGAGTATCTCTTGCTATGTTACCAGGCTGCAGGGATTTGGAAAGTTAGAGGAAAGAAGAATGAGATCACATTTTCCGTAGGGCTTGGTTAAACTGAGGGCCTGATGTAATTTGATCTTTCTAAGCTACCTCCATAAGAGAGGAAAAATACCTCTGCTTCTTTTCAATTAGCTTACCTTGGGTCTGAGGATTAACGACAAACATGGAAAAAATATCACTTATCCTAAGTGTAAAAGCTCTTTCTCCACACGTGAATTCTGGAAATCAGTGTATTCTTCTTTCCTTCCCTCCCTCCCTCCCTTCCCCTAGTCCCTCCACTCACATTGCAGTCATCAGGAACAGTTTGGTATGTTTAGATTTCTCCAAGGCAGTGGATTTGTTTTGAGGACAGTTGTGTAAGCACATTTCTCTCCGTAATTAAATGGAACCCGCATTCCTTCTGACACCCAAGAATACAAGCTTTCTTTTTCTGAGGTAGATCAATAAGAATAATCTTGTGCATTGAGTGTCAGTCCTGGCTACTCCTCATTTGTGCACAGACAACAATCTCCCTCTGAATCTCAAAGTGGACAACTCTATACATTATTCCCAGCAAACAGATAGATCCCGAATCATTTAGCATTCACCTGGGCTCTGATTAGACACCATGATACATTCAGGAGGAATACAACACAGACCAGATAGCATATATCATCACAGGCCTATCAAGTACACCCTCAGAACTAAATGATGTAGTCTCTGAATCTTACTAGTCCACTGAAATGCTCTTTGCCCTTCCCTGCTGGAAAAGAGCACAGCAGGAATGTACACAAGTTAAGGTATCCAGGGTGGAAATTTCTACGATTTAATCAGACAGGTGGCGTGGGAGAAGTTCAAGTGGTGAAGCAATTTTGGTGAAGCAATAGGAAGGATTGAAACTGCAGCTTGAAATTTCCAAAATCTACCTACCTGACTGAAGCTTGGCGCTGAAGTTCACTAGGGTGTGAATGATCTGATCTCAAGGTCATCAACAAGGGAACTAGGAAATTCATTATTTCATAATTATGGCATGATCTCCAAAAAGCCTTGAACATAAAAGGCAAGTAGTATTAAGAATTAAACGGCAACCTGTTCAAGGTGTTTGAGAGAACAAAAATGGACTTGTAGTTCAGCCAATACAGTGTTTTTGTCTTAGAAATTCTTAAAACTACAAATTTCTCACAAAGGTAAATATTTTGCAAATTTCTTAATCCAGTAAATCGGGTGTATCTGACATTGTGAGAAAGTACCTGCATCTCTGTCTGCTTAGAAAGGATTTGAGAGTTTGGAAGAGTTGTTGACACTGTTGAGAGAAGGTTTGTGAAATCTGTACTGAGATAACACTCCTGCTCTTTTAATCAATCAATCAGTTAATAAATTAATTAATTAAACCTATTGCAATTATTTCTCTCTTTTAGAAACAGATTAACAACAGCATTTTTTAAAACTTGCAGTAGGCTTAGATGGTCCCAATAATAAGCCTTCCTTCTACATCTGGTTCCTACTTTACCTAAAACTCTTCCAACCCTGAGGGGGTCTGTGGATGTATGCAAAAGCTAATGGTTTTTTCGCTTTAGCAATTTCAGATTTTTAAGAGCAACTCTTGTTTAGGGCTTCCCCCAGGCTTCCTCAAGCCCCTCCTTCTTTCTGTCTTGGCCTCAATTAAACTGTTTGCTCAGTTGTAAGAAGTTCAAAGGAAGGAGAAATGAACTCTCTTTGGGTTGCATGACATCAGATCTGGAACAAAGTTTGGCAAGGGCAGAATTTGAAAATGGTCTATTAAGCTGAGTGCCAAGCTGATGTTTGGATTTCATTTCCTATCATGTTAAATGATTAGAGTTCGTTATTTCACTGAAATAAAAGGGACAGAGCTGAGCAAATTGTTTTACACACACCAATGAAGAGGTAAGTGGCCTTGCTTTGCGGATAGGATGGAGCTGATTCAGTTAAGACCCCAACTCAAAACCTGTGTGATTCAATTGTTACGAAGATGGCAGCAAAACAAGGAAGAAAAACAATAATGTATCCAGAATTGTGAGTTTTGACCTGCCAGATTTTACTAATGGGTTTTGAGGGACAGCAATGCATACAAAGTCAAAACTTTACTGTTGAAAGTGGCTTAGATGATTGAAGTGCCTGTTCTCTGAAAAGAACTTTCAAAATATTATTATTTAGAATCAAAGTGAGAGAAAGGTTTTAAATAATGGAACTGCAGCAAATATGCAATCATGGCAATGAACATTGATATCCCCCAACTGACTTAAATTTGATTGTGCCGAGTGAGTAATGCTCATGAATTAATGTAAATTATTTATAGAAATTCTCATGCCTCTCCTTCAGCTGCCCTTTGTCAAAGAAGAATGGATCCCCATAGAACTCTACCCTGAGCTTTCTGTCAGGAACCTTTTAAACTACTCATGCAATAATGCTTATGCATCTCCTAATAGAGCAATTGGAGCCTCAAAATGTGCCATGGCGATTAAATGCCATGCATGCATCTCTTCCTCTGATAGGCATTCCTTCTGACTTACTCATGCCTTGATTGGCATTTACCCTGCAAGGTAGGAAGTGCAGCACTTGGGGTGGGAGGGGTATGTTTCCAACTGGTTATAACTGGACTTAATTTCTTTTTCACTCTCTCTCTCTCTTTCTCAATATTAAGAGATTTATGTAAGGGGAGTGGCCAGCTAGCTCAGTTGGTTAGAGTGTCGTGCTGGTAGTACCAAGGTTGCTGGTTCAATCCCTGCATGGACCACCGTGAGCTGTGCCCTCCCCCCTAAAAAAAGAAGAGTTTTATGTAAGAGGTTGACATCATGATCAATTGATTTTCTAAATGTAGCTCCATCGTTGATGTTTTAAGCAAACTGTGAAGCTCTTTTTAATCTTTTTATTACTTATTATCGGCATCAACTCGATGGTGCCACTATTTGATATGATATGGAGGAGTTTATGCATTGACATTTTAAAGAAAACAAATTAAGGAAAACAAAGATACACATTTTGAAATTACTCATCAGTCTTTTAAATGTAAATATTCATATATCAAATGATGAAAAGAATTTGCAAAATTTACCTTAATAATATCCATATTGTGAAATCCAAACAGAACAAGTGCAAAAAGAGCAACAAAAGTTTTTAAAATTCCAAATATAATAATAAAGTGAAATTTTGATCTATTATTTCAGTAATTCCTATTCTAGTGGCAAGTAAATTCTTCTTTTTTCAAAACTCTCATCCCATTTCTCAGGTCTTAAATTGTTAAGCTCAGCTTTAATGGCCATATTTAAAAATATATATATATATATTTTCCTGGTGAATTGTTCCAAGAAACACAACTGGCTCGTACACATTTACTTAGTCAGAGTATTGTCTTAGGCCAGGTCACTTAGCTTGTGTGTCCCCTGTTTAAAAGTCTCAATACATCCTGAGACAACCTTATCTTTGAGGTTATTCTACCTTTTAAAGTGGAAGTTAATAAATGCATTATCTGTTCCAGATATTTCTCAGCTTCCTGGTTGACTTTCTCTGAGTCAAAGAGTCAAATTAACTATAAAACACATTCCTTTGTATTCACAGCATTGTACACTATGAGCATAGGTTTAAGGAAGTGAGAGCCAAATGGAATAAACATGCTGAGAAATATTCTCTCTCTCTCTCTCTCTCTCTCTCTCTCTCTCTAACTTCTACTGATGATAGAAATAATAAATTCAAAACAAGAAAGATATTGGAAGCAAGCAGGCAGCATGAATAACGTTATTTACTTCACATTTACTAGAGATTAAAAAGTGAGGATAACAAACGAGGTGTTAAATGCACTGCTATATTGCATATATAATATACAACTGTGCGTACATAGAGTTTGAGAAATATTTTTAGTATGGTAGAAAGAAATTGGATAGACCTTTGAGTCAGAAAACAAATGTTAAAATCTCAGTTGTAGTATAAAGTAGCTTCACAACCTTGGAAGACACTTTGTTCCTCCGACGTTAGGTGTCTTCATATCCAAAAAGGAGATAGAAATTACCTGTTCCACAGAGTTACTAGAAACATTGTGTGATTGTAACATAAAGAGAACATGGTATGTAATAAATTCTCAATGAAGCTACTCAATTAAAAGTTCAGAAATACATTGCCAAAACATTTGCTGAAAAATGCCTTCAAATGATGAAATGTATAGTAAAATCCTAATTTTTATGATACAGTTTTATCAATTATCAATAGTCTTCTTTCCCTGGGACCTCAGTTTGTTCTTGGCACCAATAATGGACAAGTGAGAGGAATTAAAAAAGAGATAGTTTGGATGAGGAGTCAGATACACTTAAAAAAAATTATCTAGTAATACTGTGTCATTATTTCAAGTAGTATTTTTAAAAAACCCGTGTATTATTTTATTTACTTCTCATACCAGTTCCAAGAGTGTATGATTACTCCTTTATAAATGAAAAAAAAAAGAAGCTTTACGACAACTCAGTTTTAAGAAAAGCTTTGTTTCTGTTCAATATCTGATTCCTCCCCCTCTCCTCTCTTTCTTTCTTCCTTCCTCTCTTTTTTCTCTCCCCCCTCCCTCCCCTTGTCTTTCTGTCTTTCTTCTCTTTCTTTCTTTCTTTCTTTCTTTCTTTTCTTTCTATCTTTCTTTTCTTTCTTCCCTTCCTTCCTCCCTCCCTTCCTTCCTTCCTTCCTTCCTTCCTTCCTTCCTTCCTTCCTTCCTTCCTTTCTATTTATTTAAATATTTATTATAATGAGAATAATTGAACTAATTGGGATTTTTTTTTCCTCTTAGGATTAATTTTAAAAATACATAGTGATCACCTAAAGATCAACAAAACCTGGATGACTGGATTCAGATTGAAACTGACACTATTGATAACTGCCCTCCAAAATGGGACCGATTTTTGCTATAGCCTAAGGATGTAATTGACTCACTGTGATGATTTGGGGCACATACTTGTAGGAAGGTAAGTAAGACAGTCATGTCTGGAGATTTTGTTTTTGCAGCAATAGGTTCAGAAGATTTTCATGTCTTCTTCACAACATAGGCATATGAGGTTAAATATTTACCAAAAGATGCTTAGCACATTTTAAAAACTATTATTCTTTGTGAGGTATGCTGGTTTTACTGCATATATATATATATATATATATATATATATATATATATACCCTGTTGCCCCCAAAATAAGACCTAGCCAGACAATCAGCTCTAATGTGTCTTTTGAAGCAAAGAATTAATATAAGACCTGGTATTATATTTATGATATGATATGATATGATATGATTATAAAGACCCGGTCTTATATTATAGTAAAATAAGACTGGGTCTTATATTAATTTTTGCTCCAAAAGACGCGTTAGAGCTGATTGTCCGGCTAGGTCTTATTTTCAGGGAAACATGGTATGAGTTTTGAGTTCCTGTCTAAATAACTGAAAATGTGTCAATTCATTCCCTCACTTCCTTGCAAATAGAACTGGATTGAGGAATGCAAAGTAAAACATGTTGAAAAGACAGTTCCCACATTTCTCACCATCTCTCCAGGTATGTTAGTGAGTTTAAATACCTGAAATCTCTAGTCTCTAGAACTCTATTGGTTATCAGTCCACATGGAGCACTCCTCTGTTTCCAGGTTGGAGGAGTCATTAAGTCCTCCCTAAGCACCTCCCTGGCGGTGTCTCTTTCTTCTCAGAGCAGCTGGACAGCCAGCTCCTAAGTGTATCTACCTGCTGATGGCTTTGTGAGAGGCCTTCCTAGGCTGACGTAGGAATCCTCTGCCGCCATGTACAAAAGAAAGGGTGGGGTAGGGAATTACCTTTAAAGATTCCCAAATGCTAATGCAAAGGAATAGAGGAGAGGAAGGAGGTTTATATTTAAATTAACATTAATATATGTAAACCTGGACAGCTGCTGTGACCCAGCTACTCTTGAGCCATCTTCAAGGTAAGGCATGAAATGGTGCAACACCTAATTTCTGGGGGACGATATTTAAAACCAGTGTATAGGTATTTCAGGGTCACATGTCCCTTAATGCTTATCTCATCTGAATTTGAAAAAAGAATGAATTGACATAATTTCTCCTTGCCTAGTGTTTTTTTATTGGGCTGTGGTTTCTTAATTATAATAATTACAGCTAATCAACTTTACATAATTGAGAGGTTCAATATTTTTTAGAGGGACAGAAAGATGTTATGTAGAATACCAACAGGAAAAAAAAAGCAAGAAAGTATCAGGACAGCAAAGGCACAGCTGCAACACTGGTGGGGGAAAGTCACAAGAAACTAGGTTTGATTCCTACCTTGCTACTTACTCTCTAGCTCTGAGCACTGGAGTAAGTCATTTAACCTTCTAGATCAGTGCTGTCCAATTAGTTAAAATTCAAGCAACAACTATAAGCCACATAATATATTTTTGGATTTTCTTTTCTAATACCCACATTAAAAAATTAAAAGAAATAAGTGGTTATTTTTAAACATATATTTTACTTATGTTGACATGTAATCAATTTAAAAATGATTATTTTACATTATTTTTTCACACTAGAGCTGCAAAAGTCAGTATATATTTTATACTTACAACATATTTCCATTCAGACTAGCCACATTTCAAGGGCTCAATAGCCCTTGAAACGGCTGGCGGTTTTCACATGGAAAGAAAAATGGAAAACTGTAATACCTCCCTCAAAAATTTTCTGTTAAGACTTAAATGAGATAGTGTATATCAAAGCACCTAATATGATGAAGGCTTGATATCATACCTCTTTGTATTTAGACTTGTAATATACTAAGTATGAAGGCCAAGAGGACGGAGATGTCTTTGTAGTGGGGCAAATCTGTAATTAGAAAATGGCATTTGTTAAACTTGCCAGTTTATAAAAACTGACATCTATCATTGGTTGTCCTGACTTCTGTTAGCAGCCCCTGGGTTTTTCTTTTAGGAAAATTAATGGTAGGATTCTTAACCGAGGTACCTGACTTTCTCTGAACATGCGCTTTGTGATCCAAGCTAGCCCAATCTGACCACCAATTCACAGCTGGAGTTTGAATTTGGGAAAGAAAGCTCCAAGAAGGAACATAGTTGGAAGGGTCTCCTCCTAATGGAACATTCCAGAAGAGGTTCTCCATTTACTCCCACTGCCCATTTCTCTGAACCATCACTGGATGCTACACTTTCTGAGGCCTGGCTACTCAGCTTTGTTTTCTGATTCTACAAGATTCCCTATAAATTCACATAAATTGCCCTTCTTTGATTAATACAGACAGAATCAGTTTCTGTCAAACACCCTACCTCGGCTAGGTGAAAAAACTGGACTTCTAATCCCCACAAATTCTTCTGCTTTGAACATACCACCAGTCCTAATATCTACTTGAACACTTCAGGCAAGTTTTCCATTTAAATGTGAGATAAACAGTCACTCAGATTTTGTTTAATAGAATTCTGCTGGCAGGTTTTCTGATCTTCTAGGCTACAGTATCCAATATGGTAGCCACTAGTTAGCCACCTGTGGCTATTTAAATTAATTACAATTCAGTTTCTTATTCACACTAGCCATATTTCAAGAGCTCAATGCGGCAAGTTACTAGTGGGTACTGTAATGGACAACAAAGAGATAGAAGACCATTTGCATCATCTCAGAAAATTCTATTGGACAGCACTAGTCTAAGGACTTTCCAGAACACTTGTTCAACAAATCCATTAAAAGCTGAGCTACTTCCTGTTGAAGGTTACTGAATAAAGAGTAAATGAAGTGTGCTGTAAGAAAAAGAATTATCCTTTTAAAAATGGACATTAAATGTGTCTTAAACAAGAATAAAACAGTGAAAGAAAAGAATTATGTGAAGGATAATTATAATGCTTTGAGAAAAGAATGCACGTGGCAATTAAGAGATCTTCAATATCTTAATTTTTCCTTTGGGGATTAGGAGATCCTTTTCCAAAGTCTTCCTCCGTGTAGGACATTGAAGTGTTAATTTATGGAGTATTAGTTTCCTAAGTAACTTTAGTGACTCTCCAGTCATTGTTGCTCATTTTTGAGCTGCAAGGATTGTCTGGAGCGCTTATGTCACTTTCTGGGTCACACAGCACTATTTCATGCAGAATTCCATGTAGAAGTGATACACATCTCCTATAGCCCCAATCTAAACAGCTGTTCTCTGTTGGACAAGGTATTCAGAACATCTCTCTAAGAATCATTTCTGGAGCATTATCTTAAATAAACCTATTCAAATCAGGGCCTTCCTGAACTCAGTGTTCCCTGCCTAGTATGAAACAGGCAATCGTGTAACTTTCACATGTCAGTGCTAAAGCTGGATGTATCTGGGCTTCTCTACGAGCAAGGAAAGAGGAAGATAGCCCCCTGGAATCAAATAACGAAGCCTGACCCTGCACTGTCTAAATCTCATCCTCTGAAATTTTCAAGTCCCTATCTACTTTCCTAAGCAACTGGGGAAATTACATCATGTTTTTGCAGGGGCATTTTGTTTAGGTTAAGTGTCTTCAGAGCTAAAATAATGCGGTGAGTAAGAAGAAAGATAGATCTATATCTATCTATATCTATAGCTATATCTACATATCTATATATCTATATCTATATCATCTATATTAGGTTGGTACAAAAGTAATTATGGTTTTTGCAATTTTTTTAACCTTTCAAACCGCAATTACTTTTGCACCAACATATATATAGCTATAGATATAGAGATAGAGATTGAAATACAGATACAGATATAAATATAGATATAGATAGATATAGATATATAGATATAATTCTTTGTGACGTATATTGCAAACTAGAACCAGAAAAAGCATTTGTTATTATTACATGAAAGGTTGTACGAGGTCAGACAATTACGTTTGGGAACTCATCCTAGAAAAAGTGCTACATACCTCATTGCTGAATATCACTATGGCCACCTTCGAAGTACTCCTCTTGGGAAGCTATGCACCGATGCCAGCACCTAGTCTACCCTTCAAAGCAATTTTGGAACTTTTTATGGAATGGACATCAGAACTGTCATCATATTACCCTTGATGTCCTGAATGTCATCAAAATATCTTCCTTTCAATATTTCCCTTATCTTCAGGTAAAGAAAGAAGTCATTGGGGGCCAGATCAGGTGAGTAGGGTGGGTGTTCCAATGCAGTTATTTGTTTACTGGCTAAAAGCCCCCTCACAGACAGTGCCCTGTGAGCTGGTGCACTGTCGTGATGCAAGAGCCATGAATTGTTGGCGAAAATTTCAGGTCGGCTAATTTCTTCACACAGCCTTTTCAGCACTTCCAAATAGTAAACTTGGTTAACTGTTTTCCCAGTTGGCCCAAATTCATAATGAATAATCCCTCTGATATCAAAAAAAGGTAAGCAACATCGTTGCCACAAGTTTGCGAACTTAACTGTCATAACTTGTATGTGAGGAAGAGCAAAACTGTCAAGCATATAAACCTGTATTAAATTAGGTCAGTTTCCAAGAGTCCTATTCCTACATATGTAAGTGAATATATATTTTTGTCCTTGGGGCCTAAATCTGCCAGGTGGCAAGTTCCGGGACTTACTCAGGACAGTCTTAAGTTTTACATTTCCTTAAGTGGTTTAGTATTGGCTTGGCCGAAGTCTCCCTGCCTGCCTGCCAACTCTCCCTGTCTGCTACACATTTGATGGTTTCCTTCTGGGAGCTGCTAACTCTTGCTGTCTGACAAATGAATTAACAATAGGATCTCATCATAGTGGTTCCTAGATAATTAATGTACATTTGACATTTCAGTGAGTTTATGCATTGAAAGACATTTGCTTTTAACATATACTCCTATCCTCAGCTTCGCTTGGAATTTTTTTTCAGCTAGTCTGCACAGCATTTTTGGAATAATCATGTTTCTTTTCCTCTTCCAGGCTAAATCCAATTCCAGGTACTTTGCTTACCTTCTTTCATAGTTCTTTGTCTCCTTTTCCTATGCTTTCATTGATTCTAAACTGTGTCATCACTGGCCTTTAATGCCCACTGCCCCTCACCCCCCAACTTTACACATCTTTTTACTTTCCCGTGATGAGGTTAAGCTGGCACTTTTTTTATTGAGGTCTTCTGATTCTGTTCACCACCTCTTCAGAACAGAAGTCAGGTGAAATGACCTTTAAATTCAACCTAACAAAATATTTTGTATTTGCATATCTACCCCTTTTAATTCATTGACAAACATGTTTTCCAAACAAAAGTAGATATTTATAGCCTTGGGCCCCAAGCTATATGGGTTTTGAGAGGTCTCTTAATAATCCTCCTTAGATCTGTTATGTAGTCCAGACACATCAGTGTTTTCATAAAGTTTATATGAAAATAATGTTATATGAAAATAAAGTTTCTCCTGCAAGTCCTTAGCATATTACCTGATGTAGCAAAGGAGTAGGGAGTGGTGGTTAGAAGCCCAGAATATTGGTTCCAATTGCTTGGATTCTAATCCTAGCTGTTACCTCTGTTTTAGTTTCCTCATTTCTAAAACAGGAATAGTAATAGTACAAACTTCATAGAATGTTGCAAGGATTGAAAAAAAAAAATGTAAAGAAAGAGCTTAGAAATGATAATGAAATACTTTATCATTATGAAATTTATGATAGTTTATTATGGTAAATGAAAAGTCTATCCTTGGTAGCCTTATCCACAAGCCTAAAATAATTGATGCACGTCATTTTTGTCTTTCTAGGATCAAAGTGGCTAGAAGGTTGCAGACGCCTGACAGTGTTGGGTCTGGGAAGCCTAGAGAACTTGAAGTCCGTTTACAACTAATCTTTATCTGGTTAAAGTCAAGAAGATGAATGAGGTGATGTATGTGCTCCCAGAAGTTCAAATTCATGAGTGTATTCAAATATATTCTTATTATTCCTTAGAATAATTCCTCAGATAAGCAGCCAACACAAAGCCCCAGATAAAAGTGGTTTAAAAAGGTAGAGATTTATTTCTCTGTTGTTTAATATTCCAATCATAAGTAGTCCAGGTCTGGTATGGTCATGCCATTCAGATCTCACTATCACAAGCACATTCTAGCTGCAGTAACAAGAGAAAAGGGCGAGGGAAGACACACCAATTTTCCTTGAGGGCATAAACTGAAAGCTGAACTCATTTCTGTTCATATACTTTTGGTCAAAACTTAGCTGGTCTCACCTATCTGCAAAGGAGGTTGGGAAATGACTTTAGTGGGAAGCCATGCTAAATCCACATCCCATCAAAATTTAGAGATTCTATTACTAAGGTAGAAGAATGGAAGAATAAAAGAAGAATAGATATGCGTGGAAAACTATCTTGTACAGGCACCCTTATTATACTTACTGAAGCTTCTTTGGGGATAGACTCACTCACTCCTTCCCAACGAAGTAAAATCCCATCTAGTTATTGCCTTCAGCTCAAGATCCAAGGTCTTCAGTTTGTAGAAGGTGCTTTCCATCAGTTCTGAGTGTATACTCTTATTGCCTTACAACCTAAAAACTAAAATATAAATATTTTACTTCCAATTCAATCCTCACTATACCCAATACAGAATGATGGAGAATGAGTGGGCATGGAATATCTACAATAAAATCTTCTCTTTGGAGAAGGTTTGGAATGGGGAACACACAGCAGTTGCTCTTCATAACAGTTATTAAATCTTACTGAGCAAGAACTTTGAACATTCTTAGTCCTGCCCATGAGTTAAGTTTCTCACTTAGCACATCTAGTTGTTGTTAATTTGTTTTGGGGTCCATTTTCTTCTATGGTTCAGGAATTTTCCTCTTCAGGTTTTATGCCTTGTATTTCATCCCCCATGGCTACCTCAGAAATGGGCATTGGAGAAAATTCCCTTCTTGAGGCCTATGTAACCCTGGGTTGGCTTTAGGTGTCAAACAGCTACAGGCTTGTAGTTTCTTGAATAGTAAAAATAACCTCAACGATATGGTAGGTTTCTAATCTATTTGCTTTCAGTCAAGCCTATGTTCCAGAAACATGGCTAATGATATAATAATAAAATATATATATATATATATATATATACACACACACACACACACACACACACTCACACACATATATACTGGGGGTTCCAAAAAATGTATACAAGTGGGCACTTTGGTCAATGTGCTCAAGCAGTAGTTCACTGTAATCAGAAGTGTCTGGACGCTGATGGTAACCACTTTAAGCATCTCTTGTAATTGCAGAAGTCAAACGTGACTTGTATTCATCTTTTGTTATCGGTATATATTGAGTATTACAATTTTAATAATCTTTTTCCTTTCTTAAAATGTGTAAACATTTTTGACACCCTCTGTATTTTTTCTACTTTAAAATTTTGCTCCTTTATTTCTTAATCTCAATGATTTACCCATCTCCATCTTTTTCACCTGAATTAGAAGAACAAGGGAATCCTATTAAAATAATGATCTTGGATGACATCTTCAACTGGACTCACAGGAAGTAGAACCTGAGACAAGTATTCATGAGAAAATGATTCGTTAGCAAGTATGATCAAGGAAAACCAAAAATGGGGTGGGAAAGTGGGACAGGATATTAAGGATGACAAGGAATGCCAGTGGAGGGCAACATTGCCTCAATTGCCCAGGGAAGCTTTGGAGGTGGTAAAATGGTGGCAGTCACAACCTTAATGATGTCCTAATCAAGTAACAAGGCAGCTGGAATATTTATACTTCTGCGTTCATTGGTCATTGTTTTGGGGCTGCCCCAGGTTAAATGAAGGAATTTGCATTCACAGGCATTTCTGGCTCTAATATAGTTTGAGGCAAAGCAGCCTGCCAAAAAAGAGATGCAGGTGTTGACTAGAGGGAAAGGAAGCAGTGCTGGAGCTGGTGTGCACTAAAACAGTAAAGGGATCACAATAAATACTGGCAGAGTGCTGACAGGGTCTGCTGGGGATGAGGAGGCACAATCCTTAATTTGATGATCAACTCACCAGGAAATAATGAGTAGAGGCACAGGCTCATAAAATACCTGGGTTGTCTCTGTGGAAGTACCTTTTAAACTCGTATGAGTTAAATGATTGTCTCTTGTAGTAATTTGATTAAAAAACAAAACTACAACAATTAGGCCATTTATACCTACATTTTAAAATTTTCAACCCATTTCACTTGAGTTACAAATACAACAGATTCCAAAATATAACTAGAGGACAATTTAACCAAAACTTTGTCCTAAAATCACAAGGTTACAGTTTTCCATTCTGCTTGTCTTCACTATTGACCACCTACTAAGCCAAAGCTATTTATTTTAAATTATCTTGTAGCAGCACCTCACTTCTAAATAGCAAATTGTAGATTGGTTCTTATATAAGATCAGATGCAGAAATAAAGACCAAATTAACAATGGTTTAAAAAGATGAAAAAATGAAAGCTTTGCCTTAACATGACACAGTCAATCATTTTTTACTACGTTGAATTAGGGTACAGAAGCCAGATGTAATATGTGGGCTTGTACTGGATACTGTTTTGAACAAACAACCTGTAAAGGACATTTAGGGATAATTGGGGATACTTGAATATATATTTTTTTATTAAATGAGATGAAAATTTTCGGAAATGGAGGGGTGGAGATGATTGGCTGAGAAAATGTATCTGTAGAATAAATCTCTAGAAATGTCATTGTTGCGTAGAAAAGAATGAACTTTTGAAATGTGAGTAGATATTACTGAATTGCCTTCTACAGGGGATTGTTTCAATTTATGCTCCCACCAGCAGTGCATGACGGTGTATGTTTTCCCCATAGCTTATCACCAAAGTGAATTGTGAAACTTGGATTTCTACCAATTCCATAAGTAAAAATGGTATATCAGTGTAATGTTTAATCTATTAATATGTGACACCCCCACCCCCCAAAAAACACACTCATTAAAAAAAACTAAAAAAAACCATGACATTATTTCTCACCATTCTCTGGGTTGGCTGGTCATTTCTGCTGGTTTTTCCTGGGTTTATTTGTTTGGCTACATGTAGCAGAAGGGACTGCTGGGGCTGGTCCCTCTGAGACAGCTCCAAAGCTGGTCATCTCTCTCTGTGTGGTCTTTAATCCTAAAAGAGGTCATACTGTGTATTCTCACAGGGTGGCAGCAGCATTCCAAGAGGTAATCCCAAACGTGCCCCACATTTTCAGATGTTCTAATGGCAAAGCAAGTTATATGTTCCAGCGCAGAGTCAAAACGGAGGGAACCTCACAAGAGCATTACTACTTGGAGGTATGATTCACTGAGGGACCATTGTGGTAAGTCTACCCAATTTAATGTGGTTTTAATTTGAATTTATCTTACTACTAACGATGATTAACTCAAAAGGAGGCACATTCATTTAGTAGTATGTTTATTTCCTTTTCTATCAAATGTCTAACATATCTTTAAGCAATCTTATTTTTCCATAGATTTATTGGTGGTTTTCTATTAGATTTTCAGGAATTTTCTTCTTTTTTTTTCCTTTTAGTTATAGTTGACACACAATATTATATTAGTTTCACACAACATATTGATTCAAGATTTACATACTTTATGAAATAGTCACCACAATAAGTCTAGTAACCATCTGTCAACATAGTTATTACAATATTATTGACTATATTCCCTATGCTGTACATTACATCCCCATGACTAATTTTATACTTGGAAGTTTGTACTTCTTAATCCCCTTGCCCTTTTCTGCCTATTCCGCCATCCCCTTCCTCTCTGGCAAACATTAGTTTGCTTTAGTAGCTATGACTTTGTTTCTGTTTCATTCTGTGTGTTTGTTTGTTTTGTTCTTACATTTCATATATAAGTGAAAGCATATGGTATTTGTCTTTCTCTGTCCAACATATTTCACTTAGTATAATACTCTCTGGGTCCATCCAAGTTGTTGTAAATGTCAAGAGTTCATCATTTTTTATGGCCAAGTAATATCCCATTGTATAGATATATCACTAATTCTTTATACATTCATCTGTTGATGAGCACCTAGGTTGCTCCCATATCTTGGCTATTGTAAACAATACTGAAATGAACGTGGGTGCCTATATCTTTTCAAATGTTTTTGCTTTCTTCAGATAATTACCCAGAAGTGAAACTGCTGGGTCCTATGACAGCTCTATTTTAATTTTTGGAGGAATCTCCATTCAGTTTTCCTATAGTAGCTGCAATACTTTATAATCCCACCAAGGGTTGCCTTCTCTCTACAGCCTCACCAACATTTGCTCTTGGTTGTCTTTTTCATAATAGCCATTCTGCCAGGTGTGAGGTCATTTTTCATTGTGGTTGTGATTTGTATTGCCCTGATGATTAGTAGTTAGTAATGTTGAGTATCTTTTCATGTGTCTGTTGGCTATCTTCAAGTTTTCTTTGGAGAAGTGTCTAATCAGGTAAGTTGCTCATTCTTTAATTGGATTGTTTGTGGGGTTTTTTGATGTTGAATTTTATGAGTTCTTTATATAGAATGGCTATTATCTCCTAATTTGATATAACACTAGCAAGTATTGTCTCTCATTCAGCAGGTTGCCTTTTCATTTTGTTGATGGTTACCTTGCTGTGCAGAAACTTTTTAGTTAGATATATTCCCATTTGTTTATTTTTAATTTTGTTGCTTGTGCTTTAGTTGTAAGGGCCATAAAATCATTACAAGACTCATGTCAAGGAGAATTTTTTTCCTCTTTTCTCCTAGAAATTTCATGGTTTCAGCTCTTATGTTTAAGCATGTAATACATTTTGAGTTAATTTTTCTGAGTGGTATAAGATAGGGGTCAAGTTTTACTCTTTTACATGTTAATATCCAGTTTTCTCAGCACTATTTATTGTTGAACATACTGTCTTTTTCTCCATTGAGTATTCTTGGCTCCTTTGTCAAATATTAGTTGACCATATATGCTTGGGTTTTTATGGGCTTTTGATTGTCCCATTGATCTAGTTGTCTGTTTTAATTCCAAAAGCACAGTATTTTAATCACTATAGTTTTATAGTATAGCTTGAAATCAGAAAGTGTGATGTCTCCTGATTTTTACTTCTTTCTCAGAATTACTTTGGCTATTCAGGTTCTTTGATGGTTTCATATAAATTTTAGGATTGTTTTTTCTACTTATGCAAAAAATGCCATAGGAATCTTGATGGGGATTGCATTGACTCTATAGTCTGGACATTTTATCTATATTAACTCTTCCAATCCCTGAACATAAAATACCTTTCCATTTATTTGTGCCTTCTTGATTTCTTTCATCATCAATGCTTTATATTTTCAGAGTTGAGATCGTTCACTCCCTTGGTTAATTCCTAATTATTTTATTGTTTTTGCTGATGTTGTAAATGGAATCAATTTCCTTTTAAAAAAACTTTGTTCTTATTGTATAGTAACGCTCCTGATATTTGTATATAAATTTGTATCCTGCAAATTTACTGAATTAGTAAGTTTTTCCTAGCAGTTTTTGGTTGAGTCATTAGAATTTTCTCCACATAAAATTATGTCTTCTGCAAATAGAGATGATTTTAATTCCTTTCCAAATTTAATGCATTTTATTTTGTTTAATTGCCTAATTGCTCTAGCTAGTACTTTAAGTACTATGTTGACTAGGAATGGTGAAAGTGGGCACCCTTGTCTTATTCCTGATCTTAGGAAAAAAAGCTTCTAACACTTTACCATTGAGTATGATGGTAGCTATGCGCTTGTCATATATGGCCTTTGTTATGTTGAGATATGCTTAATTTTTAAGTACTTTTATCATAAGCAGATGTTGAATTTTGCCAAAAGCTTTTTTGGCATCTATTGAGATGATCATATGATTCTTTACTTTTATCCTATTAATGTAATGTATTGCATTGATTGATTTGCATGTGTTGAAACATCCTTGTATCCCAGGGATAATTCACACTTGGTCATGGTGAATAAATTTGCTAATGTGCTGCTGAATTCTGTTTACTAGCATTTTGTTGAGAATTTTTGCATCTACATTCATCAGGGATATTGAAGAGTAATTGTTTTCTTTTTTCCTCGTACTGTTCTTATATGGCGTTGGTGTCAGAGTAATGCTGGCCTCCTAAAATGAATTTGAGAGTGTTCCCTCCTCTTCAACTTTTTGGAAGAGTTTGAGAAGGATTGGTGGTAATTCTTTAAATGTTTAGTAAAATTCACCAGTGATGTCATCTGGGCCTGGGCTATTCTTTGTTGGAGGTTTTGATTACTGATTCACTTTCCTTACTATTGATTTGTCTATTCAGATTTTCTAATCTTCCTAATTCAGTCTTGGTAAATTGTATGCTTCCAAGAATTGTTCCATTATTTCTAGGTTGTCTAGTTTGTTGATGTATAGTTGTTAATTGCGGCTGCTTATGTTTCTTTGTATTTCTGTGGTATCAGTTGTAAAGTCTCCTTTTTGTTTTGTTTTGTTTTGTTTTGTTTTTGTTTTCCTGATTAGTATAAGGGTTTTTCTTTATATAGAACCAACTCTTAGTTTGATTAATCTTTTCTATTATTTTCTGTTCTTTAGTTAATTTCTGCTGTAATCTTTATTATTTCCTTCCTTCTAACTTTGGGCTCAGTTTATTCTTTTTTTAGTTTAAAGTTGTGAAGTTAGGTTCTTTATTTGGGATCTTTCTTGCTTCTTAATGTAGGTGTTTATTGCTATGAACTTCCCTTTTATAACTGCTGTTACTTCATCCCATATGTTCTGTTATTCTGTGTTTCCATTTTTGTTTGTCTCAAGAAACATTTTTATTTCCCCTTTAACTTATCTTTGATCACACTGTTGTTTAGGAGTATTGTTTAATTTCCATATATTTCTGATTTTTCCAGTTTTCCTTGTTATTAATTTTTAGTTTCATGCCATTGTGGTCAGAGTAGATACTTGGTATGATTTTAATCTTTTTGAATTTGTGAAGACTCATTTGGGGACCTAAAATATGGTGTATCCTTGAAAATGTTCCATATGTGCTTGACAAGAATATGTATTCTGTGGTTGTCAGATAGAAGGTTACAGAACATTCTATGTCTATTAGATCCATTAGTCTATAATGTTGCTTAAATCTGCTCTTTTCTTATTGATTTTCTGGATGATATATCCATTGTTGAAAGTGGGATATTAAAGTTCCCAGGTATTATTGTATTACTGTTTCTCTTTTAGCTGTTAGTTTTTGCTTTACATACTCAAGTGCTTCAATATTGAGTGCATAAATATATAAAATTGTTGTATCTTCTTGATGTATTGACTCTTTTACCATTATATAATGACCTTCTTTTCTCTTTTTACCATTGTATAGTTTAAGGTCTATTTTATCTGATAAGTATAGTTATCCCTGTTTTTTTGGTTACCATTTGTTTAAATGTCTTTTTCTATCCCTTAACTATCAGTTTATGTGTGTTTTTAAGGCTAACATTAAAATCTTATAGACAATACATTGTTGAATCTGTTTAATTTAGCCATTCTTTGTCTTTTAATTAGATACTTTAATCTGTTTACTGTTTTAATTTAAAGTGCTTATAAATAAGGTATAATATTGCCATTTTGTTCACTTGTTTTTGGCTGTCTTGTAAATTCTTTGTTCCTTGTTTCCTACCCTGCTGTATTTTTCAGTATTTTGATGTCTTTCTTTATCAGTATCTTTTTATTTCTCTGTCATGTTCTTTTGTATAAGTGCTACAAGTTTTTTCCTTGTGGTTACCATGAGAATTGCATAAAGTATGTTAAAATCATAAAACACTAATTAAACTGATAACTTCAATAGAATTTCTAAAGTTTTTATTTTTAATTCTCCTTCCTCTCACATTTGAGGTTGTTGCTGTTACAATTTACATTCTTTTTAAAATATTGTGCAATTAATAGGTTATTGTACTTATAGTTATTTTATTTTTAAACTTTTGAGCTAGAGTTGTAAGTGAATTATGTAGCATTACTACCATATTACGGAATTTAACTTTGGGTATATATTTACTATTAATGGAGTTTTACACTACTTTTTATATTTTTATGCTGTTAATTAGCATCCTCTTACTTCCACTAAAGAACTCCCTTTAGCATTTCTTGTAAAGCAGGTCTAGTGGTTATGAATCCCTCAGCTCTTGTGGGTTTTTTTTTTGAGGTCATTATACCTCCTTAATATTGCTAAAAATACAGCTTCTCCTGGGATACAATTCTTGGTTGATGGTTTTTGTCTTTTAATGTTTTGAATGTGTCCTCCCATTATTTCCTTGCCTGAAAAGTTTCAATGGAGAAATCCACTGATACTCTTATGGGGGTTTTCTTGTATAGAACTTCTCTCTTTTCTCTTGCTACTTTTAAAGTCCTTTTTTTGTCTTAAACTTTTGACAATTTAATTATAATGTGTCTTGGTAAAGCCCTATAAGAGCTCAACCTTTTTGGGGTCCTTTGGGCCTCATGGATGTGGACAGTCATTTCTCTTACCAGGTTTGGAAAGTTTTCAGCCATTATTACTTTAAATATACTTTCTTTTCTCCTTTGCATTTCTCACAGTGCAAATATTGTATCTTCTCATTGTGTCCCATAAATCCTGAAAGCTTTCTTCACTCTTTTTATTCTTTTATTGTCTTTTTGTTTTTCTCACTGGATAATTTCAAATGTCCTATCCTCCAGGTTGCTGATATTTTCTTCTGCAAGTCAAGTCTGCTTTTGAAACTATCAAAAATAATATAACTGAACTGAAAAATTCAACTCTAAGATTTCTGTTATTTATTTATTTAGTTTTTTTATGGTTTTCCTTTGTCAAACTTCTCATTTTGTTCATGTATTGTTTTTCCAATTTGTTTAGTTGTCTGTCTCTGTGTTCTTGTACTTTGCTAGACTTTGTGAAGAGGATTACTTTGAATTCTTTGTCTGACAGTTCATAGATCTCCATTTCTTTAGGGTCATTTATAAGAGCTTTTATTCGTTTCCTTTGGTTCTGTCTTATTTACCTAATTTTTTTTTTGTGTGTGTGTGTGTGATCCTTGACTCTTTACATTGGTATCTGCACTTTTGAGTAATCAGGCTCCTTTTCCAGAATGCACAAGTTTGCTTTGACAGAGACAGATCATCTCAGTTTGGTTTTTGGGTGTGTCTTCTGGCATTGGCCTTTGGCACATGGGGCCTGCTATGAGGGTCATTTTATGGGCAGGGTGAATTTTCAAACTCTGAGGTCAAGGATACAAGGGTAGGTGTGCCAATGGCTGAGAACAGCTGAGTAGAACTGCTGGTTTTATTCTCTACCCAAGTGAAGCTTTGAGATGGGATTTGTGGTTGACTTGATTCTCTGGTCAGTATTACTAGAATGGTGTAGACTGGGTACTATATTTCAGTAGTAGACAGAGTGTGAATTAGCTACCCTGCCCTGGCAGGACAGCATGACAGGTCTGTATGACTTATTTGTTGAGGACCCAAATCAGGCAACAGTGTGCACTGATCTTGCTGGTCAGGTGAGTTCACTGGTTTTGCTCTGCAGGTGGGGAGCCAAGGGCTGTGCTCGCCTTTCACTTGCCACTGTAGCAGAGCTGTTGGATACACTCCACAGTGTCCAGTGGGCTCTGATTAGTTTCCCTGGTTGGGCAGGCTAACAGCAATATTTAGCAATGAGTGGGGCTACGAATTATTTTCCCTCTCAGGCACAGTGGAAGAAGCAGCCATAAAGCTCTTTATTTTCCTAACTCAAGCCAAACTGTAATCCAAATTTCTTTGTCAAACAGGGCCACTGTCTTTCATCTGCAGACTATTGGCTTTACCTGCCCTTCTCTCAGCTTGAGCATTGCAGGTGAATATAGTTTCCATGTGTTTTTGCCAGCCCTTCTGGACAGAGGGGGCCATGTTTCAGCTCACCTGCCTGGGTGGGGTGAGAAGGGACCACGCTAGGCAACTCCCAAATTTTTTCAAGCAGGCTTTCTGGCTAGAAGTCCATACTACCCTCAACCTTTGCTATGAATTATTTCCCTTGCTGGGTGTACCAGAGGAACCTTCCAAGCCCAATACTGGTTTTGCTCTGGGAGTGATCAGCTCCCCTAAGCCTCTCCTCAGCTTGAGCACTGCTTGGCTGAATGGCTTCCAGGAGCTCTTGCCACCCCTCTGGCCATATGGGGCAGGAGATACTCTTCCCCAGTGGGTAGTGCTATGACTCAGCTCCTTGCCTGGGTATGTGCAAACCAGGTCTAGGGCCGGCAAAAAATCTTTGTTTGAGGACCCAAGTCAAGCAGATCTGCATCTCCCCAAGTTCCCTGGTCAGCCTGTCACTGACTTGATTGTGTTATGAGCAAAGTCTCTGCTGGCACTACTTGTGCACTCAGTTTGCCAAGATCCTGTTGTTTGAAGCCCCTCCCCATCATAGTCAGGTTTCCAGTGGTTGTGCCCATATGTTCCCCTGCAGTCACTACAGAGCAAAACCAGAACAGGGTCTCCCATAAAGCAAACCTCATACTGGGGGGCTGCTTGATCCCCCTGTGCTCCCTTCTCCTACTGGAGGAACCAGAGGCTGAGGGGAGACCCCTCTGCATGGTGTTGTGCTGGCCCGGGGAGGAGCAACACAGTCAGTGTGTGGCTGCTTCTCTTACCTTGTAGTGAATTCTTGGTCTCTGTGGTACAGTGGGGTACTTCAGCCTCACCCCTGTGATCCAGCATTCTCTCTCTCAGTGAAGTCTTCTTCATGACTAGTTGTTATTTCTGTAAGGAGAAGCAAAGTCAGGAATGTCCTATGCTGTCATTCTGGTGACTTCACTCCTGTGATTAATACTTAAATCAGTAGATTTTGAATAAAGCAGATTATCCTCTATAATGTCTGTGGTCCTCATCCAATCAGTTTAAGGCCCTTGAGAAAAGCCTGAGGATCCTACAGAGGAAGGAATTCAGCCTCCAGTCTGTAATCTAGAAATTTTGCCTGAATATTTCAGCGTTCAGTCGCAAGACTACAATATTATGAGGAGAAAAAATAATTTTCCCTCTACCCTTCTAGGTTTTTGGCTGAGATCCCCCTGTAATAAAAGGTGGCTTACTAGGAGAAAAACAAACAGAAGTTTAATTACATATATAGCTCCTGTGTACATGGGAGATATCCAGGAAAACTGAACGACTTCCCCAAATGGCCTAAGACACCATCGTAAATACTACCTTGAACTAAAGACAAAAAGAAAAAAAGAAAAGAAAAGATGTTGGGGGTGTGGGGCTGTTATGGAGAGTTGTCAGGCCAAAGCACAGTTATTGAGGGCAGGGTTGTTATGCCAATTAAGTTGGTGCCCTCTCCACTGGTAAGAATGTCTGGCGAGTTGGTTATTCTCATACCTGGGACCCTGAGGGAGACACCCTTAAACAGATTTCCCTTGTAAATAAATGTCTCTTACTAAAGGGTAATTTCTACTTCATTTTTGGAGCTTTTTCTATGTCTGCTGTTTCTTAAAAATAACCAGCTAAAAAGTATCCTTATGCCAAAGAGGCATATTTTAGGGTGATATGTGCTCCTTTTCAGTCCTAACTTTGAAACTTCAAGTGAAGTTTCAGAAGTCAATTTGATAGTTGCTCTATCTCTCATTGAGCCCATCTCTCAGTCCTGAGGATAGGTCAGTCTAGTGAAACAGTGTGTCTCTCATTTCAGTAGGTGGGCTTCCAAATGTAGGCTATGTGATGTGAGCAATCAGGTATTTAATAAGAGGCATTTCTATTGAGACAAAAGAAAAACAAAGATTAATGTTGGAGCAGACTATAAACGTAGTCTGGGTCCATTCCAGGTTTCTAGATGCTGGGCTCAAAGAATCATTTGCAGTTTGAATATCTCAGATTGATATCTTTTATGTTGAGGTAAACTTTCTGAGTGACCACATAGCAACAGGTCCAAGGATTATCTAAATGTAAGCTATTGTGGTAATTTCTCTGAAGTTTATATCAAGTTGTTCCCATCAGTTTGCAGAGCTTAAGGGAAAGAAAACTTTTTGTTCTTCGTGATTCCAAGTCAAAAGTTTGGAAGAAAATTAGAAATGTTCGTTTGGAGATTCATAGTTAGATATTTGAGACCTCTAGAGTAATTCAAGACCCAGCCCAGTTTACAGGTAGGAAACAAAACCACAAAGAATTAACAGCAATAGAATCTAATCTTCCATTGACAAGAAGGATCTTATATTAATCTCAAAGTGTCAAACCAGTAAGCCTTTTAATGGCTTAACCATGGATGTAAGAGGCATCTCAAAGAGGATGCAAAGGATGCAGCCCTCACAAGATCCAAAAATTTCACTTTCAGGGTTAGCCTAAAAAGGCAAAGACCTTCCATGTCACAGGCAGTAAGAATGTTATGGTGAAAACAGTGTCTCTCATTTCCCCATAAAAACATGAGACACCTCCAGTCACAGACTCACTAATCTTAATACAAGAGAGGCATTACTGGAATGAAAGTTTTCCAGAGCTAACAAGACAATAACGGTTGAGGTGACAAAGGCTCCTTATGACCAACTCCCTTGAAAGCTGGCATGGTGGAAAAAGAACATGCTGCTTCCAAGATCCATAGCCTGTTCAGCTGTCCACCAGATGAATGCCAACACACGTATCTTCTGGCTGGCAGAGACCAGTGAAAGTATTGTCACTAGTCGCAAAGCCAAGCTCTCAAGACATAAAACAAAACAAAAGGAAAACCTCATGTGCCTATGCATGGTTCTCCTCTTATGACAAATGATACAAAAGACAGAGACAAAAGAAAATAATGACCACGGGGGGGGGGAAGTATCAATAGAAAACAAGAGTACGCATAACAAATCTTTACCAGAGGAACTAGTTCACATATTTTCTCCTGCTAATTTCTACATTCGGAAAGGAAAGGACAAGATTAAATTTTTACCTTCCTCTCTCAACTGGGCACTACAGAGTGAAATTGGGGAGTGCTGACTTTTGTAAGAATTCTTACTGTTTGCTGGCTTCTGCCAGTTTTCCTATCAGCAGGCTCAGCAGGTCTTATCATAAATCGCCAATCTGTAGGGGAGAAAAAATAATTTTCCCTCTACCCTTCCAGTTCTTAGCCTAAATGCTCCCTCTTGCCCTGTAATAAAAGGCAGATTAGCAGGATAAGAGCAAACAGAAGTTTAATAACATGTGTACCTCCACAAAAACTGACTAAGTGGCCCAAGTGGCCTAAGCTACCACCTTAAATACCATCTTCAGCAAAAGACAAAAGATGGGGTCAGGGAGAGTCAGTTATGGGAGTTTATGTGGCAAAGCACAGTAAATGACAGTATGGTTGTTAAGCAGATTTAAATTGATGCCTTCTCCATTGATAAAGGTCTCTAGAGATTTGGTTATCTTCCTCTTCCTAGTACAGAGAGGGAAACACCTATAAAGCATGAGCCAAGTCCCTAAAATGAATTTCTTTCAGTATGTATATTCTGTTTTTCTGAAGAACCCTGACTAATACAGATGGAAATTCAAATATTAAAAAAAAAAAAAAAAAAGTCAGCCCATAGATGGAAACACATTACTGAAAATAATTTAGGGAGAAGGTATGTCAAGGAAAATGGGGATGACTATTCATAAAAACCACACACAATTTTTTAAAAAAAATTTAGATACATTTGACTTCTTAGAAATTAAAAGTATTTGCAATTCCCTTAATCTTCCCCATAAATAAATTGGCAAAACTATATTGAAACCTAATTACTTTAAATATGACAAACAGAAGCCTATTTTATTACGTAAAATATTTATAATATTCATGTGAACACAAAAGGGATCATGTACCATGCAAACCTGACATCTTCACAGGGGACCTGAATGGCAGGCCTTACAAATTGACTAAAAGGAACCACACAGATTGGCCTGAACATAAAAATCCCTAACTGAGTGGGTCATGGTGGGCAGTCACATCATAGGCCTTCTTTGATAAAGGCCAATCTTCACCTTAACTAATTCTTGTCTATTGTCTCTGTGCATTTAGGATAACATATCTCTGAAATGTCAGAGTAATTTTCTTTTCTAAACACCTTGAAGGCACAACTGCTAGCACCAGAACACAGGACCACAGAACCCCTCACTGTTATCCTGTTGCCCACATAGCATCTCTATGTGCTATAAATGTTAGTTATGAACTATCTTGTACCCACTGATGTAAAAGAAGTATGTGTGTGTCTCCATTTTGTTTTTTATCCATTCTTAGAGATTTTCCCACTTAGCTTTCTCCTGCCACCTTAATCTACCACCAATGAATTTCATGTGACCCTCTCTACATCTTCTTTTGTTCCAATGTATAAAAGCTTCAGAACTGCCATTCTCCAGGCATTTTCTCAATCTGTTGAAATTTTGCTTCTGATCATGTCCTCAAAATTTTGGCTCAAATAAACTCATAAAACTTTTTTATATGCTGGACATTCTTTCATCGACATTAATAACGAAAACATTTAGCTCTCAATGAAGGATAAAAACATGAATACTTAAGTATTAAAGAGTAACTAGTAACTATTAAAACGTATGAAAATGGAAAATCTAATGATAAAGGAACAGATCAAAAGCAATTAGACATTTTTATCTGTTAATTAAATAAAGATTAAAATAAAAATGATGCTGTTAATATTAACATTGTCTGAAGAAATAGAAATATGGTAGCATTGACCTTTTCCTTCTGACGCTATGGCCTACAGCTTTTTCTCAAGAGCAATTAGACAATGTATAGCAAGTGTTATATAAATGTTTATATTTTCCAATTCTGTAGTAAAACTTCTGGACTTTCTTCTAAGAAGATAACTCAGAATATAGAAAAATATTAGTATACAAAAACTTGACTTTTATGTTGTAATGGTGAAAAATTGTAACGGTGACTTTTATGTTGTAACGGTGAAATAAACAATACACATGTTTAATTATGTGTGAATAATTAATTACGAAAACATCATATATTGGGACAAAATATAAAAATTAAAATTATGACTATGAAGATAAATAGTTCAAGAATATAAACATTTTAGATTAAAAATAAGAAGAGGTAAGCTTGTATATATGGTCTTATTGCTGCTTATATAAAACAGACATATGACAATAATTTTAAACTGATAATTTTAGTGGTGGCAAGATATTCATATGAGTTTGGCTTTTTCCTTTGTCACTATGTAAATTTTTTGTACAACAATTCATTTTATTTTTCTTTTCAAAATCATAATACAAAAAAATAAGCAGTTTTCTTTAAACACATTTTTCTTTAACAGTTTTTATTTAATGTCCAGCTGTTTTAATTATGATTTCTATATTTGTGAAAATTATGGAAAAATAACCCCATTTTCAGGAAGAAATGCTTCTATAATTTATGTCTATCTTTTAGTACACAGAAACATAATCAAGCTACTTAAAAAGAATCACAAAAAAAACCCATGAAAATTGTAACTGTAAATAAAATATAAACAAAACTGGTAGAGTGTTTCAAGCAATTAAATTATGCATTCAAAAAGTTAATGAAAAATATACTATATGATCAACTATATAGATAGCAAAGGTAATTTCCTTCATGTATATATTCTTGAATTTATTCCAATCTATTTTTTGGGAAGTTTGCAATGTAAGCATATACAATAAACCTCACTTGAGGTGATAGTGTTCCCTAAGTGTGCAACATGCATAGTCAATTAATGCAAAAGAGATAAAGTCTGGACCAAGGTCAGAAATATATAAATCTCCATAGTGCAATCTAGGTATAAGCTACTGAGGAAGGAATTATACCTGAATTTGAGAAGACAAAGGTCAATTACTATTTCAGTTATTTAACCTCACAGAATTATCTGTCTCAGATAATTCTGGAAACTCATTAAAAGACCTAGTGGATTAGTCTCTTCTCTGAAACTTAGGCTGCAAATAATGGACTACCAAGCAGAAGCTGTGATATGGCAAACTCTAATTAAAAAAATTGTTTCTATGACGGGGACAAGAGAATTGATTTTGAAACCACTTGGTTTTATTGACACAAGGAGGTGATGAAGCATTTTTCTTTTCTCTCTCCTAACTGGGGAGCTAGCAGATAATATTCTGGGAAATTTTCAATGTCTCTAACAGGAGTGGATACTAGGATCAAAATACATCTTTCCTTTTGTGAAAGCGATGCGCCTAAAAGAAAATAAAACATATACTGCTGCTTATTACAGGCAGTATATTAAACTGAAACCTCAATATGATTTTGTGCATATATATGTGTGTATACACACACACACACACACACACACACACACGAGTAGAGAGCGAGAGAGAGCCCCCCAAAAATGTATACACATTTTAAGAAAGGAAAAAATTGTATTAAAATTGTAATACTCGATATATACTGATAACAAAAGATGAATACAAGTCATGTGTATGCATTTTTTGGCACCCCGGTATATATAACTTGGTTAAGTATAGGTTCCTTAATAATGCATATATACGAGGTATTAACAGAACTCGTGATCCATGAACTCTAAGATTAAACGTTCTTTAATCTTAAAGTACACAATCAAGTATACAATCATTAGGAGACTTCTCAGTGTTATTGACAATATACAGTTAAATGTTTGCTTCAAAAATGTGAGTGTCTCAGATGGGTACATGTGTACCTCTGGCTCCATTAGCTATGACCAAGGGAGAAGAGTCAAATAATGTACACATGGCACCAGGGGGATATTCCTAAAGCAGGAGTATCTCTAACAGTGATATACATGCAAGAATTGCTGACTTCAGTCTTCGAGGATGAGAAATATGTGAATAGGAAAGTAGAAAAAGAAGGCACTGTGAAATGAGAGGACACATCTCATGAGAAGAATTTATGAGGAAGCAAAAGAAAGACATTAGTGAACAGATAATGCATGTTAATACTGCAAATTTGTGTTTAAGTGCAATAATTGGGAAAGTAGGAAGGAACTAGTTTGTGAAAATTATTGAATATTATGACAATAATTTACACTTACCCATTAGACTGTAGACAGTGGAAACTGATAATTCTCAAAGAAGAAAAGCCATAAAGGAAACATTGGTTAGAAAATGTATCCTCTTATCTTTATGTGGACTATACTGATCAAGGAAAAGACTGGCACTAAATCCATTAATTATGGGTCATGCTCACTCAATATCCATGTTCTTCCCTATCTTCCTTGTAAGTGTGAGAGGCCAATGAACTATGGTTGGAAATGTGTTGCCTCCAAGGTAATTCATGAATAGACTGTAACTATCCAGATCTCTCTTCTTTTGTCTTGGGGGTCCTGGAGGCCTCACGTTGAAATAGTAAAAGCCATATGATAAAAAGAAGTTTGAATTTCTGAATCACCGTTTGGTAAGGTGCTGCACTGAAGAGGTCACAGTAACAGACTATATGAGTGATAAAAAATATATTTGGCTATATACAGTAGGTTATGCCTCTGAGATTTAGGGTTACTTCTATAGCATAAATCAGTTTAGTGGCTCTCAAACTTGAGCATGCATCAAATTTAGTAGATCTCTAGTGGAACTGAAAATAATGTATTTCTAATAAGTTCTCAGGAGATGCTGATTCTGCTGTTCTGGGGAATACACTTTGAAAACCACTGGCCTAGGCAAACTAGAAAAATCAGATACCTCCTGTAAGCTACAGTTTGTCTCTGAGTTAGGATAGTAACAGTGGGAATTTTTTTTTTTAGGGATAAATATAAGAAATGTTTTTAAAAAGTAGTTAAAAAGAGAAGTCATACATCTTATCCAAATTTTATATCATTTGGGGGTTAATAGCAGAAAAGCAGTCTCTTGATGACAGATATTTCGAGCCTAAGTTACATTGGATGTTCATTCTCTCTTCTTGACTTAGTGACTGCTATCTTTTTTTTCCTTTTTCTTTCCATTTTTGGAAACTCATTTTCCTGTCTCCAGCATTCTCTCTTGGCTTCAACTTATGTAGCCACTGAGATTAATCATCTTTCTAAACTACAGTGACATTATTATTTGGACTTATCCCACATTCATTCAAGATTCCGTTGTTTATTGTCAGGAACAACCAAATATATTTTGTTGGCCATACTCTTCTAATTGGATTTCTTGACTCTTTTGCCTTTAATACTTTATACATAGCAAGGGGAACATGGAGAAATAGTCATCTCTGCAGAAGATTTTGGAATCCTGAGTCCCTGATGCTTTCTGCCAGAAATTGAGATGTAGCTGCTGCCTATCCTTGAAGCAGTGCAGAGCCAGCAGACTCTACTTTCGGCCAAATAGCACTGAATTCTCAACATGTCAGTCCCCATTGCAGCCACTTTTCACACGTGAACATGCACTGATTTTCCATCATTAATTATAATCACAGCTGTCTATGCGGCTGACACATTGGATTAGAAAGTTGAAGGTGGGGAACTGTGAAGAGGGTTAATGGCTAAGTGAAGAGATACAATCTTAGCACTGGGATGAATGCAATAGCCCTTTTCAAGAAGAGCAGCTCCAGCTATACAGAAAGTCTTATCTTGGTAAATAGCAGATAAACCTCTAAGAAAGCATTCTATTGCCATCTGATCATGATGTGCCCTATCATGTGTGTGGAACCACAAGCTATAGACCCTATCCCCTAGCACTGCAGACCATTTGGGGAGGACAGAAACCTTTCCTGTACAAGGAGAAGCATCATTCTGCAATCAAACACAGACACAAATTGGACCTTGACTCAGAGTTGGTGGGCTGCTTCTTCCAGAGTTCCTTGTAAACTGTCTTTATCTAAATTAACACAATGGGAGTTTCTGGGTTGGTGAACACATGGAAATTTGGGTAGAGTGGCTCCCTTGGAAAGGGCATGGAAGTTCCATGCTCTTTCCCACATACCTTGTACTATAGGTCTCTTCCATCTTGCCATTCCTGAACTGATAATAAATTATTATAATAAATTGGTGACCTAGCTTCTAAATAAAAACATTACACAGGGGTGACATCACAATGGTGAGCTCATTCCTGACTTCACCCCCCCCCCCTGCAATTAAGAACAACAACTAACAACTAATGAACAAGATACCGCTGAAAGAATCCTGGAACACAGGGGTAAGGCTTAAGAAACCCCTTTGCCCTGCCCCTGCACCACAGAGACCAAGATAGACCTCATTAGAAGGGTAAGAGTAGTAGTTACACACTGACCTGAAGTACCCAAGTAGTGACCCCGACCAACAACTTTGCTCATCAGATGAACCAAGTTGGTGGTACACTCTGACCAGGTTAGTCATTGGAGTACATATTTGCCAGCCCTAGAGACTGGTTTGCCCATGTCAAAGCAAGTGCCTGAGTCATAGACCCATCCACTGGGAAGTGTGTCTCCCAGTCCCAACTGGCTAAAGGGGCTGGCAAGAGCACCTAAAGCATACAAAACAACACTCGGGCTAAGACGTGGGTCAGTAGAGCTTTGTCTGCAGAGCAAAGCCAGTCCTGGGACCAGAGAGTTCCTCTGTTATGCCCAGACAGGGGAATAATTCATAGCCACTGTAGAAAGTGGTAGGCCTGATCAGTCCTCACCAGAAAACCTGCTTGAAAAGAACTGTGAGTTGCCTAGAGTGACCCTTACCCATCTTGCCCAAGGAAGTGAACTGAAACATACCCCAACCACTATGACTCCTGAGCACCATCACACTAAAAGAGCTGGTAAAATCACCTGGCAGCTGGCGTAATGACTAAAGCTCAAGCCAAGAAAAAAGAAATTTATTGATAAGATTTATAATAGCATCAAAAACAATAAAATACCTAGAAATAGATTTAATCAAGGAGATGAAAGATCTCTATTATGAAAGTACAAGACATTCATAATATAAACTGAAGACAAATAAATGGAAAGGGTTCAAGGGTTGGAAGAATTATTACTATTAAAATACCAAAAGCCTTCTAAAAGTTCAATGCATTTCATATCAAGATTCCAATGGTATTTTTTTCAGAAATAGAAAACAAAAACAAAAAAAACCCCAGCTGAATACATTCAATAATTCAGTGGGAATGGAGAGATTACAGTCATTCAGGTGGGTGCCAGGATATCATTCCTAACTTGTGGAGTGACCCAACATGACAAGGAAGGCACTGAATATTCTCTCTGGGAGAGAGGTTCAGTGTCCTAAGAGAATATCTGACAACCAGAGGACACCTGGAAAGGTACTTGGTTTAAAAATGTGATATTTGACAAACACTGGTGGCCATATCCCAAATGTTTACCTATCAGGGTGTTGTTTACTGCTGAGTGAATAATTTCTGAAAATAGTCACTAAATGATTTCTGGTCAAGATGGGGGAGTAGGTAAATGCTATACTTGCCTCCTTCAATGATCACATCAAAATTACAACTAAATTACAAAACATCCACCTTAAGAACTACCTGAAGACAAGCTGAATATAATTCCTGTAACTAAAGATATAAATAAGCTGCCATAACAAGACTGGCAAGAGGGACAGTATGAAACAGGCTGGTCCTGCAACCAAGTGTGGCAGTTAAGAGTCAGGAGGGATACCTTGGTTGAGGGAGGTCTCCCCTGAGGAGCAAGCAATCCCAGCCCCACACCAAGCAACCCAGCCCAAAGCACCAGTGCTGGGAAGAGGAGTCCCCACAAACTTGGACTAACTTGTTCCTGATTTCAGTTCCACCCTTGGCAAGTTTAACAAGAACTTTAATGTTTGTTCATTGCTCTACTTCAAGCTCAGATATTCTTGCGATGGTACACAAAATCACGCAACAATAATGAATGCCACTCAGCAAGACACCACCACACGTTGACATGAACACAGCTGTGAGACACTAATATACCAGGGTTATGAAACCTTACTGAGCTGTTTGTACAGTGCGGCCAATGTAAGCACACAGTGGCAAGTTCACAAACATAATTGTCAGACCTCGTATATAAAACAGAAAAGCGTTCCTTCTTTTGTGGCTCTATCCTGGAGTAGGGGACCCCTCCAGTTAAAGTCTTATCATCATCTTAGATTGTGGATGTGTAATTTGGGTGATTATTAGAAATACTTAGGACACGTTTTTGAAATTGTAGATTATTGATACCCGCCCTGAGAAACTCTTATTCACAAAATCTAAAGTGGAGGTTGAGCACACACACATTTGAAGAAAAAAATATTCCCCAATGGATCCAATCATTAGCCAGATTTTAATAGCACCACTGTAGGAGAGACAGGAAGCAAGCAATAGGACAAATAATACCAGATGCCTAACTTTGTAAGTCTCTCGGTCTTGAAAACTGTCAAGAGTCTCCACTGGCAGACCTCTTCTTGTGCTGCCACCAAATTTCCAGATTGTCAAAACTTGATAGGGGGAGAGACTTGCCTAATTAATTCTTGACTGTCTTCCAAAGAAAACGATGACCAAAACCCCAGCTCTTTACAGCAAGCTATGCGCTTATTTTATTCATCCAGTATGTGACTAAGACATAAGCGTTTCTGTGGGAGAGAGGTTAGGAAGAAAAAAAATTGGCAGAAAACTACAAAATTAATTTTCTTTGAGCTGTGCAGCTCCCTGCCTGGGATATTTCACCCTTCATCAGCCAGCTGAAATTATTTTAATATTCTTTTTTTGGCAAAAAAAAAAAAAAAAAACCCAGAAGGAAAGTTTTTTCCTTCCCTTTTCCCATTTTGTCTTTTCTCTGATTTTTTTTTTTTTTCCAAGCAAAGGTAGATTGCCCTGACCACACACAAAAGCTGTTGTCCCAACTTTGCTGCCAGCTGCATGTAATTTTAGGACCTCAATCTCTAAAAATGTAACATTTACTACTTCTATTGACAGATAAGGTCTTCTGGAATGTGGAAGATGTATGTATGGACCCTCTACAGTTGGGCCTTGAACTAGATTAACAAAGAATGTACTACTCCCCGATGGTACAGAGAGTAGACTTGGCCTCAGGGCAAACATAAAACTAGGAATAATTTTCTTTAGGTGTCCCTTCTCTACTGCCCCAAGTACCCTAATGTCTATCCTGTAGAGCAGTACCCACCAGTTTTACAACTCCTTCCTAGCTAGAAGCATCTTGATGGGTCTTTGTCAACCATTCATAAATTGCACCTACAAACCTGAACTCTTATTCTATGAAGATGCTTGTCAATGTGTCACTGTGATTGACACACTCAGGGAAAAAATTACTAGCTGTTAGGTACTGTTAGTTGTCAGTGGATTTGTGCTTTAGAGTTCCTGTCATACTACATAGCTCAAAGAAAACATCCAGTAAATGTTCAATGAATGAAGGAACATATTTGCATTGAAACTGAAGTCCTCTGGAAACAGTGCATTACTCCTAGAGAGTAACTGGTTATTGTTGGGGTTTTCATTTGGTTCCAATGCACATATGACTTCTCATGCTGCTTATGCACGAGGTGATGTTAAGAACTAGAACTGGAATAAAAACAGAATTCTCAGTAAAACGGCAGGGTACAGCCAAATTTTTGGTCCCTGTGCTACAGCCTCCATGAAAGAAAATCATCTCTAGAATGAAAGTAAGGATGGAAAAAGGATGGAGCAAGAACACCAGATTAAGTCCAAGAAGGTCAGAATTTGGGCCACTTTTAGTACAACTTTGGAGAACTCTCCACACATTTTGAACTCAAAAAGGTGCTGACAGTACCCATGAGACAAATATGTTTCTTATGGCATTAAAAACAATCTCAAAGCAATTCTAGAGTAATTCTTCCCCAAATAATAATTGTTTAGCATGTTCTTAACTACTTAAGAATCCATTCTTGTCTCCTTGTGAACAGGCTCATATTATCTACCCAACTCTATCTCCCAATGAAGTGGTATTCTCCACACATCATTGTTCTCTACCTGATTCAGCCCAATTTATTTGACAATATTCAACTTCATTCACTGAATCTCCCCCTCCCTTTCTCCACATAAGAGTTCATTCATTCTTCAAGACACCAGCAGCATTCTTTTTTTCTAAATAAAGCCATTATAATAGTTCTAGTCTTCTCTTTGTTTCTTCCTTAATTCCTGGCTTTGCACACATTTTATCTTTACCTCTTATGGAAATCTCATAATGTTTTGTAACTATTTCAAATGTATTTTAAATTAAGAAGGAAGTTAAACTTTTTGAGGGTAAGATTCTTGTCTTACTTATTACCACACATAGCAAAGGAACGTAATTCATATTTAAGTATTTTTGCAATTGAACAGCATCAAACCGATTATTTGACTCAAAAAAACTCATAGTTATTAAAATTATTACAAAACTCATGGATTCGGGTCATTTAGGGAACAGGGAAGAGAAATATCCTTCTTTTACATGTTTTTGCCTTTGGGCTTGAGTGATCAGATCTTTTTCTGAGATTGCAGGGTCTCCATAGGACAATCATGGACCCATAAAATTATTTTTGAGTGTAGTTTCAAGTCTATGTAGTTTACAACTAAGGTGACTGCTAGACCAAGCTGATTTACTCAAGTTTCTGTTGGTGAAGGGGACTTGATATATTTTGAATGTTCAGAAATCCCCTGAGAGGCCTTGTGTGAATAAAAATGTGTCCAATTATTCAATTGATGTAGCCAAATATTACATATTGGACTATTTTTTTTCCAGAAGATATTATCTCTTTCAAGTGGACAACACAATCATTTTGACTATTGTCCTCTATAATCACTCACTCAGATGTTAGCTAATACAAGTTATCTGATCCATAAACTCTTTGTTTTTATCAGAAAATGAGGATCGTTTGAGATCTGTGTTTCTTACAAAGGTTCTAGTTCCTCTGCCAAGACAGGCCCCACTCTTTTTCCTTATTAGGATATGCCTGAGTTTGTTAAATGTTGTGATCCTTGATGACCTCCAAAGCTTTTCCTGAAAAAGGCAGCGTGCTTTGCATGTTCTTCTAATCCATCAAAATTAGAGCGGGTGAATTAGAAACACGGATTTGAGCCCCATGTGACTGCAGGCTGGGGAATGCTGGAGGCAGCTGCTTCGCTGCATTACCCCATCAGCTTCATTTCCTTAGGGGATGTGTTCACCTTCCTAGGAGAGTTCAGGGCTGTGCGGCTCTGCCACAGAAGGTTGGCTTCCTGCACAGCGTCATTTAATGCATCCTTGGACCTTAGGTGTCCCTCCCAGAAGCCAGCATCTCCACTCAGAAAGCTGGCTGAATGGTGGGGACTCAAAGAGAGATTTTAGCTGAGTTTTCCCTTTGCCAGCAGTGTGCAAATGGAGAGGTGGGCAGGGGGTCAGGTGGGTGTTTTTACATGAATGTTTTAGATAGCAGTAAATGGAGATGTCAATAAACACATTTGTTTCTGATATCACTGCAGATTTGTGGCTGCCCAAGTGACAGTGTAGCACCTGGTGGAGTGCTATGTGGGTCAACAGCAGATACCCTGCACTAGTCCTTACTGAATAAAAGGGATAGAAATAGAGAGAGTTGGAATGCATGTAACCACTTCATTGGGCACTGTTTTGCTGTACACCCACCTTCAAATTTACTATTCTAGGTCACCTCTTTCACATTGTTTCAAATTTTCTTCCAAAGCAACTGCCTGGTTTCAAGGTGCCCATCAGTGTGCAACTTTTTCTTTTTTTTTTCTTCAGCAGGCACTCAGGGAAAACACTAAATAGAATTATCTTGAAATGTGTCACTATAATTTGGGATTCTAAGACTAAGGAGATAAGGTAGCTCTAGCAGTTTGTTCTATGCACTATTTTTAGTTTACCCTTTTCACTTCAATCTCATAACTAAAGTAGTGCTCAGTATCTGCCTGTTGGATGCCAATACATCTTGGCAGAAATTTAGGTTAAAGTCAGTGTTTGTGTGAATAATTACATTTGTTGAACGGAAGCCTAAACGCTACAATGCTTAGCTACTTCCAAATACATAGTAAGTTCTCAGTGCGTGCGGTAGTCATTGCTTCTTATTTGATCCATGGAAACTTATGTTAGAGTCCCAGGAGAGTCATAAGAACTATGTGGGTTTGGGAAAATCACCTGGCTTTTCTGGACACCAATTTGTTTATCTATAATATAAAGTTATGGTGTTGGAAGGTGGGTTAAACAAGAGAATTTTCAAGGCCCCTTTCCAATTTCGCATTTTATGCTTTTATGGGGAGAGAGACATCTTAAGATATGCCTGTTTGTGCCTGTTTGTAGTCCCAAATTAAGTTTAAAAATGGAATAAATATTAGTAGCAGAACTCTCACACAGAGTCATTTTTTTCTTGTTAATTTAATTATTTCGTAAGCACCCATTCCATGAAAAGTGAATAGTTTGCTGAATTTATGAACGTTGGCAAATAACCATTGGTTTTACAGTCCAACTGCTTAAGCCCAGTGCTCTAAGGCTTTAATAAAGTACTTGCAACAACTCCCAAACCCAATGACCTGCTTTCTCAGGTTGATAGGGGTTTTCTTTCTTTTAAGAAAGTGGTTCTTGAGCACAATTTACACCAAGTTTTATACCTTAGAACACAAACTTTCATTCATTATGCCTTCACTTATTACTTCATTCATCAAATGGTCGTGGGACACCAACTGAGTCCTGGGCGCTGTGAGAACTGCCAAAGTGAATAAAAATCTCTTCCCAGTCATCATTAATGTTAATGAAGCCCAGAATCACATATTGGGAGACACAATTATCAAGAAAGTCATAAATCCCCCATTGGCCTGGTATACTGTTTCTTAATTTGTTACTTAGAAAAGGGGATGCCGAGGAAATCACTTGAAATTGAATATGCCCTTTTACCATTCAAGTGTTAGGTCCAAGAAGATAGGATGGACTAAAATATGATGAGCAATCTGTGTTGAAGCAATATATCAGAGTGAAAAGAGTAAATACTTTAAAGGCTGCTAGGGAATTCATCCATGGCTCCATCTAGCCACACGTCTCCATTCAACCATTTAACCATTTTTATTAAAAAAATATTTATTAAACATCTAGTATGTGCCAAATATTATGCTAAGAAAGAAAACTGATAAATTCTTATATTTTAGTGCAGGACAATGGGAGCAGGCAGTTAAGACAGGTAATTCTTTCTCTTATGATAGATGGAGATGTGGGGGTGCCAGGAATCAAGCTTGTCTTTTTAGATGAGGAAACATATATGAGATCTGAGTTATGAGTAGGAGTATTCAGATAAGGAGAGCAGTGAGGAATGAAGCAAAGAAGAGGACGAGGGTTTTGTGGCACCCAAAAGAAATAGCAAACACCAAGGTTAAGAAAAAAGAAAAAGCAGAAAATGGAATTAATTCAGTTTTGTCCAAGTGGTGACCTCTAAAGATGGCAGGAAATGGCATGAAATGAGGCTAGACATATAAGCAGAGAAGATCTTACAGGGCCCAGTAGGGTTAATACAGAAAAATAATGTGATATGATCTGCATATTAAAGCAATCGCTCAGACTGCTATATGGAAAATACATGAGCAGAATGAAACCAGCTAAGAAACTGATGCAGTGACCCAAACAAAAGATGATATCTTGAGCTAGGAAAACATCCGTGGATTGTGGAAAGGGGCAATTTTGAAAAATCTTTAGTAAGTAGAGTAGATATGGCTTGTTGACTGGATGCTGGGATGAGAGAGAACTTTGATTCGTTTCAGCTTGGATTATGTTGTTTGTTGGCCAAGATGGAATAACTATGATAGAGGATGAAGACAGTCTTTGGAGGACAGGGAGGATAGAATGACTTCTATTTCAAAATTCTGAATTTTATATGTGCATGGTATATCCAAGTGGGGTTCTCCAGTGGGCAGTTTGTTTGGTTTGAATCCAAAGTTCAGAGAAGATAGAGAAATTGAGATTTAAGAATAATCAGTATAAAGAATATAAGTGGTAACAGGGGGGTGGGGGGAGGGGGTCCAGGGAGAGTGTATAAAAATCATCTACTAAAGGTAGGCCTAGAAGAGGGAAGGGACCTAGTATAGAACTTAGGTTAACATTGAATAATATTTAGGAGGAAAAATAGCGTGGTAAAGGGATTGAGTGGGGGAGTGGTCAGAGATGAAGAAAAAAAATCTTTTCTGTACCAAATGTCACTAGAATGTTCAGCTTGTCATTTACCTGTTTTTAGTCAGTTCATCCCCATTCTGTGGTCAGCTGTGTTGTGCAGGAGAATGAACCACTCAAAACTATATTTCACAGATTTCTTTGCTAGTTAGCTTCCACTTTGGTTTGGGCAATGAGAGATGCCTACCAGAAATTGGAAGATGTGACGAAAGGAGAAACTACTGCTCTTTTTTGGTCGCTCTTTCTGACAATGTCTCAGCAACAGTGACTTTGGTAGCCAGGGGCATAGGTTTTAAAAACAGTAGCATTCACTTCCACCATTGTCAGCTGTAAGTGTGCTCCTGAGGGGTGGCAAAACTACTTCTGGTCTTATTTACCCTAGGGACAGCTAAAATTTCCTGGAGTTACTTCCTATACTAACTAGGCTCCCTCAGCCCACCAAAACTCAAATTTCTAAGCATGGCTTGCAAGACTGCTTTATCTTTCTCTGAATAAGTTTCTAGTTTCAGTTTGCACCAGGCTATTCCCCCTTTTAAAGTCAATGTTCTAAACAGATGTAAGGTTATTTTAATACTTCCACTTTTCAAAGAGCTTGCTTGTATTCAATCCCCTCCATTTGAAGCATCCGGCATAGTTTGCGTGTTCCTGGTTGGACCTTAATTGATTCAGAACTCCTGGTGATTAGAGAAAACTAGTATTCATATGGCAACAAGAAAATTGTGGGGGATTTTGGCAAGAATCATGTTAGCATATAGGTGTGGCAAAAATAAGACTGCTGGGGTTGAAGATAATGAATGGTGATTACGTCCAGAGAACAAGAACAGACATTTTCTGTAAGTCTGGCCATGAAATGACAGAGAGAGAAGGCAGCTGGACAGGGAGTTCTAGAATGGTGCTGTCAAATGTGGCAGCTAATAGTCACATGTAGTTACTGAGCACTTGAATGGTGGTTAGTTTGAATTGAGATGTGCTGTAAGTAAAAACATAAAATTATTTGACTTCAGATACTTAGTATTAACACAGGAAATATCTCACTAATAATGTTTGTATTGATTATATGTTGAAATAGAAATATATTAGCTATAGTAGGCTCAGTAAAATTACCAGTAACATTAATCTATTTCTTTTAAATTTTGTTTAATATACTTACTAGAATTACATAAATGGCTTGAGCAATGTTTTTCTAGGCTAAGAGTAGAATAGCCAATAGTGTCCTAAGCTCTCTGTATGTATTACAATCTATCTGGTACTTGGTTTAAAGAGTTAGACAGGACTTAAAATGTACAATATGTACATACAGCAACCTTGCCTCAGCACAAGCATAGGTAGGATAAAAAAAATGCTGATTATTCCTGATACCATAATTAGAAAAATACATATAATTTCTTGTGCTTGGAAGATTCTTGAGAACAAATGAGATTGTACGAGACTTGATCAGATTTTCACTAAGAAAATAACTACCATGGCAATGTGCAAGGTATAATTGAAAAAGGAGAGACTAAGGCCAGGAATTCATTTAGAGGATTTTAACCTAGTCCTAGAGAAAAGTGATGGAGGCCCGACGGGAAGTGTACAGGTAAGATAGAGGAGAGAGTGTATAATGGATATAATGGAAATAAAATAGTCATGATTTGAATAATAATTAAATGTAGGGGTTTAGGAAGAGTCCACACCACCTATCTGCTGTGAAGTACACCATGGAATTAGACTGAGTAAGTACTCAGTTTGCAGATAGTTTTGTTTGAAAAGAGGAAATGTCATCACCTTTGAAAGGACCAAAGGCATCGCTGCATGCATGCCCTGAAGGTGCAGCCAAACCTCTGTGTACCAAACGTTCTCCTGAGATTCACAAATGGCAGGCATGGTGGTGATAATGCCCAACACAACTATCCCAGCTCTCATCCCCTGTGAAGCAATGAATCCATACATCAACTGTCTAATAGGATATCACTCTCTAATGATGCAGAATAGCTACACGCAGTGGAAACTGCACTGGAGGTGGAGGCAGCAGATAAAGGTTCAAGGCCTGGCTCTATCAAAACCTACTATGAAATGTACTTTTAATGATCAGTCTCCTACACTGTGGAGTAAAGAAACTCTGAGCTAGAGGATCTATTCATAAGGCTTCTGATAGTTACCCCACCCCCACAGTAAATATGTGTTGGTACATGTGTGCTTGTGTGGAGAGGGGTGGGTGGGTGTGTGTTTCAGAGTGGAGGTGTAGAAACATAGCATCACAGCTTGAAAAGGCTATACTTGACTGTTTTGCAAAAACAGTTGCTACAATTAACCCTGCTGGTCTGTTTACAAACCCCAAATAGTATAAACACTCACAGTTGTTCTAATTAATTTTTGATAAGCAATAAAACTTACAAATATTTTACTTCCAAGTGTACATTATCTGCATTTGGCTTCAGTGGCAGGCATATGCTTTGACATATGATAGTCCATCTTGTACCAAATGCACATGACTCACATCTAATACAATAGCTGAACTACATGTAGACATCGCATTAGCCTAGTATTTGGCACATTTATATTCTGGGTTCTTTCATAAGACTTTAAGCACGTGAAACATACAAATACCTAAATCTGGACTGCTTCAAATATTATGAATGTATATGACCCCATTCATTCTTAAAACAGTAAAAAAAATTAGTGGGTTGAAAAAAAAAGTGAGTTGGATGTCTACAGAGTATAATTTGAGTGTGAATTTTTTCCCCCTACAACACCCATTTGTCCTCAGATAACCCCACAACAACCTAACACACTGGACCATTTCCTAAAAATATAATTGTCAAAGTCATTCTTTTATTTTAAGCAATCCAACCAAATTGCATACCGTCTATACATTTAGCATAACACTAGTTACAATGTTTTTTAAAAGCAGCAGAAGAGCCAAACCGTAACCTAGCAGTGGGAGAGTCAATATTTACACATAAAACAATTAACAAGTCAATATTATACTGAATACAAAGTCTATATTATTCAGTAAAAACTTGTGGATTCTACCATCAATGACTGTCTGACTATGAATCTTGGAGTACTTGAGGAGTTAAATGATATGACAAGGAGGACATAATGAGGAAATGATAACTGACCTGCTCAGTCAGGAAACGTGGGTACAAGTGAGCTTGAATTAATACAAGAAACAGAGAGCTTTACCAGCTTTAGAGCTGAGCTGCTTCTCCTGCTATGGTCAAACTGGGAAACTAATTCATAGCCCCACTCATTGCTGACTCTAGCCTCAACCTACCTGACCAGAAAACCTAATCAGAGCATATGGGAAGCTGTGTAGCTCATCCAACAGCCCTGCTTACAATGGCACTTGACAGAGAGCATAACTCGTGTCTCTACCCTTCAACACAGCAAAACCAGTGGCCTTACCTGTCCAAGGAATTCAGTGCACACTCTTGACCAATTCAGGTCCCCCAACAATGAGCCATACAGGCCCAGGGTCCCATCCTGATGCCCTGCCAGAGCCAGGAAGCTAATTCACATCCCCACCTACTACTGAGTATAGTACCCAGTCCCAGCCTTCTGGTGAGCCTGACCAGAATCTAGGCAATTGTGAAGCTAATACCACAGCCTCATTTGAGCAGGGAACCAGGCCAGCAGTTCTATTCAGCTGTTCTCAGCTAATGGTACACACTCTGACCTCCAACCTTAGAGTTCAAACAGTTGCCTTGCCCCAAAATAGACCCTAAATCAGGCCCAACCTGCCCAGAGACACTACCAGCTGACTTGTCCAAAGTCCCAAACTGAGTTGACTGGTGTAGAACTGTCTCTGCCAAAGCAAACCTGCAAAGTCTGGAAGAGGAGACCACTTACTCAAATGCACAGATACCAATGGAAGGAATCAAGGATCATAAACAATCAGGTAAAAAAAAAAAAAAAATCACCAAAAGAAACTAATCAAGTGCCAATAATGGACCTTAAAGAAATGGAGATGCATGAACTGTCAGACAGTGAATTCAGAGTTATTCTCCTAAAGTTTAGGGAACCATAAGAACACAAAGACAGCTAAATGAAGAGAAATTAAAAGTCTAAAGCTAAGGAATTCTATTGAAGTTAAGTTGTTGTTAGTTTAAAATAGCGTGTTATAATTTTAAGATATTTAATGTACGCCTCATGGTAACCACAAGAAAAAGAAACCTGTAGTAATTATGCTAAAGAACCTAACAGAGAACTCAAAGCATGCAAAGATACCACAAGATATCAAAACACAAAAGACAGTAGGATAAGAAACAAAAAATAATGGATGTACAAAACAACCAGAAAACAACAAAATGGCAATAGTAAGTTCATATTTAACAATAATCACCGTAATAACAAACAGATTAAGTTACTTAATCAAAAGACATACGAGTAGAATGGTGGAATGGATCAAAAAGCAAACACAACAATATGCTGCCTACAAAAGACTCACTTTAGCTTTAAAGACACACATAGAGTGAAGGGATGAAAAAAGATATTTCAAGCAAATGGTGACCAAAAAAATCAGGAGTAGCTATATTTATATTCGACAAAATAGACTTTAAACCATACATGTAAAAAGGTACACAAAGAAACTCATTATATAATTATAAAGGGGTCAATACATAAAGAAGCTATAACAATTGTAAATATTTATGTGCCCCACATTGGAGCACCTAAATACATAAACCAAAAACTAAAAGAGCTAAAAACTAACAGAAAAACTTAGGAGCAAGGCAACAATACTTATTAGTTTAATACCCCACTTCCTATAATGAATAGATAATCCGTACAGAGAATCAGTAAGGAAATAAGAAATATGAACAACACTACAGATCAAATGGACCTAACAGTTATGTGCAGAACATTTTGTCTGACAACCACAGATCACACATTCTTGTCAAGCATATATGGAACATTTTCAAGGATAGATCATATGTTAGGCCACAAAACAAGACTTAACAAATTTTAAAAGACTGAAACCATACCAAGTATCTTCTATGACCACAATGGCATGAAACTAGAAATCAATAACACGAAGAAAACAGGAAAATAAACACCTGGGAAGCAAACAACACTCTCCTGAACAAACAGTGCTGATGAAGGAAGAAATTTAAGGGGAAATAAAAAGTTTTGTGAGACAAAAAGGAAAAAAACAACATACCACGACTTATGGGATGCAGCAAAAGTATTTCTAAGAGAAAACCTCATAGCAATAAATGCCTACATTAAACTGCAAGAAACATCCCAAACAACCTAACTATGCCTTGAGGAACTGAAAAATTAAGGACAACTAATCCCCAAATTAGCAGAAGGAAGTAAATAATAAAGATTACAGCAGAAATAAATTAACTAGAGAACAGAAAATAATAGGAAAGATTGACCAAAATAAGAGTTGGTTCTTTGAAAAGATAATCAAAATTGAAAAAACCTAGCTGAACTAACCAAGGAAAAAAGAGAAGACCCAAATCAATGAAATTAGAAGTGAAAAAAGAGACTTTACAACTGATACCACAGAAATATAAAGGAACATAAGCAGCTACAATTAACTATATGCCAACAAACTGGACAATCTAGGAGTAATGGAACAATTCTAGAAACATACAACTTACCATGACTGAATCAGGAAGATTAGAAAATTCTGAACAGACAAATTTGAATCAGTAATCAAAAATCTCCCAACAAAAAATAGTCCAGGACCAGATGACTTCATTGGTGAGTTTTAACAAACATTTAAAGAAGAACTAATGCCAATCTTTCACAAACTCTTCTCAAAATCAAAGAGAAGGGAACACTCCTAAACTCATTTTATGAGGCCAGCAATTATACGATACCAAAGCCAGATAAGAACATTATCAGAAAAGAGAATTGCAGACCAATATCCCCAATGAAGATAGATGCAAAAATTATCATCAAAACTCTAGCAAACTGAATTCAGCAGCACATTATAAAGGATTATTCACCGTGATCAAGTGGGATTTGTAACTGGGATTTAAGGATGGTTTAACATACTCAAATCAACCAATGAATATATCACATTAATAAAGTGAAAGAAAAAAATCATATGATCATCTCAATGGACATAGAAAAAGCATTTGACATAAGTATATGTTCATGATAAAAACTCTTAAAAAAATTAGGTATAGAAAGAAGATATCTCAACATAATAAAGGCCATATACAAAAAGCCCACAGCTAACATCACACTCAGTGATGAAAGGTTGAAATCTTTTCATCTAAGATTAGGAACAAGACCCATTCTCACCACTCCTATTCAACATGGTACTGGAAGTCTTTGTCAGAGCAGTCAGACAAGAAGACAAAAGAGACAAGAATTAGAAAGGAAAAAGTAAAATTTTCTCTATTTGCAGATGACAAAATTTTATATAGTCATGTGACACATATTGACATTTTAGTCAACGACAGACTGCATACATGATAGTGGTCCAATAAGATTATACTGGAGCTAAAATATTGTATTGCCTAGCGATATCATAGCCATCATATCAATATAGTGCAACACATTACTCACAGGTTCACTCATAAACCTACTGTACTGCCAGTCTTATGACAGCATAGCACATACAATTATGTACAAGAATATTTGATAATGATATTCGCTCAAATGATCAAATAATACTTGATAATTGTAATAAATGGCTATGTTACTGGTTTATGTACCATACTATTATTTTTATTGTTATTTTAGAGTGTACTCTTTCTATTTATAAAAGAAGTTGCTGTAACATAGTATGCCCTGTTGTGCTAGTAGCATCCTCATACATTTTGTGTTTACTGCATCTGTTGATTACAGTTTTCTACTGTATTTGGTTTAATGTTGGGCTGTTTCGTTCATCATGGCTCCTAAGTGTTTGCACAGCAACATAATCGCCTAAATACACATTTCTCACAACTTATTCCCATTGTTATGCGACATAACTGTATAGAAAATCCAAAAGACTCCACCAAAAACTGTTACATTTAGGCAAAGAATTCAATAAAGCTGCAGCATACAAAATTAATGTACAATAATCAGTACCATTTCTATATACTAACAAATTATCTTTAAAATAAAGAAAGCAATACTATTTTACAGTAGTACCAAAAACAATAAATACTTATGAATAAATGTAACCAAGGAGGTGAACATCTCTACTCTGGAAACTACAAGACATCAGTGAAAGAAATCAAAGAAGACACAAATAAACCGAAAGGTATCTGGTGTTCATGTATTGGAAGAATTATTAAAAGTATGGGCATTTTAACAATATTAATTCAATGTAATCCCAGTCAAGATACTAATGCATTTTTTACAGAAGTATAACAGACAATTCTAAAATTTATATGGAACCACAAAAGATCTCAAATAATCAATGCAATCTTGAAAAAAAAGAACAAAGCAGGAGACATTACACTTCCTCCTATCAAGTTATACTATAAAGCTATAGTAATCAAAACAGTATGGTACTAGCATAAAAACAGGCAAATAGACCAACAGAAAACAATTGAGAGCCCAGAAAGAAACCCAAGCATACACAGCCAATTGATGATGGAACAAAACCTGAATGTGATACCTGAAACCATGAAACTCCTAGAAGGAAACCTAGGGAAAAAAGCTCTTTGACATGGTTTTTTGGCAATTACTTTTTGGTTATGACACCTAAAGCACAAGCCATAAAATAAAAAATAAGAAAGTAGGATGACGTGGAAATAAAAAAGTCCTGCATAGCAAAAGAAACCATCAAAAAAGAAAGAAAGAAAGAAAGAAAGAAAGAAAGAAAGAAAGAAAGAAAGAAAGAAAGAAAAGACAAACTATCCATAGTAGAAAAAGAGACCAGTTTTGTGGTTACCAGAGGTAGGGAGAGGAGGAATTGAAGGAAGGTGGTCAAAAGTTACTAACCTCCAATTAAAAGATAAGTAAGTAATCGGCATATACAGTATGATGACTATAGTTAACACTGCTGTATGATATATACATATGTTGTTAGGGTAAATCCTAAGAGTTCTCATCTCAAGGAAAATATATTTTTCTCTTCTTTCTCTTTATATTGTTTCTATATAAGATGATGGATGCTAACTAAACTCATTGCAGTAATCATTTCACAATATATGTAAATCAAACCATTATACTTTACACCTTAATCTCATACACTGATATATGTCAATTACAGCTCAATAAAACTAGAAAAATAAAAGATTGAAGACAAGAAAAAGACTAGAAACAGCATGACAAGGTAAATTTCAATAATTTAAGAATATGGTATTGAGTTCTTGGACTAAGGTGATAACAGAGTGCAAAGAATGAATGGAATAATCAAAGATTGATGGCACACCCCGTGATAAGATAGGGGTGTGCAGTCGACGATCTTTGATTATTTCTATCTTCTGTTTTCCTTTGTTTTATTTTTAAATACTTTTTTAAGTTTAAAAGTAAAATATGCATATAAAAAAAAAACCCTCTAATACTGTGGAAGTACATAAAGTACATGGAGTACAACACAAACTTACTATTCACCACTGTGCCCCTCCCCCAATGAATTTCTATTACCCTCCCTGGAGACAAGTGATAATAACAGTTTAGAGAATGCATTTCCTCTTCTTTTTCAATATTGAAGGCAATCTTTGTTCCCTTAAGAATTTACCCTGCTGTGAATTCATCTTGATACATAAGTAGAATTCTATCTTCTCATTCACCTTGTTATGGGTAGAGAATATGGGAAGAGAACAGAATACTCAAAAAATATGGCCTATAGAGGCACTTTTATATATATATACACACGCATATATGTATGTGTATATATATACACACACATATATATGTATGTATGTATTTTTATATATATATATATATATATATGCCTTTTTCTTCTCACCATGTTTAAAAAACAAATCCACCCTTTACACTTACTTCAACAAATATTTATTAAGAGCCTACAGTGGTTCAAGCACTTATGTACAAACATCTATAAAACAAGGCCCCAATCTTCAAGATGTTCATAGTTTAGAACAGAAGACAAACATTTATTAACTGTATGAGCTTGTGCAGTTTATTTGGCCTTTCTGTGCCTCATTTCCTGCATATGAAAAATAGACTAATATATACAGGGCTGTTAGAATTACATGAGCTTATCTGTGTTAAGCATTTAGGATAGTGCCTGGCATATAGAAAACTAATATTGTCTGCAATTACTTTAAACTCATATTTCACCAAGTTATTGCAGCTGGGGCTTACCATACACTGGCCTCAGTATCTCATTTAATATCTTTAACTACCCAATGAGGTAGGTACCATTATCAGCCCCTTTGATAGATGAGGACACTGAGATATACAGGGACTATGTAACCTTCTCAAGGTCAATCATTTGCAATGCAGACCAAATTTGACAAAGAGAATGAAATAAAATAAAATAAAAATAATAATAATGTAAGAGCAGAATCAAAGTTTTCTATTTTAGATTGTACGTTTTTAAGAGACAATTTATATTTTTCTACTTAGGGAACCAAAACATTTGTTTGTAAGGATAATGATGATTATTTTTAAAGCATTATCTTTCATCCAAATTATTTTGATTTTTTTCTGAGTATAAGGCTCACTGGTTGCTAAAAATTAAATTTATTCAGAGCCATAACAAATCACCGTTTGCTTAGACAGAGAGACCAATTAGACTTCTTATCTGTCAGAGGGAAAATAGCTGACAAATCAACTTTGCAGGAAGCGTCAGAGCTGGAGCTTGCCTTTTCTTAGCAGCCCTACAAAATACTTCTGTGATTTGACCTTGTAGCTTCTCCTGTTCAACTCACTCTGATTTATAGGCAACTAACTTGCCCCTCCCAGAATAAGCTGCCTGAAGTAAATAGATCAATCAGACTTTGCAGACCTGAGTACAGAAGTAATAGACTTGAGAATATGACTTCCTTTAAGGTGATGTATTATTATTATTTTTTTATTTCCCACTTTCTTCAACTGTTATTTTGAATCCTGCCATCATACAGAAGACGCTGGTGAGTGCAGGAAGCAGTAAACCTTCAGGAGACATCTCTAGTGAAACAAGAAAGAAAAAGTGTAAAAAAATATACTAGCTGGGCTAACAGCTAGCGTTTGTGAAGTGAATACTTCCCTTTTTCACTCTTTGAGACATGTTTTGTAGGACAAATTGAAATGACATGATCAAAAATCTTTCATGCTCATAACAGGGAGCCCTGGGCGAGAGGGGAATTCTTGGGAACTCCTTGGGCAGGCACTGTTTGAGAGAGTTCCCATTAAATGCTTTGCTGTTTCTCAGTGAACTCACACCCTTTATCCGTTTGGTTGAGGAATCTGTGGGAAACTTGTCACAGTTCTTTTCACTGGGCCTCCAACCAACTGTTTCACGAGCTCTTTTATTTGATCAATATTGCACCCATAAGAGTTAGCTGGAAGGCTGGTTTTCATTCAAAACAGCTTGGAAACCATGGGAATATAAAACTGGCTAAAAATTCTTCACTTGACTGGAAGAAAAAAACCCAAAAAACTTCCCTTTTCATTCTTTCCCTTTTCCTCTGGTTTTATCCTGGTCAGATAGATCCAGTGACCAGAACCCAAAAAACTATAAAGTAAAACTACTTTTCTTCATGATAAATTTTTGCCAGAGACAAGGAGGAAGATGCATTCCTCTGGTTTAGTATCTGGGGTCCTAGCTGGCCCCTGGGGAAAAGCAACGTGGCCTCCTCAGCAGCTGCCTCCTGAGCAATGGGGAGGGCAGGGTGCAAGATGAAACGCCTAAGGCCTTCTTTGGCCACATTCCCATTCTTTAAAAAGCTTGGTTTTGCATAACACATGTAGGTCATATAAAGGAAATAAAATCCAACTCCTTCCCTGAAGTCAGGACAATTGAATTACTTTAGGATCACTTAGAATTATTATCATCACTTCTGGGGCTACTCAAACCAGGAAGCTGTGTTCTTAGCAGTAGAATCGAATACCCAGTCTTACTCTAGTTTGAATTGTGTTGCCCAAGCCATGCAAAATGTCGGGATCTGTTTCTTAGAGCTGGGGACAGAACAGATGGAGGGGCCAGAAGCCAAAGGGGCTATAGAAGAGATGATATAATTAACTTGAGTAAAATTCAGGGTCATATTTTCAGCAGTGCTAAACATATTGATTGTGGTGTTTCTCATGATCAGGTTGAGTGTCAAGGTCTTATGAAAGAGGTAATCATCTGCTTTGATGTAAGAGATACTAATCCAGGTTAGGGGAAGGAACTGGCAGGGGGAAAATAAAAGGCAAAGGAGAGACTATCTCACGTGACCATGCTTGAACTCAGATACAGTCCTGATGGGAAACTGGAGAGGTCACTGAAAACCAAAGCAGAAACTGTCTGTCTACATGGAGTGAAATTTAAATAAAGAGGCTGCACATCTGGTGTTTATTTTGCATTCAGGACCAGATTCACTCATTTGAAACACTGTGTGAAGATACAAGGCTTCTAAAACCCCAGTCCAGGGCAGGGAAGTTCCACCAGATATTTTAATGTCCCTGGGCCTACAGTGGCTAAACATGCCAATAGCCAGTGCAGGCAAGAAGTGACAGACAGATATCTAGATTAATTTTTCCACAAGATTATAATACAATTTCTGGCAAAGTACTAGGTGAAGGGACTGTTATCAAGTCCTAGTTTTAATGTTGGTAGATACATTTAAAGCAAGGGACCTGTTTTAGAGCCAAAAGCATATCTTCATTTGCTCTTCTGACAAATCCCAGTTTTGTATTCTGTTGAGCAGAAATCCAATAAGAAACATTTAAATCTTTCTGCCTAGGTTTTCAGTCAATACTGTCATTTTTTAAAACTGGTTTTAAGAGACCCACTCTAAAAACAAACTTTGTGAACTTAGGTAGAGCTCCTCACAGGGGATTTCAGTATGTTAAGAGTCATGAATGAGGGGGAATGGTGCTTATGATGAATGGTGCTCTGTAAGGAAATAACTTTTTTTTTTTAAATTTTTATTGGGGAATATTGGGGAACAATGTGTTTTTCCAGGACCCATCAGCTCCAAGTCAAGTCGTTGTTTTCAATGTAGTTGTGGAGCTGTTGTTTGTTTTGTTTTGTTTTTCAATCTAGTTATGGAGGGCACAGCTCAGCTCCAAGTCAAGCCATTGTTTTTCACTCTAGTTGTGGAGGGCGCAGCTCACTGGCCCATGTGGGAATCGAACTGGCGACCAGGGTGTTATGAGCACTGTGTTCCAACCAACTGAGCCAACAGGCCACCCAGGAAAGAGCATCTTTTTAATACAGCTGTCTGCTTAAGTCGGAGGCAGCTGAAAGCCTTCCTGAGGCCAGTCCGAGACCCCATTAGGCCTGGAGTGGTGCTCAATCACTCAGCCAGCTTATTCTCACAATCTTGGTGTAATTTAGCTTCCTGTATCTGCGGAGCCTCAAAGGCTAGGCTTCCTGTGACCAGTCTATGTGGGTGGGTATCAGAGTGCCATAGACACTTTATAATAGAGAGCTGGAAGGAAGTCACCACAGGTTTAAGGAGCATTATTATTATTATTATTATTTATTATTATTATTGTTATTTTTTTTTATCAGTGGGAAGCTTGAAAAACAGCAGCTTCATGCTGAGCAGCCTGGGGTGCAACTCCTAGAAATGGGTAAGTTCTTTGAAAGCAGGGACTGCAAAACTAAGGTGAAGAAGCCATGCCATAGACATTATCAGTCATGACAAATGGGCTCTGTCACAAGGGACTAAGGACTTTGCAACCATCTACATACTTGTCTCTTAGGTCACATGAAGCTTATATGTATCATTCCTGAACACATTTGTTCATTTATTTAAGAGACATGTATTGGGCCCTTATATTGAGTATGGCTAAAGTAAATAATGAAAACTATGAAAGTGCAATCAAGGTCAAATTGTGACAAAATAAAACCTTTTCTTAAAAAGGCTTGCCTGAAAATCCTATGCCTTAAATTTACTCTTTAAAGAAGACCGTGAATAAAATTTAAACTTGGCTAGAACAAAATATAGGTTTTGAATTAGGTCTTTTTGCAGAAAATGTCACTATTATTTCAATTACTCCAAGGAATATGCAGATCTCCCAAGAGTTAGTTATAATCTGGACAATTTCAATGTGATATGAATTATTTTTTCAATAAAAAAGAAAATGTTCCTGAATTTCTCTGACTCTCTTTTGAAAAACCCTAAACGTACTTTTTTTTACAAAAAGTTTTATTGAGTACCTAGTATATGCATGGCTAAAATAGTAAAATCTATGTACGATACAAAGTGATCTAGACTCTATGTCAGAAACAAGACATTCTATTTTCAAGGCCTTGATATCTTCTTCCTTATATTGATAAAGGATTCTACAGCTGAAATGCTTTAATACATCATTGTCATCATGGTATCTTTATGAGGACTTAGTACCAGACCTGTACCAGACCCTGTCATAATTCATTTATGTGCATTACTATCCTAAAGCTACACAACCATTCCTTCAGTAGTTACTACTATATTCCCAATTTTCAGGGAAAAAAAAGTAAAAAAAAAAAATCTGAGATCAAGTAAAGGATTAAAAGAGGAAGAGATTTGTAGACAGGGGCGCAAATCCAGACTTCTTTTCAACATATTACAGTTTCCAGGAAATTACTGATTTATGTAGTCAGTAGGATAAATCATGAAATTGATGTTTGCTCACTTGGGAACTTTTCCAGCCCTAAAAGGCTAAAGGTAATTCCATCTGGCTAAGAGTAAGCTTCTATTAACATAAAAGCAGGTACTGAAGATGAAAACCATCTGAACTATTGTGCTTGACTGCCATTGGTTTTCTGAGCTCACCCAGGACCTACTATTTCCATCACCCATTTAATGCCTAGCAGAGGATTACTCATTTATTTATACAGAGAGCCCATATAATCAAACATATTGAAGCCATAACCTTCTTGAGGTCAGAGACTATGTCAGCTCCTAGCCACACAACCAATGGGTACCCAAGTCATTCATTTATGTCTACATATATTCAGCAACAATCACCAAAATATTGATTTCTTGTTTTGTACCAGGAAATCTCCTATATGTTAGGGATTTAGTGGTACATGAGACAAAATTTCTATCCTAGAAAAAGAGAATTCCAGGCAAGGGTGACAGCGAAGCCAGAAACCCTGAGGTGGAAATAACCTTTGTGTGGAACAAAACAAACAGAAAGGAGATGAGTGAGGAAGCAAGGAAATGCATTAGGAGTTTGCTGTATTTATTACAGAGAAACACTTGCTGGCTTCAACTATGGAAAGAGAGCTGGTGATATCTAGGCATATTTTTTTTAGATCTAAAATCAATGTGATTGGCTGATAATGCGAGTGTCAAGGTAGCTCCTAGGTTTTTAGCAGCTAGCCAGAAGTTGTCATTTGCAAATAGGAGAAGCAGGCTTCCTGTGGAGTGAAGACCAACAGTTCTCTGTGGGATGTGGTAAGCAAGAGAGGCCTGTTACATCAGAAAGGTCATGCAGGCCATTGGGTGTATGAGTCTGGTGCCCAACAGTGAAGTCAGGGCTTGACTGTGTTACATGCTGAAGTCACAAACATGAATTAGCACAGTCTCTGATCTCAAGGGCTTCACATTCTAATGTGCTTTGTTGGAAACGATCTTGGCTGCTGAAAACCCAGCTCCTATTTCTTTCTGGACTAGCCAGTTATCTTCATAAGGGCAGGGATATTATTTTATCCATCTCTGAAACTCCGTTTTTAACACATAGTAAATGCTCAATATATTTTTGTTAAGTTGGGCTGAACATGATCAGTCAAGCACAGAGCCACTGGACCAATACATCAGACAAATAACGTAAGGCATGACTTTGGCTTTACAGGAGCATAACCTTTAAATGAGGCCACAAAATACATCCTTAAAAAACTGAAATTTGAGAGAGGATATAAGTGCTAAATATATATGGATAAAAAGATTTATAGGGCATGAGTGAAAAGAAAGACATCAGAAGGTTGGGGTGATCAGGAAACATGTCAAGTAGGCTTATATCCAAGTCTGTTCCTTAGAGGGTAGGTAGGATTCAGAGGATTGACAATAAGTTGCATGATAGCATGTACCATATCCCATTGTTATAAAATTAGTCAGTGTAGAATATCAATTTGAACAAAAAGATTGAACTTTTAATTTGAACAAAAAAAGATTAATTTTAAATATTAGATAAATACCATGTACACAGATCACTTAAGTTGGGTTCTATCTGGGGTTTATACCACTGGAACTTAGAGTCCCCCAATTTTCTCTCTCTACTTTTGTACAAAAACAAAACAAAAACAAAAACCCTCTATGGATACAATAGTGGAATAGATGGTTGTTAAAATGTAAGGATTCAAGAGGCATTGAAAAATCATCCTCACACTGGAAATGCCACCGTTAAACCATCATTCCTTTAAGCCCATGTAGCTCATTTGTTTTCCATCTAGAGTCTATATTCCAACGCATTTGATTCTAATGCTTTAAGGGACATAGGTTGGTTGATGGTTTTAAAATATCCAACATAAGATGGGTCAGTGGGGCCCTAAAATTGAGATAAAGGTTGAAAGAAGGGCAAAAGATTTTGCAAGCTCCACTTTGGTCTAGGATGACTTACTTGTTTTTTCCTCTGAGTTTTATAAACGCATTCTCTCACCATCAGAGAAGAAATATTTAAAAAAAAAACCACACACACACAAAAAAACACCATAAGATTATCCAAATAATGTCCACATTGTACTTTAAGAAGAATATGTTTCTATCATTTTATTTGTCTGTAAGGCATTTGGGAATGACTGCAAAAGAAAGAATAGATTCCTTCCTGCCCCAGAAAAAGCCTAAGTATCCCTGGACAGTGGCTCTCCATATCAGAATGCTTGATGGTCTTCCCTTTCCCTTGAAAGACTTCTCTTATATATTTTCCTGTCACTACCTGCCTTTTGCTTCCCCATCTCCTCCCGAGAGTCTTCTGGCATAATTTTTTAATATTCACTAAGAGAACTTGCTTACTTGCTCGTCACACCTGAAATGTCAGAACTAAAGCAAGAGAGCTTTTGAATATAAAACTGGAGGCTCCTGACAAATCGATTGCAGGCCACCTCTTGCCCCGAAGCCATCCATTGCACATGCCCCACAGCTACCAAACTATTGATTAAGCTCTCCTAGTTCTGTCCTGACATCAAAATGTCTAGCTGGCAAATGGAGAACTTACTAAAAAAGGATAAAAATTGGGGGAGGTAGGGACCTAGAGAGTGCCCTCTAATAAGCATATTGAAAGAGGTACCAATGCTTGCTGGTTGCTTTTTTTGAGTTTGGTATGTTCACAGAATATTCTAGCTACATTAGATTACTTTATATAATAGCTGAACCTCTTCAATGCCATTGATATGAGCACCTTTTCCATTCTGTTCGGCAAAGATATCAAGCATTTATTATGTGAGTTCACCTTATTTGGGATTGTAATGTCAGCAACCGAGGGTTGTTTTTTTATTATAATGCAAATGCCTTACTTAAGCTTTTTTGGATTGCCAAGGCATCTACTTCAAAGACAGCTATCTCAAATGTACACATTGCCAGCCACATTATCAGATAAAAGACCAGGCCACCCTCCCCCTAAAGTTTCCTTTGTTTCAGAGATCTCTGGTTGAGTTAGATAACTGACCGTTTGGCTGCTTGTTTTCCCTTTCCATGCTTTAAGTTCTGCTCTTGTGTTTTAAATTCACCAATAAAGAGCTGTGAACCTCTAGATCCCAGCACATGAGCCCAATACAAGCAGAACCCCAGGTCCATTCTCTCACTCTTTTTCTCTCTCTCTCTCCTCCCCCTCCCCAACCCCTGTGACTTTGATGTGTGGCCCCAGGTATGCTGTGTACCCTCCAGGACTTGAGAGTGATAAACTTTGTGTGTTTGTTTTGCTTTCTTTTGTTTTTTTCCCAAGGCTTCCTGATGATTATTGCTGAGGGTGTCTTGCAATCATAATAAGAACCATAAAGGCTTGTCCAGCCACAATGTTGATTTTGAAGAGGGAGGTATCTGTCAAAAGAGAGTGGGAAGTGATATTCAAAGTAATGAAAGGAAAAAAGAAAAAAGAAAGAAAGAAAGACCTGCGAACCAAGAATACTGTGTCAGTCAAAACTGTCCTTCAAAAATGAATGAGAAATTAAGACTTTCCCAGGTAAACAAAAGGTGAGGGAACTCATCACCATAAGACTTGGCGTACCAAAATGTTTATGGAAGTCCTTAAATTTGAAAGAAAAGGATGCTAGACAGGAAATTAATACATACAAAATATAAAGTTCTCTGATAAAGGTAAATATATAAACAAATATACAGTCCTATAGCATTTAATGTTTGAGTATAAATCAATTTTAATTTTGGTAAATAATTTTCAAAGCATAAAAAATAACCGTAAAACAATGATAATTGATAAACAATATAAAAATATGTAATTTGTGTCATCAGTAACAAAGTGGAGGGTGTGGAGATGTAAACAAATAGAGTCTGTGTATGTAATGCAAGTTTAAAATAGACTACTATAACTTTAAGATATTATATGTAAGCCTCATGGAAACACTCCCAAAATTCCCTCTAGAAGATACACACACAAAAAAATGAGAATGGAATCAAAGAATTTCACTACCAAAAAAAAATTTTATGTATATGTGTGTATGTATATATATATATATATACATATGTATATATATATATATATATACACACACACACACACACACACACACACACACACACAGAGAGAGAGAGAACACAAAGGAAGCTAGTAAGGAACAAAATAGCTACAATACCAGAGAAACTATTATTAAAAAAAATGGCAATAGAAATTCTGTTGCTATTAGTAATTACTTTAAATAGAAGTGGATTAAACTCCCAATCAAAAGACAGATTGACTGAATAGATAAAATAACAAGACCTATCTATATGCTGTCTACAAGAGACTCACTTTAGATGTAAGGGTATACATAGGCTGAAAGAGAAAGGATGATAAAAGATATTCCATGCAAATGGTAACCAAAACGGAGTAGAGGTGGCCATATTTATCAGACAAAATATACATAGGTCAATAACTTGTCCCAAGAGACAAATAATGATGTTACATAATGATAAAGAGGCCAATTCACCAGGAATATATAACAATTATAAATACATACACATTTAACAGCAGGGCAGATCCCAAATAGATGAAGTGAACATTGACAGAGTTGAAGGGAGAAATACATAGCAACACAATAATAGTAAGATAATTCAGTACAACATTTTCAATAATGGATACACAACCAAATGTAAGATCAATTTTTTTTTAAAAAAGGACTTGTGTAACACTAAAGAACAATTAAGCCTAACAGATGTAACAGAATAGATCACTCAATAACAGCTGAATATACATTTTTCTCAAAGCACACGTAGACTATTCTCTAGGATAGATTACATGTAAGGCTACAAAACAAGTCTTAATAAATTTAAGATGATTGAAATCATGCAAACCATGCTCTCCAACGAAAATGGTATAAAACTAAAAATCAATAGCAGAAGAAAAACTATAAAATGCACAAATATGTGCGAATTAAAGACTCTTAAACAACCAATGTGCCAAAGAAAAACTCACAAAGGATGCTAGAAAGTATCTTGAGACAAATAAAAACAAAAACATAGCATACCAAAACATATGGAACACCATGAAAGCAATATTAAGAGGACAGTTTATAGTGATAAATGCCTATGTTAAAAAAAGAAGTATCTCAAACACAGATCTCAAATAAACAATCTAACATTATATATACCTCAAGTACCTAGAAAAAGAAGAGCAAACTAAATCCACAGTTAGCAGAAGGAAGGAAATACAGATTAGAGCAGAAATAAAATAGAGAATAAGAAAATAGAAAAACAATGAAACAATTGTTGTTGTTTTTTAAATATTCCCCAAATTGACAAACTTTTGGCTAGAATAACTAAGAACAAAAGAGAGAAATCTTACATAACTAAAATCAGAACTAAAAGAGAAGGCATTGCAAATGATGCTGCAGAAATAAAAAGGATTATAAGAAACTACTATGAACAACTATATGTGAACAAATTGATAGCCAAGAAGAAATGAATAAATTCTTAGAAACATACAACCTACCAGGACTAAATCATGAAGATATAAAATATCTGTACAGAGTTATAATTAGTAAAGAGATTGAATCAGTAATCAGAAAACTCCCAACTAAGAAAAGCTCAGGACCAGATGGCTTCAATGAATTTCGAGAATTCTACCAAAAATTATAGAAAAAATCTCACCAAATTATATTTTTCTTCAAACTTTTCCAAAAAAATTGAGGGAACACTTCCAAACACATTACAAGACCAACATTACCTTGATGCTAAAGCCAGACAAATATACTATAAGAAAACTACAGAACAATGTCTCTGATGACTATCGTTGCAAAAATCCTCAATACTAGCAGATCAATTCTATGGCACATTAAAAGTATTACAAATAGTTCTTCTGGTCAAGATAGCAGAGTAGGTAACCTCAGAGGTAATCTCTTCCCATGATAACATCAAAATTACAATTAAATTACAGAACAACCATAATTGAGAACCATTTGAAGACTAGCTGAACAGATTTTCTATAACTAAGGATATAAAGAAGAAGCCACATGGACATTAGTAAGGGGGCAGAGTTGCAGACCAGTCAGATCTCACACCAATGGTGTGGCGATTAAGAAACTGGAGGGATATTTCAGCTGGAGGGATCACACCAGAGGCTCCAGTCTGGGCATCAGTGCTAGGAAGAGAAGTCCCCATAACATCTGGGTGTGAAACCCAGTGGGGTTTGTGTCCCAGAGAAAAAAAGGGCTGCAGGAGACCAAGACATGCTGCTCTTAAAAGGCCAGTGAACAAACTCACTCATGTTAAGCTCCAGTGAAGGGGCAGCATCTCAAAAAGTGCCAGGGATACGCGGTCTGGCAATTAAGTTCTCAAACTCATCCTAGAAAAAATGCTACATATCTCATTGCTGAATATCACTACATCGCCTTCGAAGTACTCCCCTTGGGAAGCTATGCTCTGACACCAGTGCCCAGTATACCCTTCAAAGCAATTTAGGAACTCTTTTTCTGGAATGGCCATCAGAGCTGTCATCATATAACCCTTGATGTCCTGAATGTCATCAAAATGTCTTTCTTTCAATATTTCTTTTTTCTTTGGGTAAAGAAAGAAGTCACTGGGGGCAAGATCAGGTGAATAGTGTGGGTGTTCCAATACAGTTATTTATTTACTAGCTAAAAACTCCCTCACAGACAGTGCTGTGTGAGCTGGTGCATTGTTGTGATGCAGGAGCCTTGAATTGTTGGCGAAAAGTTCAAGTAATCTAACTTTTTCACGCAGCCTTTCAGCATTTCTAAATAGTAACTTAGTTAACTGTTTGTCCAGCTTGTACAAATTCATAATAATCCTTCTGATATCAAAAAATGTTGGCAACATTGTTGCAACCAGTTCGTGAACTTAATTGGCAGACTTTGTATTTGCAAAATAAATAAATTGAGGCAAATAGCCACCAAATAACATATTCCAGGTCACCCCCAATCTGACTTTAGATCTCAGTGCATTTTAATAAATTCCCAGTCAAGTAAATTTTTATCTCAGACCTAAGTAGTAGAAGAAACCCTTTCAAAGTTCTGAAGGACCTTTAAAAATATATCCTACCATCCATGCACCCCAGCTTGAGAAACACTGACCTGAACAGAGAATGTCTAATTCTATGAAACTATCTTTCAATTGAAAATCATAATGGCAAAGAAAGTGTATCTTTGTAACTGGTAAGATATTTTTAAAGACTATGATACTCCTAATAAATTATAATATATTCATATTTTAATTAAACTACAAAATTTTTAAATTCTTATAGATATTACAAAATTCCAAGTACTTTCCAGACCCTAGTTCTACAGACATCCCAGTTTAAGAAATAGTTTAGTAGAAAACATTCTCAGACCTCAAATTGTACCTACATTGTTTTTTGAATGACTACCATAGGGAAGCAGAGAAGCTATTCCTAAAAAGGCTGCATGGAAAAAAGGCGAGTGCACTTTAAGACAACTGACTATATTTCCGCTTTTGACAGAACTGATGTTGATACCCACTCCACTTCTTCTTTATGCAGGTGAATTTCAAGTGTTTTGATTGCTTTCTGAGGGATAGCTGCCAAAATTGTAGAACCGCTACTTATTTTTCTAATTAGTTCCTAATGGGGAATGCTATTATGTTGCTCCTTAAAAATGCAAAGAAGTCTGTTGCAGCTGTAAAGGCGTGTGTTCACCACTCAAAACCTTCCTGGCCTGAAAAGATGATAAACTCTTTAGTGCTCTCCCTAAAGAAGGTGATCGGTTTCCTGTTTGTAGTCTATTGTTCTGTTGGTAAATCCTAGGTTTTTTTCTTTTATGCACAAAAGTCAGAGAAGGAGGAATTTGCTTCTGGTTCAATCAGCATTTCTCCTGGAAGGTAGAAAGGGGCCCTGGAGAGCTATGAATCCAGTCGGCTGGGGTGTGTATGGCACAAGTGAAGAAGCAGGCTACTAAAACAATAGCCATGAGTGGTGGGACTCAATGATATATAGACTTCACCTGCTCTGGAAGCAAAGCCTATAATAAAGTTTACAGTTTATAAAACACAGTCTTAAAATATTTATATGGCTCTGTAGGTGAATTGGATCTGTTTTTCAACTCTGTATGCAACCACGCTGTAAGAAAAGCACTGACCTTTGTAAAGGGAAATAAGACCTTCTCCTGAGCTCTTCAATAAATTCATGTTCTACTTGAATGGGGATTTTGTGTTTTGGGGAGACATGCAGGGTTTAGGGAACAGAAAAAAAAAAGGGATTTGGCTCATTTAATATAGAGAGAGCAATGGACATTTTGCATTTCCTTAAAACATTGATTATCCTCAATTAGCACTGTCTAATAGAACTTTCTGTGATGATGGACATATTTTCTACCCGGACTGTCCAATTATAGTAGCCATTAGCCATACATGGCTACTGAGCATTTGAAAATTGACTAGTATAACTAAGAAACTGAATTTTTAATTTTATTATTTTTTTATTAGTTTCAGGTGTAAATAACATGTTAGACACATCCCTCACAAAGTGATAACCCCACCAAGTCTACTAGCCATCTGACATTGTATATAGCTATTACAATACCATTGACTATATTGCCTATGCTATGCTGCACTTTACATCCTGTGACTATATATATATTTGACATTCAATGTTATTTAATATTAGTTTCAGGTGTACAACACAGTGGTTAGGCATTTATATAATCTATGAAGTGATCCCCCAATAAGTCCAGTACCCATCTGACACCACACATAGTCTTTACAACATTAATGATTATATTCCCCACACTGTATTTCATATCCCTGTGACGATTTTGTGACTACAATTTGTACTTTCTAACCCCTTTATCTTTTTAAATTAAATTTAAGTAGCCACATGTCATCAGTGGAGGCCACATTGCATAGTATAGTTTGAAGCATTAATTTTAATATTTGAGCTTATAGAATTCTGTATAACTGTGCTGAAAACTATGGACCTCTACAACCTAAAGAAATGTTTAATGCAAACACATACTTCACAAGTTTTCACAGATGATCTGAGTCACATCTATGGATCTGTAGATATCTGTGCAACCTGAGAACTTCTATTTTGGAGACACATTGTGTTTGAATTATAAGAATCAAATTAGATATTACGCTTACAGTGTGTTCCCTCACATATAAAAGGAGCCTATTAATAATACCTAGTTTGTATACTTGCCCTGAGGATTAAATAAAAACGAATTATCACTCTTAGGTTAATTTGTTGACTCTGTAAAAAAGTTATAGAACCATTTTATGTGGTAACTAGAAGAGACCTGATGAATCCTGGTCTGTCTCAGTCTGGGTTCTGTCAGGAGAATGGAGCCACTTACAAGTATTTTGGGAACAGTGTATAACAGGAATTAGATCTCACATAAATGTGGGAGAAAGTGAAGAAGGGGAGATCTGAAAAATAGTCACTAACCATGTCAGCCTGAAGTACTGGAGCACATGGACAATTTAGAGCTTGCAGGAAAATTCTAGAAGCAAAGTACCCCTGGACATCTAAGTGGGGTCATGAAGGGAGAACTTGTGGGAGACATGTCACAACTACCCCTTCTGAGGACACTGGTGCCTATTTATAACTGGTGCCTTTCTGGGCTTGTAGTCAAGTGCCTACTGGTGGGCTTGGGTTCACTGAAAATTGACAGGGCCAGTAATTAAGACAAGATGGACTCTGAGAGGAGAGTAAAGATCAACTGGATTTCCCTGGACATTTCTGGTCTGCTGTCTTAAGGTCCAACTGCCATGTTCCTTCTAAGAATAATGGCTTTGGGTTCATTTCTGCCTTCCAACCTTGTACAAGTTCCTTTCTTAGCCAACTCTATTCTGGAACCATACAGGTAAGGGGATTCTGGGAAATATAGCTTCCAATCTTAGCCAAGTTGATAAAACATATTTAAGCACATAGTCTAGTCTCCTTATTTTATAAATGATGTTATCATTTATAAATGATATGATTTTAAAATCACTTATAAGTGATTTTATAAATAGATATACCTGATCTTTATTTTATAAATGATTCTCAGAATGCTGTCAGTGACTGGCACAAGGATGTCCAATAAGTGGTCATGATTAGAACAATAAGAGATCATGATTAGAACATAGGTTACCTGATCTTCAAAATATGCAATCCTCTTTTTACCTATGCATAGGCCCACAAACATGCCCTAAAACAATTCTATAATATCACTCTTACTCTTATGCTGATAAGATAAAAGGCTAAATAACGTGTAAGATCAATTCGCATTTCCATTCAAAGACAGTGACTCTGGTGGAACTAGCCAAGTGATCACTGGAGTACACAGAAGAAGCTCAAGGTCAAATTACTCATAGGGCTTTTTATGTTTTTTGTTTTTGTTTTTTTTCCCATCATTAACCTTTGGCAAAAAATCAGGTATGTCTTTGTAAAATAAAAGATTATTATTACCTTCCTAGCAAACAGAACTAAAAGAATGTACTGTGCTCACATTTACCTATTGTGCCAGCTAAGAAGATAAATCGATCTCCATTCTTTTTGTGGCAAACTTATAGAAATAATGGTGTGTACGCAAATGAAATGCAAGGGAATTATTTATGTAATGGAGACATTTGTTCTCATAAATTGCCAAATTATAAATAGCTGCAGACCTGTTGGATTTTCCTAAGGCTGTGCTCTTTACTTTTATCAACTTTATTTATGATTTATGAAGGCAGATACATCAGATTGAAAAACGATAAAGAGAATGTGACTTGCCTAAAAACAGAATCGAGATAAACTTGCAAGTTTCAAAATAGACTGATTCAGAATACAGAATTGCATTGGAGTGATGATATGAAATCTATATTCACCAAAAAAAATGTAAAAATGCCCCTGTAAAGTACTTTATACTTAAAAAATGCATCACAAAAACTTTGTGGAGTTGGCATTGCAATGCCCATTTATGCATAAATAATTGAGATGCAAGGAAATGCTGCAACTTGTTCACATGATTGTCCAAGTCACTGGTGAAAATGGGTGATGGTTTGCCTTTGTCCCCGTCTATAAATCTATTTAGTGTTAAGCTAGTCTAAAAATATACCTATCCTTAAATGAGGCTACTGATTAGGAAATTCAAATCTTGCCTCAATCATGTACTGAAGAGCTCCATGTTCATTTCTATATAAAATGTGAGAAAAAGGAGCTCAAATAAATTACAATGAAATTGGATAAAGAAAAAAAGACCTGGTCAGGAGACACATGCCTCCAGAAGTACTCGCCATGGGATAAAGCACCATGACCACTTTGTATTAGGTTCATGAGCAAGTTAAGTTGCTCTTCAATAGAAAGTGTCAAACAATACCCTAAGACGCTTTGAACCCCTAGCTTCAAAATCCTTGCCTTGTTGTTGTGTACCAATCCCAATTATGTGATTGTTACAACCCTCACATTTAAAAACAAGCCTTAAATTTGATTTCAAACTTTCAATAAATATTCCAACTTTGCCCTTCCCTCTCTGTCACTACTACTACGGAGGTACATATATCTGTTATGGAGGTCAGCAATAAACTTCATTTTGTCTTCCAACCTGGATGTTTGCTTATATTTTGGGGCGCCTGCATTTGACACAATCCAGCCATTATCAGAGAATTCATAGTTTCTTGAATACTCCATGCTCAATCACACTCTGTTTCTTTTCACCTATATGTGTCTTTCCACAAGTCCGGAATGCTTCACACCACCTCATTTTTTCCTATCTGACAAAATTCAACTTAAATAGATCAAGTTGATCTGTTATGTGAATTTTCCTTCAACATTTACAGTTAGAGACAATTATTCCCCACTTGCTGCTATCAAAGCACTTTGCCTATATCTCAGTTGTTATATATCTCATGCTATATGATAGATATATGCATGCTTTCCATGCTCCATTGGTAGTATTTGAGCTCACTGAAAGCAAATAATGCTATGTTCCTTTCACCTCAGCATCCCAACCAACCTAGTGACTGAACACATGGTAGCAATGTATTTATTCTTTGTTGAGGAAATGAGTGAATATGCATAGTCATCCTGTGCTGTCTTAATATTAGGTACTCATAAATTAAGTTATATTTTGTTTTAAGATATCAAATATATCAATAGTTCAGCAAGGTAGTGATGAAAGAAAATATATTAGAAAATAGCACTCTACTCCGCATTAGAACGAGTTCTCCCTTTTGGAAGACAATCACCATCTGAGAGTTAAACTGATAAAGGGCAATAATCTAAGTGTTACAGTCTTTGGCAAAGTTCCTACCCTTTCTTTTAATTCGTAGAACTTCATTCTGCTTATGTTCTAACACATTGCTAGTTCATTACACAACCATTTGTTTGTTTGTTTGTTTGTTTTTTAAGTTGGATATTTCAGAGTTGACTCTCAAATCCCCAAAGTAGATAATGTGGCAAACGGAAATGGATTCTAAATAGAACAGGCATTGAACAAGTTTATTCACTACAGTAGGCATATTTCTTTCACATCTCCTTTACATCATAATTTTTAAGCTCTTATTTCTCCTTCATTCAGTAATGAAAATTGTACATAAATATAGAATGTTCTAAGATTGGAAATAATAAGATTTAAAGCCAGAGGACCTACATTTTAGCACCACATATGCCATTTTTTTTAAACTCACAATTTCTGAATATTTTGCCCTTGCTAAACTATGATTTAAAATGGAGATAAAAGGACTAATCAATTCACAGTATTATATAGAACATTTAATGTGATAATGTAAATAAAACATGTTCTATGAATGATTTAAGTTCAGGGCAGACACTGGCCATTACAGTCTCTTCTAAATTGGTTGAAAAGGAGATTATTTTCTCTAAGCTAATTATGTGTGTGATGTCATGATGATGTCTGAAATGATATCCTGAGACATGGCCCATCTACGGGAGCTTCACTAGATAGAGAGTTGATAGAATAGTCACCAAACAACTGTGTACAGTTTCACATCTGTACAGTGATTACTTCAAGGTCCTGAGTCCTTTTACACATGGTATCAAACACAATTCTCCTTTGTGGAAACAATTTTTACTACATGTGTCAGTTTAATCACAAATAGGGAATCAGATGGCAAGCTAGCAAGCACAACTAATACTCAGCTGATTTGTGAAAACTGGGACTCTGTTGTATATCTCTCTCCAGTTGTCTCAACCTTTTCAAAGAGCGAGTTCTAGAATGCATCCAATTAACCACCAAGGAGTTAGACACAGTGGAAAAGCAAAGTTGCAACCATGACATTTTTCCAAAATGCAAGTAATGGGAAAGGAATGAAATTCAATAGAAATCAGAAAAGGATGGATGGATAGAGACAGACAGATTCAGCTACAAACAGATAGAATGGTATAAGTGAGCTTTCTTCTCTTTCAAAATTGCATAATCTCAAAGTTGAATTGAAGAGTAATTGGGTATGACGGGAATGGTGGAATGATAAAAAGGATAAAAAGCAGTGGTTGTTTTTTGTTTTGTTTTGTTTTTTGTTGTTTTTTTTGTTTGTTTTTTTAACTCAGAGGGTTGTATGGGATTTTGTAGAAGGGAAGAAAGACATTTGACTCAGGAAGGCCTTTTGAACTTCTGGGGCTCTTGGCTGTTCTTTCAGGTAAAAGTCATGTTCATTAACAAGTGCTCCTTTGCATAGAACTTCCCCTGTGTTGTGTCTGCTGAGTCTTTCAGGAACCCTCTGGGAATACTAAATAGATTTCAGGAATGTGAGAAACCCCAACAAGGTTTACCCCAGTGCCATCCCAACTCAGATAAGCATTTTCTCCTTCGGTGTCACCGTTCTTACCCTCCAATGTGCTGGAAAGCTGCTTCTGAAGCGCACGTGACTTCCTGACATCCCTGTCACTTAAGTTCCTGGAGTTTCTCTCTGAGAAAAATGTAAGGGATGGATAAGAGCACTGGGCCTCTCTGGCTCTGAGCCACAACACTTTCATTTACTAGTTTCACGACTTAGGGGAAGTCATAACATTTTTGAGATTTGGAACAAGTCAGAAATAAATTTGCTTTCCTGGAATTGTTGGAAGGAACACAATAATATAGTATATAAGAACTGTTTTGTCGGTAAACTGATATGTAACCTTTAAAAATGAACACTTCCCCTTACCCAGTTCTCAATAAATTCTTGGCATTCCTGGTATAGGTTAGTGTTTATTTATAAAAGGTACAATATGCATCCATATATAACTGCTATACACACACAGACACACATTTGCTACTGGTCAAAATTTGCAGGATGTAAAGAAATACATGCCTCTGTTTTTGTTTTTGTTTTGTTTTTCCTATTGAATACAATGCTTCTGGCACTAGGTGTGTGGATTTTCCACACCACAAGCAATTCTCTGGCACCAGCTGAGTATCCTTCAACTTAAAGCAATTCTGATATTGTCTCCCTGGGATAGCCTCAGATCCCACAAGTTAAGGGCTCAGATCCTCAAGATTGCTCCCTCCAATTCAGATAGCAATCACAAGTCCCAGGTTATTACTTGTACTTTTGATTGACCGGCTATAAATTGGGTTTCCCATAACCCCCTTCCTTGGGTTCGAACATTTGCTAAACAGCTCACAGAATGACGGAAACACTTCCCTTTAGCAGTTTGTTATAAAGGATATGAAAAGGAACATAGACGGTCCCCAGTACGGGAGCTTCGGTCCCTGAGGAGTTGGGGTATGCCACATTCCTGATGCATGTAGACAGTTGCACCAACTCAGAAGCTCCCTGAGCCTGTGCCTTTGGGATTTCAATGATGGCTTCATCACATAGGCATGATCAATCATTATCTCAATTTCTAGACCCTCTGCCCCCTCTGGAGAATAGGGCCTGGGTTTGAAAGTTCCAAGCTTTTAATCATGGCTTCATCTTTCTGGTGACTAGCCTCCTTCCAGGAGCCCACCAAGGGCCAGTGTCATTAGAATTAAAAGACACTTTTATTACCCAGGAAATTCCAAGAGATTTAGAAAGTCTGCATCAGAAATCAGGGTCAAAAACCAAATATTAGAACAAGAGATGCTCCTAGTGTAGTGCTCTGATCACTTAGGACATTACAAGGGTGTTAAGAGCCCGGTGCCAGGAACTGGGGGCAGAATTTATACAAGGTCTGACAAGTAAGTTCACGATCTTGTTGCAATGCTATTGCTAACGTTTTTTGATATCAGAGGAATTACTCATTATGAATTTGTACCAACTGGGCAAACAGTTAACCAAGTTTACTAGTTGGAAGTGCTGAAAATACTGCATGAAAAAGTTAGATGACCTGAACTTTTCGCCAGCTCACATGGTACTGTCTGTGAGGGAGTTTTTAGCCAGTAAACAAATAACTGTATTGGAACACACTCCCTACTCACCTGACCTTGCCCCCAATGACTTTTTTCTTTACCTGAAGATAAAGGAAATATTGAAAGGAAGACATTTTGATGCCATTCAGGTCATGAAGAGTAATATGACGACAGCTCTGATGGCCATTCCAGAAAAAGAGTTCCAAAATAACTTTGAAGGGTGGACAAGGAACTGGCATCAGTGCATAGCTTCCCAAGGGGAGTACTTCGAAGGTGACCATAGTGATATTCAGCAATGAGGTATGTAGCACTTTTTCTACGATGAGTTTGCGAACTTAATTGTCTGACCTTGTATATGGGGGCAGAGAGAGAGAGAGAGAAAGAATATACACTGCATATTCTATTATTTCACACAGGCAAACAAAGACAACACAGGACCTCACTGGTAGGGCTGGGATAAACACTCATAATGGGTCAAGCACCAAATTAGAGCACTTAATTAACTCCAAAAGTCAGTTTGATCTAGCAGCACAGGACACACCCTAAGCCACTTGCTATTTAGTTTACAAGGGGAAAAAAATTAAAAAATAAAAATAAAAAATAAAAAACTGTTGTAGTAATGAAATATATCTTTTGAGATCCGTAGGCTTTTCTACATATCCAGCATGTCCTGGACTTACTGAGGCCCCAAAATGCCTACCAGATATTATGCTATCCCCAATTATTTCAAGTCTTTTTGAAGTCACCTTTCTTTTCAGCTGATTAACTTTCTTTTTGTTTCTTTTTTCTCTTGCTTACCAAAGTGTCTCAATCTAAGGCCCCAGAAAGAGTCTTCTTGCCTGGATGTGCCACTTGTATTTTTAGTACCTACGAACACTTAAACAATTAGTTAAGCCTGTTAACATATACGGAAACAGATGGCAATATCTGGACCACACAAAATAACCAAATAGAAGTCACACATCTTGGTATATCCAAAGCCAAGTTACCACTGTTGATTTTTGCATTCAGATTGCAAAGGAAGTATTAGATTCAAAAATGATATTAACAGCTGATTTTGACAACTCCATCCTACAAAAATGATTCATAATATGGCTAAAAATGAATATGCAACCCTCATAGCTATAAATATGTTCCAAGTTCACCATTTACTCCAATGTATAATGTTTGCATGTAAATAATGTATGTAACTTTTGTAAATATCAATTGGTAAAAAACATTGCAACCAATTTGCAGTTTGAATTACAATTGACCTTTGAACAATATGGGGGCGTAAGGGTGCCCCTTTAACTGAGCCAGGTGTTCTGTATTGATGATCTCTTTTAGTCCACGCACTAATTATCTATTATACCACAGGTACTATCATCATCACTAGGTTATACACAAGGAAACTGAGGCTTCAATACATTAAGTCATTTGCCTAACGTTTGGAATCCAGAACTAGGAGTAGTAGAATTTAAAACTTCTCTTTTTCCCACCTTTATCAAAGTAAATTCTGCTCAAGAGAACCTTATAAGCTAATGAATAAAAGAGAATAGATACACAATGAATAAGTAATACATAGTAAGATTCATTTCTGTAGTACCAACAATATGCACACAGAAAAAATTGCTAATGGAAAAAAAATCCATGAACATAGGAAAAAAGTTTGGTATTCACAGACACGGCAGAAATGTAAGTGTACTTACTTAAATAAAAAGGCCAGCCTACTTCAGAGCTGCATACCTGTGAATGTGATTGCAGGGCTGCTGCATTCCTTTCCCATGGCTGCTGTAATAAATTTCAGCAAATTGGGTGCCTTCCAACAACAGAAATGTATTCCTTCATAGCTCCAGTGGCCAGAGTCAGGGTGCTAGCAGGGCTACCCTCACTCTGGAGGGTCTAAGACAAAATCCACTCCTTGTCCCTTTCATCTTCTTGTAGATGCCAGTATTCCTGGACTTGTGCCCACACCGTCTTATCTTCAATGCCTCTTGCGTAAAAATCTCCTTCTGCCTCCCTCTTATAAGGATGCAAGTGATTGCATTAAGAGTCCACCTGGATAATCCCGGCTCTTCTCCCCATCTCAAAATTCATCATCACACCTGTAAAGGTCTCTTTTTCATTGTTTTTGTTGTTGTTGTTGTTGTTTTGGGTTTTTTTGCCATATAAGGTAACATCCCTGGCTTCCAAGGATTAGGATGTGGCTGTTTTAAGTGTCTTCCTGACAAATAATTGAAGAACTCTTCAACAGAATAAAAGGGAAGAAAAGTTTGAACCTGCAGTACATTCTGTTGGTTCCCTACTCAGAGCCCTTAATAAGCTAGGCCAGTGAACCATCTCACCTGTTATGAGGGGTGGGCGCTAACTGCCCAACAGCTGGCTTCTTCTCTGGAGAATTACCTGCTAATGGAAGACGCCTCACTCCTAGGCTGCAGCCAGTGACTGACTGATACAGGGGCACAAAAGGCCAGCTCTACTACCTTAATAATAGTTATGCATATCAACCTAAATATGTGACTCTATAATTTAGCAAAATGTTTCATGTAGAAACTCAAATCTGCATCTAGCAAATGAAAGGTGGGGACAGAGTCCCAGAGAGCAGGTTCCAGACTCAGTCTCACGTGGAAGGGTGCTGGCTCGGGTGCTTGATGGCCTTCATCTGTGACTGGTTGGCCATCAGCTGTTACCGGTTAGCCATTGGCCACTGATGTAGCTGCCATGGTTACGCTAGCAGCAGACTGTGGATTGCGGATTACAGAGAGGCGGATTGCAGTTAGCAAGTGAGGTTGGTTGGCAGAGAAGCAGACGGCAGGTTGCGGATCGTGTGGCTTCTACTTTCGGTGTCTCCAATCCAGTTGCCAGCAAGAATATAGTATCTATGGCTCCATTGGTGTTCCTTTTTGGCCTCACCATATCCTGCGTTCTTGTGCGGGGAGCGGGAGCTGAGACCTTGCATTACATGAAAATATTGCAGCCTACCTTTTTTGACTGATTAAAATTTTAAGCACAAATAAAAACACGAGTCACAATGAATTATGTAATAAATAACTCAAATTCTCTATCTTTGTCCTTACTACCACTGTTGCTGTTTATTTCAAATTTACTATTTAAATGCAAGACTATGTAGCTCCACAGTGATACAAACATCACCCAAAATGAATAAAGTCCATTCTATCCTTTACCAATTAGCTGAATGTAGCTGAATCTGCATGTGTTGGGACCCACTACATAAATGGGAGAATTTCAAATTAACTTCCAAGTGGAATAGAATACATATTAAAAGATAATACAAATGCCCAAATTTGAAGCTTAAATAGATATTACAAAGTCACAACAGAAACTGAAACAATTATTTCAGTTTGGAACTTAAGACGAACCAAAGGTTTTTGAAGTGAGAACTGAAACTGCAGCGTGGTAATAACACTGCTCTTTGTAGGTTTTATTACTGTTTTTAAGTTTTTTTCAGTGAATGTATCCCATTATTGCATGTACTCAGGGCAGAATACTCCTTCCACCTTTGGTACTCCCTCAATTGGGTAAATAGGACAAGGACTTTTGCTTGAATTGACGGCTGATGTTCAATGAAACAGGAAATCTAATGGTTTGTAACTAAAATATTATCAAAATTCTATGATCTGTTAGAAAATGAAGTAAAACAAAATTCAACATTTTTTTTTTTACTATGGGATTTCTCAGATCTTTAACATGCAAAAATATATTATAACTCTTTAATGAGAAGTTTTACAGACTTTTGTCAACATGGAATCCTTTTTTCCAAGAACATCTACAGAGACTGATTTTCGAAGGATAATACTTTGGAAAACACAGATATAGTGGAATTCCACCCGGTTTTTAAATCATAGAATAAAGTTTGTTAGTGCCATTGCTATTTAACATTATTCTGAGAGTTCTGGTCAAAGCCAAAAGGAAAAAGAAAGAGAGAGAGAGGAAGGGAGGGAGGGAGGGAGGGAGGGAGGGAGGGAGGGAGGGAGGGAGGAAAGAAGGAAGAAAGAAAAGAACAAGTAACAAGAGTTAAACCTAGTGGAAATAATGAAGCAACATGATTGCAGCGATTCATCATATCCATTTTTAAAAAGCATCTAGAGGATTAACTGTAATAGAATTAATAGCAGAATTCAGTAAAATAGCTAATTAAAAAAGCAACAGATTTCCTATGTATCAGTAAAACTAGTTAGAACACATAATGTATTGAGTTTCCTTTAATAAAACAATGTAAATATATAAAGTGTATAGAAATAATGCTAATTCATATAAGCAAAGCTGTAACACTTTGTAGGCACTATGAAAATTTAAATAAATGAAGAAATAAAATGTCCCTGCATGAAACGATTGAATACTGAAAACGATTCATTATTTATGTCCAAAATATTTCTTACATTGGCTGAAATCTCATTAAAAATCCCAATGGAAAATTATTTGATTTTGACAAAATACGATCTAAATTATTTGGAAACATCTGGAGAAACTATTTTGTAAAAGGAAAACAAGGACCTTTCATCATCAAATATGAGTAAAATATATGTATTCAAAAGTACAAAAATTAAGTGAGTGATTTATTGGTGTAACATGGGATAGATCTGTGAGCTAGCATAAGTAGTTCTGAAACAGAACAAAGAATATGTAAGATGGTAATATATGATATGATATATGATATGTAATATTATATAATAAGCATTACAAAACAACACAGGGAAGGAATATGGATATTCCAATAAATGCTAGAATCCTTATTTGCCTGTAAATTCTGACCAGCAGATATTTATATTATTGCATAGTTATACTTATATACTTATGTATAAATTCTATACATAAAAGAGAGGCTTATGGTTAAGGAATTGTAAATATATTATTGAGAGGGCAGTGAAAGAAATTATTCATTTATTAAAGAATGTATGAAGGAGCTATCAGTTTAAAGACTACAAGTTACTTTATATACTCCCTCCCCAACAACTTTGGAAAGTACAACAGACACACACACACACACACACACACACACACACACACACACACCTTAAATGTTGATCAAGTAAAATACATCAAAATAAATCTAGAAATTACAGAATTAACTATACAAATAAATGAAAAAATAGCTAGAAGAAAATGGAGCTAAACTTTTAAATGATTACATCATGAGTAAAGATTTTTAAGGATGTTATCAGTTGAAGAATTTATATTTATCTACAGAATAATGAAAAGATATATGGACAAAAGTAAAAATAAAACTTAAAAGCTCTTAGAATATGTATCTCTAAAAATATGCCATTATAAATCAGTATCTTGAAAGCAATGATATGCAAAGATTTTAAAAAGTCAATTCAAAGAATGAACAATATGAGTGGCTAATTAACAAATGAAAAAAATCCATTCCCTCTTATAGAGAAATGAACATAACATGGTAAGTACAGTAAGATCCCATTTTTCATCTATCAAATTGACACAGGTTAGAAACCGTAAGGGTAATCAAGGCTGCTAGGCCAAGCTAACAATGGCCACTGATGGGAATATAAATTGCTACAGGTGACTTGGAGGGCAATTTAGCAATATGCTTCCAGAGCCTGTAAAGGTGTTTACATACCTTGGTGTAGAAATTTCATCTCTAGGCATCTTCGGCAAGAAAACAACACATACAGATATAGATATATTATAAGGAGACTTATCCATGTAGGAGTTTTCCTCGTGTGTGTGTGTGTGTGTGTGTGTGTGTGTGTGTGTGTGTCTGTGTGTGTGTGTGTTTTACAATAGCAAAATTTTAGAAATATTCCATATGTTCAGAAAGAAAAGATTTATTAAAAAATATATGACACATCTATGTGATGGATCATTGTGCAACTATTAAAATCACGTTTCGAGTAATATTTTTGACATAGGACTATGTAATAAAACATTGCAGAAAAAAGCACACAGAGGGAAAAAAGCACATATATTTACAAATATTTGAATGTTCTTATACTTTTTATAATTTGTTTTATAGACTGAGCATGTAATTTTATGAGAAAAACAAACTTTTTTATACTAAATATAAATGCAAATTTGTCCATAATCACATAAATGAGTTTGAAAACCCAAATGCTGAGACAATTCCCTGAATGCTACATTATATTTTCTATCACTGAGCTTTCTAACAGTGGAATAACAGAAGACAAAAATCCCACCTCATCCCAAAAAGCAAGAACAACTACTAAACAGCACACACACATATGACTTCATTGAAGTATGGCTTAAAAAAAGAGAAATAGATTTTAATCAATTTGTATATGAAACATTTAACTAAACAATACTCTGATTTAGTGATTCAAACATTCCCTTAGAGATCCAGTATCACATTTGGGGGTTATTTTACAAGTAGAAGCTTTGTGTTTTGTCAGTCTGAATTTAAAATGTCATCTTCATCAGCATCATCTACAAATGTGTCATTTATACCTGCCAAGGTTGGTAATGATATGCTAAATGCTGAATGAGAAATATGATTGATGTCTTTTTTTGTTGTTTTAATCCCAAAGTGGCTCAAGGCAGGTAAGTGTATCTATAAGCCTCTTTTCACATTTTAGCAGTTACCTTTTTTCTATATGTTTTACAAGAGTAAGACACCTCCTGACTAGAGCATTAGTTTATATGGAAACAGAAAAAAAGCAAAAACTTGACAAATTTCAGGAGGCACACTGTTTCATTGCCTAAAACACACTCCTGATTTATTTGCATTGCAACTAAACCCTTCTTTACCCATAACCTTAATTACCACAATCATTCATTGTATAACGACTCCTCTTTCCTTGACTTCTCTTCTTCCAGCCCAATTTGTAATGTCGTCTCCGTGAAGATTCATTATCTGGCTTTCTACATGATGGCAGAGGGGATTTCTCTCTATAAGCTCCACTCGCCATGCATTTATAAGCCTCCAGGCACTCATGCCTGAAATATATCATGGCAGTCCGATCTTTATGAAGTGGCTAACGTCCATATGACAAAAGAACCTTTTTCTATGAAGAAGAGTTGAACCAAATGTATTCCTTTTTACAACAGATGTAGATTTTCCATTAAAAAGAATCTTTCATTTCAAATGTTTTAATGGGGTGGTCCAAGACCCAGTCACCCCTAATCATTATATTTTGGGTGCTCCAAATCTAATATGCGTGTTTCCTCTACCACAAGTTCTATTATTAACTGGATATTTCTGTATTATTTTTTTAAACTTGCCACTCATATTTGAAAAGCTGGGAGCCATCTAAACTTATCCCTCACTAAGCTAGAAGAAATTCCTGTAGGATGGACCATGCAAATATTGCCAGAAGAGATCCTGGACTTTTCCTGTAAAAGTCCTGATGAGACAGGCCTAATTTTCTGGTAGTTGATTGCAGCCTTCCAATACCATGACCTTCCTGCCCACACCAATACATCTTCCTTTTTCAAAAGCATACATCTGATTATGTCATACCTATATGAAAAATTGTCTAATGGCCCCTTGTATTAGTAGGTTGGTGCAAAAGTGATTGTGGGTTTTGCAATTTTTTTTTTTTAACCTTTTGAACCACAATTACGTTTGCACCAACCAAATACTTAGGGTAGAGTTAGGGTAGAGCTAGCTGCAGTGACCAAGAAAATTGAAAATGTCAGTGCCATAATAGAATAAAAGTTGATTTCTCACTTGTATCCAATGTATGTGTTCTTGGTTAGTGGAGGTGGGGGCTATGCCTCATCCAATCACTCAAGAACCCAGGTTGCTGCAGACAGCCATTTTCTACGTGTCAGTAACTTCCAAGGTTGCCGTGGGTGTCATTATTCAAACAGGTGCTGTCGGTAGTTGATAAGACAAATGATTGGTCTTTCCCCACCTTGACCTGGGAATGACACATTACCCTGCTGCTTACATTCAATTAATGAATACTAATCACCATCTAGATTCACCAGAGACTAAAACATGTAGTCTCTGGCTGGGAAGCTATTTTTAGCAGTAATTCTATATGACAGAAGGAGACCCCAAAAGTTTGAGGGTCACTTTGCTTTCTCTTACATAATTTCCATCACCAGACTTCTGAGTAGAAATGCAAGATGATGATCTAGCCCTTTCCTAATATGACCCTTTGCTAAACATGCCTCTTTCCCCATGTTTCATCTTTGCAAGACATGCATCTCTGCACCTTCGAACTATGTTCCAGGATTTTACCATTAAGCCCCTAGAACTCTACACAGCTGTTTCCTTGCATGGGTTTTTCTTTTTCTTGCTGATAGTTTCCTCAATGTGAAAGTAGAATTGGGAAATTCTCAAACTCATTTTTGTATAGAAACGGATACATATAACACATATGATGCATAGCTGTCACATGTCTGGGCTTCCTACTCCATAGTGAACTCTTGAAATCAGGGATCACTTTAGGTTATTGGAGGGTTTCAAAACGTGATACCCCAAAATATGCTGCTTTGGCAAATTGATTATGTTGAGCTGAAGCCACTTGATAAACAGCAGGCAGAGGAAGGTCTCTCTGACCTCCCCTTTCTACCTAAAAGCAAGTTATAAAATTTCTCATGAGAAAAGTGCCCTCCCTATACTGAGTAGGACATTGTATCACCTGACTAGGAGTCAATACTAAAATGGATCTTTACAAACAACCCTACTGAAATAACCTTTATTTTCCATTAGTTTCCCCCACATATTGCTAGTCACTGCTCCATAATTCACTACCCTTAATCCAAGCCCCTTAGCCTTGTCACATCCTGACAATTTCTTTGTTTACAATGGTATATAAGTTTTGGGGCCCAACAACATCATTGTGTCTTCATTTTCCTTTTAAAGACTCCTATACACGCATAAAAATATTATTATTTTTTTGCTTTCATCTTGTTCATCTGTCTTATGTCAATTTATATCTTAGGTTCAGCCATAAAACCTAGGAGTATAGAAAGATGGCTCTCCCTCCCCTTCATTATTAGGAAAGAGAAATGCTTACATCGTTAATAAATGTATTCCAAATTTCTAACACATGTCTGGGCACATAATAGACGTCCCATAAATATTTGTTGAAAAAGTCAATGTGCCAATTTTTGCATTATTAGCATCTATCAGTGTTGACAATATACTCAAGGAGTATACATACGAAGAAGAAAATAAAAAATAGGAAGAAAAAGAACAGGTGGTAGGGACGGAATCTGCTTGGTTTCAAAGGTTATCTTCAATATTTTTGTTTGTTTGAAGTCATAATTAATACTATTATTTAAGTAAAATAAGTGTAAGAGCCAGACAATAGTTTAGTGGTTACCAGAAGGTAAGGGGGGTGGGGGGTGGGAGATGAGGGTAAGGGGGATCAAATATATGGTGATGGAAGGAGAACTGATTCTGGGTGGTGAACACACAATGGGATTTATAGATGATGTAATACAGAATTGTACACCTGAAATCTATGTAATTTTACTAACAACTGTCACCCCAATAAATTGTAAAAAAAATAAGTGTAAGAGCAAATAAATTCACATCACAGAGACTTCTTCATGGACACAGAAGGCAGTGACTTTCCTTAATGCACATTTTAGAGACTTCTCATTTACATACAACCCTAGCTAATCTTTAGTTTTTAAGCCTCAGTAAATATTACGTGGGGGGCCGGGGGGCCCAGAGACTGCCATGATTTAATGGCATCAGGAAGGTATGACGAACAAAAAAAAAAAAAAAGAAGGAAAGAAAGAGAGAGAGAGAAAGAAAGAGAGGAAGGAAGGAAGAAAGGAAGGAAGGAAGGAAGGAAGAAAAATAAAGAAAGAAAAAGAAACATAAAAACTTCCTGAATCTCGGACTGAAAATACTCAGAGAAAATAGGAATCTTTCATAGCTAGTCTGAAAAACATAGACATTGTGTGATATCTTATCTGTGTAAGAAACATAGATAATAGCTCGTAGAGACCTCATAGTTACATAGCTGTTTAGATAGTTCCTGAACGCTAAAATAAAACTCCTTATAACAATCTATTTAGGGTTTTTTTCCCAAATATTTGGAAATGTTCCATGAAATGTCTCCAAAAGTATTATAATGAAAGAATTTTGTTTTCCTCTTGGCACCATGCTCCATTTTGTTTTCCTGGAATGTGTTTAGCCAAAAAGTACTTAAGAAGTTCAGTGAATGATTTCGTTATGTGTAAAGAGTAATAAGCTTAAGTGTTATACACTGGTAGCATCTGCAAGAGACATTTGCTCACTTGTTCAATCCCCTTTCCCTATAGAAAACTTGATGTCTTTGCTCCAGTAGTCATCAGATGATTGAAGCTTCCAAGACAAAACATACTTTCTTCTGAGCCTGGTATCTTATTATCAAACACTGAAGGTTGCAAAGGGAACTGTTCCTTCTTGTTTTCAGATAGACACTTAAATTTATATCCTTGATTTCTAATCAGTGCATTCAACATCTGAATTTAATGATATCTCATTGTAAGATTCCCTCATTTTATCTAATGCCCCTTAAGATTAGGGCCGTCTTGAACCTATGAACTCAATCTCTTTTATTAACCTCATCATCTAAATTCAACTGTTGTTTTCATTTATTTAAGCCATTCAGGAAGTATTTTCAAAATGAAAATACAAAATAACATTGATGTGGAGTCAGCTCTATGATCTCCACAAAACTATGGCAAATCTAGAAGCTCTAGAAACAGCACAAGGTTTCTGCAATTGGTTTCTCTGGGAAGCCGATTCTGAGGTGGAGTTAAACATGCAGGAAGTTTATCAGGGAGTGCGCTGGAAGGGAAGTGCACTTCCTATGGTAGGGAAAGGAAAAGAGTAAGATTGGGCAAACTGAGAAACTGAAGTTCAATGCAGAGAGTTTTAAAGATGGGATATTCCTTCAAAACTTTCCCCACTTTGGGGTTAGATGGTGGGTTCATTTGACCTTTGAGTAGTCATTGACTGCAGGCTGTCCTGGAAGTGGACATGACTTTGAGTGAGACAGATCTCTGTACCCAAGCATGTACCTGGAGGGGGCTGAAAGCTGAAGCTCCAGCAGCTGGGAGATTAAATCCTTCATTCCCAAAGGAGGATTTGGGCAGCAAGTTATAGCATCCACCACAAGACTGTAACTCCACTTGGGTAAAGTGGTACAGAGAGCCTAAATGCCACAAAAGTATAAATGTAAATAAGTGGTTGAAATTTGGGTCAAGAACAGCAGTTGAGAGAGGTTGATAGCAAGTATTCACAAGGTGAATGCAACCAGTGTCACTCACTGGGAAAGTCGGGACCCGTTAGGACCCGTTAGGCACTGCACATTACATAGCTACACTTTTGTTTCCTCAAGTGAAACGTGGAAACATTAATACATTCCTTGCAATGTTATTGGAAACATGTTTAAGACCCTGCCCTTGGCCAAATGAGCCGTATCTCCTCATTGACCTCAACCACTGAGGGAAAAGAAGAGGGAGTCCTTCTAACCAACAGCATGGAAACTCTTTGCACAAGATTCTCAGCAAGATAGCTGCTATTTCAAGCTGATTTGATTAACAACTCTCTGATAGGATTTCTCACTAGTTTCTAGGCAACATTTTTCCGTGGATACACGCTAGACTCAACTACTAGGACCCTGCTAAGACTCTGAGTCAGAAGAGCATGAAATTTCTCTTCTCTAAATGGCAAATGACCAAGGGGGCAGCTTACCTGCCAGAGGGAAGACCTGACCTGACTTCACACGTTTTAATATTTGTCTCATTATCCTTATTATAATTAATCTTTCATGAAAGAAACAGAATCACCCCTTACATCCTTTCCCTTGTTCAAACACAGGAAATGTCTGGCAAACTGCTATAATGGTCAGACCAAATAAAATCCCAGTGCACAAAACTTGTGACATATTATAGTACCACTGAGCTTGATATTCAAGTACAAAGACCATGATAATTACGTTTTCTTATATGAATAAGATTAGAGAAATAGATGTAAAACCAATATGTATTTAAATATACATATAGAAAGTTATTTGCAGCACAAAGTTGCTACAAAAAAACCTGACCAAATGTATTATATCATTAAAATTGTGCTGTGAATGACTTTAAGAATAATAAAAATTCACTTCATAATCTGGATTTTATTAACAATAAATGCCCAGTCACACTATTGTACTTTTACTAATCCGTTAAGCTGATGTTTTAAAATTACTTATAAGGAAATGTTAGTACAGGATATAATAAAATACCATACTGGTAGCTATAACATAGTAAATTTTAATTACTATTCTTATAAAATATGAATTAACATGGTGGCAATTCACTTGAAATCTAATTAACTTGCCTTAGTTATCTTGCTCAATGCCTGCAATAGGCAAATAATCTTTACAAAGTTAACATATTAATAAGAATATGATTATGCATTTTCCCCAATTTAATTTCTATTTAATTATATGACTAATCTTGGCTTGTCTCCCAGCAAACTATCAATTTTGTAAATAGTATCTGTAACAGTCACTTGATCATAGGTCTTAAAAACAACCCAGTGCCTTAGTAATTCTGTGTAAATTATTAGATGTATCTATGCTTAATGTTCAACACCCCAATTTTCTGCCACTCTGCACCAATGCTGCTCTGGCTTCTTCACAGATTTCTTACTAAGTGAAATAAACACTGTGGAATCGCAATTCCCATGGCTAGGCAGCTGCCCTGATAAACAGACTGCCTGGAAAATACACAAGGGGAAAGAGATGCAAGAGCAAGGTACCAAGCAAGGCTAACTTACAGGTCATGGATAAAACAGTATAGTATTGGTAAAACTTGACATAGCGTATCTTTAAAAATATTAATAATATACTGATTGCATTCATTTTTTAAAAATATTCATGCAAAGCAGCTCAAATTTTCCCGCTGATACAAGGCAAAGTATATAATGCAGCAGAAAATTGGAAATTTAGTGTCCTTTTGTCAGCTAAACAGAGGCCCATTCCAGATCCCATCTCCTTCATCATCTCCTTAAGTGAACTGATTGGCACAAGCTCAGGGGCTTGTTATTTTCCTTATGGGACATCTCACATCATGGGAGGGACGAATATCCCTTGATGTATCCAATTCTGAGAGATTTTCTTTTCTTTCTTTTTTTTTTTTTTAATTAAAGTTTTGGGGTGACAATTGTTAGTAAAATTACATAGACTTCAGGTGTACAATTCTGTATTACATCATCTATAAATCCCATTGTGTGTTCACCACCCAGAGTCAGTTCTCCTTCCATCACCATATATTTGATCCCCTTACCCTCATCTCCCTCCCCCACCCCCCTTACCCTCTGGTTACCAGAGGGTATGAGTCTGTGTCTATGAGTTTTTGTTTCTCATTTGTTTGTCTTGTTCTTTTGTTGTTTTTGGTTTATATACCACATATCAGTGAAATCATATGGTTCTCTGCTTTTTCTGTCTGACTTATTTCGCTTAGCATTATAATCTCAAGATCCATCCATGTTGTCACAAACGGTCCTATTTCATCTTTTCTTACCACCGAATAGTATTCCATTGTGTTTATACACCACAACTTCTTTATCCATCCATCTATCGAAGGACATTTTGGTTGTTTCCATGTCTTGGCCACAGTAAATAAAGCTGCAATGAACATTGGAGCACCCATGGCTTTATGTATAAATGTTTTCAGATTTTTTGGGTAGATACCCAGGAGAGGGATTGCTGGGTCATATGGTAATTCTATTTGTAATTTCATAAGATTCCAATTGCAGTAACTTCTCACGCCTCTTTGATCAACTTCTTCCCATTCATTTGCATGGTGAGGAAAGGGAGATGTTGCAAGGAGGGCAGAAGGAAACTATCCAGGTGAATTGATTTGCACGTGCCGCTTTTGCCCTTTATCCTGAGAGATTTCCGATTCAATCCTGTGCTTGTGAACTCCTGGCATTTTATGATCTTTAGCATCCTCCCAAACGAGTCGTACTAATGCTCCATGCCAAACTTCAAAAGACGTCAATTTATATTCCTTCCTATAGCCTTATTTATAGAGACAGCTGGAAATAGTCCAAGGTATGGGGATAGGTTCTTTTTAACAGATTTTCACTCTATTAGCTAAAAAGGAAAGGAAAGGAGAAGGCAGATGTGGATTCCTGCCATCCAAATCCATCTAGTCTTGAATATATTTGGCAGATACTAGGGGAAAATGGCAGTGCATTTTGGGGCATCTCAGACATTTTAAAAATTAATATCAGACCTCTGAGTACTCATAATTCAATAGCATTACCTGTTCTAATTGAATGGGGCCATGATATGGGATTGATAGGTAAGTAGATAGATAGAAGAAAAACTTGTAATCAAAAAATCATCTCCTCCTTCCCACAGTAATTAGGAAAATTTATGAACTGAAGTATGGGTGAAAGTAGGTAGAAATAATAATAACCTTTTAAATTAATATAGAGTCTTAATCTATACTGAATATTCTCATCAATACATTAGGACTAACTCGTTTGAGCCCAGAAAATCCTTCAGTGAGACAGACATACCCCTCATTTGATAGATAAGGAAACCAAAGCTTGGCAGGATTAAGTAACTTGCCCATTTCCCTAGCTAGTAAATGATATTCCTAAGATTTGAACTCAGAACTTTGAACTCCAAGCTCAGGAAGTGTTTTCCTCCATTCTCACTCACAGATGCGTCTGATAAACAGATCTGGAGAAACCATAGCAACTTGTTTCTCCTTCAGCTGTTTTTTCTGCTAGGAAACTGTTTCTTCAAAATTTATGAGTGTCCTAACCTTCAATCTTATTACTTTCAGGGCATTTGGGCCAACAGTTATAAAAAAGAACATTTGACCTTCCACACAGATTTGGGCTTGTCCCAAACCAAAGGGATTTCTAGGTTAGTATTAGGTTCCTTGTTTAGAACCTAATACTAACAGCCCTAGGTGACCTCAGGGTCTGAAGCCAGGAATGCAGCACTGCCAAAGAGAAAACAAGAATTAGGGCCTAAAGTGACACGGATTAAGGCGTGTGATAGAGAAATTTTAGCTTCAGCTTCCGGCCTTCCTACTAAGGAATTCTGGAATTTGGAGGCTATGAAATAGGCCCACATAAACATAAGGTCATCAAAAAACAACGACAAGACTACTTACCACGAACTATGTTCTAGTTAATATCCAAAAATATTGATATCCATTTTCCCAAAAATGCTATAACGTAGGTTCTTCTAGGATCAATTTATAGATTAAAAAACAACAACAATAAACAAACAAACAAATCCTGAGGTCTAGAGGTTCAAAATATTATAATACTTATAAATATTATAATAACTTGTCCAAGATCAAATATATCTCCCACTGAGCGTGGTAGGATTTCAAAGTGTGCTTTTTGATTCCATGCCTGCGTTCTGAATCAGTCAGTTATGCCGCCTTCATAGCACTAGTAGAGAAAAGTGGAAAATGGAGTGAGGGCACATGATTCCTAATGGCTCATCAGAAAAAATATATAGCGTTATAAAATATGATAGAACTATCCCAAGTACATGAAATCCACTACATCAGTTCCAGAATATAGATCATGTTTCTTTTATATTCTCCTAAATTTAGAGCATGCATTCCCGTGGGGGGTGGGGAGGAACGGTGATATCACCTCCAATGGGGTGAAAATTTATTCTTGGGTGACAAAAAAAACACACAAAAAAACCTTATTGTTTTCATGCATAATGCTCATATATATGTATATATATATATATATATATATATATATATATATAGTACATAAACAGATATCTAGTATATCTGTAGTATTAATATTTCATGAGGGGCCATTTAGGAAACAAATGTCTAAAAAGACTCCTTGGGAGGAGATAATGAAAAGAAATTGAGAAATATTAATCTAGATAAACAATTTTCAAAGTTGAAAACTAGGAGCAGTTTGGCAGAATTCTACGGAAACTATGAGGTCTGACAATTAAATTTGCAAACTTGTTGCCACGATGTTGCTAACCTTTTTTGATGTCAGAGGGCTTATTCATTATGAATAATAATAAGCTCTCATGCACTGTCTGTGAGGGAGATTTTTAGCCAGTAAACAAATACCTGTATTGGAACACTCTCCCTACTCACCTGATCTGGCTCCCAATGACTTCTTTCTTTATTTGAAGATAAAGGAAATATTGAAAGGAAGACATTTTGATGACATTCAGGACATCAAGGGTAATATGATGACAGCTCTGATGGTCATTCCAGAAAAAGAGTTCCAAAATTGCTTTGAAGGGTGGACTAGGCACTGGCGCCGGTGCATAGCTTTCCAAGGTGAGTACTTTGAAGGTGACCGTAGCGATATTTAGCAATGAGGTATGTAGTACTTTTCCTAGGATGACTTCACGAACTTAATGTGTAGCCTAGTACATTTTAATTATCACATCAAAGTGGTCAGTGCACTACCTCCCTCCCCCCACTACCTCCCTCCCCCCACAGTTTTATTACATCACTCTGGTAAAACTGTCCACATTTCTTCTTATTTTTGTTCTGAAAAATCATTTTGGTGATTCTAAGATTGATCAAGGTTTTCATAGCAAAGCAGGATGTGAAGATTTGGGTAAAATCTTTGCTGTGTGAAGAATCACAGAGTAATGTTCACAGCGTGCCCCACCAGCTTTCTCAGCCCCTTCCCAGTTAGGTCGGGCCACATGACTCGTGCTGGCCAATGGGCTCAAAGCAAAAGTAACAAGTCTCACTTTTAGGGTGAACTATTCAAGAGTCAGTGTCGTGTGTTCGAGATGTTGCAGCTACAAATTGGCAGAGCCTCTAACAGCGCGGGTCCCTGCGGGACATTGTAGAGAAGTAGCCTCTGCTCATATACATTAGAAATGTAGCCTGAGTGAGAAGTCAACTCTGCTGTGTTAAATCACTGAAATGCTGGGGTTAATTTGTTATAGCCCCATAGCCTAGCCTATCGTGATTGGTACAAACGTTGATTGCAAGTTTTGCAATACGAAGTTGATACTGGGGTTTCAAATTTATTAATCCCAGCAGTGACTTTATAAACTTTGTAAAATGTACTGTTGTGTAAAGCCCTCGCTTTATGCATCAGATATAAATATTTCATAAACTTCCTAATGGAAAACCCACAGGTCTTCCCCAGAAACAACATGTTCTCTTCTCACAGTTATTTCTTAAAAGATTCGTTCCAGTGACTTCAATGGTGAATGTTAATAACAGAGTCAACTCTTAAAGTGGGGTTCACAGAATTATAAAGGAAAACATCATAAAGCAAATATTACCAATGCTTTGGGAATTATTTTTTTAAATTTTTCTTAAAGTATGCTTGTCTCCAGCATTCCTTTGAAGCCCAGCCTCATTTCTTTTAAACCCTGGGCTTGTGCACCAGTGCTTATTTGCATGCTAATTACCAGCTGAAGGCATTTTATGCTGATCCAAGGTCTTTAACCAATTAATGAACCAGGGGGAAAGATGATCTTTCCTTGGAGGAGAATTGCTTACTTTCATCATCATTACCACTGAATTGCATTCATTGTACCCATAGCCTCACAGTTCAGGCTCTTTCCTGAATATATAAGTAGAAAATTAAGCAGCAGTGGTTGGATGCCACTGAGTATCTTATTGCATATAGCTATACTTAGGAAACATGCCCGGCACTGTAGATACGTAACTGACACTAAATGGGCAAAAGGAAAGTCTAAAAAGAGTCTTTTTGCCATGCTTGAATCTTCTTTGAAGTAGTAGTTACATTTTGCCAAAGCTCTTAAATCTTTAGATGCGGTCCCATACAATCCCTTGATTATGGAATTGTTAATGGTGTATTTAGAGACACTGCACACAAATAATATGGAGAGTCTAGTGAGAGTAAAACATTAGTAAGATGATGTCAAATACTAAATGGATGTCCAACAGAGGATGCAACCTGAGATGTGGCTCATGATGCTTAGGCAGAGGACGTAAGTGTTTTTCATATTTTATAGGAGGGTTCCACTAATCATGAGAGTGTTTTGACATCTATAGCAGTTCATAGCAACTGTTTCAATGACTTAGAATATACATAAATATAAACAAATTCCTTCAAGCATGGCAGTTCCTAATTTCAATGACCAAAGCAGGCTACCTACCCTGCTCTTTGTCCTAGGAAGTTGATCTTTGTAACTAGGGACGCAATTCTAGTTCTCAGCCTAGAGAGTTTTAGAAAATGCACCAATAGCACACACAAACAACAGTAGAATGTTATCTCTCCATACGTTTCATTTCTTGATGATCTTGACTCTCTGAGGCCTGCTAGGCTTAAACAGTGTTGACAATGACAATAACAACACTCTATCCCCAGCTTGTCGTTTTCTCACGTACTCTTCGTCTTACTACATCCCCATTTCCTGATAGAGCACTTGCAAAATTACTAACATATGGGCTGAGGAACATAGTTTAGTTCGTTTCTTTGTTTTTTTAGAACGAAGTGATATGATATGCTCTAGAACACTGCCTCTGGGAGAAGGGAACCAACATTTTTCTATCAGTTGAGTTCACTAATCACAGACCAATTTAATAATTCAGACTCTATGATTAACTCAGTCTCTGGGTAATTCAATAGCTGTATCTTTCTTTCAGATTTAAGTCAACCTTCTGACAATGCTCCCCTCTGCTGTCATCGGTGCTCCAAGAGAACTGAGTGAGGCTGAAGAGTGCAAAGTAGAGCAGCCTCACCAAGCCTGAGGGCCTCCTTATTGTAGGGATTTTTGTGTGTTTTGTTTGCGGCACTATCTCTGTAACTGAGAACTGTAATCGGCACAGACTAGGCTCTCAATAAATATTGTTGAATGAGTAGATGAACTAATGCACAGGTTCTCTTTCAAAAACGTCAACCAGGACAGAAGCACTTGAGCTTCTTTTCACTCTATCACAATCTACCCAAGTTCTGAAGCTGGGATATTGGAACATAACCTGAGGCCTTCCATATATTATCTTTTTTTTTTTTTGTCCCTTCTCTCCATTCTTAGCAACTAGAAGGAGTCTCCGTCAAACTTTGCAGCTCCACTTACCATCATGAAAATTAGTGAATTCCCTTTTTTCCCCACATCATATTTTCTAATCTAGTGTCATGCTAAGCAAATCGATATCAAATTATTCCATCTTCTATTTTAGGAGGTAAGCCTCTAGACTAAGTCTCAGAGAAAGAAGACTGATTAAAAAGAGGTGTGAGGGAAGAGTAAAGGCATACACTTGATATTTACAAAATACTTTTTCTGTTTCACTAGGAATTGTAGGAGCATTTAGAATGACCAATAAAGTAAAGGTCAGGGCCATTTTGAATGGAAGTTCACATTTCGATAGCCACTGACCTGGAGAAAAAAGTATTTGATATAAATCTGGTCAGGAACTGCAGTTCCACTGGTCACTTCACCTTTCCTATGAGTAATGGCAAGGTTAATGCCAATGATTGGTTCAATGAGAAGAGGGCATTGTGCACATGACATTAGTGGAATTGGACTACTCAGTAGAGTTTCCTAGTTAGGACCTTCTCTTTGCTTGCTTTGTATGCTCTTCCTGCTGTTCCAAGGGTTTAGTTATTTGTATTAAATATCCCCATGTTTTCATCGTATCTTCTTTGCTAAAAACATATCCTAAAATACTTGCTGAAGGAGAATGGGAGATGAAAAATGGCATGCTTCATGTTTTGCTTTTAGCCTGCCTGGCCATGCTACAAAATGTTGAATTGATTAAATAAACTGTGCTCCAATATTAGCTATGTTAAAGGAAGCCATGAGAATTAGTTCTATAGGCCCCACCCTTGGCTGCATATCAAATCTGCCAGGGAATTTCTAGAAAATACTGATTCTTGGACCCTACCCTCAGATATTCGGATTTATTTTTCCTGGGTTGGGGTTTGAGCACTGATTTTGTTTTTTCTGTTGTTTTTTTCCAGAATTTCCTGGGTACCTGTAATAGGAAGCTCTGGAGGCAGGATTTGGAACCACTGGTGTAGTGAAAAGAGCACTGGATCTAGGTTATCTCTGTCATCGATTGTCTGATTCTAGGCAGGCCACATCACTCTGTGTAACTCACATTCCTCATTTTAAAAGTGGGGTATCGTAATGCTAACTTGATTGGGATTATTATTTATTGGGGTATTTTTAAGAATGCGTTTGTGCACACAATACAAACACACACCCACACACGCACGCACACAAAACTGTCTGGAAACTCCAGAGTTTTATACAAATGTTAACTATATACCTCAAACTTAAATAATTAGTCAAATTATATTAAATTATTTCATTTAGAAAAACATAATCCTCCTCCTCCTCCTCCTCATCATCATCATCCACTCTGCCAACCTCAGGAGAAAGTCTTAGCAAATTTTATATGGAGTATGTTTTCTGTGACCTCAGTACAACACTGCAGGGATGAAGTTCATTTCTTTACTACTCTAGCAATTTCTCTCTGGAGACCATACTTAATAAAACTGAATTTAATTTAATACTTATTTGTACCTAGGTAATTCTTATTCCTATGTCTTCACCCTCATATTATTTCTCATGTTTAGGGTGGAATTTTAAAATGCTATGGATCCTGAAACAGGAGCCTGCAGATGGAATGCAAAATCTATGTGTTTGTTATACCCATTGCTCGTTTGTGAAGCTAAAAGGTAGTAGAGAGTCATTTAAATGTACTCTTGTTTGCAACGATAAACTTTAGGAACATGAAGAAGGAGGGGAATGACCTTACAGCAGGGGAAAGTCAGAAGATAGGATACCTTTGTTGCATAGCCTCCTGATAAAAATATCCTAAGTAGATAAGTAGATTGCTGGAACTATTCCTGGATAGAAGGAGATGACATGACTGGTAAAAAAAAAAAAAAAAAAGCGGAACTAGCCAAGCAAAAGAAGAGCCTGTTGGAATGTTACCAAAAAGAGGTGATTTGATTCCTTAGTGAGGCTCGATATACAGGCTGGAAATCCACAATCTTTTTAAGCCTAGCCTAAGAAACACCTGCATCCCACTTAATGACTTCTGGCAACTCTTTCTGAGTGGCTTTGCTTTCAAATCAAGGAGCTCTAAATCAGCTCAAATTCTTAATCAAGGCCACAGAAATAAAGTTGAACTCTGGGTATATCCCATCCATACTACCACAGATAGAGAACTCCTAGGCAGATTTCTACTGGAGAGCCAAAATGGAAGACTTCCAGTGGTTGACCCAAGAATGCTGTGCTTAACCCTCCATGTGGTTGAAAGTTATTCTTACCCAGCCATCCTTTCTGAGGAAGCTTTGGCCTGGAGAGTTGTGTTCCACTTAATCTCTGATGCAAATCAACAGTCAAGGACCAAATATCCTTGGTGACCTTATGTTAAAGATATCAATCGGTACTACAATAATCTGAACATGTTTAAACCTTGACATTGCAGGCTTCAGAGATGAACTCTTTCCCCACCATTTTTGTTGTTGTTGTTGTTTTGTTTCTGTTTGTTTGTTTTTTTAAGGAAATGTCAGACTACTTTTAGGGCCAGTAAAATATATTTATGTATGAACAATCGTAGAAGAAAATAGGCACATGGTCTTGAAACTACATACACAATAAATAGCCTCTTTCAATGAATCATCCCAGGAAATAGAGTGTTATTTCAGGCCTTTGCTGATCTACATTTGCTTTAAGCTACATATTTCAACATTGCTGACATCTAGAAATGCAGTGCATAAGCTATAGCTCTCCCATCTGTCTCATCTCACTTTCCCCTTTTGCCTCAATTCTAAGGCATGCCATACATTTCACTCCAAATGTTTCCCAGATCCTTTTGATTATCTTATGTTCAGATGATGACCATACTTGGTGTCAGAGAAGGCATTTCAGAAACCTCAATAAATTGGCTTTCAGAAGAAATGCCAATGTTAGAAAATAATGAAGTAAAGACGTGATTTCCCGCCAAGCTCCAGAGACTTGAAATCCTTTCTGAAAACATGATGAAGAGCAGGTCCTTCTGTCTCTCTTAGCGTTGTTCTAGTGCCAACCAGATGCTCAGTGAGGCCGGGCTGTTAGCACATGCCTTGCCAGGGAACTTTAGAGAAAAACATGAGAAACAGCACATCAAGACCTTGTTCCAAAATGACGTTCGCTGAGAGAAAAAAATTAGCAAAATCCCCCTCATGTTCAAATAGAGTGTATTTTATGAACAGCCTAAATTAATAAAATGATGGCTATAAAAACAGATTTCAGTCTTTATTTATACCCAAGTGTTCCAAAATGTTTTTCAAAGCATTGGTCAAATAGACCTAGGATGCCAGCCTCCACTCATCTACTGACATAAGAATGGAGACAGTGTTGATAATTAAAGCGTCAGATGAAGGAAAGGCTTAAAATACTCTCGTAAGTGATATTTGTTCTCAACAGTTGTTCTGTACCTGTGAAGACTTGGGTTTTAGTCCCAGCTCTGTCACCACCTATAACAAATTGTCCTGGTCAAGAGGGTAAGATGGCTTATTAGTTTTTCTCTCCAACCCCTCTATTCTATAATGTCCTATGACTTCTTTCTCTCGCCTTTATTTATTTATTTATTTTTATTATTTTTTTTTTACTTTTTGCCCTTTCTTTCAATCATTTCCTCCATGTTCACTTTCTGCCAAAAACATTTAGAGCAGAATCTCAGCCTAACTCAGGCTTTCCATTCTCTAGGCCAGTGGTTCTCCAAGTATGGTCCAGCAGCATCAGCATCACCTGGGTATTTGGAGAAATGCAGGTTACCAGGCCCCACCCCAGACATGCTGAATCATAAATCTTGGGTGGGGCCTGGCACTCTACATTTTATCAAGTGATCTCTGGTGGTTTTGATACACATACAAGAAGTTTTAAAAAACATTGCTTTCAGCCATGCCCTTTCATCTCCTTCGTGGTCTTCATTTAGCAAAGGTCTTTGAGTCAGGGTGTAAATATCTGAGCATAAATTACTTATAAAAGTATGAGAGTCAAGTGGAACCTGGAGCCAGGAGAATCTGGAATGAAACATTGGCTTTGCCTCTATGTTTGGTCGAAGCTGTGTAAGTTCACCCCAGCTATTGTCCTCCCTCTCCTCATCTGTAAATGGCAACAAAATATTGCTTACATCGTGGAGTTGTTGTGAGAATTATGTGATACTATTTGTATCTAAAAAATAAGAATTCAGTAAATAGGAGCTATTACTCTTGGGTTCCTTAGTATCATGGTAGTTTGCTATTTTACCCAGAAAAAGTAGAGCCATATGAAAATGTAGAATTCACTGAGTACAGCAGGCAGAATGAAGACTCCTCAAAGATACCCATGCCCTAATCCCTGGGAATCTGTGAATATCTTTCTTTACATGGCAAAAGGGATTTTGCAGATGTGATTTAGGTACAGACTTTGAGATGAGATTATTTGGGTGGACCACGTTGAACATATGAGTCTTTAAAACTGATTATCTCTTCCCAGCATTGGTCAAAGTGAGATGTAATGATGGAAGAGAGGTCAGAGAGATGCTCATGGCTGGCTTAGAAAATGGAGGAAGGAGGCGAAGAGCCTTGGGATGTGGGCAACATCTAGTAACTGAAAAAGGCAAGAAAATGGATTCTCCCCAACAACCTCCAGAAAGAAATGCAGACATGCTGCACCTTGATTTTAGCTCAGGGAGACCCACATCAGACTTCTGAACTATAGGACTATAAGATAATAAATTTGTGTTGTGTAAGTCACTATGTTTATGGTGACTTGTCAAGGCAGCAGTAGGAAATGAAGACATTGATTCACTAGCACAATATTTGGGCAGGTTTCCTTTAATTTACCCCACACAAACAGCTGCCTAAAATGCTTCAACTGTATGACTGACCTGGTCCCTGGATCATTTCAATCTTCCTCTTGGTTAACAGTTTAATTTACTCCCATATCAAAATGCATCCAAGGCTACTCTGAGCTCTAGCTCCTCATTCTTTCCCCATTTATTGAAAGAAAGAGGAACTAATGAGCCTTGAATTAATGACAGGAGAAGCAAAGGACTTGGATAATCCATAAAATGAATAAGCAGTCCCTGTATAATTAATTGCAATTTAACTGTAGCTAGAGCTTCTTATCTAAAACAAAGATACAGTATATTCCAGTATAGTTAAAGCTGTAAAGCAATAAGCTATTCCTCTGAATTCTTCTTGGAAGTCTTTGTGAAAGACATCTAGGGTATATTATATTATAATTTGTAGAATATTTCTAATTTGAAGAGATATATTTTTAATTTGTAGACTATAAAACATTACTACTGATAATGAGTATCATGATGATCACATTTATCATAAAATAGCTTTGTAATAGTTCTGATGAATAGAGGTCTAAAGAGGAAAATCAATGGTAAACTTCGGTAGAGCAACTGACCTTTCAACTGTTCTTTAAAAGAAAAAATGAGAAACAAAACACAGGGGTTAAATAACTATGGTTCTGGTGCTCATTAATTTCCTGTGATGCTGTTAAGTCAAAAAAGGAAGAAAAAATGTTTTGGAAATATCTTCAGTTTTTAAATTTTTGAGTATAATTCTCATGAAAACAAATAAACAAACAAACAACAAAAAACAACAACAAGAGTTAATATACACATAAACTTAAACAAATGATTAGTGTATATGCTAATATGAAGGTTTCATGTACTGAGTGTCGGCTCCTCCTGTGAAATTCAGAATGTGTAAAATTTAAACTTTAAAAAAAATATATACTTCTGTATGTATATTATATAGTCTCTAAACCATGTGCCACAACCAAAGCATGAGGGAGAGAAACAGTTCAGGTTTCATCTCATCTTTGTATTGTACTCAAACTTACCAAACAAACTTGGAATGCATATATTTCAAACCCACAATGGACAATATCATGTGACAGCAGATAAATTTATTAATAAATACTGGCATTACCATATCTTTGTTTCCAGAAAGCCTCCTTGGTCACTTTGATTTACCATAATGAATTCCTCAAGCCACAAGACACCAAATTCCTCATCTATTTCTCTGGGTTACTTGGACTTTGAATCCACACAGAATGTGAATTCAGCAAAAAGTATTGACCTAAACATTCAAGAGAAAACATTATTTTTTAACCAATCATTTATAAAATTTTTGAAGTAAGATTTTGAAACTGTTTACTTATATTTATCAGATAATTGGTTTTACTTTATTCTTTGAGTCTAAATCCAGTTTCCGCGTGCAGGAATTCATTGCAGAGAAAATAGAGATTTCTTGGGTAGCATGTAGTTGACTTAAGGATGTTTATTTTTGGAGAGTGTTTCAAAAGTGATGTATTTAGTACCAAATTAAACTTTGACATATTTAATTTTCAAGTTTTCAACAACCTACATCCTTTTAATCTTCGTGCTAATTATCCAACACACGGGGGGTGATTATTGACATCTAAAGTAAGGTTAACATATATAGTCATATTCTCCCAGCCAATTTGTAATGTATAGGAAGGAGTTTTCCAACTTGAAATAGAAACAGAAAAAGCCTAACCAACTAGCTTGAAACAAAAGTCCAAACAGAGACTCCACACGTTGGTTTCAGGTTTGCTTATTCAGAGCTGCTGCTAGTTCTCGAAAATGGCTCAAAGAATTATAAGAAATACATAGTGTCCTCTAAGCATTTACATGCTGGAGTAGCCTGTTTCAACCTATTAGCCAAACTCGTTGAAACCTCACACCTTGCTAACGATCTTTGGCTTCAAACACACGTGAATTATTGCCAGTTAGTTACTTAACTAATTCAATGATACAGTTAGGGTTGATAAACCACAATCCAAGGAGGTTTCAAATAAAGGATTCTTTCTGTATGTACATGATTACTTTCTCCTTTGCTAATCCTTATCTTACCTTATTTGTATGTCTTCTACATTATAGACTATCTTAACAATTTATTGAAGTGATTCTGGTTTCATGTTGCCTGGGAAATTGTGCATGAATGAAAACATAGTCAGGTCATTGATTAAAGATGCCAAATGGGGTTACTTTTTTCTTACTGTTCATTGCCAAGTTTGTGTATGCAGAGTCCTAATTAAAAGGTCCAATACTATTCATTGGCAAGAATATAATGAATGAAATAGAATAGACCATGGAGAAGCACAAATCTGATGGATTTCTCACAGATGTGAAAATTCTTTTGATACTAATCCACAAGTCCAAATGCAACAGGTAGCCCATTGAAGTGTAAAAGTTTCAGCATCATTCATATATGCAATGAGTATATATTGAATATGTAATTGCATTCTACTAGGTATGAGGATACAGCAGTGAACAAAACAGACAAATTTTCTGCTGTCAGGAAATATATATTCAGCTGGGAATGAGGGCCATTAAACAAAAGGGCTCACTGAAATATGCAGCCTGTTAAAGAGGGTTATAAATGATAAATGCTAAGTATAAAGCAGGGTAAAGGAAAAGAAAGTATGAGGGATACAATCTAAAATTTAATATTTCTACCATGTAGAAACGTACATATCAAAACTCTTTCATTAACTCAAAGGTGATATGAGAAAAAAAACAAACCCTTACCCTGGTGGAGTTAACATTCTAATGTCTGACAGCAGAAAAATAAAACTGACATGATCAATAAGTAAATTATAAACTACATAATATATTATATAATTTATATTATATTCTCTCTATATATATAAATTATATAAGATGATAAGTGTTGAAAGAGAGATAGCATAAAGGGGGAACTAGGAATGCTAGGGGTAGAGACAGAGATGGGTAGCACATTAAAATATGATGATCAGGGTAGATTTCATGGAAAAAGTGAAAGCAAGCAAAGAGCTGAGGGAGGTCAAGAAGCAGTCGGGCAGATATGTGGGGAAAAGCACTCTAGGCAGAGGGTAATGCCAGTGTAAACCCATGAATGAAGTTTGCCAGTTTGTTCAAAGAACATCAATGAGACCAGGGTGTTTGGGGTGGAATGAGAACGGGGAGTAGAAGCTGAAGATTGAGAGGTAATGGAGGCCAGAGACATTGTGTTTACAGGAAAATGAAAGCATTGCAAAGTTTTCTTAGAGAAATCACATAATTTGACACATTTGCTTGGTTGCTATGTTCAGAATGGACTGTAGAGGGGCACAGGTAGAGGGAGGAAGAGGTTCCAGGAGCAATTATAGGAATTGATACTGGAATGGTGCTGGCTTAGAAACGGGTAGTAGCAATGGGGTGAGAGGCTGGGGTTGGATTCTGTGTCTACCAACGCAATATGTCAAGAGTCGATACAGTAAAAAAGAAAGGAAGGAAGGAAGGAAGGAAGGAAGGAAGGAAGGAAGGAAGGAAGGAAGGAAGGAAGGAAGGAAGGAAGGAAGGAAGGGGAGAAAGAGAGAGAGAGAGAGAGAGAGAGAGAGAGAGAGAGACCCAAAAAAGAAGAGCAAATTCAATATGGTGTTCTGTTTAGCCATTTGTTCTATTTGCCATTTGCATAGGCAAAATAATTGCATTTTCTGGATCTTTAGGGACCTCCAACCCAATTCCATTGCCCTGGAATCCCAGCTGAAAAGTAGTAAGCAGTTTATTTCTCAATTGAGTGATAATTCATGATTTCTTTTTCTGTTACAGAACTTACTTACACATGTCTTTTAGGAGAACTCAAAAAATTCAAGAGCATGTCTTTTATTTTTTGATGAATGTGATTTATTACTATATTACTACAGTAGTAACCCCCCCATTGGCAATTTCACTTTCCATGGTTTTAGTTAGTGGAGGTCAACAGCAACCAGAACATATTAAATACAAAATTCCAGAAATAATTCATAAGTTTCAAATTGCCCACTGTTCAGAGCAGCAAGATGAAATCTCGCTCCATCCAGACATGTCTCACCCTGGAGGTGAATCATCCCTTTGTCCAGTGTCTCCATGCTATAGATGCTCTGCCAGTTAGTGACTTAGCAGCCACTTCAGTTATCAGATGGACTGTCACAGTTCTGCAGTGCTTGGATTCAAGCCACTCTTATTTTACTTAATAATGTCCCCAAAGTGCAAGAATTGGGATGCTGGCAATTTAAATATACCGAAGAGACACCATAAAGTGATTCCTTTAAGTGAAAAGCTGAAAGTTCTCAAGAAAGAAAAAAATCGTATGCTGAGGATGATAAGATCTACAGTAAGAACAAATCTATCTGTGAAATTCCCTAACTTATAAATTAAACTTTGTCATAGGTATGTACATACGGAAAAAATAACAGTATATATAGATAGGGCTTTGTGCTATCTATTGTTTCAGGCATCCACTAAGGGTCTTGGAACATATCCCGCATGGATAAGGGGGATTAATGTAATGTAGAACTATTGCAAACTGTTACAGCTTGTTCTTGATTTTCCACACAATTACTGGCAATTTCTAGTTCACAAACAGAAATAAAGACCCGATGAAGAAATATACCAACCCTGAATACGTAATTGTATATTACTAGTAAACATCCATTCTAATCTGTAGAACAATATAGCAGCATAAACATATGAAGATTGTAGGGACACCAAAAAATACCGTGGCTGCAATCAGTACATGAAATCTTTCAGAACAAAGAAAACATTTGCTATTTATTCACAAAGCTCAAATGTGAGAGCCACAAGGCAGTGGCTACTGAGCACTTGAATGTGGCTAGTCTGAAACGACTGCTCTGCAACTGTAAAACACACACCAGATTTCAAAGACTTACTACAAGAAAAGCATGTAAAATATCTCACTAATTTTTATGTTGAGTACATATTGAAATAATAATACTTTGAATATATTAGGTTAAAAAATATATGGTTAAAGTAATTTAATCTATTTCTTTTAATTTTTTAATATTGGTACTAAAAAACTTAAAATTTCATATGTGGCTTATGTTTGTGGCTCACATCATGTTTCTACTGGACATCTCTTCTCTAAGGTATAAAATAAGGGTAAGATTTCAATTATTTTCTCTTTTCTCCAATGTCCTTTTTTAAAAGTTTGCATGATTTTTCAAGGGAAGAAAAAACCTGTTTCTGATAAGGGAGATGAAAGTGGATACAATGCAATGGGATTATACATGACAAGTGTTTGTAAGAATGTTATCTCCCTCACTTTTTTGAAGCATGGAATCCCTAACAATAATGAAAAAAATTTCCACAGATCAGAGATAACAATCATATGAGCACTTAGGTTCTAATTGAAGCCTCCTGCCTCAGACTTAGAAAAGCCTGTCTCAGAGTTAGAAAAACGTAATTTTGTTTTATTTTTGATTAACTGATCACTGACATTTAAAAAATAATACAAAATACTGTTTACTCAATTTTTGTCCCCAAGCACAGACCACACTCTCAATTAAATATTGTTATGGAGAATCCAAAAGTGAATTCTAAATTGTCCAAATCACTAATTTCCAAATTCTAAATAAATCTTTAAGTCAATGTTGTATAACACTGTATAACTTAACTGGATTATTCTAAGTCTTTTATTTGTTGACATTTATTACTCGAATTAATATTCTTTATATAGTTATTACATTTGGATAAGCAAATCCTGATAATCCAAGACTAAAAATGAAATTAAAATATTTGTTATACACTCCATTATTCTATAGGTAGTTTTGTTTTACATTTATGTATAAGATTCATTTTGGTTATTTATTTTTTTGTATAAGGTGTGAGGCTTAGATCAGCTTTTCTATTTTCTTTTGACCTATAGGTGTTCATTTCTTGACAAGGCCTCCATTTCATCGTTCCTTTAATCCATTGCTTTCGCAACTTGAGCATATTTGTAAGTCTATTTCTGAGTTCCAGTTGGTCTTGATTATTATAAATATGTAATAAATTTTGAAATAAGGAAAATGGATTTCTCCCCATTTTATTCTTTTTTGCCCTAATTGTTTTAGCTATCTACCATGTTTCCCCAAAAATAAGACCTACCCCGAAAATAAGCCCCAGTTAAGATCTCAGCCAGATGGACGCATTTAGTACTGACGATGTCCCAGAAAAAGATGACATGACTGTATTTGAATAAATGTAGATTGTTGTACATGAAAAAATGAGACATCCACTGAATATAAGCCCTAATGGAGCAAAAAATTAATATAAGACCCGGTCTTATTTTCGGGGAAACACGGTATTTCCTTTGCCTTTGCATACAAATTTTAGAATCAGCTTGCCTATATCTACAAAAATTCTTGTTGAGATTTTGACAGGCATTGTTGTAAAGTTGTAAATCAATTTACCAGAATTTACAACTTCACTATGTAGAGTTTTCCAACCCATGAATTCAGTATATCTCTCCATTTATTGAGATTTTCTCTCATTTCTTTCATCAGATTTGTATAGCTTCAGCACTATGTGTTTTGTTAAATGTATCCCTATTTTATTTCCTTTTGAATGAGTGTAAATGGTATTTTAAAAAACATGGTGTCTACATGTTCATTGCTAGTATATAGAAATACAATTGATTTTTCGTACACCAAAATTTGATGGCTGATCTTGTATCTTGCAACCGTGCTAAGTTCACTTATCACTTAGTGCTAGGAGATTTTTACTGATTCTTAAATATGTTCTACATAGAACATCATGTCATCTGCAAATAGACAGTTTTATTTATTCCTTTCTAGGATCAATGTCCTTCCTTCCTTCCTTCCTTCCTTCCTTCTTCCTTTTCTCCCTCCTTCCTTCCCTCCCTCCCTCCTTCCCTCCTTTTCTTTTTTTCTTTCTTTTTTTCTTTTTTTTGCCTTAATGCACTAGCTAGAATTTCCAACACTAAGTGTAGTGATATGGATATACACTATTTGCCTTGCTCCTTATTTTAGGGAGAAAGCATTCAATCTTTAACCATTAAAAATAATGTTAACTGCAGGGTTTTTATAGATGCTTTTTTTTCAAATTGGCATTCCTTTCTATTCCTATGTTTCTTGGAGGTTTCATCATAATGACTGTTGAAGTTCATCAAAATCTTTACTGCATAGATTGATATAATCGTGGGATTTTTTTTTTTTCCGTCTGTCCATATGGAGGTTTAGATTGTTTGATTTCTGAATATTGAACCAAACTTTGATTACTGGAATAAGCCCCACTTGGTCATGGTGTGTAATATTTTAACATATTTCTGAACTCTATATCCCAATATTTTAAAGGGATTCTGCATCATTATTTATGAGGGAATGTAGTTTTCTCATTTTACATTCTTTTTCTGGTTTGGGTATCAGGGTAATACTAATTTAATAATATGCATAGATCAGTGTTTCCTTCTTTTCTATATTCTGAAAATTGTGTAGATGGGAATTATTTAAATGTTTGGTAGAATTCTTCAGTGAAACCATCTGGACCTAGATATTTACTTTTTGGAATTTTTAAATTATGAATTCAATTTCCTTAATTGTTATAGACCTATTTGAATTCTCTATTTTATATTAGGTAAGTTTGCTTGCTGTGTTTTTTAAGGAATTGGTCCATTTTGTCTAACTTGTTAACTCCACCTGTTAGAATTGTCTGTTGTAAACCCTTATTATTATTTTGATGTCTAAAGGGTCTTTAGTGATATCTTCCTTTAATTCTTGATATTGGTAATTTGTGTCTTCACCATTTTTTTCTTTATCATTCTTGCTAGAAGTTTGTAATTTTATTGATCTTTTCAAATATACACCTATTTGTTTAATTGACTTTCTTTATTGTTTTGGTGGTTTTAATTTCACTTCTTTTTACTGTTATTTTTATTATTTCCTTCTTTCCACATGTTTTGGGTTTATTTTGTTCTTTTTTATTACTTGCTGTTTTTTTAGGTGGAAGCTTAGATTACAGATTTGAGTCGTTCCCTCTTTTATAATGTATGCATTTTAGGTTACAAATTTCCCTCTCAGCCCTTTTTTGGTTGCATCCCAACACAAGCTATGTTGTATTTTCATTTTAGTCAGTTCAATGTAACTTAATTTTATTTCCCTTGGGACTTACTTTTTTGACTGAGTATCATTCTGAAGTATGGTTTTTAGTTTTTAAGTGTTGGGAGTTTTTCCTGTTATATTTTTGTTATTGATTTGTTTCTGGCTTTAGTCCATTTTATTCTAAGAACATATTCTAACTATTTTAAATTTAAAAAATTGTTGAGGGTTGTTGTGGGCAAATATATGGTCTATCCTAAAATGCATTTTATGGGAACTTGAAAAGAATATGTACTCTGCTTTTTGGGGATGGTATTTTCTGTAAATGTCCATTAGATTCTGTTGATTGATGATATTGTTGAATTCTATGTACTTCCTGATTTTCTCTCTAGTTGTTCTGTTGTCTAGATGGGGCATTGAATTCTCTTACTATAATTGTGAATTTATGTGTTTCTCCTTTCACTTCTATCAATTTTTGTTTTACATACTTGTAACTCTTGTATGTACATAATTAAGATTGCTATATCTTCTTGGTAGATTAACCCTTTTGTTATCACACATAATTAAATTTCTGTCTATGGTAATTTTCTTTACTCTGAAGTCTACTTTAATGTTAAAACAGCAACTTCTGCTTCCTTTTGGTTAATGTCTGCATCATATATATATATATATATATATATATATATATATATATATATATATTTATATATTTCTATCCTTTGAATTTTAACCTGCTTACATCATGTGTGATGTGAATTTCTTGTACCATATTTTAACCCACACTTTTAATTGGTATGTTTAGGTCTTTTATATTTAATTTAATAATTGATGTGTTAGGTTTTCAGTCTGCCAATTTATTTTTTGTTTTCGATTCCTTCTTTTTGTTTTTCTGTTTTCCTTTTCTTACTTTTCTGTAGATTATTTGTATATGTTTTAGAATACTATTTTTATTTATCCATAGTTATTTTTTGAGGCTATCTCTGTAAAGTTTTTTTAGTGGTTGCTCTGAGCATTACATTATATGTACACAACTTATTACAGCCTATTGTTGTTGTCATTTTACCAGTCATATGAAGTATAAATGCCTTACTTCCCTTTATGTCCTTTATTCTCTCTGTTTACAATATAATTTTCTTAAATATTTTCTCTACATACATTTAGAACCCCTATGAATAGTGATATGTGTGTATGTAGTATATATTATATACATCATATATAATATATATGTAATATATACATTATATATATAATATGTTATATATATAAATATCCAAACGCAGAGGATGCCAAAAAATGTATACACATTTTAAGAAAGGAAAACTGTATTAAAATTTGTAATACTCAATATATCCCAATAACAAGAGATTAATACAATTCCTATTTGACTTCTGCAATTACAAGAGGTGCTGAGTGTTACCATCAGTGTCCAGACACTTCTGATTACAGAGAACTACTGCTTGAGCAACATTGACCAAAGTGTCCACTTGTATATATATTTTTGGAGATATATATATATATATATATATATATATATATATATATCTCCATATATCAGGGGTCCACAAAAAGTACACATTTTAAGAGATGTTATCTATGTGTTACTTTTTGAAGTTGAATTGAATTATAGTAGCTATGTGTAGTATGATGTTTGCTCAAAAGATGACATTAATCAAATGAATGCGAGCATCATTCATTGTATTACCATTTTAATACAGTTTTTTTCCTTTCTTAAAATGTATGTGAATTTTCTTGGCCATCTATATCTATATCTATATCTATATCTATATCTATATCTATATCTATATCTATATCTATATCTATATCTATATCTCCTGATATTTTTAGTTGTACTTAGTGAGAGGAATCGAGAAAAGTAAGTCTAGTCCATCTTCTCAGAAGCAGAAATCCTTACCTAGACATTCTGTCACTCGCCCCCACCCAGCCTAGCAAGAAGAGAAGAGGCACCTTGAAGTTTATATGTCTTGTCCTAAGCTCTGCTTATGGACAAAGGCAGATGCTTCCACATTCAGAGTCAAGGGCAGATGTGGAATTCAAGACAGCCCTAATTTTTTTCCCCCTAGTTTCCCTCTATCTTATCCACTTTGCCATTTCAAATCTACCTACCATCTTACAAAATGTGCTGCTCCAGATACTTGATTAGAGGGTCACAGAGAAATACAAGTATATAAGTCCTGTTTCTTAACAGCATCCATCACTTGAAGTTTTTTTTTTTTTTTTTTTCCTCTTGCAGGACTTCTAATTATCATGAGGAACCACAAATTACCAGGGATCATTTGAGATACAGGGTCAGCCAGCCCATCTACCTCTACTATGGGAGGGCTGATTTTATTACACTCAGCAGGTTTGATAGATAGACATCAAGGCAGTCTCGAATTCCCTTACACTAGAAGCTGTGTAACTTTACTTAGCAGGTTACTCATTTATTCTGGCTGAGTTTTCACTGGACTTGGTTTTCACCGAAACTGGCTAATAGAGAGAACAGCAAAGAGGTAAAGAAACAAGAATGGGGTGCAGAGTCTGACACTGAGCAGAGATGAGGAAAAAATGGTCCCCTAGCCTTTAAGTTGGAAGAAATTTCCAGAAGGTATATGTAAGTATGGGGAATGAATGAATAGATCATACTAGGTCATGCCCTCACTCCACACCTTATTATCCTCATTCTTTAGCATTCTCTAAATCAGGTTCATAATTTTTACCCTCCTTGTGAGGCTGAAATGAGATACAGTGTCTACTCCTCCAATAATAAATGAGTAAAAATCCCTCAAATTTGCCCTTGTCAGTGACTTCTCTGTGACCCTTTTGCTTTCCCATCTTCCTCCTATTTACACTTTCATTCAGGGAATTAAGAAGAAAGCAGAGAGAGAAAGAAATTGCGGGATCAGTGGTGTCTAATGGAATAGGCCTTGTGATACCAGTTTTCTTTATTTTTTTATCAAAAGCCCTGGTGGCATGGAAACAGAAGAAAATGGGGAAGATGCAAATGGGAAGAGGAATGGAGGTTAAAACAGGAACTTTCATCTACTCATGAAATATGTTTTAATCACTTACTACATGCCAGGCTGTATGCTAAACTTTGGAATAAAAATGTATATGTGGCCTTGTCCTCAACAGTACTCCTCTACAGAAGTAATAAGAGGGGATAATAATTTACCAATAGCCAGGAAACCATTTTTCAAAAGATAGACAAAACAGATACAAGCAAATATGATTTGAAAGCAAGGTAAAGTTTGATGCATTTTAAGTTATCATAAGAAAATGGAATCTTCGTGGGTTTCTTTTTAAGTTAGCAGCATTTTATTTAAGAACCAGAATTCCCTCAACTTTCCTCTGTTCTTAAAACATCAGAAGCTTTATGCCTGAGAGGGGAGAATGAAACTCTTTTCATCTCTTGATTCCTTCACATAAATAGACAATACAAGGTGCATGACGCCATGTTGACTCACTTATTTTCTTATTGGATTTAATAGTCCATGAGCCCTGAAATTCTCTCAAGAGTATAAAAAGGAAGAACAGGGGAAGCTCAAGAACTCACTGTTGAAAGTGGATGTCATCAAACAAGTGGCATTTATTTCTGCATTTAAACATGTTTAACTCTACTAGGATCCTTGTTCTGCATCTCTAATCACTGATCACAAATGGTTGTTAAACAAGAACCAGCACCCCACTAATAATGTCTATACTAAATATGTCACAATGTAGTAAAATAAAAACCACTGAATATTCTTCCATTTTCAACCTTACTGCGATTCCATTTCATGAGAATAATTCCATATGGCTTCCTCTAAAATAGAAAATACCACTCATTTATTTTTACCATCAAAAGAGGCTTCCTTTCATTTGCCATATTTGGTTTTTCAAAAAAAAGAAACACATGATATTTTTATGTCAGTGTTTTATTGCCTCCCTCATCTGAAGGCTCAAGAAAACAAAAATTACATTGGAAAACAAATTGTGTTTAGCTATTATAAAATTATGCATGGCATTACAATAATAACACCCTGCTGGGTTAATGTGCCATCTCTTGCTGCTGTAATAGAGTTAAAGTTTAACTGTCAATGAATGAAATAAGGCCCATTCAATCTAGCAAGAGTGAGGGTCAGTTTAGATGCCTGAATTCTAATATCATGTGTGCTATTCACCTTTGAATTACAGGGCACTAAAATGATCTCCTTTCTATAGTCTAATTCAACAAATAAATAGGTAGTATTGCCCCCTATTTACTACAAGGTGAGAGAGATATACAGTAGAATAACACCATTAAAGCAATTTGAGTTTTGGAGAAGAACAGTACTTTATAAATAGGAAGCGTTATTATTCATATCCAGGAATTTTTGCCCAACTCCCACAGTTTTCTTTCCTTGTGATTATCTGCCATTTCCAGTAAGTAACATTTTAACATTTGATGCTATCGTGCAATCATAATAGGGGAATATTAAACTAGAAAAAAGAAAACCAAACACATGAAAATGTCTATACATTGCATTCTATCATATCATGTAATTAAAATTCATAAAGTCTACAAGATTGGTATAATTTGAGCCTATTTAAGGATACTCTGTCATTTGGGAATAAACATTGTTTCTCATAAAAACTAGGTATTTTATGAAGGTGTGTGTAATATTTTAAATAAATACCCTCTTCAGAAGATAAAATGTAAAGATTTTGTAGGGTATCCAATGGGCACTTATCTTATTAGGGAGACCACTTCATGGATGGTGTAGGTGCTTAAACACTGCACTGTACACCTGAAGCTGAAGCTGAATAGTAATGAATGTTAACTATAATCATATATATATATATATATATATATATATATATATATATATACACATATATATATGTATAGTCACAGGATGTGGAGCACAGCATAAGGAATAGCGTCAGTGGAATTGTAACAGCTATATATGATGTCAGAGGGGTAGTAGATTGGGGGAGGGGGTTATCACATTTTGAGGGGTATAAATGTCTAACTATTACATTGTTTTGTATACCTGAAACTAACAATTAAAAAAAAGTAAATGTTTAGATTAGGTGGTGTCCACCTGTCAGAGATGCCTTCCTGAAATTGGATGGACTCTGTTGAGAGCTCTGGGATTTCAATGGTGGGTGTGGGGGTAAGAGCAAGGATGGTTGAGGACACTAATTTGTCTGCTAGTAAAAAGTGGGCATTAAGGACAAAATGGGATTTTGCTCTGACTTGGATCCTTGGACTATGTCAAAGGCTTAGCTTAAAAAAAGAAAACAAGTATTACATATATGCAGAAACCTGTGTTTATAATCCTAGCCAGTAGGTGGGTGGGTAAAATAAAAACTCTCTCTCAATCCTCAAGGACATCCCATCATTTTCTCATCAGAGCTTCATTATGTTGACTCTTTAAGATTCTTTGTATCTTCATGAATTTTCTTTTCAATTAAATATATTCTTGAGATAGGGCCATTCTCTATGAAATTATCAGTAAATATTTTATTGATAATGAGCTCCTTAATTCCTTGTAAAGAACAGACGATCAGGGCATCTGTGGTAGATGTTTGGGGGGAGGAACGGGGTCACAGAGGACACATTTTGGGGTGGGGCTAAGAGCACCAAGGGAGTGGAGAGGTTTGAATGAAGACTAAATAAAACAGGAGAGGGGAACCTACAATTTGGTTTTGTGCTTCTCAAGTCATGCCATGCAAGCCGAATTGTTGACTTCTGGGTTAAACCAGGTTTGTTTGCATACAATGGAGATTCTATCTTCATAACTATCTTTGTCTGTTTTTACACACACACAAATGTGTTTCCTCTGTGACAAGGAATATATAAAACATGTTATATATGGTCTCTCATTTGATTTTGATAGCAATTCTATGCGGTATATATAATTAATTCCATTTTACTGAAGAGATAATTAGAGCTCAGAACATGTCAAGTTCCTTGCCGTACCTATGGGAGGTATTCAGATACAGAACTGTCAAACACCAAAACCCTTTCTTAACCCTTATTCTACATTATCTATTTCCTACCAAATTGTTTACTACAGTGATTCAAGAAGAAAAGTTGTTCTGCAATTTAATAGGTTCAGAAAGTGATACATATTATATATAACCCCTGCCCTTAGATAATTAGAAATACATGAACATATTAAAGGCTATGAGAAATCCCAGCATTTATTAAAAATAAAACACCTTTGTATAACCCACTATTTTCTAAATCTTTATAACTTTGAAATATTTTTGGAGAATGTTATCGACTTCTCATATAGAAAGAACATAACTGGATATCATGAGCTAAAGAAAAGTGACCTACTCCTACGTATCCATCCCTTCTCTTAAAATTATGTTTATGATTTTATTTAAAGCCTTTCTTGTTTGTTCATGAAGGTTTCTAAGTTCAATATGGAACCCTGAGTAGAATTTAGAGAGCTGGTGCCTTAATGTAAAGTCTTCTGTGTGAAACATGATCAACAACTGGTCCAGAGAACTACAAATTACTAGTAATTTGCATGTATCCTTCTCCTAGAAAATAAATTTGGAATTTGGCTCACCAAGTGCATATTATTCAATCAGATTTTTTATTATTTCATCGTCTTCTAACTCTTACTAGATCACAAGCTCCACGAGACCAGGGACTAATTTTTATTTCATTTACTACCATGTAACCCATATAATTATTGGACCATTAAGAGCTACTGAATAAATATTTATTGAATACAAATATTGAATGTTTAAACAACTAAAAAGTGACTTAAAAACTGAATATATTCTCAAAACTAAGCTCTGCCATTAAAATCCAGGAAAGTGGTTGTCCTTAAGGTGGAGCTAGGAGGACTGACTGCTAAGAAACAAATGGGGCCTTCTGGAGCTCACACACTGTTTGTTCCCTGGACTTTGTGCTGGTTTCATGAGTATTTTTAATGTATAAAAGTTCATCAGCCTGTGGATTTTTCCATATGTTGATTGTTCTTTAATAACATTTAGGGCAATATAGACAACGCAAAAGTGACCTATGTTTTCATGCATCTTACCAATTCATTCTGAATATGTCAGGGCTCATAGATACATGAGGATCAAGAATTTACCACCAGCTACTGATGAAGAGTGAGGCATGGTTACATTCAGGTAAGTATTCCGTAGATGGACCTTGAAATGCAGAAGGTACCATAAGGATGTAGGCCTGGCCCTTTCCATCCTGTTTTGAAGAGTTTTTTAAATTGTGTTCCCTAAATGCAGGGGCTGTAGTAGAGAAGGGAAATGACCTATTTTGTGATAAGAAATTTTGGTTTTACTTGCATCACCTAATATTCAACAGTCTGAGTTGGATATTGTTATCTCTGTTTTATAGATGAAGATACTGATGCCCAAAGCACTAAACTAATTGGTCCAAAGTTGTAGGGCAAGCATGAGGTTTCAACTCAGACTCTCTAGTCTTGAAGACCCACACTTTTCTAAACACTGTGCTACCATGGACTCAGTTTTCCTCTAGTGAGAGGCATCTCTATCTCAGATTAAAACAATAGCAACAACAACAACAAACAAAACAAAGAAAGAAATCCATAGGTCATCACAAATTGGACTCTAAAAACACCATGGTCCCAAGATTTCAATTTACTTTCAATAATAATATTTGACATATGTGAATTCCATGGATTTGACTTTTTAAAAACTGTTTTAATGATCCTTAATAAAGATATGCATATACTTTGTGTGTGTTTCTATATTTATATAAATACAAATAATATATATAGGTATAAGATATAAATGAAATATTCATGATTATCAGTCAATAAGCATGTTTTCTGTGAATTCTTTTAAACTATGCTTAACTTTTCAAATTAGACATATTCAGAAAATTGAATAACACCGTCAACATCTCATTCTCTTTGTTTACAAATAACATGTGTTAAATTTAAAATGTTACATTTGTTAGCAAATGTCTTCTGTTGTTTGAATGGTACAATAAATTTAGAAGAAGAGTACCTTTGATAAAATATAGCTTATTCACATTTGTCCTAATCAAAAAGTGGAGCAACAATAATAAAAAAAAAATTAATTTGCTTTTTAAATGTATTTTGATAAGGCCTTACAAAGGCAAGAGATTTTACTAGGTAAATTCTAGAAACAACTTATTTAGATTATGTTTTTTTCTGTCTTAGGAAAGTGAGTCAGAATCAAAACCTTGGGGCATGTTTTCTTCTTTTACTTTATTTTAAAAATAATATTGTCAGTTAGATGCTGGGTAAAATCACAAAAATTTGGAGAAATCAGTCAACTCCAAAAGGTTCATTTAGTTTCTGACATTATTTCTCACACTTGCAATGAACTATGCAGAAAGAAAGACTTGATTAGCATGTGCCATTAATCATTTAGGGAAAAGAAAGGGGGCCTTTCATTTTCAATGAGCAGAAACATAGTGGCAAATGAAGGCAAAATCAGTGGATGACGCATAGTTTACTTATCTCCTAGAATGAAGTCTGGTTGGGGGAAAAAAATATTGTAATTCCAGCAGCATGCATTTATGATTATTGAAGTCATTTATTCTCTGTGGCACACAAATATATCATTTGTTGAAATATATTGGCTTTTAAAATTTATCTTTTACTATTTATTTTCACTGTTCAAAGAACATGAAGCTTTCTGATCTACAAGCATATTCAGTAAAAACTGTGGCTATTCTGCCTCTCTGAAGAACTCTTTAGAGGCAATTTGCCTGTCACCAAAGGTCAGAGAAAACCATCAGAGTCATGCAAAAGGTACAAAACCTGATCATTTAAAGGTAAAGGAAAGCAAATACTATTCAAACAAAATTATAGGTTAGCCTTTGATTAGAGGGATTTAGACTACAAATTAACACAGAAGTGGAGATAGATGAGGTAGTTCTTGAAAAATCAATTATAGGGCACTTATCACAATAAGGGATTTGATCTTTGTATCAGTCAGGGTCCAATAAGGAGATAGAAATCACACAGTAAACTGAATAAGAAAAGTTTCAATGCAAAGTATTATTAAATAACATCAGGAGACTAACTACTAAGACATAAAGAGAACTCTAAAGAATTCAAGAGTAGGGGACTTAGGAAGCATCCACCACCTCTAGGGCTAAGACCCAGAACTCAAGGAACACATTTGGAAGAAGTTCCCCACCCCTAACCAAGGTTGAAATTCAGACTTTGTTGGGGAAAAAGTGATTTTAGTGCACTGAATGGCAGAGAAATTTGCCAAGGTGCTGCAGGATGGGGCTGGAAGGCAGGAATATGCCAGGTAAGGTGCAGGTGCAGCACCGAAAAGTTGCTTTGAGGGACACCACTAAAGCTCTTTGGGAATCCTCCTTCTGGGAAACACTGCAATGCATTTGCAGGAGATGCCTGTGGGTGTCCTGCACATCAGACAAGTGTTGCAGGAACAGGAAGAGCAAAGCACACTACCATGTTTCCCCGAAAATAAGACCTACCCTGAAAATAAGCCCCAGTTAAGATCATCAGCCAGACAGACGCATTTAGTACATTATGACGATGTTCCAGAAGATGATATGACTGTATTTGAATAAATGTAGATTGTGGTACATGAAAAAATAAGACATCCCCTGAAAATACGCCCTAATGCGTATTTTGGAGCAAAAATTAATATAAGACCCGATCCTATTTTCAGGGAAGCACAGTAGAACCAGGAAAAGAAATTATTTCCTTTGCAGTGTCCCTCCAGGGCCATTTAACAAAGCTTAACATTGTCCTAGCTGCAAAGAAGAAATGTTTTCATGGTCCAGCTACAATATCACAAAGCAGACAAAGAAAGGGTGGATTTGGTGTGGAGAGGAAATAAACGGGTAACTGACAGAAACTTCAAGTATGATGTCTTATATGGTCGTTTGAACACACATGCAAATAGGCTCTCATATAAACTATAGTCTATAGATAAAAGTATTTCAAGCTATTAAAATTATTAGGATTGGCAATTCTAACTATAGATAAGTAACACTATATCAGCTCAAAAACGATAAACTTATTTTTTAGCAAATATTCACTAAGCTAAATAATAAAGTCCAAGTTATTTGAATGACGATTAAAAAAATACTTGCCTAAACCAACTTATTTATTTTTCTATAAATGGCTCCAAAATCCATTACGTTGGACAAGGTCATAAACTGGGAATCAATCTAGAAAACTAGTCTCATTGGATCACAGTAGTAAAGCACAGAACAAATACTGTCATTGAAAAAAATACACTTTGTATATCTACTTAGTCATGAATTCTTTTCTGTCTCCACTAGGACAAGACACCATCACTTCTTTCCTAGAAAATTCCAATAGCTTCCCAAGTGATTTTTTAAAAATCCAAATATCATCCTACTTCTGTGTATTTTTAAAAGGCATTTTAAAATTGCGAAAGATATCTTATAGAAGAATGTATACGAGGTAGGACAATTAAGTTCGCGAACTCATCCTAGGAAGAGTGCTACATAACTCATTGCCAAATATCACTGCGGTCACCTTCGAAGTACTCCCCTTAGGAAGCTATGCACTGACACCAGTGCCTAGTCCACCCTTCAAAGAAATTTTGGAACTCTTTTTTTGGAATGGCCATCAGAGCCGTCATCGTATTACCCTTGAATACTCCTGAATGTCCTGAATGTCATCAAAATGTCTTCCTTTCAATACTTCCTTTATCTTCAGGTAAAGAAAGAAGTCACTGAGGGGCCAGACCAGGTGAGTAGGGAGGCTGTTCCAATACACTTGTTTGTTTACTGGCTTAAAACCTCCCTCACAGACAGTGCCATATGAGCTGGTGCACTGTTGTGATGCAAGAGCCATGCATTGTTGGTGAAAAGTTCAGGTCATTTTCGTCTAACTTTTTCAGGCAGCCTTTTCAGAACTTCCAAATGGTAAACGTGGTTAACTGTTTGCCCAGTGGTACAAATTCATAATGAATAATCCTTCTGATATCAAAAATGGTTAGTAACATTGTTGCCACAAGTTCGCGAATTTAATTGTCACATCTTATATGTGTGATTTTTTTTTCCCCCATTTGTTTTAATTCTAAGAGGTTCTCCAATATCTTTAATACATGTGTTCTATTGTCTAACACATTTTGGTCAAGAACTACTTATGTAATTTGTGAAAATACTTCTTGGTGTAATGGTAAATAAACCATTTTATCCAGATTTAGCAGAATTGGACAATAATCCGCCAATATTAACAATTAAAATGTTTTATATGATATAAAATTGTGACAGAAAAAATCATTTATTTTAATACCAAATTTTTTTTCATTGGGTCAGAGAATCTCAATTTCTATAGCCTGCTTTACTATTTTTAGTTCAGTTCAAAAACACTAATTGAGGACTCTTTCTGTACCAGGCAGTGTGCTACTTGCAGAAAAACATAGAAACAAGTTACAGTCCCTGCCTTAATTGAAACAAATCGTTTCAACAATAGGTGTATAAAGAAAGCTCCATATTATAAGATAACTCGGTTTCCCGAGAGGGCAGCTAGTCATATAAATTTCATAGCCCTACTAGGAAATAATTTAATTATTTCCCATGACTGTGTGCATTGATTCAGACTCAAGTTCGCAATGGCATTCATATCCTAAGGATATGACTACAATTTCATTGCTGCCTTTTCCGCTTATGACTTCTTTGCAGCAGCAAGTTGACTAAAGAAAAAAGAATCCATATCTGACTCTGACTAGTTTCATGAAGATGCATTTCTAAAAATAGGAACACTGCTGGAATTAGTACTATGTGATATTGTTATAGTCCAGTCACAGTGTAGCTGTGCTTTCAGAATTATTTGGTCAAATTATCTTTCATTCTGTTTAGGACTCTAAAGTCATGACCTGCCTCCAGGACTAGTTTCTTTCAGTCATACAATTGTTGATCAGCTTTCCAGGGTGCAATGAAGCTCATGGTGTCTTCATAATGTCAAAGGCTGCACACCTATACCTATGGGCTGGCTGATCTTTAATAGCTCTTTCCTCAACAATCTCCTTACAGGTACTCCATGTAAAACTTGCATTTTAATAAGCAGCATTATATGATCTCCTCATTTATTTGGGGCATGTCTACCACTATCACTTGCAAATTTTTTGCCAGCCATTATAGGTTCAAAACAGTTTGAGATAACACAAAATGAAGAGGGGTTGCAGTGGAGTAAGTGACACGTTGCAGAAAAGATTTGATTCATGACAGAATGGTAGAATATTCCTTGACTGAATGAATGAGAAAAAAAACTTCAGGACATTACAATGCACTGTAATGAAAATAACTATATTTATAGTTAAAGTGTTAAAAGACCAAAAAGAATGCTAACAAGTCAGCATTACATGGGGGACAGGGTAAATGGGCTATGCGTGTGTATTTTATTTGCATCCAGAAATGAGAAAACTGAACACTTACCATGTGGTAAGTCACTTCATGGATGTTTTTCCTTCCACTTCTCACCAAATTCTGCAGTGGAGATGTTATTTCCAAAGGAGCAATCCTAATATTTAGAGAGATTACAAAGCATGTTCAAGGTTATAGTCTTAGCAAGTAAAACAAAAATCAAGATTCAAACTCAAGCTTGTCCAGTCCCCACGGGCGTACTCATTCCTGAAGCATGCAATGCTTTCCAGTTACCAGGAAATAATAACTGCGAAATGAAATTATTACGGGAACCATTCAGTGCAGACTTGGCACACTGTTGGTGCTTAACTAATGCTGAATGTCATTTTTATACTGTACTACCTACCATACATCTAGAATTTGCTAAGGATTGAGAAATAACCAGCAAACAGTCAGCAGGATTACCATCACTCGTTGGTTTGAATACCCGGTGTTTTTTCCAATGTGTATTTAGAGCAGTACTTTTCAAAATATATAGGGCATAAGAATAATCTGGGGATTTTCATAAAATGTAGATTCTGATTTGGTAGGTCTAGGGATGGCCCTGAGATACTGCATCTCTTACAAGGCTCTCAGATGATGCTGACATTGCTGGCCCAAAAATCACATTTTGTAACAAAAGCTTAAACACCTGTCTAAGAGTCACTTGGTACATTTATTTAAAATGCAATTACTGTGCCATAGTTACTCAATTAGAACACTTGAATATAAGGTTTGGGTATCTGAGTTCTCCACACAATCTCCAGATTCTTTTGCACACTAAAATTTAAGAACTATTTGTGTGGTCTGAAAATCAATCATTTCTGTCATACTGTGCCATTGTGAGAGAACAGAAATTTTAACTTTTGCTCTCATATGCTAGTAAGATTTATATTTTAATTGGTTGGAAGATTTTTTTCCAGGCTTATCCTGTGACTCTTAAGGTGATTTTGAGAAAGATGTTCATATTAGTGGCTAGCTTGGGGTACTGCAGTGTCTTCTGATTTATAATGCTTTTGTTCAGGGTTAAAGAGTGAGGCTTCTGAATTTTCCCTCCTCCTTCATATTTTATCCTCTTCCTTCAGGGACATAATTCCATAAAGAGATGAATCTGAATGAGCAGAATCATTACAGCCTTCTTCCCTGAGGTGAGCATTCACCCCAGAGTTAATGGTTGGGGTGAGTGTGTGTGAATGTGTGCGAGTGTGAGTGTGTGTGAGTGCGTGTGTGTGTGTGTGTGTGTGTGTGTGTGTGTGATCTTGGGATGAGGCTGATAAAGCAGCCACCCATATTTAGTGGGTAATAACCACGTGAAGGTCTTTGTGGAACATCATAAAGGAAATACGAATCAAGTTATCTAAAGAGTACAGGAGAGACCCGAGAGCCTCACACACAAAAGTCACAGAAAGGACAGAATACAGAACAATGTTCATGATAGTTCTGTGTATCAAAACAAGATTCTCAGAGGAGCTGTCTTAACAGTCATCTGACAAAGTTTAATTCAGCTAATACTTACTGACTGTGATCTAGCATGTGCCATTGGCTGGACAGAAGAGGAAGGTAGATAAAAAGAGACAGTCCCTTTACCCATGATAATTGCAATCTAGCAGAAGACGACAGCTGAATAGAGAGAAATTAAATGCGTATTCCTGGTGGGAAGAAAGTAAAAATGTAACATAACTTTTCCAGGTCATTCTTAAAAACTCAATGAGGAAATCCGATGTCCACAAAAATGTTTAATAATATATAATAATTGGAAATAATCCAAATATCAATTCATAGGTGAATAAATTAAGAAACTGTGGTATATTCACACAATGGACCATTCCTTAGCAATAAAAACAATGAACAAATGATATATGTAAAATATGAGTGAATCAAAAGCATTATGTTAAGAGAAAGAAGCCAGATATAAAACAGTGTACATTGTTTAATTTAATTAATATAAAATTCAAGATAAGGTAAAACTAATCAATGGTGTTTGAAATTAGAACACTGATCATTTATGTTGATGAAGATTGGCTTAAAGGAGCATACAGGAACTTTCTGGGGTGATGAAGAAATGCTTTATATCATGAATAGCGTGGGAGTTAACTGAGTATATACATTTTTAAAATTCACTTAAGATTTGTACATTTCACTATGTAGTAATTCTACCTCAGGAAATGAAAAAAAAGTGGGCTAAAGCATTAAGGATTGGTGACTTTGCTTTTGAATTCTAATTTATTGGCAGACTATCTTGAATCTATTTTTTTAACAATAGAAAACACAGAAAACAACATATAGGTATCTAGCCCCCTCCTTACTAATATTTATAAGTCACACCTTTAGTTCTTTCATTGTCATTTCTTCCTCATAGTTATTTTAATAATTACGTGACATAATGTCTATAAAGCACCTAATACATTACTTAGTAATTATTAGGTAATGCTACCATTGAGATTGATAGTAATAAGGATTTCAACACCATGAATACCTGCATTAGAAATGATTATATGTTTTTTTCTATCTCCATTTTAGTTTCTTGTCTGTTTGTTGAAGTTCTGATTGAGATCATTGAGCATCCTTATAACCAGTGTTTTGAACTCTGCAAAAAAAAAGAGAAAGAAATGATTATATTGTATCATAGTATATTATATTATCATATATAACATATATAAATATATAACATATGTATGATACATATGTATATATATATATATATATATAAATAACTTATACAGATATACGTATAGTTGATCCTTGAATAACAGGTTTGAACTGTGTGTGTTCACTTTTATATGGAGTTATTTTTTAACAAATACATACAGTATTATACATGTATTTTCTCTTCCTTATGATTTTCTTAACATTTTGTTTCTCTAGCCTATTTTATTGTAAGAATACAGTATATAATACATATGACATACAATATATGTGTTCATCCACTGTTATATTATTGGTAAGGCTGCCGGTCAACTATAGGCTATTAGTTGTTAAGTTTTTTGGGGAGTCAAGTTTTGACTGTGTGGGGGTGTTGGTGCCCCTACTCCTGGCAGTGTTCAAGGTTCAACTGTAAATATATACATATAATGTTCATGAAGAAGAGAAGAGACAGGTAGAGTTCATCTTGCAGAAGAACAAACTCCTGTGTGGAGACATTAAGGCAGCCAGTATAGATGGGTGGGGTTAATTTATTAACTTATGAAGAAAAGGAAAGGCCATGACATGGAATTTTTATTTAATTTGAGAAGAAGTTGAAACTATTATATCAGAGAAGTAGATTAAGGCAATAGTTTGTAAGGAGTATTGTTCTGATTATGTAAGATATTTTCATTATGTTCTCACAGGATAAGATCTTGTGTGTTATAGATAGCAGGGTGATGTCAAATAAAGACCTATGAGGGAAAGAAGGCATCTAGAAAAATACTTGAAATTAAAAGTGTTTCTTTTTCAGTTTAGGTCTGAAAAAGAAGATATCTTTCTGTGCAATGCAGTGGGTCAGAAATGGCAGGAGTCTATTGTTACAAAGACATGAAAAACCAAAAGGAGGGAGAATGCCAAGTTTATTATCATAAGTAGGTTTTGTCAACAACGGGAATATTTAAAGGGAATAACACTTTAGCAGAGAGGAAAATCAAGTCAACATGAAATACGTTTTGTTTCACATGTTAAAAAGATATGTTCAGGAGAGGGAAAAATTGAAGTTCAAACAGAAAAGAACTGCTAGAGGTGCAAATCTGTTGGAATGCATTCGAGTGGTAAGGTAACTGGATTGGCATTTGATGAACTCTTCAAATATCAAATCAGGGAAATAATATTGAATAATCTACTCAGGGAAACCCCCGAGCTTCTATTGGGATGTAGAATATTTTAAATCAGATGCTATCAAAACACTGCCATAGTGTGACTTCCTCCTGGAATATTCAATGTCAAACAATCTCAATGGATTTTCTATATATAGCATCACATCATCTGCAAAAAGTGACAATTTAACTTTTTCATTCCCAATTCAGATGCCTTTTATTTCTTCTCTTGCCTGCTTGCTCTGGCTAGGACTTTCGGAGCAAGAAAGGCAGTGGGAATAGGGGACAACCCTGTGGACCCAAGACATGGTTCGTTGTCCCCTATTACCACTGCTTTTCAACAGGACAACCAACCCTGTTAAAAAGCAGTGGTAATAGGGGACAGCCAACCCTGTCTTTTTCCTGAACTTAGAGTGAAGGGCTTCAGTTTTTCACTATTAATTAAATAGATGGTGATGGAAGGAGAACTGTGGGTGGTGAACACACAATGTGATATATAGATGATGTATTACAGAATTGTACACTTGAAACCTATGTAACCTTACTAACCATTGTCACCCCAATAAACTTTAATTAAAACAAAAAAATCTCAAAGGAAGGAATATACGAGTTGGCGTAAGACATTCCTGGGGAATGAAGTGAAGCTTGAGTAATTGCTTAACCTCTTTTAACCTCAGTTTCCTCAGACACAAATTGGAGTAATAAAAGCATCCTCATAAGATTTGTTTTGAGGGTTAAATAAGATGATGTGTGTGAGGTGCCAGGATAGATATCTTCTACATAGTATCTTCTCAAATAATGATAATTACAGAATGCCGTTGAGAATGTGAACATCCTTTTAATTTCAACATATTCATTATTCCCAGTATGTAAAATAGGACACTTAACTTTTTTCTCCTTCAATGGAATGATGGCACTCCCTCCTTGTAATTCTATATCTTACCATCTTGGAAGTTATAAAAAACAAAATAAAAATGTGTGAAGTTAAATGATGGGAATGCATGGTAAGATAGCATTCACAGCAATTTGTTTAAAGACTCATGAAATGTAATCAACAACCATTTAGTAATTTTTGTTTGTTTGTTTTTAATGAGAGAACTGGATCTGTAATAGAGTGATTTCCTTCTTGGATTTTGTCTGAAAATTTGCTCCAGTAACATAGCTTGTTGTAACGTTGCAATTTTTATTTTAAAAATCCCTTTTTCTTAAAATGAAAATCAGCCAAGCAAGGTAAAAATACAGTATCTGTGAATAGAAAGGAAAAAAGTCACTGGGATTTATACGTTTTTAGCTTCAAAACAAAAATTCCATTTCTTATTAAAATATCTTGATGTATTGTGATGTAGTAGTCCTCAAATATATATCTGAATCAAATATCCGAGTTGCCTAATCTCTCCACTATATTCTAAAGGTTGTCTTCCCTTTTGCTGAAATAATAAATGGGTAGTCATGTGTGAGATGCTCGCATCTTTAATATGCCAACACCTTCTGTCTTAGAGGCCTATTGTGCCAGATGGAATGTTTCATAAACATTGTAACAGACAAATTACATTAGATATCCTGGCTAGACCTGTGACACACAGCACCTTGATATAACTCAATTTTGTCTGTGCCTATATCTTCAACCATTGCATTTTAAGTCAGCAGTAGGATAGTATAAATTATCATCTCTGAATAGAATAATAAATCTGTCCACTGTGTTTATAAAGCATTCAGTCTCTATTAATTTCTTCACAGCAATATTTATGATAATAGACCTTAGAATGGCAAAGCAAAACTATTTTTCCCACAAAACCATTCTTAAAATGCAATATATTTTTGAGTGAGTATTTTAAGGATTATGACAAGAAACAATAGAAACAAATTTGAATCCTTGTTTTGGTATGTGCAGTTGAACAGAGAATTAATATAGACATTTTTGGAAAGAATTTTTAAAGGAAATTAGTAGCTCAAAGGTTGAAAAAAAGATAAATAATTCCTATCACAAATAATAATGACTTTTTAGTACTTAAAGAAGGACTATGTTTATTGTTATTATATAAGTGAGGAAAGTAACAGAATACTCAGCAGGAAATAGCAACTAGATAGACAGATGATAGATAGATAGATAGATAGATAGATAGATAGATAGATAGATAGATAGATAGACAGACAGACAGACAGATGGATGAATGGGTGGATAAGTAGATGGTGTTCAACCAAATCCTGTGAAGTCAAGAACAGTATTTTTCAAGTTTGAATAATAAAATACCTTCTTGCATAGTACAAATGCTAAATTTAAACAAGCAATTCTAGTTGAAAAGCTTTACTGTAGATGTTGTTAGTTTGGAATTAATATCAGAAGTTGCCAGCATTTAAAGTTAAGATAAGATACTTTTAAAGAAAATGATTTACTACAAAGATGGCATTGACATCCCCTTTCCTCAAGATGTTCCTACCCACTATTGCCTGCCCTGCTGATTTCCAAGCCACTTCTCTGGAGGTCTGACTGAATGCCAAGGATTCACAGCAGGCCTTCTCATGTCCCATTATGAGGAGCTTCTGTAGGAATCTGTTTCTATTCCCAAGAGAAGGCGATAATCATTTGTCCTCCTGATGTGGCTTGCCTTTACACTCTAGATGATTATGCAAGGTTAGCAGAAACCAAGGAAAGTTTAGGAAATGCCTCATGAATTCATGGATTAAAATCATTGTCCTAATGGGACACTCCTTAATCTCATGATAGAGACAATAAATTTTATAGCTGCATGACTGCAGAAAATGACAACTTTTTTTTCAACTGGTGCACTAAAATTATAATTTCAATGTACTAGTGATGGTGAGTTAATTAAAACGTAGAGCAATGGTCAACTATGTAAATCAGAAATTATATAAATCATAATAAAAATTTCTAACATTCTCTCCCTTATAAAAAAGTAACTTTTCAGTAAGCATATAGTTGGAAATGTATGATCAAGGAGAATCCATCATGCAAATGAATCTGGCCCATGATTTAGCAAAGTAATGTTTTTTGAAAACTCTTTTGATAAATCATGACTGTTATTTTTGCTAAATTAATTAGCTATTTGAGAACAAATATATATATATATATATATATATATATATATTAATATATTATATATATATATATACATATGATTAAACTTTAGTTACACCAGTTAGACCACCAGTTAGAATACAAAAGCTGATCTGATTTTATTGATAGTGGATCTCTTTTTAAAATGTTTTCTATTATAAATTAACATAACACATTTTTAGCAATTACTGGAACATGAAAGAAAACCACTCATAATTTTAACAACCTAACATATATTTTGTTGCATTTTTTCTGTCTTTTTTCCTATTCAGCTCTTTTTTAACATCATGTAGTCAGCCAGTTTTTCTTATTTTGTGTTATAGTCAGCATTTTGAGTTTATTAGTCTTTGCAATACTCAATTTTAATGGTTGAAGAATATTCCATTACATAGTTTTAAACCATTCATTTATTATTGGACCTGGATATTTTGTAATTTGAATAGAATTATCGCTTTAAAAATGGATATAAGAAGTAGAATTACTAGATGAAGCACATACACTTGAAATTCTTACTTTTTGGTTATGCTTATTTCTCATTAGACCTTGAAAAACAGATTTTTAAAATGCATAAGTGAATGAGTAATATTACGGTTAAGGTGTTGTTTCTATTCTGAAAGTACTCTCCAAAAAGCTTATAAAAACAGTAGAGTCACAGGAAACTGAATTGGACTACTGCCCTTACTTACTTGTGACCCATGGCAAACTGCTTACCCTTCCTTGGCCTTGGTTTTTCCACGCGTACAAAAGTATGGTATTAGTATTTACCTTTAGTGGGTTTTTGTTTGAATATTAAATAAGAAATGGGATGGAAAATCCTTAGTACAGTCCTTAGCAAATTGTAAGTCTCGATTATCAATATTCTCCATTCCGTAAAAATTGATGCTGATATTGATGATATCTACTCAATCCCTCAATAAACAAGTTCATTAAATTGCATGTTTAAAAATATTTATCTAAAAATACATGATTATTTAATTAATATAATTCATCTAAACTATGCTGAAAAGGTCTCAGATGTGCCGGGCGTTTTTCCCCCTGGAATTTGCCAGTAATTTGGGCATCATATAAACTCAATTCTCTAGATCAGAGATCTGTACAATTGATTGAATTGGCCAGGTAATCAATCTGAATTGGCTCTTGAGACAGTATTTATCAAATAGATGTGTCTCTGAGTGACATGTATAGCTGTAGGCATTCACATCTCACACTCCCACGATGACAGGAGGATGTAATGTGCTCCTCTCAAGCTTTAATTTGGCAAGGATTCTCTGCTTCTGAAAGCAAGGATATGACAGCTGTCTGCGGAGGCACACAATGGAAGGGAAAAATTATACAGCTGCAAAGACAGGGCTCGGCTCTGTCATTACCATTATCGTCATTTACTATTTATCAGGGTGTCCACAATGTGCCTTGTGTGTTACAGGCTGCAGGCATCACTCTGCCTCAGAAGAGAGGAGCAGATGAAAGCCAGCCTGTGCCAAAGATGAAACAAACACCCAGGCTCCATCCAAGGTACACGCAATATTCAGAAAGATGCTACTTATTTCTGAGTCTTGAGATTGTACATGCTGGTGGGAAACTTCCCCGCCTGCATAACAGGCCTTCGAAAGCATCAAAGGTGAGATTTGAAAATCTTTGTAAGCAATGATCCTGATATCAAAATAAGTTTTGATGTTACTTTAAGGGTATGCCCTCTCTCTTTTTTTCCCAGAAATGAGGTAAAGGAAGTGGATGGGGCACTTACTTATTCAAGTGCTACATTTAAGATGTTAAATCACTTTGAGAATGCATTAATTTCAGGGAGTTTACTGTAGAATTACGGCAAACAGTCTTCACTGAAGCTAAGATTTATATTCTTTTTTTTTTAAAGTATGTCTTTTTTTTTTAATTTATTGGGGTGACAATTGTTAGTAAAATTACATAGATTTCAGGTGTACAATTCTGTATTACATCATCTATAAATCCCATTGTGTGTTCACCACCCAGAGTCAGTTCTCCTTCCATCACCATATATTTGATCCCCTTACCCTCATCTCCCACCCGCCAACCCCCTTACCCCCTGGTAACCACTAAACTATTGTCTGTGTCTATGAGTTTTTGTTTCTCATTTGTTTGTCTTGTTCTTTTGTTGTTTTTGGCTTATATACCACATATCAGTGAAATCATATGGTTCTCTGCTTTTTCTGTCTGATTTATTTCGTTTAGCATTATACTCTCAAGATCCATCCATGTTGTCACAAATGTTCCTATATCATCTTTTCTTACCGCTGAATAGAATTCCATGTTGTATATATACCACAACTTCTTTATCCATTCATCTATCGAAGGACATTTTGGTTGTTCCCATGTCTTGGCCACTGTAAACAAAGCTGCAATGAACATTGGAGAACACGTGTCTTTATGGATAAATGTTTTCAGATTTTTTGGGTAGATACCCAGGAGAGGGATTGCTGGGTCATACGGTAATTCTATTCGTAATTTTTTGAGGAACCTCCACACTGCCTTCCATAACGGCTGCACCAGTCTGCATTCCCACCAACAGTGTATGAGGGTTCCTTTTTCTCCACAGCCTCTCCAACACTTGTTACTAATTGTCTTGTTAATGATAGCCATTCTGACTGGGGTGAGGTGATATCTCATTGTGGTTTTGATTTGCATTTCTCTGATGATTAGTGATGTTCAGCGTTTTTTCATGTCTATTTGCCATTTGTATGTCCTCGTTGGAGAAATGTCTCTTCAGATCCTCTGCCTATTTTTCATTTGGGTTGTTTGTTTGTTTTTGTTGTTAAGTTTCATGAGTTCCTTGTATATTTTGGATATTAGCCCCTTATCGGAGGCACTGTTTGCAAAAATCTTCTCCCATTCAGTTGGTTGCCTCTTTATTTTGTCGATGGTTTCTCTTGCTGTGCAGAAGCTTTTAAGTTTCATATAGTCCCATTCATTTATTTTAGCTTTTACTTCCATTGCCTTTGGAGTCAAATTCATAAAATGCTCTTTGAACCCAAGGTCCATAAGGTTAGTACCTATGTTTTCTTCTATGCAGTTTATTGTGTCAGGTCTTATGCTTAAGTCCTTGATCCATTTTGAGGATTTATATTCTGATGTGAGTCAATACTATCCGAAATTTTAAATTTGATTGTATACTTTTGCTCTAATAATTTAGTACTGGTTTTGATTACAAAGTTAATAAGAGAAATTATGGAAAGTATGAAATGTATAAAGAATATAATAATAGCTAATTCCTTAAATCCACCATGTTTACTATTTTGGGTGCTACATTTCTATTCAGTAATTTTTCCAATTAGGAAAGACTTCTGAAATTTAAAATTTTCTTTTCATCATTAAAATATAAGTATTTTCTCATTAAACATTCTAACCAATGATTTCTATTATTTTTAATAGCTAATTAGTAAGAAACTCTTTATGGTAGATAATAAGACATTATATTCCTGGGACAAAAAAGTATTCCATTTAAAATTTTGATGATAACAACCAATTAAACACACACACACACACACACACACACACACACACACATACACTAAAAATCCCCTCCTTCAAGTAATATATGAGAATTTCCATATGGTCATGCCCTTGCCACGCTCGAATATTGGTTGAAGTTTGGTGTTTTATTATTGTTATGATTTGCAATTCCCTGTTAAAAAAAAATCTGTTAGTTTTTCTTAGAATTCAACATGACCTAAAATAGTTAATAAATATAAAAGAATATGTATATTGGCCAGTTTAGATTTTTATTATGTGACTATACTGTTTAATTCACCACTTAAATTTGGTTTTCTTTATTTTTCTGATTTGGGTTAGCTCTTTGCATTTTCTGGTGTCAAAGCAAAAATTGCACTAGACAAAATTAAATACACAAAAAAGGCTTTGTTCAAGGCTATTGCAATAGAGTAGAGAGGCCACAGCTCAGTGTGAACTCAACTCTGCTGAATCAAAGGGCAGAGAAGTTTTAAGTACTGGGGTGAAATGGAGAACACAGGCTGTCTGTGTTTGCTAGATAGCTTTACCCAAAGGAAAATTAAACTTTCTTACATTTTCATGACAGGGTAGGTTCACAAATGGGAAGGAGGCTCCTACCTTTGCACAGAACCCAGGAGATAAGGGAACTATCTCCCTTGATGTTTACATTTTAGAGATAATTCCCAGGTTCTTGAGAAAGACATTCCTGGGTTATAAAACTAGAAAGATTCTTTTGAAAAGATTTGTAGAGAGGATTCTGGGAAGATAGCAGAGTAGGAAGGACCATGACTCTACCTCCCCACCTAGACACTAGTTGAACTTGAACAATCTATCTGTTGTAGCTATTTTGTATATGTGCTGCCAAAGCCAGCACCGTTGCAGCTATTTTGGAAACCTGGAGTCTATGGAAAGCTTGCAACTTCCAGGGGAAGACTTGGTTGGTAACTTGTAGTTAGTTTTGCTCAATTACACCTCTTATTGCCATAGCAGCTACCTATCCTCCACCCCCCAGTCATGGTAGACAGCTATGCAGATGTTCTATGCACACAGCTTGAGGGAATCAGGATGGACAAAAGCACCCTGCATGCCAAATATTAAGGATCAGTACTCTGATTGCTGACTGCTGCTTCTGGTCACAGAGGTGCAGACAAAAAGCTGCAGCCATTGTTGTTGCACCTCCCGCCACTGTTGCAAGACACTCCCCCTCCCATTGAAGTAATTTCTGAGGATATAAATGGCCAGTGCCCTTCCTTCCCCTTCATTTTTCTCTCTTTTTACATTTTGGGAGCCACACATTCAAGACTAGAACATTAAAAAACAACTGCATGTATGGGAAAAAGTTAGAAAGTGATTACATATGCCCAGGGAAAGGCAATACGTTGGTTCCTAAAAAATTTAAAATAGAATTACCGTCTAATTCAGCAATCCTACTTCTGGGTACGTACCCAAAGAATTTAAAGCAGATTCTCCAGGAAATATTTGTATATTACTGTTCAAAGTAACATTATTCACCATAGTTAATACACGGAAGGAATCTAAGTGTGCATCAACAGAAGGATGAGCAAAACGTGGCATGTACATACAATGGAACATTGTTCAGCCTTGAACAGCAAGTACATTCTGACACATGCTACAACATGGATGAAGCTTAAGGACATTTTGCTAAGTGAAACAAGCCAGTCACAAACAGACAAATACCGCATGATTTCACTTACATAAGATACTTACAATAGTGAAAACCATAGAGACAGAAAGTAAAAAGGTAGTTTTCAGGGGCTGGGAGGGCAGGGAATGAGAAGTGATTTTTTTAAATGGGTATAGAGTTCAATTTTTACAAGATGAAAAGAGTCATGGAGTTCGAAGGTGGTGGTAGTTGAACAACATTATGAATGTATTTAATATCACTAAATGATGTATTTAAATGGTTAAGATGGTAAATTTTAGGTTATGTGTATTTTAGCACAATAATAATGGTGAAAGTAAGATTTACATATATCTCAAAGGGCAGACAACAATTTTCTAAAGAAAATGCTCTAAAGAAGGTAGGTCAGGACCTAGAGCCAGGAAGGAGCTGAGAGGGCCACCTTGGTCATAGGATATCAGTCCCTTGAAATTACATCACATTAAAAATATTTTGTTCAGGTCTGATGCTTACATTTTAACCTTATTCGTGTGCTTTTCCTCCAGAAGAATTTTAATTTATAGAGAGTAATAAAGGATTTTGTGATTTGTGTTCGTTTAAGAACGCCCTTCCTACTCTAAATTTAAAAACCCATTTTCCTCTATGTTCTAATGCTTTTTCTTGGGGGGTCGGGGAGTGGTATATCGGTCTTCAATTCATCTGAACTCATTTTTAGAAACTAAATTTTTCTCCGAATTTTATAACTAAATGTCCTAATACCATTTGTTTAACAGTCCAGCCTTTCTTCTCAAAGCGTTAATGCCAGCTTTGTTGTATACCATGCTGCACTTATTTGTGGGGCTACTATTGATCCCACGCTCGTCCACCAGTCTATTCGTTTATAATTCATGGATGAGGAGAAGCCAACCATGCGAAGGAGAGTGAGAAGAGTGTTCTCAGCTGAGAATACAGAAAATGTGGAAGTCCTGAGGCGAGAAAGATCTCCTTTGCTAAGAACAAATAGGAGGTAGGTGTGTCTAGACTGTAGTGAGTCCAGGAGAATGGAGCGGGATGAAATTTACAAGATGGGCGGGGCGAGGTCTTGCATCACACAGCAGTTGTTACCAGTGGGTGGTGCCTCTGCCTGGTGAAACTCTTAGGTAGTGTGGATGAGCAAGTCTATGGTCACTGCTCCTCTGGAGAAGACTGGAAATAAATAAGGTCTGTCTCTTTTCCAGGCCTGTCAGGTTTACAGTGTGTTATAGGAGAATCTCTAATAGATGGCAAGGCAAATCTCAGAAAAGTGCAGTGTGGAGAAAGGAAGGTGGAAGCCCTAACCGAATGCCTTGGTCACTTACATTATGCAGAGGCTCTTCCGGACTCAGCTGTTGAAGTGAGAGTGTTTCAGGGTCCTGGATCTGCTTTCTTACACCAGATCTCACTGTCCACTAGCTCCCATTTCCTCCCTGCAGCAGGGAGGAAATTCATTTAAATTCACCAGTTCTACATCTTTAGACATTCCCTAACAAAACACACTGCCCTCCCAGGAAAATGGAGCTTCGTTCTCCAGACACCTTACAAAATTGTGAGCCTTGGGATGTGTGTAGGTGCCAGTCGATCCCACTACACAAGAATGCCTGAGGAGGAGGCAGAGTTCATCAGAACCCATCAAAGTATTCCACATGATTTCCTAAAGTTTCAATATCCAATGATATTAAATATATCTGTGGTCTAATATTTTCCTTCTTTTAAATAGCTTTCAATGTGAGTACAATTTATGGTTATTTAAAGATGTGTACTTGTATCGTGGATTGCATGTGAATATCTAAAAAAACACACAACATAATATTAGTTCAGAGCCTTTGGTGCTTTGGGAAGGGGGAGCTGGTCGTATGTACTCACAGGCAAATGCTTAAAAATTTAAAGATAATGGTAATAATACCTTACACTTTAAAGTGCATACATACATGATCACATATACTATTACATTTGAGTCTCACAACATCCTTACGATGGAGGAATATTTTCCTGTGAGTCCCCAAATGATGTAGATGATGTTGGATCTGCCGGCAGTTTCTGGGTGTAGGGCAGGATTGTGTCTGTCTCGTGAGACTGAAAAATGGAAACATGGACCCTGGAGAGGCAAAGAGTTTTAAAAAGAGGATAGTTTATTGAAAGCAAAGAGTCAGAGCTCCTGAGCCAGAGGGGGTCCCAAATAGGGATGCCCAGTGACTGCGGAAAAAGTTCTTACTTTTATACCTTCCCTTGCCTGTTTGGGGAAGGGGAGCTGTTTGAAGAAGGGAACTGGCGCCTTCTAATGAAATTCGTCTGCCAGGTTTGTTCTGCTTGCCCATCCCAAAGGAATTCCTGAAGTACCCCACTCTTATCTATCAGATCTGCTCCGTTTGTCAGGCCAAAAGGAATTTTATGATTAACCTCAAGGCCTTGTTATATTATGTCCTGGAGTGAAAGAGTGATTTCAAAACCTGATGTTTTAGGATATGCCTGTCTTTGTTTATTCCACCAGGGACCTCCCTGTCTACCTAGTGACATGCTAACTCTCCTGTCTCACTTAGAGAAATAGGTTCAATTGTTATTACCCCCACTTTACAAATTCAGAAAGAAGAGATTATTTTCTTAATGACACACAGGCACAGAAGGTGAATCTCAAACCCAGTTTTTCTAACTTTGTGATTGTAGCTCTTTCAAGTACATTATTCTATGCTTTACTTAACTAGGCAAGGAGCAATATTGTCACCACGTTCTTTACATTTTCTTAAGGGCTAACATTAGGAAAATGAACAATTAGCTCACTATTATAAAACCAAGAAAGTTTGTTACCTCTTAGTCATGAAGGCAGAAAGATTGTACGAACAGAACCTTGAACTAATGAATAACCTTTTATCATGAATTATAATGTAACACCTGTAACATTTAGCTATAACAATATTTTAATTTAGCAGAACTTTCTATGGTAATGTTCACAACTTATATGAAAATCAAACAGAAAGAAGTATTGAAAAAATCTTAATGGAAATCATTACACAGATGACCTACACTCTCAGAATATTTATAAGTAAAAGAGAAATTATTCTATGTCCACATTTAAGAAATGTCAGAAGGATAACTTTGGCCTAAGTTAATCTTGAGAAGCTGCAGATGGCTCAATTGGACATATTTTTATAATCTATGTGTCCATTCTCCTCCCTCTGTGATTACTCTTCCCCATTTCTCTTACCTTACCTGGGATGTTTCCATGACAGGCTTCATCCAGACTCCTGAGTTTTCTCTACTGATATGCACTTTGGTGTGCTCTTTACTGTATTTTGAAGATGGTATTAGCTCTGTGGGGAAAAACACAAAAACCAATACACAACAATCTCTTTAATCATAAGCTGAATTTCCAGGCAACAAGTGCTACCCCTACGGTGTCATTGGACCATATACATTCTATTATGTAGGCACTAGTTAGTGTATATAGAATACTGGGAATTCCTTTTGAGTATTAAAATTATAAGAACTGCTTGAGTGCTCTAGAGATGTAAACTTGCTCCCTTAAGAGGCTAGACTGTATATTCTTAAATTAGAATTGCTTTTTTTCTATCCAAAACACTTCAGAAACATGGGTCATTTGATTTTCTTATAACAATTTAAGGAGAATAACACTTGGCATACAGTTAACAACACATAGGGATACCAAATACATATTTGTGAGAGAAAATGCTCTTTCTGAGTTGAATAGATAATTTTCAACATGCAAAACCACTCTAACCAAGTGAGCTGGGTAAATTAGCTATTTCAGGTGAGCTTGGCTGTCCTTGATGTTGCGTTGAATGCAGAACAATGTCATAATAACTCTGTATTTTATATCTACAAGCTTATGTACTATAAAGGAAGTCCCCTAAGTGCTACACAAGATTAACAGCAGTGAAAAAGTTAGTGTACAATAAACTCACAGATAATTTAGCCATTCCAAGTAGATTTATAATACACCATTTAGTGTGGAAATAACACACCACAACAAAACAAATTTCAAATGAGTATACATACATATATTCACATATATGTATGTATATATATACATGTACATATATATATACATATATGTACATGTATATATTTATGCCAAAAAAAGTATATACATGAATTGTATTCATCTTTTGTTATTGGTATATACTGAGTATTACAATTTTCATAGTTTTTTCCTTTCTTAAAATGTGTATACATTTTTTGGCACCCCCATATGTGTGTTTGTGTGTGTGTGTGTGTGTGTGTGTGTGTGTATTTAAAACATAAGAGAAGGAAGTTGACTGTGATAGCATGTGTGTCCTCGTATTCCGGAGGGCCCATTTCTCTTTAGCAATATGACAGATAGATTCCTCTTGATTCTTTACTTATTTAGTGTGTTTTTCTGGTATCAGCTGTGGTTCTGAAGCTCTTTGTTAAGAATTCAATGGCAAGATTAAGAATCCAGATAAACTAGTCTCTGTTTTAATTAAGATTAGGAGACAGCCATGGGAGATCTTTAAAAATAAATTACAGTCCATTTTCTACAAAAGAGAATCAGGAAACTGGGGACAATGAAAAAGAGAATGGAAAAGTAAAGGACATGAGAAAATGCATTGGATGGTACCATTGATTGTTACCAAAAATTAATTTGTTCTTTGTTGTGAACCTTTTCATCAGGAGAATCTCCATCAAGTGTAACATGATGTTTCTGATGAGTGTTCTCAAGGCAAAAGGAAGAAAAAATTCTCTCTGTGTCGCAGCAAATGCTAACCCTGAAATTGAACAGGAGCGATCAATTGAAGTCCAAACAATAACATTTAAACAAATAATAAGAAAGACTCCAGGTCAAGGAATGATATAATTAAAAGGCAGCCTCTTGAGAACTGAAAAGGTTTGGGGGTTAAAAAAAATCCAGTTCCAATAAAAAAAAAACCTGTTGAAAAGTGTAATGATATTTGAAAATAATTCACTTTTAAAGAAAAAAACACTAGTAGCTTTTTTTAATTTTTACACATTCAATTCAGAATGTAATATTGAACCTGAGTATACAGAGGATAGCAAGGGCTGCATTAGAGGAATGTCATTACAATTGTTTTGATCATCTTAGTTATAAGTACTTGCAAGATTTCAGAGGCAGTTAATTGTTATCTCCGTTATTTTTCTTTTTTCAGAGAAATAAATGGACACAGAGACATCCAATGATGTATAACCAAGTGGTAGAAACAGAAATATTGTTTTTTTGAGTCCTTTTCAAAATGAATTCCTATAAAACATGTTTTTAAATAAATGAATGATAATGTAATAATTTCATTAAACAGTTTGTGATTTAAATCCAAAGTTTAATTTAAACAGTGTATGATTTCTAAACTTTGGTCCTTAGTTTTGAGGTTGACATTGACATGTTTCTGATTAATGTATGGGTCACCTTGAGTGATTATGTCTGTAATATTTTAGAAGTTTTTTATTTTTAGTTGTAATTTTGAAATAATTTTAGACTTCAAAATAATTGTAAAAATAGTACACAGAATTCTTTATACTCTTTACCTAGATTCTTTACATGTTAACATTTTCCATAACAACAGTTTAATGATCAAAATAAGAAAATTCACCTTGACACAATGTTAATATTAAATTTACAGACTAATTTTTCCAATTGACCCACAAAGATTCTTGTACTGACCCAGGACCCAGCATCAGATGAGGGTATATTTTGTTGCTATGGCTTTTTATTTTCCTTTAATCTTGAAATGTTCTTTCATTGACCTTTGTCTTTCATAACCTTAATAGTTTTCAAGAGCAATGGATAGTCAATTTGTAATATGTTAGTTTGATTTATTCTGATGTTTTGCCATGACTATGTATTTTTTGATAAGAATGCCACAGAAGAAATGCTGTGTCATCTCAGTGCATCATGCTTATGTCAGGCTTCTGATGCCTGGATGTCTTATTGTCCTGCGAGGGACCCTGCTCCCTCTGCCATTTGTCATGTGGGGTGGCCTGCGGGGTCTCTAGTCCTGCTCCCCACATAGCAACACAGGATATGGCAAGGCCAAAAAGGAACACCCAAGGAGCCATAGGTAGTGGAGTCATACCACTATATTCTCACTGGTGGCACTATAGTCTCACTGAAGGCTGGAGTCACACGACCTGCAACCTGCTGTCCGCTTCTCTGCCTGCCAACCGACCGACCAATCAACACAGCCCCGCAGTTACATCAGTAGCCAATTGGCTAACTGGTTACAGCTGATGGCCAACCAATCACAGTTGATGATCATTCACTACGGGAGCCAACACCTCCCCACAGGAGGCCGAGAGCCTGGAAACTGCTCTCTGGGACTCTGTCCCCACACTCATTACTGGTGAAGTTAAAGTGGACTCTGCCAAATTTCTCCCCTGTAAAGTTACTATTTTTCCCTTTGTATTTAGTAAGTATGATTTGGGTTGATGCTTGAAACTATGTAAACATACTTTTTTCTCATCAGACTTTTGCTTAGCATCCACAGATGATTCTGGACAGAAATAATTATTATGTTTCTTTCATTCCTTCTAAATTTGTTAGTTGGAATTCTGTTTTAAGGAAGTACCATTCCCTCCCAACTATTTACTCTTTCTTTATATTTTTTAATCCGTATGAACTCATGGCCTATTTTACTCGATGGGTACATCCCATACTATCATTATTTATTTTCTTTCTCCATTTTTTCCCCCTCTGGAACCATGTTGAAAATTAACCTGTTAGAAATAGCCAAAAACAAACAAACACTATGAGGGTAAATTGGTGTGAGCTGGTAAGGTCCCTTTCAGGTCTAAAGTTCTCTGCTATAGATGTTCCCACACATTGGAATGTGCCTGAGGTGCAATTTGCTGCCACTCCTTTCTTTGCCTGAGTTATATTCATGAAATGAAACTGGAGACCATTACTGAGTTTGAAAAATGGTTTTTTTGAGCTGAAGTCTGATGATCCGTCCTTAGGCTAAATCCTTGGGCTCAGCTAGCCAATTGCTTTGCACTACTTTTACCCTGCCTCAGGCTGTCAACAAGATCTTTTCACAGATCCCTTCCTTATGCCCTGAGAAGCCCCAAACACAGAAAGTTCTTTTAGCTTTAGGCTTCTAATTTATCAAAATAGCATCACTATTCCCCACTCTGGTGTTTTTCACCATGTACAGGCTGCTTTTGCATGCTCCTCATTGCAGATTAAGACCAGGATTCATTTGTAAGTCATGTATTTGGGAAGTTCAGATAACACAGGTAGAGATATGATAAAAGGAATGGAAAACAGCCAATGGAAGGTATGCTATTAAGCCAGCTGTAATGTTGTGCAACTTAAGCTAAATCCGGCTGGAAATTGATACAAAATACACACATCATAATTAGCCAACCTGAATATTAGGCAATAAGAATATTTTATGTACTAACGCTGGAGAACCAATGGTCAAGAGCTGCTCCTGGAGGTATTAATTCCCCAGTAGTCCGGCTGTTCCATGTGCTCATACACACAAGAGAACACAGGCGGTGGGATTTTTTCAGTTCCAGCAGCAACAGCAACAAAAGCCAGTATCTGCAGAGCTCCAGGTACTGGAAGCTGGGTATTGGCCAGAGGACACTTAAAAATACTAGAGTAATAGTTGAAGCAGACAAGTTCTGCTACCCAAATCCTTTTGCTCATTTTATTTAATGCTTAAAAAGAATAGTCCCAAGTAGGTAGAATAGATGATATCATCCTTTAATAAATTAAGTAGCCGAGGTGTGGAGAACCCAAGTGACAGGCTTAAGGTCGCATACTACAATGTATGTACCTAAAGGATAGGGCTAGACAATTGCAGAGCACAGGGCAAAAATACTAAGTCTTACCTTCTCTAGAGCTCAGAGTTGCTGGTACCTGGTTGACTCTTACAGGGAAGAGATTTGCTCCTCAACTTTCTAACGTGAACCCTGGGACCTCTTAGCCACACGAAGTCTTCAGACTTACTTTAAAGTGCAAAAGAGCATGAACCATCTCCATTAATCAATGATTTACATTTTACTGCTCTGCAACACTGAGTAATGACCTACATTTCATTTCTTGCTGATTTTACCTGCACACTAGGTACTTTCTATTAAAGTGCTAATATACCCCCCCAAAAAAGGTAAGGAGCTGATCAAGGGATGGACACATATAGCCCAAAGTTTCCTTAGAGTCATCCACCATGAGATATAGTCAAGCTAATGCCTTGAATTAAAAAGAAAGAAAGAAAGAAAGAAAGAAAGAAAGAAAGAAAGAAAGAAAGAAAGAAAGAGAAAGAAACAATAAAAAGAAAAGAAATAGAACATGCTTGAGCTAATTCAGCACTAAAATAAAGGAAGTGTTCCATATTTTTAATAGAGATAAATGCAATTACAGATCTAAGAAATGAAACCAGAATTATTGAGCAGTCAAAATGTCCGATAAGGACATTAATTAATTAATTTATTTATTTACTCAGCTTATCAGTTATAGTTCATCTATTGTATTCCTGTGATGTGCCTGACTCTGTGTTAAGCAAGAATTACAAAAATACATGTCACTGTCCCTGCTTTTATAGAACTCACACTCTTAGGAAACTGTAGAATGCAAGGAACTTCCTTGGAAGTTGGAAAATTCATGATACAACATGATGCAGTCTACAATAAAATACAGGGTGGTAATAAATGAAGCTGGAATGATAGATTGCGTCCAGATTGTGAAGGGCCTTGAATGTGATGACAGGGATTTTGGATTACTTTAGGTAACGAGGAATCAGTGGATTTTACTTTAAAGCAGTGGGATGACTCAAATAGCAATATCAAGAAAGTGAAGAAAATTATTTCCTCTTCAAACAATTAAGCAATCTGGTTCTTAAGTATTATTCTCTACTTCAAAGAAATGTCGTATTATTAACAATGACCTCTTATGATTATATGGGCCATTTGGTCATAATTTTTTAGCAGTTTTCTCCTGTTTGTTTTCTTAGTGGGCATATCTTTTGCTTACTGATATTTCATCCTTGACTCTGGCCCACCTGCAGAGAGCATTAAAAAAATCTGTGGATAAATGTGGAGAATATTATAGGTTATGGATATTTCTATTACTTTGTCTCTCATAGACATTTTTCAAGGGAAACTTTTGAGTATCTGTCTGAAGAATAATTTTCTTACTCTTTTGTCTCAGAGCAACAATAAAAAAATTAGGAGATGACAATGGCTTAGAGGAATATCAACACCAAGAACATATAATTATTGAGGTTTTCTTGTGCTTCAGCATGATGCCAGGCACTACTAAAACAATTATGGGTAACATGGGTAGATTAATTCCCATCTTGACCTGAGAATTGGGAAGAGGATGAGGCAGAGCTGCATCATGGGAAGTGCATGAGATTTGGAAACAGAGAGATAGGGATACCACATTAATACTGGGGAAATTGCCTGACTCTCCTTAGTCTTGATTTTTCACTTATAAAAGGGAGAGCCAACTTTTTATAACTCCAATCCCTATCAATCCCTTTCCACTTACCCTGCTCTATTTAAATATTTACCTATTCTTGGAAATTTATGACATGTTTCAATGTTTGCTGACTTTCTCGCCCATTAAAATACAATTTCCATCAGGGCAGAGATATTATCAGCCTTAGAAACTATGGTAGACATAATAATGATCCCTCAACTATGTCCATGTTTTAATCTCTAGAAACTGAATATGTTATATTACGTGGTGAAGGGGAATTAAAGTAGCAGACTGAATTAAGTCTACTAATCATCTGTCTTTAAGATAGGATTATCCAGGTTCTTAAATAAATGACCAAACTGATGGCAGTAGGAAGACTCAGCTAGCTCAGCATTGCTGGCTTTGAAGATCAAGGAATGGGTCCACAAACCAAGGAACGCGAGTGACTTTTAGCACCTAGAAATGGTAAGGAAATGGATTCAGCTTATCAGTTATAGTTCACCTATTGAATCCTCGTTATGTGTTTGACTGGATTCTCCCTTAGAACCTCCAGTAGGAACAGAGGTCTGCTGACACTTGATTATAGCCCAGTGACACCCATTTTGAATTTCTGACTTACAGAGGTGTATAATAAATATTTGCTGCTTTAAGCCACTAAATTTGTGGCAATTTGTTATACCAGCAATAAGAAACTTATATTGCTAATCAATAATTTATTTCCCCTACTACTCTGTCACTAGTGCCAAGAACGGTGACTGTACCATACCAACAAGTAAATGTGTGTGTATGCGTGTGTATGTGTGTTTTATAAATTAATGAAGAAATGCACAATCAACTGTAGTATAATGATGCCACAGTTTAAGATGGTACAGACAGTGACAAGTAAAAATAAACACACACAGACATGCACACACAAGGACAAATATGTATCAGAGTTTCAATGTAAAAATATTTAATTGAAATTATATCCAATATTTTATATATTATGTATAGAAAGATACATACCATTCTATGGAATGCATCTTAGTGCTTTGGTTTACGAACGCGAAATTTTACATAATATTTTTGTTGAGGAAACAGGAGGCTGAAAGACCTTCTGATCAACTAAGTACTGTCACACGTTTTTATCACTTACTGCCTCACTAAACTCTTCTGGGTTTTAGTGTTACATAAAAAAGGCCTAGGAAACCTCATCAGGGAAAATAGTAAAATAAATACAGTACTTTTCAAGGAGTACAGTAATGCTCATTAGATACAACACTACCTTAATACTGATATTTTCTTGGTATCATTTCCTTCTCAGCATCACTGTCATTCTCTTCTCTCTTTATTTAAGGAGATTTAGATCATTACATAATCATATTATAGTATTCAAATTCATTTTCCTTAGACTAACCATCAAGCCACTCACTATTTCATCATAACTGTAAGATAAGGTAGATAGAAAATAAACAAATATAGGCACAGATGAGACTGAAACATCTTTTTGTGCCATACAATAAGAGATCGCTCAATGGGTGACGGGAATGTGTTAAAAACTCCTTGAGCCAGTTTGAGGGGGCTTGAAATAGTCAAATCTGGGAAAATTGGAACATAAAACTAAATTATATGAATGAATTATAATCCATTGAATAAATAAAAGTACATGAGTTGAAAGGGATATAAGAAAATAAATGGAAAAAGAGAGGAAATCTCTTACTTAAATAAATGTAGAATGGATGATGGAATTAGTCATCCATGGATACTGAAATTAGTGAGTGAAAGTTTGACAAGGAATAAGATATATATGCATAGGATCAAAGTATTTCCCCACAGATTACTAGTAACTACAAAGGGAAAAATAATAACAGAGTGAAAAAATCTGGCAGAAACCATTTAAGCAAGTGGCTAAAGATATCACTAGTTTGGGGAATAAATCAATATCATGCACCTCCTAAAAAGATGCACTGAGAAGGAAACAAAATCATTTCTGGGGTATTCCTGCCAAAAATGTACATAACCTGAGTAGAATTGTGAAGAAATATGAGGCAAACCCAAACTGAAGAGCATTCTATATAATAACTGGCCTGTACTATGTACAAATGTCAGACTGAGGACATTTTCCAGATGTAGTAGTCTACTAAGAGACGACAAACAAACAATAAAAAAATACAACATGTGATCCTGGGTTGAATCGTGAACCAAAAGGAAAATACAGTAAGTCCTCACTTGATGGAAACTGCAACTTTAAGCAAAATGACACTCGTGTAACAAAACCAATTTTATCATAGCCTAATTGATACAAACAAGAGTTAAGTGCTTATATTTCTGGTCACGAAAACATCACCAAACTTCTAAATAAAGACCCAAACACTTCCAATATTAAACATTGAAATAAGCATGAGCTATACATTCATTTAAGAAAGATTAATAAACACAAGTAAGATAATTATATTCCAACCCATTTATTCCGGTTCAGGGTCACTTGCAGTTGGCTAGAGTCTCTCCCTGTGATTCAGGGAATGTGTTAAAAACTCCTTGAGCCAGTTTGAGGGGGCTCAAAGTAGTCAAATGTTGGAAAATTGGAACATAAAAATAAACTATACGAATGAATTATAATCCATTGAATAAAATAAAAATACATGAGTTGAAAGGGATATAAGTAAATAAATGGGAAAAGAGAGGAAATCTCTTTCTTAAATAAATATAGAATGGATGATGGAATTCGTCATCCATGGATACTGAAATTAGGGCACAATCAGAAAGACAACGTGGACAGGTTACCCTTCCATCATAGGGCACACTCACACACACCCACACTCACTCAGACTGCGACAATGTAGACATGCCATTTCAACTCACATGTACATCTCTGGGATGTGGTCGGAAGCTGGAGTAGCTGGAGAAAACCCATGGAGACATGGGGAAGAACGTGCAAACTCCACACAGACAGTTGCCCCAGTCGGGAATCAATCTGTTTTTCCTCATCATCCTTATAAGGGAAGGACATTGCATAAAATAATGTTATTTGCGAAACTGCTATAGCGACAAAAGATATTTTGGATATGATGGATTTCAACAGTGACTGGGAATTATGTGAAAATATTGAATCAACATTAAATTTCCTGATTTGCATAATTACATTGTGGCTAAATGATGGAATATCCATGTTCTTAGGAAATACCCCCTGAAATGTTTAGAGAAAAAGGGACATACATTTTCAACTTAGTCTCAAATAGTGTAAAATATAAAGACTAGGAGAATGGAGTAGGTGGTATATGAGCTAGTTTTACTATTCTTGAAACTTTTCTGTATGTTTGAAATTATAACAGAATTTAAAGTTATAAGCAATACCAATAAGTTTAGGTTTCATAACTTCCAGAGAGGTTGACAATGCCAAGCACTGATGAAGACTTGGAAACACCAAAGAGAGTGTTTAAATTGCTCCAACTGCATAGAGGAGGAAATTGATTGTATTTAATAACTTTGATGATGTCTATACTTGTGGGAAACTGAACAGTGTCCCTGAAAAGATAGCCACATCCTAATGTCTGGAATATGTCCAGAATGTTACTTCACATGGTAAAAGGGACTTTGCAATGTGATTAAGTTAAAAATATTGATATAGAGAGATTATCCTGGATTATCTGAGTGGGCCAATGTAATCAAAAGGATCCTTTTAAGAGGAAGGCAGGAGAGTCACAGCCAAAGGAAATATGATGATAGAAGTAAGGGGTCAGAGTCAGAGAGATTTGAAGATACTACTCTGCTGGCATTGAAAATGGAGGGAAAAGTCTTGTAGGCAGCCTCTATAAAATGGAAAAGGCAAGCAAATTAATTATCCCTTGAGCCTCTGGATAAAGTATGGCCCCTCTGACACAGTGATCATGGTTCAATGAAACCTATTTCGGACCCTGATCTCCAAAACTGTAAGACAATACATTTTGTGTTGTTTAAAGCTACTAGATTTGTAGTAATTTGTCATAACAGCACTAAGAAACTAATATAATGCCCTATGATCAGTATTTCTACATCTAGGTATAGGCTTGAAAGAAACTCGCATTCATGTGGTCAAGAAATTTTGGTGCCATCTGTAATAGAAATATTTGGAATGATTGGATATCCATCAGTAGTGAAATAGATAAATAATCTAGTCCTCCAATGGGACAGTGAATGAATGAATCAGAAAAGATGTCCAAAAAATGGATAATTCACAAAAATACAATGTTGAGTGGAAGGAAAAAAAATATTTGCTTTATAAAATGTAGGTACAATATGATACCATATAATTAAATTCTTAAAAACATTAAAAATACTACTCTGTATTAAGAATACAGATATGTGCAAAGATGTATCCTGATAATATGAAATCATGTATGGAAAGGATACACTTTCAATTAAGTGTCACATTTGAGGAAAAGGTGGGGACTGAGATTGAGGAGGGAATATCCAGACAATTTAATTGAATAAACACAAAATTAATAAGACATGATTAATTGACATGAACAGGAAAGAGAAGGGAGTTAGATTGATATTTTTAAACTCAAACAAGTGAATATTTGTTGATAACAGTAAGCAAGAGTGGTAATAAAGGAGGAAGAAGAGCATGTTTGAGGGGAATATAATAATTTTTTAATTCATTCTCCAGAGGTTGAGAACTTTCTGTAAGTTGTGTACAGGGGTGATGCAAATATATCTACTATATTACCACAGCCCTCAAAATGGTTATATTCTAGACCTGGAGTAGCGAAAATTACTCTGTAAGCAGCCAGAGAGTAAATATTTTAGCCTCATAAATATATATTTTAGCCTACATAAATATATGTAGGCCATATGGTCTCTGTTGCAACCACTGAATTCTGCTGTTATTTCATGAAAGCAACCATAAACAATATATAAATGAATGGGTGTGTCTGTGCTCTAATAAAATTTCATTCACTCATGCAGGCAGAAGGCTGAATTTGGCCCACAAGTCATAATTTGTTGTCTCTTGTTAAACTACATATTTTACATTTCTTCACACAACAATGGCTACAGTTTTACTACCCTATTGATTGAAAATAAAAATACACACGTACATATAAATTTATGGGCCCCTTCAATAATTCCGTTTCTCCCTCAGGGCTGAAGGTTTAGGTTTGGGGAACTACGGTTATGGTGGAAATAAAGTGCATGCACAAATAATTAAAACACAAAACGGAACATACTAGAAAAGAGACATTAACAAAGGTCTTTGGGAACTTACATAGGGGAGTAATGAATAGGATGTTGGAGAATGTTTGGGATGTGAGTGGGGTTGTGGCTGGATATGTGGAAGCATGTTAACAATTGCACGGAGCCCTGAAAACATGTGGTATATCAGCAGAGAAGAGACTAGAGTTGTTGTTGTCATTTGGTAACAACATAGGCTATGGTAAGATGCTCTCAGAATGTAACTTGGAAATGAGGTCTTTAAAAGCTTTAAGTGCTAAGTGTAAGGCTTATGTTTCTGGAACCAGGAATTTCTTACTGCCACATAAATCTTAAGATACTCTATTAATTTGCATCATAAGACATTTCTAAATGTTTAACGTGCTGAGAAAATGGTTAAAATTGCTCTCAGGGCACAATTAGATATTTTCAAGATATTTTTTATTTTATTATTTTTTGGCTTAGAACACTGCAGAACAATGTGTTTATAAACTCCAAGACCTCTTAAGATATCAAATGCATTTTTAAGAACTGATGAATAATAATGAAAATGACCTAAGAGGTTTCTCACTCTATCTTCTGCCTGCTTATTTTTGTTTGTATTAATATACATTGTTGTATGCTTTCCACTCTGGTTTAAAAATGCACTAGGGATAAAACTATTGAAGGAATTTTCAGTTTCTTTCATTGACAAGTTATCACTGTGGTCAGATCAATTTCTGCTATTTTCAGAGTAAATTCTTCTTTCTCTTACCATTAGCCTGTAAGTCCTTGCTTTGTTCCTAAGAAGGAGAGTGATTCCTTCCTCTCCTTCAGGTTTATTTATTTAATCTTTTTGTATGCTTTCCACATGTTGCACCACGGTTCATCATGAAATCATATAATACTGTGTAAATCCAGCAAGATGAGTATAACTATCTTCGGCCATTCTCTCCTATTTTGCTGCAAAGGAAAAACCCAAGGACATCACCAAAATATTGCCTTCCATTTTTCTTCTCATTTGTTGGACTTTGGCACAGCACAAGAAATAGTGGTTGATAGCTGCCTATGTGACAGCAAAATAACAATTGTAATGGGGATTTAAAATAAAATAAAAAAATCCTGCCAACCAAACAATTATGACTTTTTCAATTTCCAGGCTAAAAGCAGGTTTGGGATCATTTGTGTGCTTGTGTATTTGGGGTGTGTGTGTGTGTGTGTGTGTGTGTGTGTGTGTGTATGTGTGTGAATGTAGATGAGTCATCCAAGACTCTAATTAATGAGAAGAAAATAATATTAGCAAGAAGCAAGTATTATACATACTGTGTTTAGGTAGCCAGTATTTTTATTTAAAAAGAACCACCTAATTTGATGTGTACTTAGGGCTTAATAGTCCTTTGCAGAAATCAATTATAAAACAAAGTGGAAATCTTGTAGGAATAAAGAGAATTGTGGAGGAGAAGGCCAAACTAGGTAACAAAAAGGAGGAAGAGTGGTATTTGTGATGATATTTAAAGCACTCTTTCTTTAAGACTCAAACCCTTGATTCAAACTAATTTGCCACTGTCAGAACAAAGTGCTCTCTCGAAGCTGACTCCCAATTTGCCTGTCCTTGCTCATGTCTCTGGTATGATTTTATCTCCAATGTATGGTATCTTTCAATATATTATCAATCTGTGGATGTCTCCTTTATTCTCCCATGCAGTTCATTGCTAATAGAACACAACTCATGTTAAATGCAATCCCATTTGTCTCATGAAACAATCTTGGTATTGAGTTGCTTGCCCAAGTGAAAAAATGAAGAAAAAAAAATTAGCCAAATTTGCATCAATTTTTGTAAGTCAAAATATCTTGAACCCTGTATTAAGAAACTTCACAGATTCAAATTCAAAACACACAGGGTGCCAACAACAACAAAAAAGTATACATATTTTAAGAAAGAAAAAAAACATATTAAAATTGTAATAATATATACTGGTAACAAAAGTTGAATACAAGTCACATTTGAATTCTGCAGGTACAAAAGGTGCTCAAAGTGGTTACCATCGGCGGAATTTTAATACAGTTTTTTTCCTCTCTTAAAATGTATGTACATTTTTTTTTCGGTGCCTTCTGTATATAACATAGTCCTTCCCATTGTCATGTGCTAATTCCATCAACAGAAGAAATTAACTCAGTTTGGTTTACTTGTCCTTTATAAATCCCAGCACCTTTTTATAAGGTGCATGTTTGGAGGATTTCTTCAGTATTGTCAGTACTAGATTTTTATCACACTGAATTCATAATTAAAAATAAGTTAGCGAACATTCAAATTTCTATTTTAAGCAACTTAATTCAACATAAATTATCAACTTTAAGAAATGTACATTAATGTAAATGTAATACTTCATTTTTGAGTATTCCTATAGTTAACTAGGACCATGTTACAATTTTATGCCTTGTTTCCGTCCCTTTACATTAGCATCGCTCTCTGAACTAGATGGGCATATGAAGCTATGCTCTATATCCCAAATTTTGGGAAATGTGTTAGAGCAACTATGATTTTTTTCACTTACATTCACAATTCTACAGCTATACATGACAGATGTATAGTAAACTTTATTGCCTTTCCCTATTCCCTTTTTATGGATTTTAATAAAATATAAGCTTTGTGTATCTGCTTATGTTTTTATTTTATATGTTTATTATGAGAGAAAAAAATCCATACTTAGTATCTGAAACTCCCCGATACAACCAAGTAGCAATATATTTTTCTTATATGAAGCAGTATGCATAATAAACAGTTTATAACTTTTATTTCATGTTTGTAAGTAAGACAAGACAAGTTTTGCTGGTTTGTGTGTTGCATGTTGTCAATCGGAAGCGGAACTTGAAGAGTCAGCACACATTTTCTGCAGAATTCACATATACTTGCTTTTACCATGTGTTTCTAAAATCAGTCAATACATAAACAAGTAAATAAATATTTTTAAAAAATAGGAAAACACTTACCCATCAGTGCCCAGACTAAAACAAGAAATGTTTGCAACTAGAGATCATTATGGGTTCTTAATTTCTTCCCCAAAAGAAATATTTAAAGTAAGTAAAGTACTTTGTTTTCCTTAAAAAAGTCATGAGGTTGTTTCTATAACAGATCAGCTCTAGGTTCTGAAAAACAAAACAAAACAAAACTCAGAAACCTAAGCAAGCTTGTTCTGCATCATCTGTAGGCACCAGACTATTCAGACCATTGAAAAATTCCACATTTGACAGAAGCTGGAGAAAATGTTGAAAAAATCCAAATAGTACTAGTGATTATAATGTATAAAGATTAAAGGGAGAGACATACAGAGTGCTAAATGACCAGCTGAGCTTTTACCCAGGGAGGAGAGACAACATGATTAAATTTTTAAGTATTATTTATATAATTTTGTTATAAAGGTAATACATATCCTCGATCAATGGACAAATATATATTGAGAACCTACAGTGGAAAAGACTGTGGTATAGGCATTGTGGGATAGTCCATGGGGTAGGCAGAATTCTACGACGGCCATCAAGACTCCTGTTTGCTGGTGCACACGCCTCATACAACCCTTTTTGCTGGATGTGGGCGAAATATTTAGATATGATGGTATATCAGTCCAGGGATTTTGTAGGTATAATGATGTTACTAATCAGTTGACCCTGAATCAATTAAAGCGAACTCACTAGACCAATAGGAAAGGGGTAGATGAAGAGAGACAAATGAAAAGGAGATGGCAGAAGGAATGTTTCTATTCTCATTAAAATAGCACAAAGTATTCAAAGCTGGGAAAGGAAGATAACAGGCCAGCTCACAGAGAAGCAAACAGGTTGATCTTCGCTGGCTTCCCAAAAGGCTTTGAAAACATCAGCAGCAGATTAAGTGTAGGGATTTTCCGAGATATAACACAAACGTCTGTGAATTTTAATACTGATTAAAAATAACTCATTTGGTCCTGCTTTGTCCACCTTGCTATCTTCACCTGACTCTTCCAAAGACAATAGCCTCTCTCTCTCTCTCTCTCCCTTTACTCTCATATATATATATATATATATATATATATATATATATATGAGAAACCGTATATATATGCCTGAAACCACAGATAGTACTGAACCTTATAAATACTGGTTTTCCTATATACAACACCTATGATAAAGTTTAATTTCTAAATTAGACATGTAACAGATTAAAAACAATAACTAATAATAAAATAGAAGCACTTTATGGCTTCTCTTTGGCATATCTGAACTGATAGCATCACTTCTCTTGCACTTTGGGGCCATTATTAAGTAAAAAGGTTTACATGAACACAAGCACTGCAATACTGTGACAGCCAATCTGATAACCTATTAGGTTGGAGCAAAAGCAATTGCTTTTTTTGCAATTATTTTTAACCTGTTAAACTGCAATTACTTTTGCCCCAACCTAATAGATGGCTACTACTATGTGACAAATGGGCAGGGAGCATAAACAACCTGTATACACTAGACAAAGGGATGATTCACGTCCTAGCTGGGGTGGCAGAACAGCTCAAGATTTTATCATGCTACTCAGAATAACACACAATTTAAAACTTACGAATTTTTTATTTATGGGACTTTCCGTTTAATATTTTCACACTGCAGTTGACTTGGGTAACTGAAATGACAGAAAGTGAAACCATGTGTAAGGGGCAACTACTGTACTTGACCCTGTCTCTAATATACCATTCTTGATTTTACCTCTGTATCTTTGCATACACTGTTCTAGCTCATTTTTTGTCTTCCTCTTTCAGGCTGATCTGCTTCTTAGTCTGTATTTACAAGGAACTTCCATTGCACATAGTGAATATCTCTGTCATAGCTTTGATCCTGCCGATTTATGATTATCCATTACCTTATTTGTCTCCCTCACTCTACCATGGCTGCTTTGAGTTTATAAAACAGGTCTTTAATCTCTGTACCTTTAGCCCATCAAATATCTGACACACATTAAGACCAGCGTTTATGAATGAATTGGTGTGACCAAATATTCATTTTTAAAAACAGTATGAAACATTACCCTGTTTCCCATTCTGTCAGTATCCCCTTCCCTAGAGTTAAAAAGACACACATATTTTATGAAGACCTCTAAAGGAGTAGGTGGTACAATCCAACAGTTGTCTTGAGAATAAGGGAGTCAGTGAGGTGTCATAATTGGAAGTAGGGTCACTTGCTCTGCCTAAAGAAAATTAAAACAGAAAAATGGTGCAAAGGCAACAGTCAAAGATTTGCCAAACATGCTGCAGAGTAATTTTTTTTTCTAATTTTTTGCAGTTTCCCTAGTACATGAAGTGTCAAGCATAAAGTACTATGACTGGTATGTGGAAATTTCAGCATATCTTTCTGGTTAAATGTAAACCTGATACTAGAACAGACTCTATTTTGAAATATGACAATACCTTCTGATCTCTTTTCCCTTGTTCTTCATTGTGGAGTAGAGTTCAGGATAATAGAATGTCTCTCTTTTAGCATCACATCTGTTCCTGCTTCATTGTCTTCACTTGAAATCATAATTTCCTCTTTGGGAATGTACAATTGGTGGCAAGTAGAGTTGATTATGATGTAATAAACAGAAGTGATGACTTCAGGTGGGTAATAATAGTTAAGAAACCAAGGTTTTTGCTTCCAAGTAAATTCCCTGCTGATTAGAATGAGGAAAAAGGAAACAAAAGTATGTACAGAATGGCCTTGGAATTGAATGGCTTCTCTTAGATTATCTCTAATTTGAGGGATCTATTCCTCATGGTTTGTGTCACAGCTGTTGTGGCTAAATACATTTCTATATACAAAAAAAATATCTAATGTGTATGCATATATTTTAAATCACTTTTAGTTCATTATTAGATAATATAGAGAACAGAAACTTTCTGGAACAGACTTGAGTTGAATCTTGCCTCAAATGCTTTGTTACGTGACTTTGGGCATATTACTTAACCACTCTGAGCATCACTGCCTGCTTCAGTAAAACTTCAGATGAAAATATCAGCTTTTTTGTTCTGAACATTTTAGATAATGTTTTTCAACTGCATGGGCCAGATGTCTGAAGTGCTCCATATACCACAGTTATTATTACTATTATTAGTAGTAGTACTATTACTATTAGTAGAAGTAATACTATACTAGTATTATTATATGTGAAAAATCATCCCCAAACCTCATATGACAGCTCTGTGTTTTTAGTTTCCTGTTTCTATTAGTTAGTATTGTGCTTTCCAGTGTTTACCTCAGGTCCCTCCATTCTGATTCCACATTTTGCCTTTTATCCCAGGTAATCAAGCTTCCATTTTTCCTACCTGCTTATACCTTTGTGTCCAAACATTGGCTTCTACCAACTGAATTTGTACAAAACAGTATTTTAAAAGCTTGAAAAACTGATGGACTTTTCTTGAATAAAAATTTTTACAAACCTCCAATTTTTATTAACTTTATAAATATATGTTATAAATATATACATATTTATTTAATAAGTATAGTTTAATATATTATATTGCTGAATTACATATACACATTTAAAACTAGGTGTAGATTTTTTTGGACTTAAAGCTCTTTATAATTATAAATAACAACCAAAATTAACAAATTAATGATAAAAATTCTACTAATTAAAAAATGTAAATGTAATTCTGACTTCTAACACTCATATATTGATTTTGCCAGTTGATTTTTAAATCTTGGGAAAACAGAATTATAAGGTGTGTACTCTTTTGACTCTGGCTTCTTTTGGTGAATATTAGATTTGTGAAATCTAGCCATTTTGTCACCAGGATGAATGAATACTGACCATTCTGTCTTTTCTTGTATTATTAGCTCAATATTTAATTTCTCAAAAAGGGATCTGTTATTGGGCATTGTCGTGCATGTTGTAACACACCACGGACATTCCCCTTCAGGAATGAAGGACTTCTCCCAGATGTGGGGAGTGTTGGTAATAGAAAGCCTTAGCTGACAGCCCCTCTGGGGATTGCTTAGCTGAAGAAAGCCACACTCTCCCTAACTGAAGTGGTCTGCATACAGTGACAGACATGGGTCTTTCCCTTTGTTCTAACTCAGCACAATATGAAAGGGTCATCATAGCTCCAGGGCTCCCTGTGGCATCAGTAGAGACCTCCATTGAGACTGTTGCAGCTCAGCTTCTCCCTCCTGCCACTCCCACTTCCTTCTAAAAGTATTCCCCACTCAAGCTTCTTCATGCTAATCTCCCTCTTAGAGTTAGCTTCCTTCAGCTTCCGAGTTGCCATTGTCATGATCATGTGACCTGGGTAATGAGGAAAAGATTGTGCTCCTTTAGTTTCCAAGGAATTAGATGCTTCCATGGCACCTAGTTACTAGATTAATTGGCCAACACCAACTGCAGAGAAGTCATCACTCAGAAAGGTAAGTACAGTGTTGAGTTGACTGATGGCAAATACTGGCAGAAATTCACTCTAGGCAACAATAGAGGAGGCAGGAAACAATTGACAATTCTTCTTCCTAGAAAAATGAGAAAGCATACTGACCTGTTGTATTCATCTACATTCACCTATTTGTAGTTTTAATGCTACCTCCTTGTTATGGACTGAATTATGACCCCCTAAGTTCATATGCTGAAGTTGTCAAAGATAAACATGACAGACACCAAAGTGGTGAAACAGGTTTTATTCGAGAACTACGGACAGTAAGGGAAAGAACTGAGCTCTGTTTCATTTGTGCAAAAGTGATTAGATGCTTTCAAGGAATATGGAAGGAGGGGAGAGATTAGGGTTTCAGTAGGGTTAGAGAAGTAAAAAATTACTAATGGTTGCTAATGTAAATGCAATTAGATCAGCTGTGTCTGTGAGCTGGCAGTTATTGAAATTAGGATTCTATCTTCCTACAAAGACTGGAAGACATTGGTTCTATTCTTTCTGATGATGGTATTTCAAAGGAATGGCTTTTGGGTCCTTGAAAAAGACACGTGTTGTAAGAGATACGTATTCAGCATTGTAAGCCCTTTTTAGCAAATGTTCTAAGAAAGGGGGTCAGGGGCCTGTCCTCCGGTGTTGGCTAGAACAAAAGTAAATTTGCTGGGCAACAATGAGTTTTTGCAGGCAGGTATATTAATGGGAGCTCTGAGGTAATACTAGGGACATGGATTATGCTGCTAGAAGCCATGATACACTTTAGTCAAGTCTCTTAGTGCAGGGATTTTGAGAGAGTTATGTGCTGAGAGTTCGGCAATACTCAAAGAGTTAATGTATGACTACATTTGGAGCTATGACCTTTAGTAAGTAATTAAAGTAAAATGAGGCCCTAAAGGTGGGGCCCTAATCCAGCAGAGTTGGTGTCCTGGTAAGAAGAGGAAGAGATTCCAGAGATATCTCTCTCTACATGCACAAAGAGACGAAGCCATGTGACATAGAGAGAAAGCAGCCATTTGCAAGCCAGAAAGAGAGCCCTTACCAGAAAATGAGTCAGCTGGTACCTTGATCTCGGACTTCCAGCTTCCAGAAATAGGAGAAAATAAACTTCTGTTATTTAAGCCACCCAGTCTGTGGTATTATGCTATGGCTGCTCTAACAGACTAATCCACCTCTGTAAATACTACATTTGATATCATATTAGGTATCAATTTTAATATACTGTGCTAAATTTGTGTGAGTATACACACAGTCACATTTTTATCTAAAAGGCACAAACAAAAATAGTTTTGTTTTTTAAATAAGGATGTTTACTAGATATGCTAATTTCAGTCTCCTTCTGGGACTAAAAGATTTGTTTATAGCTAAGCAGCATTTAGACTCATTTATACTAACTTCAAAAACTAACGGCATTGCCAAAAGATGAAATGTGAATTGTTTTTAATACCACCAAGTGGACCAATTCAGATGTTTTTCATGACAAAATGTTGCTATATTTGGGTGGATTGACACCTCAAATATAATTAGTGAAAAGTATCCAAAGAATAAATAAATGAATTTAAAATATCCATAACAGTGCTTAGAACACAGAAGCTATCCAATCAACAATAGTTTTCTTATTCCACCCCACTGCTTATCATACTGCTGCACAAATACCTGTATCTACACACCCATCTCCTTGCCCTTTGAGGCTTTTATGACCCTTGATTATAAATGCACATAACTTTTTTTGTATGTTTAATGCACTAATTTATAAACAGAAGTGATACATCTCATAATTTGATAGATATCAGACAATTAACAAATGATATATCAGCATCATTATTATAAAAAGTATAGAGTTAGATTATGATAACCTATACTAAAAAATAATGGTCCAATTCTATACTTTTATTAGAAGCCTGGGTATATTTCTGTCAGGTCAATGTCCGAGTGGATGGCATCCCGGCGGTAAGGTGTCTGAGTATCGGGGAGCCAGAAGAAGATGCGTGGAGCCCAAGGCAAAGTAGACGTACTTTATTCACATGCCTCCTGGGATACAGCCAGGAGTTTTTACTGCTGTATACAGCTGGACGTTCTCAGGTTACAGCCTGCAGCTAGCAGCAGCCTCATAACTCACAGCAGCCTGCTTCTCAGCAGCCCACAGCAGCCACCTTTTGGTCACAGGCCCCATAGGCCCGTTGTTGGTCACAGTCAGCAACACAGCACATAAGGCACGGCCCACGATCTCTGCCAAGTCTCTGCTTCTGCCTCTTTGTCTCTGCGCCAGCCTGCTCTCCCTCCGTCTCCCCTAAAATGGCTGTGCCCTTTATACCCCACCGAGACAAAGGTGGCTTACAGCCAATGGTGTTTACATGAGGGTATACACAACCAACATCTTCAGGATGGACAGCGATTGCGCGACCTTCTACCTTATCGGACTGGCAGGCTCCGCCAGTCAAGGTCACCAGCTGGCCAGGGGGGAAGCCTGATTAACTCTTGTGTCCCTACAATTTCCTAATTCAGGGTCATGTACAAAATTATATAAATAGAAGAATCAGGGTTTATTGGACCAGTTATTTGTGATCATGGTCCACAACAGACACTTCCTTCTATAGAAAATTTTGTTAAATTTATATCATATTTTTATCAATTTCACCATTTCTACAATTTTTAAAGGAAAGTGATCAAGACCAAATTGATCCTCACTATTTTGCCTGACTTAAAAGCAATATAATAGATAATATTTTATATATGTGATAAATGTTAACGTACAATACAGAAAAGTGAGCTCACAGCATGTGTTTAAATTGGTCCATATAGCCATGAGCAATGGTTTGAAAATAAGATTACAAATGACCTTCCTACTGTAAAACAACATGATTATATTTAATCTGTGACGATTCATTTAGGAAGGAGGTTGTATTGCTTTGCTTCATCCAGAAATAGTTTAGGAACCAAAAGAAACGACTGATTTCCCTTGGGATGATATGTGACACAAACACACAGATCACCCAACATCCACACATTTTACTGAATGATATATCATGATTCTTCTTTCTTTGAGCCTCTTTTATTTCACAAAGCTTCAGCCATTGGAATTTATGGGATGTAATCATCTGCCTCAATAGTTTCTGTCAACTTCTACTTAAATTTAACTCAAGTCCGTCTTAGTCAGTTTGGGCTACTATAACAAAGTACCATAGATTGCGTAGGTTTATAAACAACAGAAATTCATTTCTCATAGCTCTTGAGACTTAACTTTGAGATTGGTGCCGGCATGGTCAGATTACGGTGAGAGCCCTTTTCTGGTTTCAGACTGCCCTCTTCTCACTGTATCCTCACATGGCGTTAAGGGTAGAGGAAGTTCTCTGGATTTCTTTTATAAGGGCACTAATCCCATTCATGAGGGCTCCACCTTCATGACCTAATTACCTCCCTAAGGCCTCACCTCCAAATACCATCGCATTGGAGACTAGGTTTCAACATACGACTTTAGAGAAGACATAAACATTCATTCTATAGCAGAATCCATATCAAACTGACATTGAAAAACCTTTCATCTTCTGGTCAGTAAAAACACTTCAAAAAGATACATTTAGATAAATGTTGTTTATGCAAAGTTAAGCACACACTGTAAGAGCATTAACTATAAAATCTAGCTAAGAGATTGAGAAGAGCTCACTGGTTTCTCAATGGTCCCAAATGCAGCAGGGAAAATCCATTAGGACATTCAGAAGAAGGAAAAGCTAAATCCACAACTACTTATAAAGCTCTTACTATATTCTAGCCAGTGTTGTCGAATAAAATATCCTATGATGATGTGAATGACCCTTACCTTCACTATGGAAAGTGGTAACTAGTAGCAACATGTGGCTACAGAGCACTTAAAGTGTATTGTGCCACTAAGAAACTGAATTTATTTCATTTTCATTCATTTAAACTTAAATCTAAATTGTCGTATGTGGCTGGTGACCACCATATTGAACTGCACAGTAAGATCCATATTTAGCAATTTACAGGAAATATCTTGTGTAATTATTATCAGCTTTTTATTATTAAATTAATAAAAATGCACTTAATAATTTACTTAAAATATCATAATCATTATTAACTTTACAGTCTTATTATTAACTTTATTGTACAGATGTACATACTGTAGTTCGGGGAAGTTAAATAACTTAGAAAGGTCACCCACTTTCTAAGTGGTATAACAGATTTCAGGCCAGGTAGAATTATGTTATAGCTCATGACCTGCTAAGGGGCTTCCCTCTATGCTACACTGACTTCCAATAATAGGAAAGTTGTTACATATTCTTGAGTACAACAACAGATGAAAAACTATGAAGCTTAAGTGAAAATTAAAATATAGAAATGGCAAAACATTTATGACAAATGAAAATAGAAGAATGCAAAAGAATACAAATTTTAGAATTATAACTGTGGAAAAATAATATGGACAAGTCAATGGTAATATGCAAATTTGAACACAGGTTCTTTTTTTGTGATCAAATTATGGATAAGTTTTAAGTGTCTTGACTGTTGTCAATTTTTACTGGATTTAAGTTTGTGTTTGTTGGTCTTTTCATATTGAACAAGTCTCAACATTGGGATATATGGAGACAGGTAGAGAAATTTATTTGACTATCCTTCAAATTAGGACAATCAGAGGATTGACTAGGAGTTTACAAACACTGTTGCAAGGCTATTTTATAGCTTTCTTTCTATTTTCCTTGCTAAAAAATCCTCAAATTTTTTCAACAGGAAAACTGCATCCAAGTCCATAGAATTAAACATGCTTTATCTAAGCCAATTATGAGTATGTCATTCTTCTTTTCCATCTCCTCACTTTCCCAGCCGCCATTGTACCCGGAGATGGCCATATTATCTGATTTTAGCTAATTGGACATAAAGAGAGACTACTTGGGAAATCTGAAAATGATTTTACTTCTCAACAAAAGGAAAGCCCTTTTTCTACCTTCCTTCTTCCCTTCCTGTTTGGAACGTGCCGTGTCATGCCCTGCTCGCTGGAAGCTACAGCTGCCGTTTTACAACCATAAGGGAAGGACTAGAGATGATAAAAAGTGCATCCTGATATAATTGAGATGCTGGTCAGAAAAAAAGTATACTTCCATAGTTTATATTTAATTTATTATTTTTTTCCTTTTTTAAAGCCACGTTTGTAGTGTGCTGTTACCTGCAGCTTAAAACTTTCCTAATAGATTCAAGACCCCTTGCTTCATAAACTCTGTTCCATTGTGTAGAAGATACATCAAGTTGGGAGTCTGGGAAACCTCTGTGGTACAAGTTTTTCATAAATCTCCATTAAAGAGAGAGTCTCCATGTAAACCATCAGACCACAGTTGAAAAGACTTGCTAAGCAGCATAGTTAAAATCTATAAAGCAGCAGGGACCTAAAAGATCCACAAATACCTATTTTTAAATTCTGCTTCTCTAACATGAATATATTAAAGTTGCTGAAATCTTCCTATGGATGATATTTGGGCTGGCATTTCTGTAAGTGGAAGAGATTATCTTTTGCTTACAATTTGTCACTTCTAACTGACTGTAGATCACAGCAGTTTAGAAGCTTAACCCCTTCAAAAGTTAGGCTTTCTTCCATCATTTACAAAAATCCCTTCAGCAGGCTGATAAAAATAGCAGCAGCAAAAAAAGCAATTAGGTATAATCCCAAACATCTGCAGTCCAATAAATGCTTTCTGCTATTTTAGCGACATACAGCTCCAAATTCTCATTTAAGATCCTGACAAAGTGAAAAGAATGGAAGATCCTTCAAATAATATACGTTGAAATTCAACTCTAAATACTCCCATCCAATTCTCATGGTAAATATTGGCCATCATTGTCAGTGAAATTTAGTGTAATAAAGATTGATTCACTGGCACAAAATAACCAAAAATTAGATTTCAGTTCAATATAGGAAACATTTCACAAATACCTACAAGTCCTGAATGCTCTCCAAAGTTGAACACAAAGAAAAATATGGTACAACCCCTGCCCTCAAATATCTCGTAGTCAAATATCTCATAGTCTGGAGGCAGGTTGCAATCCTGTTTTTTGGTTCCTACACATACAGTTTTATCATGGATTTATTATATCATAGAACTTAGCATTTGAAGAAACCTATGGCAAGACATGTTCTCACCGTTAATTAGTCTCTAAACAATTAGTTATTTTCTGAGGTACTATTAAGTTAGTAAACAACCTAGAGGAAGGAAGTTGGTAAACTTCCAAAACAGAAAGTGAAGTTTCTGACCTAAGCCAGTAGAATACAATATAAACTAATAACAATAATAATGAGGAGTCAGCGTACGTTTTGTTATATCACACAATATACTGGAATGTAACAAATACCTAAAATGTCTTTTTTTTTTTTTTTTTTTTTGGCTAAATATGCACAGAAAATTATCCTTCTGGCCAACCAAGTGAAAAAGTTTTTGATTGCCAGATAACTTTTTGCAAGTAGCTTTCCATAAGCAAGGAAATTATTTCCGTTGCCTGAATTGTGTTTTGCTGATTTCAAGGTTATTGTGCTTTTTTGAGGATCTTCCTTGAGCTAGTTGTGAATACACACACACACACACACACACACACACACACACGCACGCATATCTATCTATAGCTTTGTTTGATTTTTTTCACTCAAAGTTTTCCAGCATTTTCACTCCAAGCTCTATAACTTAGGCTTGTTTATGAGCATCAAGAGATGAATAAACGCATCCACAGTACAACTGCCTTTAATAGCAAAAATAAAAACAAAGCACGCGTCCATATACACAAACTCTAAACAAACAAAAGCCACTGGAAGCAACTCAAATGTCTGCTTTTCTCTTTCCTTTACTATTAGCTTTGTTAATTCCTGTTTGGATTTTCAATTTTTTCTTCCTTAAAACGCATAGCATTATATTATGTTGTATTAACATAATTTTAGGCATAATAATACAGATTTCAAAACATGCTAGATTTCATAGGAGTGATTAATGGACATGCAAGATACAGGAGCAGGAACAACGAGAGAATTGGTAAAAGGTAATAAAGGTATAATGGAAAAATGAGACTTAAAATAAAAATTTATGGGTGCAGAGTCACAGCCAGGGGACTTGGGAAAGTCCCCTGAGTCTCATTTCCCTCATCTGGAATATGGGGATAAGGCATAAATAATATCTCTCATGCCCAATTCCACAGAGTTATTTTGAGAATCAAATACATTACCATATGTGAATGAGCCCTCAAACTCTTCAGTTCTGTATTAAAAATGGACTACTGCCTTCTTTTTGAAGAAATGTGCAGGGAGAAAGGAAGTATTCTGATATTAAATTAGCAGAAGCAAAGATACACAATGAGAAACAACAGCCCTGGCAATTTAAGTAGAGATGTTGTAGCTCCAACAAGTTGGAGAGAACATTTCAAGTTATGACACTGCAGCTGACAATCTAGTAGACTGGATTGCAAAACAGAGAAGGAAAAGTAATTTCTGGCTGGATGGTAGGATAATAAATTTACTCATGTTTGGAAAATAGGCCATAGCCAGAGATATGTTACTTCACTTCAGAAAGCACAGAGTGTAAGGCCAAATTAGCAAACTTTTTGTTATATTAATTGTGGAAAAGGAGAAGAGATTGAATAAAGGATTCAAAGATTTAAAAAAAGATGTAAATATTGCTCACAAAGATGTGTGTAATATTGGAGAAGAAACGAGGGATGCTAGTTTTTTTAGCCTTGCTATGTGAAAGCTCTTGTTAAGTACTTTCTCCCAGGAATCCATTCGTTAAGGTGATTAACACTAGTTGTTGCAATAAACAAACTTCCAGATTCAGTAATTTAACACAGTCCAATGCAGGCTAGGATATCTTTCTGTCTTTGGCTATACTGTATAAACCAGATACACTTCAAAATGTCATAGCAGTGGAAGAGAGGGTTAGATGCATCCTCCTAGATCTTAACTGCACTGTTACAGAAGTGACACACATTAGTTCTGCTCACAGTTTATTGGCTGTATCTAATCACATGACTGCAATCTAATTGTAAACATGTCTGGGAAAGGAGTAGGGACCATACAAATATTTGGTGAGCATAGGTCATATTTCTAGAACTGACATAATCCCTTGCTCCTTTTTTCAAATACAGTGAATAAATCCCACACAGACAACACAAAGCCCCACACAGACACTGTATCCTCCAAATCTGGAGTCTATGGGTGTGGAGCAGCAGTTTCTCTATCAGCAGGGGTGTAGCCACCACTTTCTTGAGATTGCTGAATAACAAGGCCAGTTATCATACCCTCCACACCAATGCTGAAATAGGATAACTACAATAATACACATTTTGTATTTTGGAAGGGAGAGAATGGGAGACATACTGTAGTTTCTGGAACATAACACGTCTAAATTCCACTAGGTAAACATTACAAGGAACCCTACTGGGGGTTGGGGAGGTAGGCCTTTGATTAGGCCCTGATTTGTCTCTCTAAAAAGTCCTTATTTTTTCATTTCCCCTTGGCTCTTCTCTCTTCCTCTTCCATTTTCTTTCTCAGCCATAATCTGTACTGGGCTTTGTGGAGTATGACCATCTTGGAATTGTGTAACGTTCTCAGCTCACTTTCTGCTGTTAGAAAGTTAGAGTCCCAACGTCTTTTGTAAAAAGCTTAAACAACCAAAGGGAACCTGGGAAATCTAGGTGAGCACATGGGTATTTGTTGAATGAATGCCTCAGGTACAAGGAATTTATGATGTAGAATAAAATGTAAAAAAAAAAAAAAATGCAGTCAAATATCTATAATATAAAGGATAATTAAACAAAGTACCATGGCTATTCAAAGAAAAAGGGGAAAACAATTCAAATAGAACTACTGAGTTTAGTAGATTGGTCGATAATACTGTAACCTGCCCTCCTATCTCTTGTCTCCTTCCACAAATTCTACACCAGAACAATTGCAATTACTTGAAGTTAGTGTTCTTTGCCATTTTGTCTCTCTCGTGAGTTTGCATAGGTTACTTCCTCTGCTTAGAATTTTCTTTCCCATTGCCCATCTGACAAATTCATACTCGTACTGTAAAACTCATTTGAAATGAAAACTCCTCAGTGAAACCATCTCTGATTGACCAGGAGAGATCTAACTATTTCCTTGTTTGTACCTCTATAGATTTTGCTTGCTATTGTTTTTACCCCTAAGAGTTAAGCATGTATATCTAGGGAAGCTAATGCATACCTTGAAGCATTGTTCTTAGCCTTTTTTTTGTAGACATATTTTTGTCTTATTCAGTTCATGTGGTTATAATTATACTCCATATAAAGTGGTATATCCCAATCTTTTTCAGTTAGCCTTGATACTATAAGGTTTTCCTTTACATAATTCTAAATGGTTATGTTATATTCTAGAGAGTGGCTTCGCCATACTTTTTTGGCTCAACATAGTTCTTTTCTGTTTTTCTTTTATAGATAACAGACTGATGTGTGCTTTGGATCCCCTAATGCAGCTAATCATGAATCTTATCAATTTCTAGTATTTCATAAGTGATATACTGCACCATTCCTTATTTTCTCATCAGTGTCACTTGACAGGAATTTCCTTCAGTGTTACTAAATAGACTCTAAGAATTAAGAGTGTACTTGTCCCCAGAAATAAACTATGTTATTTGTTTCAACTCTCAACTGCTGCATAGCAAACCATATCAAAATGTAGTGGCTAAAAATAACAATTTTATTATTTCTCATGATTCTATATCTTGATCAAGGTCAACTGAGTAGTTCTATTCTGTATGATATAAGCTAAGGCTACATCATCTGGCAACTTGTTTGGGCTGGAATATCCAAAATGGCTTCTTCACATGGCTGGTAGATGATACTATCTTTTGGCTGGGAGCTCAATTGAGATTGTTGAGAAGAATTTACATTCATGGCCTCTCCATGTGACTTTGGTTTCTGAGCAGAAGACCAATATTGAGAGAAAGCATTTCAACAGTGTTTGTAACCAAAGGCTGAACTTGCAACTGACACTGTGATTTCTATCACACTCTATTGTTTATATAGTCACACAACAAAATAAATAAATTAATTAAATTAACTAATTAAATAAATGCAAGAAAAGGGCAAATTAATGCCCTTTGTTCATAGGGCTGTGACAAATAATTGATAGTTATCTTTAGTGCACCAAATGCTTAGTCAATAGTGATTTTGAGTATCATAAGAAAATGTTAAATCTCTTATTTTATTTAACCTCAAAATTCTGAGGTGTAGTGTAAGAACCTCTTCTTACTGATTTTTTCCTTGCCAAGTGTAACAAGTCAGACATTCAGTATAACTACCCTAAATAAAATGAAACTGAAGTAAATCTTGGGAGGGAAAATTACATAATGTGTTTCCTCTTGTCAAGTATGCTTTATATAATCTCCTATATATGCTCTATACATACTTGACTGTTTTCTCTTTCCTGTTTCATTACTATTGGCTTGTGTTTGTTTCTATGTCAAAGGTTTAAGCCACTGCAGTAGTTGTTCCCTGAATACATAGCAATAGCATCAGTGATCCCATTACCTATATATAGCTGGGCTCAGCCAGTTAGACTGAGGTGATGGCAGACTTGGCAATTTTACTCTGCAGTTTTCCCATATCATGTATCATCTAAAGCCTAGAAGCTGGATAAGAAAGAAGAGAGTTCAGTATGCACTGTGACATGGAATGTTAGAGGGATAAACACTCAAACTGCCTTCAGGAGGGAGAGTGTTTACTAGTGGTTTTCTTGAGTCACTTGTTCCAGAGTCCACGAAATGGTGCTCTTGCTGTCCTGCCTAAAATTACAGATATACTAGAAAACAATATGGTGTCACAACCTTATTATGACATAACATTGCACATTATATCTTAAGCACATTAAAAAATAAAATAAAAATACTAAGTTTACATTTTTGTCCTCTTTAAAAATAAAAACTTAATTGGGTTTATAGGGCCTTGTCACTCAGAGAGCTCATAATGTCCGCTCAAGTTATTTCATTTCCAGATTCCTGCTTCAAGTTCAGCTGAAGTTAATAACAGAAACCTTTGCACTCAAGACTGAGAGATCTGACAGATTTCATGATATTGCCCAAAGTTCGTACATCACAGATATTGCTGGAGGCTAACACTCATTATCTACCCGTAAACTCTAACAAGTGAATCTATGCTTTTGAAAGATACCTTTTTCAGTGGAGAAAGAAGATATAAGATGAACAGTTATGTTAAAAATGTGCAGCCTCCACCAACCCTATATCTCCCTACCTTAGATATTTCACTGCCCACTTCTATTTGCAAAGAATATTCTCCAAACCTCAAATGCCTTCAGTTAGACAGACAGGAAGCTCAATCAAAGCCCATACTAAAGAACTGAATATAGAACAATTTCTTCTACTCTTAAGACTTTAATTATTGCCCACATAGCTAGGAAAAATACTGTTGAACCTCAGATGTATATTCAAAGAGCTGTCAGAAATTTTCCCATTTGGATGACACACAGATAACTCAAACTTCAGCATGCCCAAGAATGAAATGATTAGCTTCTCAGAAAAGTTTCTGTCACAATTAATGGTACCACTATCCATCCTACCACTCTAAACAGAAACTGAGGCATTTTATCTCGTAATCCCCAGATTTGGGGGATTCTATCAAATAAATATAATCTAAGTCTAGAATTTCCAACAATGTGTTCTGTGAAATACTAGTTCCACAAAATGCTTCAATGAAAAGAAAATTATTTTACAGTGAAAAGTAAATTCTGTTACTCAGTACCGCAGTTAAGAGTTTACACTGCATTTTAGCAAATAAGAGTTTATTTAAGTTGACTTAACCTGGTGCTTTTCCAAGTTATTCGATCCACAAACTTTTCTATTTACTCTCTACAAAAACCCTTCAAAACTAACATCCCATGGAACACCCGTGAGAAAATGGTGCTCTAACATAGCTCTTGGTGCTTATTTTATTTTCCCATCATCATTTACCTATCTTAATACAAAAGCCTTCTAATTAATCTTACATCCATTCTTCTCCCCTGCTATGTTTTTCCCCCCACTGTACCAAGACTGATATTTGTAAAATACAAATCTGTTTGTTACTTGTATGCTTTACACATTGTATGGCCTCATAATATTTACAGGAATGTATCAATTAGGAAAATTTAGCTGCAAGTAACAGAATCCCAATTAGCAGTAACTGATGGGGAGAATTTAACTTAGGTGTGTGGTATTTGTTTTTTACTGAGTCCTTCGTCTCTTGTGATCACCTTTGTTTTAAAGACTATTTTGTCTGGTATAAATATTGCTACACCACCTTTTTTTTTCTTTTTTCTTTTTTTTCCATTTTCATGAAATATCTTTTTCCATTCCTTTACTTTCAGTCTGTGTGTTTTTCAATCTGAAGTGAGTGTCTTGTAAGCAGCACATGTAAGGATCTTGTTTTCTTATCCATTCAGCCACCCTATGTCTTTTGATTAGAGCATTTAATCCATTTACAATGAAAGTAATTTTAGATGTCAGTCATATTTTTATTATTATTTTTATTTTTTTTTTTTGTCTTAAAGAAGTCCCTGGAACCTTTCTTATAGTACTGCTTTAGTGGGGATGAACTCTTTTAGCTTTTTCTTGTCTGGGAAGATCTTTATCTGTCCTTCAATTATAAGTGATAGCTTTGCTGAGCAGAGTAAACTTGGTTGTAGATCCTTGCCTTTCATCTCTTTGAATATTTCGTGCTGACCCCTTCTGGCCTACAAACTTTCTGATGAGAAATCATCTGACAGTCTTATGGGGGCTCCCTTGTGGGTAATTAACTGCTTTTCTCTTGCTACTTTAAAGAGTCTCTCTTTGTCTTTAACTTTTAGCATTTCAATTATGATGTGTCTTGGTGTTGGCCTCTTTGGGTTCATCTAGTTTGGGACTCCCTTGCTTCCTGGGCTTGCATGTCTATTTCCTTCACCAGTTTAAGGAAGTTTTCCATCATTATTTCTCCATGTCTTTGACTTTTAAATTTCTGATACAATTTGTGTTACTGTAAACTTCTTCGGAACCAACCTGTTTGGAATCCTTTGGACTTCCTCAATCTGGACGTCTCCCCCCCCACCACCACCACCACCACACACACACACACACACACGTTTTTGGCCGTTATTTCTCTAAATAAGCTTTCTGCCCTTTTCTCTTTCTTCTCTTTCTGGGACTCCCATTATGCATATATTGATTATCTTGATGGTATCTTAAAGCTTTCTTCACTCTTTTGTTGTTGTTGTTGTAGTTGTTGTTGTTTCTCTAACTGGGTAATTTAAGAAAAACTTGTCTTTGAGTTCTCAGATTATTTCTCCAGTTTGATTTACTATACTATTAAAGCTCTCTATTGAATTTTTCAATTTAGTTATTGTATTCTTTAGCTCAAGAATGTCTTTTTGATTCTTTTTTTATGTTTCTATCTCTTCATTGATATTCTGATTTTGTATATGTACCATTTTACTGACTTCAGTTACTTATCCATCTGCATTCTGTTGTAGCTCACTGAACTTCTTTAACACAATTATTTTTAATTATTTGTCAGGCAATTCATGGATTTTTTCAGTGTTGGTCACTTTTTGTACCTTTGAAAGAGTCATATATCCATAATTTGTTGTGTCCCTTATAGCTTTGCACTGGTGTCTGTACATTTGAAGAAGCAGTTACCTCTTCCAGTCTTTATGGACTGGCCTTGGCAGGAAAAGACCTTCATAAATCAACCTAGGTAGAGATTCTGAGAGTATCTCAAACCCTTTTATGGATATGCATGATCTTCTCACTCTGGGGTTAAAGTCTCAGGATTCTGCACCTTTTCCCAATCCCACAGATCCTTGGCAGGTGCTTGAGAGCTCCCTTCCTGTTTTGTCTAAGGCAGTACATTAAGATGCTGGGATATTGGGTGTAAGTCCCATTTCTCTCCTTCCTGAAAGAGAAGTCTCAGAATTGTATGCCATTACTCAGTCCTGTAGACCCAGGATGGCTGCTAAGATCCTTGCCATATGCTAAGAGTAACCCATCTCTTCTATTGTTTTAGTTGTTCCAAGGCATTCCACCTATACTAGATCCTTCAACACTCTGGGTAAGGTGAGAGAGGAATGAGTCTCACAGGCAGCACCCTGAGAGGCTGGGAATATTGGATGCATCCCCTCATACTCTTTCCCTTGGGGAAGAAATCACCAATGTGATCTTTCTCTGTGCTTAACTGTGATGATTTTGGGGAAGGGGAGATGTAGGTGAAGTGAAACTACTTTTTTTCCCCATTTCAATGTGATTGTTCCTGATCCTGTGTTCTTCTGAGCTGCTGTATCTTCTTAACTGGATTTTGTGGTTCTCATCAAGGTATTTTGGTCTATATACGGTTATTAATTGGTGTTTCTATGTTGGACAAGGACTGGGATTTTCTATTCCACGATCTTGTAGATATCACTCCCTGAATTACATATTTTTTATTTCTGTGCTTCATTCATATTTTCCTTTTAAACTCTTAGCTCCACACCAAGCATGTAAGTGACTAATAACAGCTTATTAAATACATGATCTAAATTAAATTTTAAGAAAGATTACCTCTCCTGCATTCAGCTTCTTGATAATTGTGAAGGCAGGACAAAGGAAAATATATAGTTTCCACAGTGAAATGTAATACCTTATAATTTATTAGTGTAGTTATTTTTAAATACCTCTGATAGTGAGATGAAACACAGATATATGAATGAGACAATAAAATTAATAAAGTGCTGTGGATATGCTCGGATGGGCAAGGTTGGTTGCTTAGAGGAATTGGCAGAACTATAAAAATATGCCAATGTTTTGACAAGTGGATATTGCAGGAAAGATATATATATATATATATATATATATATATATATATATATACACACACACACATATATATGATTATATGTAAAATACACATAAATTATATAAATATTATATATATATATATATATATATATATATATATATATATATATATAAGCAAGGATTCTCACGTGGAGCAATATATGTTACTTGGGAGAGTAATGTTCAAATGAGTATTACTGAGGTACTGGAAATGCGTAGGAAAAAGGAAGAGAATGGAATATGGCAAGAAGTAAGGCCAGAAAAACAGTTAGTAGCTCCATAGTAGAGAATCCCCATCAGCTAAGTAAATAATTCAGAGTTGGTTCTCCATATGAGCCTTACAAAGATTATTCTTAACCCCAAACCCACACAATCTTCACAGGGAAATAGCATAATAAGATGATAAGATCAGGCTCTTAAAGATGTTCTCTTGAAACTCTATTTAGATTTCACAATGTTGATGGCTGGGAACAGCACAGGTGGCAGAAAGACCAGCTAGGTTTTGAAAATGTCTAGGTAATTAGTTAGAATCTGAAGTAGAAAGGAACAATGGGAAAAGAATTACAGTAAACTCTGGCTCTATCAAAAATCAGAACCATGTATTTAGAAAATAGTTTCTTTTTTTTAATGCTTTCTTTCCCTGTGTTCTTTGCATTTATATTTAGATATTTTTGTTTTTGTGTTCATCGATGTATGGGTACTTTTGATACAACATTGGACAATGCAGTCAAAGGCCTCTAAAGTCACTTGTTTTGTAGAACAAGATTTATTGCTGTTTTCAGTGGGAGTTATATTCACCACCACAAAGAGAGTGGAGACCAACAAGTCTTTGTAAAATCTTACATGAATTCTGTATAAATAAAAATGCAGCTTCAAAGAACTTATTTCTTTACATTTGCTAAAGCAGGTACCCGTAGTCCTGAGCATATTGCTCACAGCTATTTTATAGTGGGAGGTAAAACCAAAAGGGAGAAACAGTGTTATTTACACTCTTTTGATTGATGAGGAAAATTGCTTCTTTGTGGAGCTTAAGAAGGAAAATCTCTAGTCTTTTTAAAACACTGTGCAATGAACACACACATACACGTACATGCTCACACACAGAAATGAGGAAATGCATTTTAATTCATCCACAGGTTCCATTGCAAAACATTTCATAAAACCTTCTGGGTCAAATTTGCCAATGTGAATGCCTGAATTATTTCTGCTACATAAAGTCAAGTCAACCTGTCATTTCGCATTATAAACAGATGATCAAGGATGCACAATTTAACATCTGCATGCACAGTAAGCAGTTGGGCCAGTACAAACAGTTTCTGTGATGTGGACAAATGAGTTTGAATCTATACACATTCTGCATACATTATTCAAATGGCTTCCTTTGTAAATTGGGGTCTTTAAAATATGAACGCAAAGAAAGAAAATAGATTGATCAAGTCTGTGTATTTTAAGTAAGAATGTTCCTCAAAATGAAGCATATTTGTTAATAAAATGTAACATAATGGAAATTTGGACATAGGAAACACCTGGCACACAATTTTGGCAGATAATTAGATAAGTGAATACCTATGACAACTAGATAATTGTCATAATCAGTGGATAAATTATTTGGGACATAATCTTATTCACGCCTTTCTTCTGTACAAATGGATGTGTTGCCATATGTGCATGAAGCATAATTTCTGTTCCGCTTTTACAATGGAATTTGACTTCCATTAGGCTACCTTAGAAAGATGTCACTCTTTAACTGGAGATTTTCAGAAAATAGTGATTTGGAGATAGCTTTTGAAGAGAGGTCTTTACGTGAGAATCATGTTTATTTAACGAACACAGAGTTGGTGGCAAAGTGGATGAGTAATTGCACACAATATATTTTGAAATGAAAGCTACTTATTAAAAATGATTTAAAGCTTCTCAAAGGAGTTTTTTAGGTTTCACACATATTAACAAATTGTACACAGAACTGAAGGATATTAGAGATACGTTCACACATGTAAAGATTCTTTCATTGTCTTGTCAGTAAGATTTTAACGTCTGCATAGTTTAGACACAAGTCACCTTATTGCAGGTCTCTGTGCTGCTCTCCTGGGAATCTCTGGATTTGAGGGAAAGAAAATACATCTCCAGCCCCTCCTACTGATCTATTACAAGGAGAATAGTTGTCATAAAGAGCTACCTAAATTTGCAGCAGAATTAGTGTGATTGATAAAGAAGTTTTTGAGCTGAGCCATTGAAATTTGGGATTGTTTGTTACTAGAGCATAGCATAGCTTATCCTATCCTGTACACAATTTTTTTGATTCTTCAGAAATTCTGTGTACATTTACCTACTCCCTATGATATACTGTTAAGAAAGGACCTGAACCTCTGATTTTCTTTTTATACTCTCAAGTGGAAGCAAATTAACTAAACAAAAGTAATGAATGATCAATTTTGCCATTGGCCAAAAATGAATTATATGTTCATCCCCAACTGGTAAATATAGGTTTTAGCTGGATGAATTTTCCACTGCAACAAAACTGGGGTTCATTTTATAAATGAGTATAATGATATTGGGAAAACCATTTCCCTTTCTACCAAAATTCCCAACCATATTGACAGACATTGGAAAAACTAGATTCAGTGAAGCTGATTAATTTGTTCAAGTACTGGAATCAGAACTTGAAATCAGGTCTCTATATCTCTAGTTTATTGCAGCTGCTTTTTTAAATTTAGGTGGATCCCCCACAAGAAGATTTGTGGTTAAAAGAAATCAGAATTTGCGGCAGAGAAGGCTTAGTTTCCACCAAAGATGTATGCCCTATATTCACTTACAAGAACTGATGCTAAGAAACACAGAGCCGCCAGACAGTATATTTCCCATCCTCCTTGGCGTTTAGTCTGAGTATGTGACTAGCTCTTGCCAATGGAACATAAGTAAAAATGATGTGTGTTGCTTATAGATTTAGGTAGTTAGGCAATGTATTGTCTTCTTTGTCTTTGCTCTTTGTCTATTGAATGTCAATGCTTGAAAATACTGTCTTGGAAACTATACGTTCAAGAAGGAAAGGCCTTAGTCTGTTTGGATTCTGAATGACTGTGGGCAATGGAAGTGCCACCACCCCTTCCCCAAGGCCCTTGCTAAAAAGCCCTATTTGGCCTATTATTTGAGAGAGAAGTAAATTATGGATTTAGCAACTGAAATTTTAGGGTTTGTCTACTACAGATCTCTATTAATCTAGTAGATTAATAAAATAATAAGCAAGAGAAACTAAGTAATTTCTGTGGAAATCAGTCATCAATAAGGGAAATGTGATTCTTTTGGAAGAGAAAACTTCTTTGCTCTCAAGACACATGATTTACTGCTCCTGTCCTTCTGAAGATGAGAAAGATCTTACTGAAAGGAGGAAGAAGGTCAGAATAAAGTGAGGAGCTAAGAAAGCACAGAGTCAGTTTAAAAAAAAAAAGTTCACATTTCAGTTAATAAATTATGCACAGATTATGAGAAGAAAGGTTAAGTAGCAGAGCTTCAATGGCAACTTTGCAAGCAGACATACTCGTATTCCCCAGAGTCCATTTAAAGTCTGGAAATATTTAAAATTTTATTTCACTAAGAGTCAAAGTAGACAATCAGAGGTCCCAATTGTTCTCAGACTGTAGTGTCCAGTCATTTAGCTATTACCCTAAGAACTGGAAATGTGGCTAGTTCAAATTGAGATGTGTTGTAACTTTAAAATATATATGAAATATCAAAGACAGTACAGAAAAAGAATGGAAAACATCTCATTAATAATTTCTATATTGATTATAAGTTCAAATTACACCTTAGACATATTGGGTTAAATAAAACGTAATAAAAAGTTAATTTTAACTCTTTCTTTTAATTTTTTAAATGTAGAAAAGTTATAATATATAACTTTACACTCCTATTAAAGAATACTGTGCTAAGCGATATATAGCATGTTTTATTTTTTCTTCCCAATTCAGGGTTAGGGGAAAATATGTGATGACAAAACCTCATGCAGAAAAGTAACTTTGACAGGAAAGTGTGAAAGGAGAAGAGAGGTTCAGCTGGTTCCATAGAATTTTAAATGTGTCATTCATTAAATGACTGTACAACTGAATAAAGAGTAGGACTTTCCCCAACCTGTGCTTCAACGACCCTTAAAGAAAAGAAAATGAAAGGTTAGACCAAAAATAAATTAAAATAAAATAACAACACAACACTTTGTGGGATTCTCTGAGCCTTACATATAGCATTTGAAATCACTATTCCTCGGTTTCCTAGTATTTAAAATAGAGGTGATTATATTTGCTTTCGTTACATAACTATCACAATCAGATGTGAAAACATGCATTAAAGCACTTTAGGAAGGTATATATAAGTACTTTATTACTGTAGAGAAAGGAAATACCTGCAAATTAGGGATTTAATATCCGAACAGAAAATATAGCTCTTTCTAAATAATGTTTGAGACTACAGGTAGTACATTTGAATGATTTAATGGACATTAAAGAAGTTTCTGTTCATTCCAAATCATATTAAGGATTCAATTAGACTTTCATATTACAATAGTAATATAATTACTGCTTCTATCATAAAACATTTTTTAAAACTGTGACAACATACACTTTTCAGACTCAGATTTGTTCTATGTCCCTTACACTCACTCTATTCAAATAAAAAAGGGTAATGTAGAGCCAGTTTTAGAGCCAGCTCACTTACATTTCATGTAAGCTTGATACTTTAAAATCTATAAAACACAGTGCCATATTCCTGAAGGGGCTCAGAACAGGCCTCCCCAAGATGTGCCACTTTAGCTTGTGAATTATTTTGAGCTGAAGGCAATGAAGACCCTGTGGTCTTATAAGCAACATTTACCTCTCCCTCAAAGAATTTGAATTTGGGGCCTTGCCCATAATAAGTGTTATCACCAGAGATAATCTTTCATGATCTACCTATATTGCAAAGCAACCATCTAATTACTGAAAATCTGTTCTTCTAATCATTGTGCAAATGACCCTCCTCTCCTTTGAAGCACCAGGGTACCTTATCTCATCCTTAGCTCAGAATGGCACATACACTTCATTTTAACTTTCTGTCTCTAAACTTCTCTTGTATGTGGGATCTCTGACTCGCTCATGTATGTGGGGTCCCATATTCTTGTATGCAATTAAATTTGGTTATTTTCTCTTGTTAACCTAACCTGACTCATGTAGATTTAATTATTAGACCAGCCAAAAGAACTTAGGAGGGTAGAGGAAAGTTTCTTCCTCCTCCACATTTCATTGAAAAAAATTATACACATGAATTTTTGAATGAAAAACTTGCCAGCACTAGAAGCATAAGGTCTAAGGGAATATTCCACAAGTCTCGGGGGGAAGAACAGTGTTTTGTTTTATGTATCTTCGAGGCATACTTCAAACTCTTGGTTTGAATCATACATCTACTTTTCTAACCTGTTTTAATTATATCCTTAGTCATGTTGGTATTATATATATTTCATTTAATGTAGACAATTGCATTTCTGCTTATCAGATATTTTTGTTTCCTGTGTCATTCGTTGCAAAAGCTTAATAAAATCATTATATACATATGAGCATATGAGACGTATCTTATATACTCTCCAAAAATGCAAATTGCTTTTTAAAAATTTTAACCTTTGCTAATTGCATAGGTTAAACTGGCATTTCATGAGACTTTGAGTTGCATTCTTTTAGCTACCAGGGAATATAAGCTATTGTATTGCACTAATTGGCCACTTACAACTCTTGTTTTGTTTCTTATCTTAGTTTATTTTAATATGTAAGATGTCATTTTATTATTGACTTTAAATAACTTTTATGTTTAAGATACCAATTATTTTCCATCACATAGGTTTCAAAGACTTTTGCAAATATGTCCATTTTGTAACTTATTTTAATTATGTCCTTAATCATACTGGAGTCATACTTTACTGATGCTCAAGACACTATTATTTAATTAAATAGTACATACTTGCTTTCATTGGCTTCATATGTCAGCCTTTATAATGCAGTGGTATAAAAAGGATTTGGGTGCTAAAATTTTTTAGTTCAAATCCCATCCCTAATGTCCATCTGTTGCATGATTTAATGTACTCGCATGTTGCTTAACTCATTCTGGCTTTAATTTTCTAATCCAAAAAGCAAGGGTAATGCTGATACTAGAAGGTGGTAAAACTAGGATAGTGTCTTTTTTTTTTTTTTTATTAAATTTATTGGGGTGACAATTGTTAGTAAAATTACATAGATTTCAGGTGTACAATTCTGTATTACATCATCTATAAATCCCATTGTGTGTTCATCACCCAGAGTCAGACAGAAAAAGCAGAGAACCATGTGATTTCACTGATATGTGGTATATAAACCAAAAACAACAAAAGAACAAGACAAACAAATGAGAAACAGAAACTCATAGACACAGACAATAGTTTAGTGGTTGCCAGGGGGTAAGGGGGGCGGGGGGTGGGGGGTGGGAAATGAGGGTAAGGGGGATCGAATATATGGTGATGGAAGGATAGTGTCTTATACACAATAATTACTCATCAAATGATAGCTATCATTATGATAAGACATTTAATTCTCATGAACCCATGGATCAATTTTTCGTCTCTTCATTATGTTACATGAATAAATTGAGATTTAAACTCATGGGCTGTGAATCATTGGAGAATCACAAAGGAAGACTACCAGCCCTTCCTTTTCTCCATCTATAGAATATGTGAATGTATTTTACAGAAATGATGCAATATTTTATTCATTAGAAAAATAATGGGAACTCCTTGAAATTGGAGATTCAGTTTTCCCTTCTGTATCCCAAGAACCTAGCAGAATATTAGGGAAAAGGCATTATAATAAAACACGTTATTGAGAACCAGCAGTAGTTTTGAGGATTGGCATTGCACCAGTGGACAGAGAAGAAAATGTTTTTTTGTTTGTTTGTTTGTTTGTTTCATTCTGCTTTTCTTCAGGTTTTAAAAGAGAAGAATTGATTAGTACATTTTGGATTGTATCTGAACACTTTCTGGTGTCTGAAAAGAAGTATTCTTAGTGGGATATAAGTTTCCATTTGTGTTAAGTTTGAAATTTTCCATTTTGAGCTTCCAAAATAGAAAGAAATTCTTCTCAAAAAATTGTATAACCATTCAATTAAGTTTTAGCATGAGTATGGTGCCTTGCTATTCTGTGCTATTGATGCCCATTTGTCACCTACAGTGTCTCCCAAATACTTTGTCTACAAAGTACTAAGCAACTGTACACAATGGAAAAGCTTGGGCTTTGGGATAAGTCTGCAATTGATTTTCAGCTCACCATTTTTACTGTGTAACTTTAGGCAATACTTACATTGTCTGACATTTAGTTTTTATATAAAAAAGGAATCAAGATATCTACCTTACTGGATTGACATGAGGAATAGAGATAATACATGGCAAGAATGTAGAATGCAGTAGATGCTAAATGGATGCTAGTTAATATTAATATAAGATTAGAATTTCTATACATTCATTTTCTTCAATTATTTCCTGGAAAGTAATGGGTTACTATGTGAGAATAATCTCATTTATTTTTCCTCCCAAATACTTCACTAAGTCCAACGATTTGAGATGAAGATAATGACATTTTTTAGTTAATCATTTCTGGATTAAATTTCATCTGTGGAACTGATTTTTGGGAAGGACATTAAACTTTCTAAGTATTTTTCACATTTAAAAGATAAGAAGTATCTCATAAAGTAGTTTTGAGGTCTAATATGACATTATAGGTAAAGTGTTTTGTATAGTAAATGCCCAAGATCATCTGAACCTACCATTCATATAATGCAAAAATGCTCTCAACATCAATGTTATTTATCCTGTTGAGAATTTTCAGTTATCCTAAACTTGAATTTTTGAAAGACAACGTAACATGATAGTTAACATATGCAATGGATCTTGAGTTAGTCTGCTAGCTTTGGCCCCTAGGCAAATTAATTCACTATTTTTTTCTTTTCCTCGGTTTCTTTATGTATAAAATGGAAGTAAATAATGGTACTAACCAGATTCAGGTATTAAAAAGATTAAATCTAATAATACAATGAATCCCCTAGTACTCTGCAATCACATGTGTTCAATATAGATATAATTATTTTACGTTGGAGGTTGAGTTATTAAAATCTCCTTTTATGTATATACCTGAGCTCAACATCACTATAATTAAAAAAAAAAATCATTGATAGTGACTTCAGTGAAAATGGTGGATTAAGGACCTTTGAAAGTATGTCCTTCAATAAAATTTAAAAAAATAAATAAACTGGAAAATAATTGTCAGAATGAACTTTTTAAAACTCTGGAAATTAACCAAAGGCTTAAAGCCACCTGGGGTGTATTTAATAGAGAAAAGTAGCTGACTATCCGTAAGAACAGCAAGATGTGTGGTGTTTTAATTTGCTGTAAATAACCTAAATTCCTACCATCAAAAACTAGCAGAAAAACAAACTCAATTCAAATCAAGGAGAAGGAAGAAAATAATAAAAATGAAAGTGAGGGAAAAATCAGCCAACTTGGTGAAGAAAAAAATTAAATAGCATATTTATTTTTGGCACAATGCGGGCAAACAACTGGTTGACTGAACATGATTTAATCTGCTACTTTTCACCTGTCTATTTTGGCATTATTCAGAGATATCCACAATGAATGTAAAGCAATATGATTAAATGTGTCACAAAAGATAACAAAAGTCTTACCTTTTTTCTCCTATTTGGAATATGTTTTTCCCCTAAATATATATCATTTTGCACGTTAGACTTAAGTATATCTGTATCACAGCCTTGGATAAGTGGTTTATAAAAGATGTACACCTGAAATACTTTCCTTGTATGAGATCAGGGAAATAATATTGGTAAGGTTACTTTATTCAAATTATTGAAAATAATTTTACTCAAGAGTAACTGCTACTATAATATTGTCATAGATATTATGTAAATTCTAAATTCATACTAATAATATATTATAAAGTTTTTTATGTGTATAGTATTTTTACTTATTAAGTATTCATAACTGCATTTCACTAAAAGCTGTCACATATTGGACTTCTACAAAGTATATAAACTTTGCTTTTACAAAGTGCTCTCTTAACTATTAAGAGCCTCATCATAATTGCAGAGAATAAATATAACATCTCTTTATTCTACAATCATTCAAATGCCCCTTGACTTAGCAGGATTTTCATCAGTTCCATCAAGACTTTATTCCCTGCCCTTTAATTCTCAAGGAATTCCAGGGGTTTACTCAGTCCAAAGTTTACTTTGACCACTAGCCAAAGGTAAGTCAGCTTTCTCTTGACACCAAGCATAGAAAGGTTTGGAGACTGGTAGAAATACTATTGCTGTTATTGTAGCAGAATCCGACAGTCTTTTGGAAACTTGTCCATAGGGTATCACCAGGTCTATATGACTACAAAGCTTCTAACGTGGTGCCACTTCTGGATTCCAAATTATAGCTGTTTTAGTTCACACTAATACGTACAGATAGTATTCCTCAGAGCAAATTTCTTGACAAGTGTTTGGATTTAGAACAACTACCAGAAGTAGCCACAGGTAAACCTACACTTGCCCTCAGTAACTCAGGTTACTGAAGCTTAGATTTCCTGCCTCCCTAAGGTAATATTATTAGAGGAACCTTATAAAACATACTTCAATCAGTCTTGATTAGAGCTCTGTAATTCACTAAAGTAAATCTCCCTAACACTGAAATGTAAAACCTATTCTTGATAGTTCTCAAGTTCTTAGATTATATATTCCTAGAGGGTAGAGACTAACAGTGGGGCCAATATCGTACTTTTATTTTAGTATGTTAATGGTTTATGTCTTATTAAATGGATTGTGGCGGCATTGGCTAATAAAATTATATAAGTTCCCAATGTACAGTTCTATAATACATCATCTCTATAATGCATTATGTGTTCACCACTCAAAGTCAAATCTCCTTCCATCACCATATAATACCATACTTTCTAATAAATGATCTGATGATTAAAATAGTATTTATACAATGTCTATAAAGGCAGACTTTTAAATAAAAAAATATTCCTTTATACTGAATGAGGAAGGGGGAAAACAGTTTTCATTTGCTTCTGAGTAGACCCTGGAATTCTTGGGCAAAGTCGTCTTTCTCCTTCCCATTTAGCAATTTTACATACCAGTGATCACAGGAGTCGTGGCCTTGCTCCTGCCACAGAAGTGTCCATGGGGAGCTAATCTTGATACATGAAGCTGTTTAAAATGCTCCTAACCAATAAGTTCTATTCCAGATAACCTGAAATCTCAATCTGCAGACATAAGAAGCTCTGATATTTTATTAAAGACTTACTTTAGTAGGAACCATTTACTAAAAATGTTTGCCATGGCAGGGACAGTCTACCTTCTAGAAATACATAATCTAAGAAACTTGAGAGAGATCAAGAATATGTTTTTTATTCATAGTTCTTCAACATGCCTCTCACTCTTTTTTATTCCAAATTTATTTACAAATAAATAAGTTTAGAGTAAACTATATATCCTGATATATAAACATGAATTGAACTGCTCCATAAGAAATTCCCATCTCAGTAGGCATGTCGACAAATGACTAGAAAACTATACAATAATATGTGTTTTAATGGAACTATGAGCAGAATGCTAAGAAAACACAGAAAGTGGTTGGCTGCCTGCAAGAAAGCATTAAAGCAGAAATAGGATTTGAGCTGCTTCTAAGCCATGTGTGAGCCTGGCCAAACTCCACTTCTGCCATTCTACTACTTAGCAGAATTGACTTGTTTGATCCTGTGTGGTTCGGCACTGTCCCCTTCCTCCCACATATTTTCCCTCTGGAAGCTAGAGGCTTTCCCAAATAAAGAAAGATTGTTTTTCAAATAATGATAGATTTATATCTGCACTTCTATATTAGAACCCACAGATATGCTCTGACTATCTATTGAAAAGGGTATTGAATGATTCCTCAGGTGAAGGTGAGGCAAAAAGTTATTCCAGGCAGAGGGAAATATATATGTTTCTCTTAAAATATATACAGAAAGACATTAAAGAAGGTAGCAGTTTCAGGGATAAAGAATTCCACTGGGTTCATTAATAGAGAGCCCACTATTGCTCACTAGAGAAGGAAAAGGAGAGTTAAGAATGGAGGAGTCATGAGCTAAGTCTAGAAAAATATGTTGTGAGATCTTTCTGTGTGTAGATAATGGGAGCCAAAAAAAAAAAAGGTATTATTCAAGGGAGATATCCATCCAAGTTCTATTTTAGAAGACAACCATCTAGACAATGTGGGAATATGGGAAATGGACTAAGATGGGAAGCAGTGGTGACAGGAAGATCACTTAGAAGACTGTTGTTAGGAGGAAAGGGAAAATAGCAATATTAATCAGATAGTAGCATTTAACATACAAAGGCAACTGGATTTGAAATTCTATGAATTGGGCAACATAGGATTTGGTGATTGATCCAATGGTACGGGAAGAGAAAGGGAGAGTCTATCTTGGACAAGTTTGTGGATAGTGATTCCATAATCCAGGAATAGTGAATTAAAGATAAAGAGTAGGTTGAGATGGATGGTGGAAAACAGATATTTGGACATGTTAAGTGTTAAGTTTTAGGGGCCAGAGTGAACTCTGATGGTATACAGTAGCAAACTGAAAACGTGAGTCTGAAGGTTTTTGTAAAATTTGGAACTAGAGATCAAATGCAAGGAGTCACCAATATAAACATAACAGTCATAGTCATGGCTGTCTAAGAGAAAACATAGAAAGGGAGTTTGGAGTACGATGAATAGAAGCCTAGGATGAAATGTGGAGAACATTTAACTGATGGCAAGGAAAAGAAATACAAAGAAAGAAATTTAAGATATCTATTTAGAGGTGTAAGAAAACAAAAGTTCCCTTTAAAATGAGTTTTCATTCATTGATTAAGCCATTCAATGACATTTACTATATACTTACCACATGCCAGACAGTTGTTAGAATTGGGAATAAAATTACACACAAAGAAAACATATTTTCTGCCTGGATAGAGTTTACATAAGAGAATGGTGTCTGTGAGCAAACAATGAGTTCCATTTTGGATAGTCTTAAGTTGAATGAAAAGAAGAATGTCTATACAAACAAACAAACAAAAAAGAAAGTTTTGACAAGAAAATAGAGGCTTTTTAAGAGAAAAACAGAAGAAGAGGAAAGAATGAAAAGAATTAAAGAAAAAGTAAGAATTCAAAAATAAAACCAAGAGAAAATTACCTGCAGAATATGAAGAGATAAAAGTCTTTCATAAAATATTATGGGGAAAAAAACAGTCAGTGGAATTTGCTAAAGTGGAGGTAATTGGTAACTTCAGAGAGAGTATCTGTGATAAAGAGAAAGCTAAAATGCAGATTATATTGAATTGAAGGAGAAAAGGGAAACGTTGTAATTGAATACAAGCAGTTATTTCTATACCCGAGTTAATATTTAAAAAATATAAACCCACTGGGACTGGGAGAATATGGGAGAATGATAGCACCAATGTTTGGTGACTGGAAAACATTAAATGAGGAATAATGATTGAGATGACTGAAGAGAATTGTAACCAAAGCTGACTGTGGCAGAGAAGGCCATAAAGCTGATCTAGTCTGTGGATTTGACTACCAGTTCACACAAAATGGATGTGTTAAATGACACCATAGGAATACCCTCAGTAAAATAAAGAATGGGGATAATTTTGCAAGAAAATTGATTGTGTTTCTTCAACAAATATCAAGAAATAACATGGATGTAGAAGAAACAGATTAAAAGAGAATTAACTGGCATATGGTTTTGTCTAGATCCATATTTGAACAAACTAGCTTTAAAACTCCTTTATGAGACAATTTAGGAAATTTAAACCTTGACTAGATATTTTATGATATTATATTTTATATGTAAAATTGGTACAGTGTTTATATTTTAAACATACTTTATCTTGAGGAGGAAAATGTCAAAATATTTCTGAATAAAACATGAGTATGTTTGTAATTTCCTTTACGGTAATCCAACAGTGGTTGTTGTAGGGTTGGGGAGGGCCAGGGTTTAGGGGATATAAATTGGCTATATGTTAATAAATGTTAAATCTGGTTATTTAGGGAAGAGATTTTCATATTTTTCATTCTACTCTTGCGATTGAAATTTTCATAAGAGGTTTTAAGACAGAATCAAGTAAAATTTTCTGAAACACACTGATAGTAAATGAGAGATAAAGAAGAATTAAATGGGTTATTTCTCTTTCTTCAAAAAGGTTGTTCTAAATATATTGACAAAGTTATCATTGGAAATAATATTAGGCAGTGGAAAAGTATACGTTTGTTTATTTATTCATTCATATAATATAACCGGGGCCAAGGCTATGTGCTAGGTAGAAAGAATACATAGAATACTTAATTTATGACAAAGCATACGAGATCTGACAATTACGCTCGTGAACTTTTTGCAACATGTTGCTAACCTTTTTTGATATCAGAGAGATTATTCGTTATGAATTTGTATCAACTGGACAAACAGTTAACCAAGTTTACTATTTGGAAGTGCTGAAAAAGCTGCGTGAAAAAGTTAAACAAAAACGACCTGAACTTGTTGCCAACAATTCATGGCTCTTGCATCATGACAATGCACCAACTCACAGGGCACTGCCTGTGAGGGAGTTTTTAACCAATAAACAACTGTATTGTAACACCCTCCCTACTCACCTGATCTGGCCCGCAGTGGCTTCTTTCTTTATCTGAAGATAAAGGAAATACTAACAGGAAGACATTTTGATGAAATTCAGGACATCAAGGGTAATACGATGACAACAGCTCTGATGGCCATTCCAGAAAAAGAGGTCCAAAACTGGTTTGAAGGGTGGACTAGGTGCTGAAGTCAGTGCATATCTTCCCAAGGGGAGTACTTTGAAAGTGACCACAGTGATATTCATCAATGAGTTATACAGCACTTTTTCTAGGATGAGCTTTGGAACTTAATTGTCCGACCTCATACAATCCAGAGAAATATGTTCTTTTAAAAGTTATTGCAATTAAGAAATGTAAGAAATCACAATGTGATAAACATTTATGTATCACTTATTGTCAGTGTATCACATAGAACTGTCCTATCCAATAAGGTCGCCACTAGCTATATATGACTGTTGAACATTTGATGTGGCTAGCGAGACTAAGGAACTTAACTTTTAGCTTAATTTTAATTTATTTATATAAATAAGTGTAAGATATTTTTGTGTTACACAATTTTATTGTTTTGGTAGAGCTACATTTCACTTTAATTGTTGTGGATCGTGTAAAATAATGCAGTTATAATGCACATACTGGGAATATTCATCATTTCTAGTTTTACACATAAACCTATCATCGATCCAGCTGGTGTCTATGGATTGATTTGGTTTGAATATTTTTTTTAATGCACTATTGTAACACTGTAATGTATTTGTTTAAATATTTTATGTAGATAGCAAGAGTTGTAGTGGTACCTGTGTACATTGAAATTGTCAATTAAATTGGATTATTTATTATTATTTCAATTATTATGTACATAAATTATTTTAATTAAAAGGCAAATATGGTAATTAAAATTAGCTGTAGCAGAGCAAAATGAAAAAGTTGCATGATTTGTAAAATCAATCTTAGGGATAATAAAGAGAACAATGTTAAGTGGACATCATAAATTTGATAAGAAATTTAATCTCAAAAGACAAAAAAACTAAAGAAATTAATCATCTACAATAAAAATTAAATGTCCAAACATGTGCAAATTATTTTTTGAACAGGATCTAAGGCTGTGACATTGGTCAGCTGTAAAACAAGTTGGATTCTTGCACATACACAAAATGCCATTTTTAGAACAAGAGATGGTAAAATAAACTACTGATTTGGGCATGTTTTGTCTCAATGGACTTTCAAATTTATGATACAATGTTGTCAATTTGCAATCTACAATATCAACCTCGAGGCATACATACTTTTGAATATTTTACATCTTTCAAAGAGGATTGCAACTAGATATGAAAAAAACATTTTTGTAACTATGAACAGTGCTCTGCATTAGATTAAACCCCCAGATTTACTGAGATTTTAAAACAAGAGATGGATAGTTCCCTATTGCTTCAGTCCACTGTATGATACATGTTAAAAATATTTATGCTTATGTTTTTGAAGTAGAATGTGAAACGTGTTATAAATACATGAATCATAGACACTTTTTGGAACTTTTGAAAAAAATAGAAGACAGCATATTTAATCACCTTAAATTCTTTGCCAAAGCTCATTGGTTTGCCATGGAAGAGTTTTAAAAATATATACTTGCACTGCTAACTCAAATTCAAAATTTTCTTGAAACAAAAGAATTGCTTGTCAAATATTCAATAATCAAAGACAAAAATGGTAACATGAACTAGATTTTTTTTGCACTCATATGTACGAACTAAACTGAAACCTTCAAAAAAAAGGAAGAGTTTATATAGGTATAAGACTTTATTTTGAAATTAAGACTTTAATATATAAATCAATAATGATTTTACAAATTTTTCTAATATTTATCAAAATGCAAAATGGACTGTGGTCCAATTAGCTGCCAAACCACAAGAAAAATTTTTTAAAGACTGGTTCATATTGTCAGATTGAGAATTGCTCTTCAATTTATGGAGTGCCTGTTTGAATTCAATGTTAATAATCCCAAATTGACACAAGAGTTATGAATTTAAAATGAACAGAAGTAGTTTTAAAATTGATATGCTTTTGTTTCAAAGTCAAATCAAGTTTCCTATAAAGGATGAACAAGTTTTATTAATGTAGATGTGATATTAAAGGTAAATTATTATTATTTGGTATTCAATTTAATTATTAGAAAATGTTATTTATGTTGGAAATGACTTGAATGTATAAATTTAATCTTTCAACTACAAATGTTATGAAATCTAATTAGAGACCAAGCATATCCAATGAAAATTTAGCATCTGAATTGAGATGTGCCACAGGTTTAAAATACACACTAGATTTTAAAGATTTAGTACAAAAAAGATTAAATGTCTCAATCTTTTTATATCTTAAAGTTATAATAGTTTACATTTATTTGGTTAAACAAAATATACCATTAATATTAATTATGTTTATTTTTAATTTGTTAATGTCATATTAGAAAATGTTAAATATGTGGCTTCCATTATATTTCTGCTGGATGTTTCAGATCCAGGAAGTACACATAGTTAGAACACATATAGTAAAACAAAAAACAACAACACACCAGTTGTTAATATTTGGTCTCCAAAATTAGTTAATAACCACCTATGCTTAAAAGAATACTTTCATATGAGCAGAGCTGAGAAGAAAATAAGAAATAGAAGAAAGCAAAATTGTTCTAGACAGGAAATAATTAGTAAGTTAGAGGAGGGATAGAGAGAGAAGAGAAGGGAAAGAAAAGAGCGAGGAGAGGCTCAAGACTAAGTTGGCAGAAATTTTAAAGAGACACTTTAAGGAACAACTAAGCTAATAATACTTTGCTGTCTTCAATATGGATGCATAACATGAACATATACATAGCATTACAAAAAATAATCCTTCAGTAAATTCAGCTATATACATTAATGCTTTGTGGAAGCAACGTTTTAGAGAGATCAAAGAAGATTGACTATGTTCTACATCTGAGCTTCAGCAATGTGTAAATGAGGTGCCATAAGAGGGATAGAAGATGGTTCTCTCCCTAATTCAGTGGCTGCTGTGGATCAGAGCCAGAATTAACTAGGAAAAACACCAGCCACTCAGGACATGAAAAGAAAATAAGATGGATACAGAGCCTCCAGAACACATAGTCTATTTTCACAAATTTTTGTTTGCATCAAAAAACGCAGTAACTCAGTTGACTTGTGTTCTTCATTTCCTGTTAATTATTCTTTTCATTTAAGAATTTGCATTCATTCACTTGTTGACATGAATTACCAATATTTTTACTTATTATTATTGGTTTATTTAACCAAAGGCAGAAAGCACTCCAAAAAAAAAAATATTTTCCCTTGAAACTAACTCCAGAAATAAAGAAGGAAGAAGGAAAAAAAAAGTTTGTTGAGAAGTTTGTATACAATGGATGAGATCTGATTTACTTACAATTGATGGCTTGTTTTCACATGAAACATGTCCCTCCTTGTTTATCATAGTAATAGTATCCCCAATTTTTAAGTAGGCACAGGGTCATTCATGATAAGTGGATTTCTTAACTTGTCTTGGAGACAGGTATGTATACCACTTAGTTCTCACCAATGAGACGTGAGAACAATTGATGTGTGCACTCTCTAGGGCATGAGCCTCCTGTCCCCTGGTGCCCTTGTCAGAGGCTCTAATATGGCCCGTAAGCAGCATCCTGGAGATGGAAGAGCAGGCGTTACATCTGGGTCCTAACATAATGAAAAATCTAACCCAGCTTGTGCACATATTGGTGCACTTTTTCAAATTTGTTTTGTTGTTTAAGCCATTATTATTTTGATTCTCTGTTAGAAGATCTAATCTTAATTGTACAATGCTGCTAATAGTCCTTCATTTCAGAAACAAATGCAACATTCTGTTTCCTAATACGTATTTCTACAATACTTTTGGGAATTGTATATACTCAAATCTGTACATTTCTGTTAAGAATACAAAGTGGGAGGTGGGAATAACCACAAATAAGATACTTACCTTAATGTGGCTGACAAGAGAAGTATATATGTGACTGAAGCTTTTACAAGATTGTCTGCAAGGTTTTGCCAAGAGAATTTAAATAATTTGCCTAATGTTTTTTCCCTGAGCAGAAATTTTCTGTTGTGTAATTCACCTTACTAACATTTGCTTTTATCTATACTTATAATTCTGATAACTACCCCAGTCAGCACTTGGTGTCTGCCATTCAGACACTCTCTAATCATCCTAATTTGACCCTATGACATATTTAGGTAAGAGTATCTCCCAGGCTTTCAGTTTCCTGATATCTTGGCTTCATGTCAGTGAGACAGGTTAGTTAGCATGTTGTTAGGAAGACAGGAAGGTCCCTGGTAGAATAAACAAAGGCAAGCATATCCTGAAACTCCGGGTTCTGAAATAGCTCATTCACTCCAGGACAAAAATGTAATGGCTCCCTGAGGTTAATAAGTTATCTCGCAAATCCCTTTAGGCTGGACAGACAAAGCAGATCTGATAGATAAAAATGGATTATTCCGTTTATCCCTTCAGGATGGACAAACAGAGCAAATTGATAGACAAATCCCATTTGAACTTGCCAACTCCCTTCTCCAAACGGGCAAGAGAAGATACAAGAGGCTTTTTCTTTAGTCAGTAGGCACCCCAGTTGGGAACCCCTCTTGCTTGAAAGCTGCGACTCTTTACCTTTAATAAACTATCCTCTTTTGTAACTCCTCGCCTCTCTCTGGTCCATGCTTTCATTCTTCGATTTTGCGAGACCCTGATCCCAACACTCACAGAAATTTCCCACCTCATCAGCATATTATACTAAGGTAAAAGCATGCAGACATTTTTCTATTTTATACATATGATACATATAAACATTTGAAAATTAGGTACTGACTAACTTGCAGCTATGCTTACCAAGGGAAGGATAGTAATTCTTTGTCGCTATTGAAAAAAAGGCTGCCTAGATGTGATACTCAAAATATAATTATCATGCAGTTTGAAGGACTTTCATCAACATATCATAAGGAGAACGAAGAAAGAGGAAGAACGAAATTGGGGAAGTGTCGAACAGAATTTACTCTCCATTTATTTATTCATTCATTCATGAACATTAGTGAATAGCTAAAATGTGCAAAGCATTGTGCTATAATCTCAACGTTTGTGTTCCATCAAAATTCATAAGTTAAAATCCTAATGCCCAATGTGATGGTATTGGGAGATGAGATCTTTGTGCGGTACTTAGGTCATGAGAATGGAGCCCTCATGAACAGGATTAGTGCTCTTATAAAATAGAATGTAGAGCGCTCAGTAGCCCCTTCCACATATGAAAACACAACTAGAAGTTGGTAGTCTGCAACCTGGAAGAGGGCCTCCCACAAAACATAACCATGCTGGCACTCTGATCTTGGACTTCCAGCCTCAGAAACTGTGAGAAATAAATTTCTGTTGTTTATAAGCTAGCCAGTCTGTGGTATTTTGTCATAGCAGCCCAGCTGGACTAAGACAAATTGTTTAAATGCTAGAGAAACAGCAGTAAAAAGAATAAACTGTCTCTTTCCTCATATACCTGATATTTTCGTAGGGAGATAAACATTTAAAAAGTGATCACCTAATTATTTAAATTACTTTCTGAAAGGACTATATAGAGAAACACATGGTTTTATGAGAGCTTATCTAGAGACACGATTAGGTTTCAAGTCATAAAAGGTTTTCTAAAGGGATCAATGTTTGAACCAAGCTCTGAAGCAAGTAGTAATTAGGGAAAGGTGGAAAGGGAGACCATCTCAGACAGAAAGAAAGCAGGTATGAAAGCCTCAAGCCAGAAAGGCAATAAAGCTTTTAAGGAATACAGTTGAGTTCTATGACTAGAATTAGGAAAACTAGGAGGAGGTTGTTAGCACTTGATGAGGTTGAGGTAGGTAAGGGCCAGATCATGCCTGCCCTCAGAGGCCATATTGATGATTTAGTATTTATTCTAAAGATAATAAAACATATTTAAGTGTTTTAGCATGGTGATGTAGTATGCGTGTATTCACGAGGTGACATAATTATATTTTTGTGTTTCAGCTTGGCTGCAGGGTGGAGAATAAATAAAAAAGAGGAGAGAAGATAAAATAAAAAGATCAGTTAAGGAGATCTACCATCTGAGAAATGATAGAAATGTGGGCATGGATATTGATAGTGTAGGTGGAGGAAAATGAAGAGATTCCACTTATTCAGGAGGACAGGATTTTAGATATAATAGGTCATGGAAAAATGAGTAGCATAGGTAACTCTCAAGTTTCTAGCTTGCATAATCAGATATAAAATATGGTTGATCATTCACTAGTATAGAGCACGCTGGAAGAGGTGTGGCTTTAGCAGGAAGGTAATGAATTAAACTTTGAATACATTGAGTCTGAAAGTCCAGTAGGATGGTCTAGTAATATAGTTAAGAAAGGAGAAATATATACATATCTGTCTAGGTAGAAAGAGAGAAAAAATAGTGATGGGGAGAGAGACAGAGAGACAGAAAACTTCAGGGTATATGAGTATATCCAAAGAAAATTAACAGGATATTGAAGAGATATCTGCATTTCCAGGTATACTGCAGCATTATTCACAACAGCCAAGATAAGGTAACAACCTAAGTATTCATCAACAGATAAATAAATAAAGGAAGAAGTGATTATACACACACACACACACACACACACACACACACACACACACAAATACATTATTCAGCCACAAGAAAGAAACAAATCCTTTCATTTGGGACAACATGAGTGGACCTTGAACTGAGATAAATCATACTAAGACCAATACTGTATGATATCAGTTATATGTGAATCTAAAAGAGCTGACCTCATTAAAAACAGCTAGTAGAATTGTGATTACCAGAGGCTAGGGAATGGAGAATTTAAAGATATGTTGTTTAAGTGAACAAACTTGCAACTAATGGATAAAAAAGTCCTGGAGAGCTAATGCACAGCATAGTGATAATAGATGACAATATTGTATTACAAACTTCAAAGTTTTTAAGAGACTAGACCTTAAGTGTTCCCACCACAACAAAGTAATGATAATTGTATGACATGAAAGAGGTGTTAGCTAATGTTATGCTGGCAATCATATTGCAATATAGAAATGTATGAAATCAGCAAGTTGTACACCTTAAACTTACACAGACTATGTCAATTATATCTCAATAAAAAATATTGAATTGCCATTAACTGATAGGAGCAAGATTATGAATACAGGTGAATTTTAGGAGGAAAGAGTCACTTGGGCAATGCTGAGCTTGAAATGTACATTAGGTATTCATGAAGATATTCATGAAGCAGTTAGATATCGGAATATGGGGTAGAGAGGTAAGGCCTCGGCTAGAAATACACTTTGGAGAAATATAAGTGAGGAAATTGTGCTTAAAACCATGTAATCTTATGATAAAATCATCAAAACGAAATCATCAAGGGATTGATGAGGAGAGAAGAGGTCCAAGCGCTGGATGAAATTGCATACACATAAAGTATATAGAATGTAGGGACTCTGATTTAAATGTCCAACATTTAAAAAGGTAATTAAAACTTCAAAGAGGTTATTGATGACATAGGAGGAAAGTTAGGAGAGGAACAGAGGCCTAGGGAGAAATTAAAAAGTTGATTCACTCCAATAATTAAAGAAAAAAAGAATGGCTGTCCTTTGGCCACAGTCCAAGGTATGAAAGATAATCTCCAGAGCTAGTTTGAAATCCATTTCAGTTCATCAGTAACGATTTGCATGTCTACAACTGGTTTTGGTAACCCTATATTTAAAAGTCAGCCAATCAGCAACAGCCTTATTCCAATAATCAATCTTCAAAAGCTGAATTTAACTTATCCCTAAATATTCCTTTCTAAAAATCTGTCTGTTTTTGTACTCCAGACCTCCCCAGATTCTACTGGTTGTTGAAAAAGAGTGTGCTTTTCAAATATAGTTCTCCTTTACTAACCCGACAACACATTCAGCTTTCTTTTTCACCTAAAAGTAGAAGCCTTTTCCTTTGCGTTTCAAAAAAGAGAATCAGCAGTGTTCAATCTGACTGAGAAGTTAAAGGAGACAGGACTAACAGTGATCACTGGATTTCTCAACATGGAGATCATTGGTAGTTTTGCCCAGTGATTTCTGTTCAGTGCTGAGTGACTCAGAATACAGTAGTTTGAGGAGTGAGTGGGAGTTGATGAAAATGGAGACAGTGGAGAGAGAACATTGATGTCTTTTTTAAATAAACTTTTTACTTTAGAACGCTTTTCGATTACCGCAACCATACAAAGATCCTGCAGAGTTGCTATGGACTCCACACCCAGTTTCTCCCATTGTTAAACATTACAATAGAGCGCACTGTTTTCAGATATTTCACTCTGAACAGAAGAGACAGTGGTGAGCTATGATTAAATAGCTAGAGGAGAAATTGAGGCTAAAAGATTTTTTTTCTCTTTGAATAATCACTGATTCCTTTCACTGGTTTTGTTGGTCTGTCTGATTGTGTAAGATGGGACAGACCTGATGTCTAAATGAGGATTAGAATAATCCTGAAGATAGGAAGAGGATGAAAATAGCTTTGGGAGGTGACTTCTGAGAGTTTATAATTGACATAATTTATGTTTTTTGACATAACTGTTATGTTTAGTTCCATTTGGTTTAATTCACACCACACTGTCAACAATATTCTAGGGAAGCTCTAACTCTTCTTTCCCTTTGTAAAATATGACATTGATCTTATAGCTGAAGTTATTATTACCAGCTCATGTCCACTGTGGCTATGATAGGACCTCTATGAACCAGGCTGGCCATATAATTTCACTTCAAATCTTATATCCCATTTCTAAATGCTATAATTTGACTGATAAGTTCCTGTGACCATCAAAAGGTGACAGGACTTCAGGCTGAGGGACTTTACATCTTTCTCTGATGACTTCACTTCAGCTCACATTACTATAACACATTAGGAGGGGACAAGAAAAGTGAAACTCAGTATTTACTGTGACTAGAACACTTTGGCTCCTTCCAATGATGGGAAATGCATCATTTAGTAATATCTGTGGTTACAAATAAATAAACTGGTATATTAAAGAATGCGATTTAAACCAGTATCACACTTTAAGAAATTTCTTCAAAGAGATTCAAAAGTCAAAGTGAAGGCTTAAGAGAGAAGTACCTGAGACAAAGAATAGACATTCAACAGGGTTTATCCAAAAAAATCTAAACAAGTCTAAGAGGGTAGTTCACAGCCTAAGCTTCCAAAAACTGTGGTCAAGGACAAAGGCAGAGCAAAACTAAAACTGTTTCCCTTTCCTTCCTGCCTCACACCATTTCTTCCACGTCAGGGAGCTAGAAATATCCTCTCCTTTAAATTGATGACCCTATTGCATATTTTTGCTTCCTTTCTCTAAAACCAAAGTTTATACAACACAGTCAGGTTTCCCAAAATACCAGAACTATAGTATTAGAAAAGTCACACTTAGGTAGGTCAGGAAGCCTCGCGTTGTTGTAATAAGCAGCTTGTAAGGAATGTGAACCTGGGGCCAAAAATTCTGGATATGTCCGTATTCTGTTTCCCTGGTTTTCTTTGCTCAGAACCCTTTCCCATATGTCATGCCTTTTTTTCTCACTCACCTTGTACCTATATTGCTGAATGTTGATGAGGTCTGACTTGGGTCAGCTCCAGTCCCTCATTTTTCAAGTCATCTGCTTGGGCACTAAATGCTGGCTAAAACTGCAAGAAAACTGGTAGGCTAAATGTCACCTTCATGGAGAAGGGGGGGAACAGATGCTACCCACGGATATAGAGTGGTTCTCTAAACCGTCTCAGCTGAAAAGAGTGTTAACTAAAATACCCGGGTGATAGAATGACAAAGACTTGAGTTGGACGTCAGGGCTTTTGTTTCTCACTAATAGAATAAGCTAAATTTAGAGAATAGCGTAAATACCCCAAAAAGGCTTGTGCCAACAATTTGTTTCAAAAAACTGAGCCACGAGTGTTGCATAGAATCCTGCCAAGTCTGCTCCATGGGATTTCACTTTCAGAGCACAAGTCACTCTATTTGGGAGGGAAGAAAGACTCTCAGGAAATATGTAACACCAGAAACATTGCTCATTGTTATTCAAGCAATTCCAAACACTCCAAGGACACCTGTACACTGCAATTTTCTCAGATTGCATTCTAGATCTTTCACACGCTGTTGCCTCTGCAAACTCAGAGCATAGTCCCATTATTGACAGGTCAGGGCGGTGTAGACAGTAGGAAGAACCCTGGAGCAGTAATCCACAGGACGTGGATGCTATGGTTGGCTTAGCAAACACATAAATTTGTGCAAAATGCACAATCATGATCCTAACGCTAGGATGAATCATTAGGTAGGTAAACTGTTTTCACCTCCATTTTGTTGTAAAGAAAGCTAAGTCCTACAGAGATTATAATTTGTTGAAGGCTAAACAAGGAAGGAGTGATTGGAAAGACTGTAAATTTCTGCTCCTCTTTCTTAAAATGGATCGATATCTGCTTCTCCATCTTTAAAGAATGTCAGGAGGAAGGACATATGTGATAATGTCTGTAAAATGTAAAGCATTATGCAAAAGTAAAGGGTTGTTACATGTAAAGATCTGAGTGGTTGAAAGGGGAAATGTCTGTACAAAGAAAAAGCATAAAATCTATCACTCATCCAACTTTTCTGTCCCATGACCCTTCTAAGCAATTGTTCTGGCTTAGAAGGACTTGCCTCTTTGAAGGTTAAACTCCTTTCTCAGAGGTAGCACCCAACCCATGATCTGTCAATGTTGGGTGTAAATGACCCTTACTCCTGATGTGTAGGAAAACTCTGAACAGCTATCTCAGCCATTTTTGTCCATGGATTGGCTAAAAATTAAATAGAAATTACATTATAGACCAAGCTTTCCTCCTGCCCAATCCTGCTTCCTTCTTTTCTGTTCCATGCATACTGCTCTCAAGAGCATTTTCTAATAAACTTACCATATATAAACTTCAACCTAAGAGCACACTTCCTGGATAACCTAACCTGTGACAAACATTGTTTCATTGAAAACGATGAGCATATTTTACCAATATTGTATTGGATGAGGTGCAGTTTTGGTGTGTGAATAAAACTAGTTGTTACTCCCCTACCATTGCAATTGCTTCTTATAAGGGAGCTATGCACTCAAGAACCTTCAGATAAATGTGGTTTGAAGGATGTGGCTTACTGTAGGTCTCAGTGGGACACACTGTGTCCTCCCTCCTAACTCTAAGGTCACCAAGTCTGTCAAGCACCCTAAAACCTGGATATCTGGCTGGTCACCATCTCACTATGCACCCAGAAATCCATGGCATTTTTTTTCTTTATTAGTTTCAGGTGTACAAAACAATGTAATAGTTAGACATTTACACCCCTCAGAAAGTGATGACCCCTCTCCCCCGATTTACTATCCCTCTGACATCACACACAGCTGTTACAATTCCATTGACTCTATTCCCTATGTTGTACTCCACATCCCGTGACTATCTATCGATCGATCAATCGATCGATCGATCGATAGATACAATTATAGTTGACATTCAATATTCAATATTATTCAGCTTTAGCTTCAGATGTACAGCACAGTGGCCAGGCATCTACATAGTCTATGAAGTGGTCTCCCTAATAAGACAAGTGCCCATCTGACACCCCACAAAATCTTTACAACATTATTGATTATATCTCCCAAACTATCTTTCATATTCCCCACAGCAATATTGTGGCTACAAATTTATACTTTCTAATCCCTTTACCTTGGCATTTTAATGCTATGAAAATAGCCAGATGAAACAGAGTTTACTGTTCATTCTCCACATAATTGCCATTTTAAGAAAGAAGAAACTAAAGCTCAAAAGAGTTAATCAAATTATGCCAAGGTCTCCATTTTTATTAAATAACTACGTTGGAGCATGATTGGAGTTCTGTATGATTCTAAAAATCTTGCTGGACATTCCAGTAAACAGTCATGAAAATATATTGGTGCTTGGAGGCAGCGGCCTAAAGTAGATGCAAGGAAGTGATGCCACATGGTACAACCTGTGAATGACATGAGAGACCTGTTGAGTGTGGAGAACAAGCTTTGAGAAAAAGAAGGTTCTGTAGGAAGCAGGTATATCCTGGACTATTCAAAAAGGAGAAGAGGAGAAACAGTATCTTTAAAAAATAATGAAAAACTGCCAGCCCCATCATTATCTCATCCCAGTAATCATCTAAACCACCAGGATGGAAGAAAAATTGAAGGAGAAACTGAAAAAAATTCATTCAGAAAAGAAGCCACTGTTCCTTGCTGATGTAGAGGTGAAAGGACTCAGAAATACCATAATGAATGATGTCCCCAGAATTGTGTTTGTCTTCAAGCTGAGTTTGGGGTGGAAAGAGCTAGCTTTCTGGCTGCTACCAATTACCCTCGCAGTGCCTTCGCCACAGCATTTATCCAGGCATCTTCAGTGAGCGTGCCACATCAATACGCGGTCAAAAGTCCAGTGCAAGGTCAGCTATGCTAATGAATTGTTCTGCGTAATGATGTTACACGTTCGTGCCCACTCTGACAGAACATCCTATCACTGCTCTGTTAATCTGATTGCAAAGATTTTTGTCAGGCTCTGCCAGGTGTGGAGAGCTGCCTCCTGAGCCCTGAGCCCTGATTAATCATATCCTGGGCTGTCAGGTCTGGATACTGAGCAGAGGGGACACATGCCTCTCTTATTACAGGTGACAAACCCAAACGCCCAGCCTATTGTTATACAGTAACACCAACTCAGAGGCTCCAGGTCTTTGTATTTCAAGGAAATCTATACTGTCTGTAGCCGATGGGTCAGATGCCACATGTTGAGCAAACAAATACATCTGCATGTGGCATCTAACCCACAGGCTATTTCACCTTATAATGCACACACTACTCAATTGTTTATTAAGTGCTTTACTAATGTTTATATCACTAGAGTCTTGGAAGGTAGGTAACATAAATACTATTGCCATTTTCCCAGTAAGGAAAATACAATTTACAGGGGTGAAGTGACTTGCTTATAATCAGATATCCAGGACATGAAAAAGACTAAATACAGCTCTGAGCCCTAACTCACACTCTTTTCAACAACCTTCATTTTATGTTAAATAAACTCTGTTTCTCTATGAATGTGTTCTTTTCCCTAGCGACTGCTCCTGCTCTCTTGACCATTGCCCCACTGTGACATCCTGCTCTGCTCATTAGTGGTGTCAGTCTGCCACACAGTTCTACACCTAGTATATGCCTTCACCTTATACTTCATTCTTGAAATCACAGATCTTTTGGGTTTTGTCTTCTAGCCCAGTTCACTGCCCAAGCCTAGCCTAGCTGATGCCCAACTAAAAATAAGACAGTGTGACACATGGCTTATTACATTACTCAGTGTTTAAGGCAATGCCAATGGAACACAGAAAAGTGAAATTTGAATATGAATTAGATAAGTCACTCTTAGACAAATAAGCCCGGAAGAGGAGAGCAGAATTTACATGTTTGTTTTCCTTTCCAGCTCTGATAAGCAAGTAAGTACTCACAAGAGCAAAAGCTTCTCTAGCACCTCCAAGATGGGAAACATTAAGCATTGCTGTCAGAGAAGGAAATAATTAAATGCCTACTGTGCATCTCACTCTATGGAAGGAACTTTATAGAAGTTGTCTTGTGAAGTACCAGAAGCAACAAGAAGTACTATAATCGGAAATGATACGCAACAAACTTAAGTAATAAACAAGTGATTCGCCATAATGTGTCAGTCACTTATGTTTTGAAAACTAGAAGCTGGAAACTTAAAACATTCTAACAGGTGTCAAAGCTCAGCCATACGAGACAGACATTTCCAATTAGCCATGGTAATAACAAAAATATCTACCATTTTCCTAAGCTTCTACATTGTGCCAGACTCTCTAGTAATAACTATGAAGATAATATCAATAATACTCACAACAGCCCTCCAAAGAAGGTTTTAGAATTTCAGTCTACTCGACTTGATGGAATTATGCCCTAGACATATTATACAATTAGAATGTAGCGAATCCAGGATTTAAGCAAGGCCTTCTAAGAAACATCACTTATAGCACAGAGGCTCCAAGGATGATAACACTTACTATTTGGGTCAAGTGGCTTCAAAGGGAATTGAACTAGGTAAATAGCTCCTAGGGGGTCCTTGTAAAGTCCAGGGCAAACACAGGTTTGAAGTAAGGGCAGATGTTTCAGGTAAGCAGAGAGAAGAAACTAAGTGTTGTATCCCTGTTAAGGCATGATCATGGAGCCAATCTATTGCTGCACTGAGAACAATGAGTCTATCTCTATGGCTTCCATTTCTTCCATTTCATATATTTTCTCTATTTTTCTCTGGGGAGAGATTCGTTTTCTTGAGTATTGTTTTAGCTTTCTTCTTTTCTTTTCTCTAAAACAGTCATTTGGAAAAACGACACGCTTATCTTGCCTGAACATAAAAAGAATGTGTCCCCATTCTGCCCAGGGGCTGTGATGAGTGCAAAGAAGAGGCAGAGTGGAGACAGCGCGAGTCCCAGAAGGAGAGCTGGTGGCTCACTGGAAGACAGGCACTGAAGACACAGAAGGAGAGACAGCTGTGATCAGCTGAAACCTTCCCTCCTAAATTTCATTCTCCTTACAAAATTCCAAAGTGTCACTCGCATGCTTGCTGAAAACCACGATCTAACCTCCCAAATTGCTTAGACCCAAAAGTTAGAGAACCAGGCAGAAGTGTGTCATCTTCCCCTCACAGTGTTTTGAAAAAAATCCTAGTTTATGTTTTATTATATATCTAAAAACTTGCGGAGAAAAAGCAAGCCTTCATTAAATTGTAATTTATCCCTAAAAGCCAACTCTGGGCTTACCCTGTCTGAAATCAAGGCACCCTAAAACTTTGAAAATTAAATGGAAAATGCCCACACCCACAAGATATGAAGAACAACGAAAATACAGAGATAGAACTGGAAGCTCTCCACTCCTCAGAAATTAACAGTTTCAAGCAGTAAGGGTTTAGCATTTTGTCAGGCTAGCTCTGGGTTCTACCAGTGGGTATAGAAAGAACATGTGGCTTTATTTCAGCAGTTTCTTGGCCAGAAAATTAATTATTATTTTTTTTTTACTTTGTGAATGTGTTGAGTCCTCAGGAAGACCAACTTTAAAAAAAAAAAAAAAATCAATGCCAGGTGGTTCTAGAAGAAATACTTCCAAGAATTCCGATATTGTCATCTCACCATGGGAGGGGGGGAGCAGGGGATGTGACATCATCACTATTTATCAACATAGAAATGAAACAGCATGTCATCTACTCTTCTACCTGAGATGACAGTGAGAGGTTCAAGAGAGAAGCTGACACATTTCCCCATTAGTAGTAACTTCCGTCATTGAGACAAACTTCCCCCAGTGGCTTCCCCAAATGACTTTCACAAAACGAATGGCTCTGTTGTGAAATTCAGGGTTAATAAGGAGACAAATATAACATAGAGCTCCCTTTCATGAGCGCCTTCTTAATTCATCTATTCTTTCATTAAACAAATATTTGGAGGGGCAGAAATTAATATGTATTAAGCACTATGCCACATCTTGGGATTGAAGTGTGAAGAAGAAGAATAAATTACTACCATTCAGTATGCCAGAAACTGTGCCTGAAATTTATGTATATTGTCTCATTAAATTGTCTCCAGGAAAGCCCTATGATGCATATGTAATTATTACTTTATTTCATAGATGAAAAATACTAAAGCTTAGAATATACATTTTGCCCAAGATCCCAAAGATAGAATATAATGGAACCAGGATTAAAATCCAAGTTGGTGAACTCTAGAAAGAACACAGACATGATCACTTTACTATCTTTTTGCTGGTTTAAGAGATTTGACATATAAGGGAAGGTCCTGGACACTATATTTTGCAAAGGAGGAAGACTTGATTTGGCACAGTTGTCTTTAACATGAAAAGACTACCAAAGGCGATCATACACTAACTCAACTTCTCTTTAGAATAAAGGGAGTTGGGATCCCTGTTCACCAGGAATATTCAGTGGGATCTCTAGTTACAGAAAAGATGAATTATAGGCTCAAAGAATATTATTTGCAGTGGACTTAGAGACCTTCACATCACTAGTATTCAAATTACTATTTTTAGTATAGAACAAATAAATTTATATTTAGTATAATTTATTTTATTTTAAATAAAAATTTTACCTGTAATCGTGTTGTTGTTTGTTTTTTTAAGACACTTAAAATGGAATAATTTTCAGCCATAAAAAGGAATGAAGTATAGCTACATGTTATAACATGGGAATGCATTATGCTAAGTGAAATAAGCCCGTCACAAAAGATCACGTATTTTGGGATTCCATTCATATGAAATTTCTTCAAGATGAAAATCTATAGACACATAGTAGATTAGCAGTTGCCTAGAGAGGGGGTCACAGGTAGATGTTAGAGGTACAAGATACAGGGTTTCTTTTTAAGATGACAAAAACTAGATGAAAACGGAAAATACTCCTTCACGTTGGTCTTGGCAATGATTTTCTGGATATGATACCAAAAGGGTAAGCAATAAAAGCAAAACTAAACAAGTGGGACTACATCAAATGGAAAAGCTTCCGCACAGCAAAAGAAACAATTGGCAAAATGAAGAGGCAGCCTATGGAACTGAGGAATTATTTGCAAAGTACCTTATCTTCATACATGATAAGGGTTTAATACCCAAAATATATGAGAAACTCATGCAACTTAATAGCAAAAACAAACAATTCAATTAAAAAATTATCAGAAGACTTTAATAGACATTTTTTTTTTTTTTTTGCAAAGAAGCTATTCAAATGGTCAACAGGTACATGAAAAGATGCTCGACATCACTAATCGCCAGGGAAATAAAATAAAAACCACAAGGAGATGTCACTTCACACCTCTTCTAATGCTATTATCAAAAAAAAAAAAAGGATAAAAAATGCTAGTGAGGATGTGGAGAAAAGGGAAACTTTGTGCACTGTCAAAGGAAATAAATTTAGGTACAGGGACTATGAAAACATATGGCATTACTTCAAGATATTAAAAATATAACTACCTTATAATCCAGCAATCCCACTTCTGGGTATATACACATGAAATAAATGCAATCACTATGTCGAAGAGATATCTGCACTCACATGTTCATTGCAGCGTTATTCACAATAGATAAGACATGGAAATCACTTAAGTGTCCATTGAAGGATGAACAATAAAGAAAATGTCACACACACACACATGCACCTGTGTACACACACATACACACACATATACAAACACAGGAATATTATTCAGGAATAAAAATGGAAATCTTGCCCTTTATGAAAATATGGATGGACCTTAAGAGCATTATTCACTTATATGTGGAACCTAAAAAAGCCAAACTCATAGAAAAAGAAATAGTGGTTGTCAAGAGAAGAATGGTGGGGGAAATAGGGAGATATTAGTCAAAGAGTACAAACTTCCACATTTAAGATGAATAAGTTCTGAGGATATAATGTACAGCATGGTGACAATAATTACTGGAAAGTTTTTGATAGTAGATCTTAGGTATTATTACCACAAAAAAGTAATTATGTGAGGGGATGGAGGTGTTAACTAACTTTATTGTGGTAATCATTTTGCAATACATACATGTATCAAATCATCATGTTGTATACCTTAAAATTACACATTTTACATGTCAATGATATCTCAATAGAGCTGGGTAAATAAATAAATAAATAAATAAATAAATAAATAAATAAATGAGACTTTTTTTCTTAATAAGTTGTAGAAGTTCTTAAATATTTGGATGCTAGATTAGTACTTGCCTGATCTATATTTTTTCATCGTTTAACTTTCAACCTTCCTGTGTGTTTGTTTTACATGCGCCTTTTCTTTGAGGGATAAGGCTTGACTTTTCTTGTCTTTACCTTCATATTCAACCTGCTAGCAAGTCCTGTAAATTTTCCTGCATTTGTAAATATTTTTTGTGTCAATGCAGTTGTTTCCATATCCATTGCTACCATCCTTGTCCATTTTACTGTCATGTCTCACCTGGACCACTACATGTAGACAGACCTTCCTTATCCAGATATGCCCTCCTCCAATCCACTCTCCATTCTCAAACACACCTGAGATTTTTAAAATGTGAACCTGATAATGTCTCTCCTACACTTAAAAGAATCTTTAAATGCTGCTTTCTACTATGATCTGTAATACTTAGCATAGATTAAGGCCTTTCACGGTCTGAACTATGCTAATCTCACCATCCTTATTCTATGTGTTCTCCCCATTAATTTGATGCTTTAGCCATACTTTAGTTTTGTTCCTCAAATACGATGCACTTTTCTTACCTCTGAACTCTCCTACATAGTTTTCTATATCTGTAATATTTTTTGCCTAATATGTTAATCCTTTGCACTTTAAATTCACTTATTCAGTGAAACCTCAGCTTCCCCTATCCATAAATACACATATCCCAAAGTGAGCTATAAGAGGCTCCAAAAATTTGCCAATAAATTCTGTTTTTATTTATACTTTTATTTTGGTGCTTTATAAAATGTATTATATACTATTTATAAAAATATATGTGTAAATAATAACTGATAAATAATGCACAATCACCTTAACAACATAAATAAAGGTAAACTAATCACAAATATACAGAGAGAAAAAAATGCAAGGATTTTCCACATGATTTCTTTATTCATCTTTCTCTAAATCCCATTTATTGCTCCAGAGATAACCACTATTATCGGTTTAGTAAACAGCCTTGTAGATTTCTTTTTATAGGCATTTAAATATACAAAGTTTATTCTTCTTCTTTATTTCATTTTCACATAAAAAAATCCTTCGTATAATTAGATGAGATTTTTCTCACTGAACAATACGTCTTAGAAACTATCTTTTCAATTGAATGTATCATCATTTATTGACCTGTTCACCTACTGAAAAACATTTGAGTGATTTCTAAATTTAAATTATTAGAAGAAATGCTTCAGTAAATTTCCCTATACAAACATTATTTTTAAGTACTAATATTATTATAAAACATATCTTATAAATGGCATTGTTAAGGTAAAAGATATTCACTATCTTGCTGTTTTTCCTTTTTTAAAAAATGGGAATGTTTTTCCTTTTAAAAAATGGTCTAAAATATTCTTACACTTTGTGTAAGATATTCTCCACTTGAACTTTAGGATCAATTTGTCAGTTCCATGAAGAAACGGCAAAATATGATTAGAAATACCACAGACATAAATTCATTCAAAAGACATGCTAGAAGAATGACATTGAAAGACATTTCGGATATAAGTTATTACATGAAAAAAGTAGATAATAGAACTTTTTTAAAGTATGGCCCCCATTAGGAGAGAAAAAAAAATCTATCTAGATACTCTTAGAAAGAAATTTACTAAAACATTACTAGAGATTATCACTGGTTGATAGGAACACTGATGATTTTTATGTCCTTATATTTTTAACTGGCATTTTTTAAATGAAATATAAGTCTGTTAACATGCATATCTCTAGAAGAAGCAATTTGTCTGAAAAGCTCTTCAACTGAAGCAAAGAAATTAGTTTAAGCACAGAGTCCATTTACTTTCAGAATAAGAGTGAATGTGGGCTGCCTAATTTTATCATCCAATTTTCAATGCAAACAAAATCCTTTTCTCATTGCCTAAAGATATTATGTTGGATAGCAGTAAGCAAGAAAAGATAAAGTGGGAATTCAATTTAAAAAAATTATTTCAAAAAAATTATTTATGACCACAAACTTCAAACAGGCCCTCAGGGATGCTGACAAATTCTCCTTCATTTTCCCACTCAATTCACTCTCCCTTCTTTCCAGCTCTTGCTTCTCTTTTGTCTGAGAAAATTGTAATCAAGACACAGCTTCCATATCCTAATGCTTCCAAGTTTATCAACTTGCCTCTATTTGTCTTCAGAAACTCCTGAATGGATGTATTGTTCATTGACAGTAGAGTAGATAAATTGTCTATAATCCTAAAGTCAGTCCATCAATCTGTGCCCTGGAGCCCACACACAGCCTTAACTCCACCAATTATACCTTCTCCATTATTCATTTTCATTTCCCGTACAGAATGCTATGAATATAGAAATCAAAACTTCTAAATAAGAAAAATTTTAGTTATATTGAGATTTTATTTCAGATACTTATATTTTGAGTGTTCATGATGAAAATAGAAAACAGAACTAATACTGTCCTCTTAGAACCAGTCTGTTAAGTATAACATACAAGGAGATGACAGCCTCATTCTTCTACTCCCTATTAACAAGATCTTAACTTCAAGCATCCCAGTTTCTTGTTTCTTATATTTCCGACTCACTCCTTCCAGTAATACAATACAATGAATTTTTAATCCCACAAAAATTTCTAATCCATCAGTCCTATACATTTTCATTGCCTATCACCCCATCCATTCCTTGTCCCTTTGCCTGGCAAACCCCTCTGTATTAAATTATTCCCATTGGCATTCAAACATGATATACTGTCTACAATATTGAAAAATAAGTCATTTCTTTACCTAATATAACCATCCAGTTAATGTTCCATTTCTGATATTTTTAAAGGAAATCTCAAAAGAAAAAGAAATTTTTTATTGTTTTCTTTCCAACATCTCTCCACCAATTCTCTCTTGAATGTTCTCTGAGAAAGCTTTCATTCCTACCTTTCCACTAAAACCACTTTTATCAAGTCATCAAGGACCTTGTTATCAAAGTCCACACTACCAAATTCAGCAGTCAATTACCAGTCCTCTTCTAATTCAATTTCTCAACATCATTTGACATGGGTGGTCTTGCCCTCTTTTGAAATACTCTTCACTTGTCCCTTGGGATTCTACACTCACCTGGCTTTTCCTCTTTCTGTTTACTCTATGGCTCTTCCTCCACTACCCAGCATCAAAGCACTGCAAAGTTGTGTCTCAGGATTCAACTTTCTACATGTGATCTTGACCAGTTTTATGGCTTCAAATTCCATGTACACACTAATTACTTCAAAAATGTGTTTGGTCCCAACTTCTCTGAACTACAAATTCACAAATCCTACTGCTTATGGAACAACTTCACTCAGATTTCAAACAATCGTTTCAAATTTAACTTATCCCAAACTGAAATTTTGCATTGTCCCCCAATTCTTCCTTAACTGAGTTCTCTAGCTCAGTAAATTGTATCACTAGACACTTAGGTGCTTAGGCCAAAGTACTTGGAATTCTATGACCCTTCTCTTTCTGTCATGCTCTACATCCAATCCATTGGAAAGTAAATTGGCTTTATCTTCAAAATATATTTAAATTCCAAGCTATCCATCACTTCCACAATAACCACCACATAAGTTCTCACCTCAACGACGTAATGCCCTATGAATTCTCACTTCTCTCGCTCTACACTGTTGTCTATTCTTCATAGTACCACTGAAATGTAAAATACCAGGGGTGTGAAAAAAATGTGACTTGACTTGAATTCATCTTTTCTTATCAATATGTATTATTACAATTTTAATACAATTTTTTTTCCTTTTTAAAATGTGTGTACATTTTTTTGGCACCCTCTGTATAAATTACAGCATGTTACTTCTCTGCCTCAAACCCTCCAAGGCTTTCTCTTCTCACTTGGAATATAATTCAAAGTCTTTACCTCAGCCCGTGGGCCTGGACAGCTTTCTTTGCCACATGATTTCCTGACCTTGTCCCTTCACTCACACGCTCCATCCCTACCGGCCTCCTTGCTGTTCATGAACACCAAACATACGATATCTTGAAGCTGTGGGGCACATGCTACATCCTCCAGCTACTCTCTTTTCCAGTATCATCTCCTAAATTTACTTAGGCTTCTTCTCAAATGTCACCTCCTTAGAAAGGCCTTCCCTGACAATTGCATATAAAAATAACAAACTCCCTAAACTCTGTCTATAGTTACTTATTTTCTGTATCCCTGCCAGACTGTAAAGTCCATCAGTAGAGGAATTTTGGCTCATGGCTATATTTCTAATATCTAGATCAGTGCCTGGCAAGTAGTAGGCATTCGATAAATATGTGTTGGATAAGTAAGTGAAATAATAGATCATGCTTCCTGTGCCACCTCCTTTCTTATCAGTGCTTTAAACTCACTAACCTCATTGCTAGGGTATGACCGTTAAGCTTAGACTTTTCACCCAAGAATTAGAAAGCCATGTTAACAAGGTGCCTGGAATCACAAGGACATTTTCATATAGAAATCATCATCAAGACTGAGATAGTATATTAATGTGTGAGAAATAAATGCCTTCCCAGGAGTCCACTCCACTCAGTGCTTTTGGCTGACAATATTAGGCTCTGGTCTTTTCAGGGGAATGTTTTTTCCCCAAGGATCCTAGTCCCTTGGCAGGCTGTGGAAATAATTTTGTTTGAATAAAGTCCCAGGACTTGGAATGCTGAGTATTATTCCAGCTCTGCTAACCACTAAGTGTGACATTAGCCACGTGGCTCCACCCTCTCTGGGCTTTAGATTTCTCACGAGTAAAACCAAGGCATTTATACTGACATTGTTTCCCAGTAATGTTATGCGGAAGAGTTAATGATATTAATCATTAAAGAATTATTTCTGTATTCATTGGCTATTAACTGTCACTGTGTGCAGAACTCTATTAATTCTATAAAAAGCAGAATGGGTGGATAACAAAGACTATATCAGGCATCACATTCTGCCTAAAGGAACACCTGTTAGAAAACACAAGAAACAAGCAATAACACTGTCAAAAAAAAAAAAAAAAAAAAAAAATGCCCTCTATATGGCCACAGTTTCCTGTCATCTTTTATGTTTACTCAAAAGTTTACTCTTTCAGCTGTGAAATGATAGTAGAAAGAGGCTATTATGACATCATTTCACAGAATTTCAGAGCCTTAAAGGACCCCAGCACTATTCTGCCTCTAACTCCACATTTTCCCTTTAAAAATAAGGTAATCAACAACCAGAGAGATTTGAGAGTTTTCCAAGTTCACCAGGCTGGATCTCTAATCTCCTAATCCCCAGTTTAGTGTGCTGGCTGATGCACTAGGCTGCTTTTTATTATCTGAAAAAAATAGCATGGTGGCTAGATTCCATTGGAGGCAGCATAAATGGCCAACTCTCTTTTGATGAGAAGCCCAGTAATTTAAGGCTATTAATTTACAGGTAGTTTGGGCCCTAAAGATGAATTCTAATAGAAGATGATGAATAGAATTTAACATTTTTGGACTCTTTATTTACTTTTTATCTGAAAATTCTGCCAAGCTCTTTATACCTACTATTTTAGTTCACCCTAATGCTGGCCATGCAAGAGATACATTATCCTACTTATTTAATAAAGAATAATGTTTTTATACTTATTTAATAGCAGAATATCTGGAATCTTATGTAACTTGCCTAAAATGATTCATTTATTAAGTAATGGAGTTAAGATTTGAATCCAGATTTATCTAATTCCCAAATCTTTTATTTACCACTACACAATATAGGGGAAATATTGTGCTCTAATGGAAACCTATGCATTAGCTATATGAAGGGCCAGCAAATTTTCCTTAAAGGGCCCAATAGTAAATATATTAGGTTTGCAGACCATGAGGTGACATCTATTTACTTTGCCATTTAGGATAATAGGCAATAGATAAACAAATGAGCATTGTTGTGTTCCAGTAAAACTTGATTTATAAAAACAGGCGGCTTGCCCTCAGCTATAGTTTGCCAACTCCTATTCTAAAGCTCACCTTTGAGTTATCTGATTCTGACTCTATGGGAGCGATCTTACAACCAACACTGTTAGTGTTAGATAACGAATAATAATGCAGAATAATTCACGCTCATAGACAGACAAATTCTGTTTATCAGAGGTTCAACTGACTTTTTTCTCCCATTGAAGCCAGTTTTGTTTTCCACATGCACGTGCACTTCAATAGTCTCAATTTACACGTATGGTGTTCTTTGGATTCTCCTTTGAACTGACGTGACATCTGCTGGTTCCCTTATTTCATGAATGAATTAAATAAAATATTTATACCTATCTGTGAGTCACTATATTACTTTTTTGGAAAGTTATCCTTTAACAACAATATAGCAAAAATTACTACCTAGCATAGTACCTGTACGACATCCAATCTTGTGAAAATGTGATTTCGTCTTTTTTATTTTTTTTCTTAGCTTGAGGACAAATGAGAACACCAGTGTTTCTCAGTCTGTGCACAGACTCAGAAGTCATTTGTGCCTGACACTGTCCATTGGCTGCAAGGTGCCATTATTTTCTTATCTTGTATGCAACATGAAGGTTGATTCATATCAATCATGTCAGCGCATGTCATAACAGAGAATATCAGCACAATTAACTTATCTTTTATGATACAAAGTTGATAGGAAGAAAGAAAGTTGCCAACATGATAAACTCTCCCCCACACATTTGACAGAGGTACGCTCCATTTTACACTTAGCTGGTGTGCTGAAGACAAAGTACATTGATTCTGGAAATAAACCTTCTTCCTCACCTCTCCCTCTCTCAGCTCCCTCCTGAGCTGGGTCATTTAGTAATGGACTCACCAGGGCTGGCAAATGACAGCTATTTATTACCAAATCTTAGAATCTCAAGGCCAGGAAGAAACTTTAAGGGTCACCTCTTTCAAGACATCAAATGGGGGAAAAAAAAAAAAAAACTCAATAGTAATATCACAACAATGATAAGAGTTAACATCTTCCCTTCACTTGTTTGTGCCAGGCAATTTTTAAGATGTTTTATACGTAGAATACCCAGGATAGAACACCTGTTGTTTTGACATAATTATTAACAATCTCCTCTTCAATCTCAGAAGTAACTCAATTGGGATGATAAATTATATGATTACCCCATTTCTGTGTGGCATCTGATTTGATCTTCACACAATTTTATGAAGAAAGTAAGTATGATGATGATAAATACACAAAAGTAATGCGCCTAAGTGCATAAAGCCAGTAAGTAGAGAAGTTGTAATTTCAACCTTGAAAGTCTGACCATACATTATCTACTATACTGGTTTTCCATTTGCTCGTGCATCCCATCTGAAAGAGTACAGCCAAGTGGTTTTCCTATTGTACTGACAGTGAGCCCACCACCTAGGTGAGGAACCTAGGAGATGGATAATGCTGTTGAAAGTTGTCTTGCTTTTGAAATCTTTGCTTTTTGAAATCTATTATCAAAATAAATAAAACCAAATTGTAAAAGGCTTTTGTATTCCATGTCAAGAAATTTGTATTGTATTTGAATCTGAAAGCAATCGGAGAGGCAGCAATTAGTGTTTTTGTTTGTTTGTTTGTTTGGTTTTGGTTTTTAGGATGTTAAGGTCAGAGTTATTGATTGTGAACTATGGCAGGAGGAGAAAGAGAGCTTTACGAATCCCGAGTACAATCATTAGCATGTTTTACTCTTTCACAGCAATTTACATCCTTATATTTGATAATACTCTTAGAACCAAACTTTACATAAATCTGGATGAATAGCTATTTAGAAGCATGACTGATATGTGGAGGGTTATTGAGATTTTTGTCTTAATACACGGCACCATTTAAGAGAATAGTAGGTAGTCAGGAATTGTCTCCTAACTTGACCAACAAACAGACATTCTGATTATCATTATGATAATGTAAACACTAAAAAATGTGTATCTCTCCCCCTTTTAGAGGTTGAGCAGCTCTAAGCAAGAGATTTATGTGGCAGACCTGTCATATTTATCATGTTAGACATTATGTTTTGAAGATACTTTTGTTTTAGACAGGTTTAGCTAACTGCAGAAATATATAAAGTTGTGTAGAAAATGGGAAAATTCATTGGCCCACAAGAGGATCACTGGGAAATACCTAAATTAGCTGTAGTATTTTGTAATTAAGCTAAAGGAAATATGTGTGAGGAGAGCAGTCCTCACTTTCCAAATCATTTCCCAAAAATACATTATTCTTCTTTCTTCCTGGGGTTTGTGATCAGATTATCCAGCTCTAAAGTAACCAAGACATCCACTTTAGTTATTTATTTTTAAGAGCATAACTAAATTCATTGTTTGTCATGTAAGGATGGGAGAATTTTGATTGCCAACTTCAGAGCCCTGTTAAAAATAACAGCTTTGAAGTTCAGTGTGACACAGAAGCTTTTAAACTTCACATTCTATTTGCCTGTGGCAATATTTGACCTCTTTCCTCAAGCCTGCCATTTAAATTTCTACTTTATTCCTTCCATAGCCTTAAAAACAAATCAACAATTACCTTTAAATAAGAATCTTTATAGTTTAAATATCACAGTCTCTTATTTGATTAAAGAAACATTTTACCTTTAATTAAATTTATTTCAAAAATCCATGTTTTCAATCAAAGAGAAAATGTGCTGTGAAGTTCAACAATGATTCACCATTGGAGAAGGTAAGTGTGTTTCAGAATGTTTCCTAGAGATTTTGTGGAGCTTGGAACACTAACTTGTTCCATTTTAGGGGAGCTGTCTTAGTTCATTCTGGATGCCCAACAGAATACCATAGGTGAGATGGCTCATAAACAACACAAATTTATTTTTCACAGTTCTGGAATTCCATAATGGAGGTGCCTGCGGATTTGGTGTCTGGTGAGGGTCTGCTTTCTGGTTTATAGACTGACATATTCTCACTCGGTCCTCATAAGGAGAAGGGTAGAACTTTGTTCTTTTCAGCACCTTACAAGGGCACTGATTTCACTCATAAGGGCCCCACCTGCATAATCTAATTATCTTCTTAAGGCCTCAACTCCAAATGTCATCACACTGGGGGTATGAATTTGGGGGGAACAAAAACATTCAGGCTTGTGTGGAAGCTATTTGCTTATATGCATTTTAAATATCAGTGCCACCACTTTGCACAACTCCAAGGAGCAATATTCTCATTGTAGTCTATGTACTCCAGGGATACAATATAATGTTACCTTCTTGGACATAGCATATTTATGTAAAAATTTTGATGACAATGGCTATGATCATAATTGCCAAGGTCATCAGAGAGGAAGAACATGTGGTAAAATTATTAAATGGATCAGTTTGCAAGGAAATGTACATCTTAAGTTAGAAGACAATGATTAAGTTAATAATTTGATGTAACTGGAAATATAATTTTCTAATTTATTTGGATCCTGAAGTTGAGTCATCTTGGCAAAAAAAATATTTTAAATAAAATGAATAAAATCCTTGCTGTTACGGGGGCGGGGGGTGGGGGGTGGGAGATGAGGGTAAGGGGGATCGAATATATGGTGATGGAAGGAGAACTGACTCTGGGTGGTGAACACACAATGGGATTTATAGATGATGTAATACAGAATTGTACACCTGAAATCTATGTAATTTTACTAACAATTGTCACCCCAATAAATTTAATTAAAAAATAAAAAAATAAAAAAATAATCAAATTGCTTCTGAAACATAAGGAAAAACATACCATTAGCTTTGTTTAAAACTTAATAAATTATGGCGTTATTCTCTCTATTAATTTTAGAAGATAATTGTTTTCTTGCTCACCAGTCCACTTGGTCTTATATTAGGTTGATGAAAACGTAATTGCGGTTTTTGCAATTATTTTTAACCTTTTAAACCACAATTACGCTTGCACCAACCGAATAGAACTGAACTCATATTCAAAATAGACTACTTCATGATTTCAGGTTATTGCTCAATAAATCAATTTTTCCTTTTTAATTCTTGGAGGCTCCATGATTACAAGGGACTTAAAATGACTGTCTTTTATAGCCCAGTGACTGGTGTTGTCTATTAGAAACACCTGGCAAACATATTGGAAGTTTGAATGGGATGACTTCTCTAAAGCAGGTGTTTACCAGAACAGGGTAATAAGTTGTATTGAAACTAGGGATGTCAAGGCTATATTTAAAATCCAGTGCATGCCTAGTGCCAATTGAAATACAATGATCTAACCAAAAGTCCATAACAAATTGATCTCACAACATTCAAATAAACAAATTTGACAGAACTTGGCCATGACATAGATGTCTATTTTAGCCTAGGAATATGCTCACAGGCAGTTTAGGATTAGTAGGTGCTGAAAGATGTTATTAAAGAACAGAACTCCAGATGGTCTCAGGGACAAGGTTTGTTCTAGTATAATAAACACGATGGAAGGATGACAAGCTCTATAAATGACAGACCAAAAAAAAAAAAGATAAATGAGATGCTAAGACTGACAGCTCACGAGAAGAGGTTGAGCAGCTCTAAGCATGTATGGCATACAAAACGGAAGGAATTTTCCTGGAGGCAGAGGAATAAAAATACCCGCCGTGAAGGCCCAGGGAGAAAGAGGAGATAGGCTGTTTTCCATGTATGTCATTTATGTGCTCTGCTGTCCCTAACATCAGTATTTATTGTTACTATTACATAATTTTAACTTTTAATTATGGACCACTTCAAGCATACACAATACTAGGGAGAGTGGAGAGTGGGAAATGAACCCTCCTGTACCACCAAACAGGTATTATCAATTTACGGCCAACTTGTTTCATTCTAATTCCCATCCACTTTCTACATCCCTTTTTTATTCAAATATCAAATATCGTAAAATTTTATCACTAAAGAATTTTATATGTCTCTAAAACATGACAGCTCTTTTCTTAACATAGCCACATCATCATGATAACATCTAAAAACTGACACAATAGTTTAGTATCATCAAAAATGCAGACAGTTCAAATTTTCAGTTGCATTATAAATGTGAAAGATCTTTTACATTTACATTTTGTTTGTTTGAACCAAGATTTAAATAATGTCCATGTAATACAAATGTTTGATATTTTTTAAGTCTCTTATTTTCTTTACCCTACTTCTACTGCTTTCTCTCTTTTTCTTTTCGTGGAATGTATTTGTTCAAAACATGTGGTCCTATAGAATTTTCATAGTTTAGATTTTGTTGACATGGGGTTTAACTCATGGCATTTAACATGGTCCATTGGGCTGTGCATGTCCTATAACCTGATAGCTGGATTTAGAATCTTGATCAAATGTGAGCTTGCTTTGGTTTTGCTTTGGGTTTTCACATCGTTACCTCCGAGATTATGGTGAGTGTTTTCATCAGGGGCATACATATCTAGTTGTCTCTCATTTTGTGATATTAGCAGCTGTTATTCCTCAGGGTCTTTAAGTTCTTAACTATTATAGAATAATATATAAAGTGAATATGCATAGGCACATATATATGTAATACATTGCAAAATTACAATATTTTTCTTCTATTATTTCTTTTTTATTTATTACCTGGAATACTTCTTTAAAAAGACACCCTCTTTTACTATTTGTTTACCCCATGGTACAGTTCATACTGAAAAGGATAAATGCATAATTCTTTGCCTTTATTTTTATAGTCTTTTAAAAATGAGTTAATTAATTATCATTCTCCAATGGTGATCAATCTTTTTGAATGATTTTCTAATCATGGATTAAGTGTACTTGAAACTATAAATCTCTGATATTATTACTTTTATTGGTTTACAAATTGTTTCAGTTTTGGCCATGAGAGCCTCTTCATATTCGTCTTTTGAATTCTTTTGACACAACTCTAGTGGTCATTGATAATTTTCTCATTATCAGTCTGTAAAGTTGTTCCAGATTTATACACTTATTGCCCCAGATCTGAAATCAGCAATTTCTTCAAATACCCTGATTCCTAGTGATGTGACCGCAATTTGGGAATTAAGTGTACACAATGCTTCCGGGTTATTTGTTGTTTTTATTCCTTTTTATCAGATATATCAAGAAATAATTTTGTAATATAATATGTAATGAAATCATGCAGATACTTTAAAATCAAAGTCAGGATTATACGATTTTTACATAACTTTTCTTACATTTTCATCTATACTCTTCAATTTTTTGCTGGAAAATTCCAGTTGTCAAGGACACTAGAGATGCTAGAATTAAAATATCACATAATTACTCATTAATGTTATCTCACATTACACACAGTGAAACACAGTTATAATCTGACAACTACCACTGATAATATAATTACTAAAAAGTGTATAAATTTTTATTTTGCAGTTCTTCTTGTAAGTGAATGTGACACATTAGTATCAAATTAATGTGTTCCAAATGACTTAGAATACGTGCCAATTTACTTCATTTAGATAATCATATTTTTAATTTTAGAAATTTAAAAAGTGTTTGATATTGTTTCATTTTTACATAAAATATTTACATATTTCTAAGTCACATATACAAATAATTCACATTTAAATAAGTGTAAACTCTATTCTTATTCTCTCAACTCTATTTCCTCCTATTCTTACAGACTAATTAATAATTAAATATTAATCATTTATCACATTAATAATTATTAATGATTTATTTTTTAGGAAGAGAAAATAACTACACAATATTACCCATAATATAGAGGCTAGCCTATCATATTTTAATATTCAGTTTATTTTAGGGAGATTTGCATTTTTGTTCCTATCTTCAATATTAATACAATTTTATGACATCCCCTCAAGAATCATTTTTTATTGGTGTATTCCTAAGAAGACTGAAATTAGCTAATAATCTTTTATTCCCCTTCTCCAAGCTCTTCCATAGAATACAATTTGAAAAAATATAATTTTGCCTCCAGGTAATAACTGGCATTATGTATTTTGAAATGTTCTTTCCATTGTCTTATTTTTATAAAATAATTGAACTATATCTTTTGGCAAAGCATGTAACCATGATATACTATCATTTCTCCCTTATAACCACAATTTATTCTTAGTTCTAAATGGAATTTATTTATATGCTCATAGTTTTGTTTTTTTGTGTGTTTTTTAAAAGCTATATCTTCCAAATTATTTTGGTAATATAAAGCTCATTCTGTAGCAGACTTTTTAGAAATGTTTTATGGAAATAATATTCTCTGGAATTTTGCATTTTGATAACTGTTAATGCTGCTTTTATTTTGAAAATAGATATAATATAATATATAATATAATAATATAATATATAATATAATATTCTTGATTCACATATTCTCCTCTTGAATGTGTTTTCTTGAGTAAGCATTGTCATCTGACATAAAGTGTTGCTATTAAAAAGGTCATATGGCTTGATAATCTTTCCCTTTTAAGTGATTTGCATTTTTGTTTGTATGTCTTAAAAGTATTTTTAAGGTTTATTGTTATATCTTACTAGATTACATCTCAATGTTGATCATTCTAGTGACTTTCAAATTTCTTAAATTTTATTAATGGTACTTATGTCCTTTGATTTTTCTCCTTTGGGAATTCCTATTATATATATGTTAAATCCTCTGTATATTTTCTACATTTACAATTTTCTTTCAAATTCTATCTGAGATGTGTCCTATCATTTTCATTTTTAATAGTTTTCCTCTTCAACTTTTATTCTTCTTGAATAAAAATATCAGAAATTAATTTATTCATCTGGTGATTGAATTTCTATGTATGCCTTTTCTAATTTAATATTAATTTCTAAAAATTTTTAATTTTAATTCTTTTTTGATATCTACAATTTAATTTCTGATTTTTTCCTATTTGTAATTTGTGCTTTTCTGTTTGATTTTATTCCCTCTATTATTTTCTTAGTCTACTTTAGCCCATTTTGAAAGAGTGGGTTACAGGTTTATTTGTTTGGCATACTGTTTTTTTGTTTTTTGGTTTTTTTTTGGTAATATCTCTGTTTGGTATTCAAACACCACATTTTCTATTCCTAATTATTATATAATTTTAATGTTTATGAACTTGAAGAAGGAGGGTTGGATCAAGAGAGTTTTTCAGCTTCACACTGTAGAGAATCACCTTCTCTTACTTTTGTGAGGTGGTCAAAAAATATCGTTTTGACAATCTTGAGAAATAAGAACAAAGTGGGAGGTATAACAATACCTGACTTCAAATTATACTACAAGGCTACAGTAATCAAAACAGCATGGTACTGGCATAAAAACAGACCCATAGATCAATGGAACAGAATAGAGAGTCCAGAAATAAATCCATGCCTATATGGCCATTTAATCTAGACAATGGAAGCAAGAATGTACGGTGGGGTAAAGATAGTCTATTCAATAAATGGTGCTGGGAAACTTGGACAGACATGCAAAAAGATGACGCTGGATCACCTCCTTACACCACATACAAAAATAAATTCAAAATGGCTTAAAGATTTAAATGTAAGATCTGAAACCATAAAATTCCTAGAAGAAAATATAGGAAGAAACTTCACAGACGTTACCTGGAGTAAAATTTTTACCGATATATCCCCTCGCGCGAGGGAAGTAAGAGAAAAAATAAACATGTGGAATTACATCAAACTAAAAAGCTTTTTCACAGCAAAGGAAACCATCAATAAAACAAAAAGGGATCCTACTGAATGGGAAAAGATATTTGCCAATGATATATCTGATAAGGGGTTAATATCACAAATTTATAAAAAACTCACTCAACTCAACTCCAAAAAAACAAACAACCCAATTAAAAAATGGGCAGAGGACATGAAGAGACATTTTTCTAAAAAGGACATACAGATGGCAAACAGACATATGAAGAAATGTTCAACCTCACTAACCATCAGAGAAATGCAAATAAAAACCACAATGAGATACCACCTCACCCCAGTCAAGATGGCTATCATCAATAAATCAACAAACAACAAGTGCTGGCGTGGATGTGGAGAAAAGGGAACGCTGGTGCACTGTTGGTGGGAATGCAGATTGGTGCAGCCACTATGGAAAACAGTTTGGAGGTATCTCAAAAATCTGAAAATGGAACTACCTTATGATCCAGCAATCCCACTCCTAGGTATCTATCCGGAGAAATCCAAAACTCCAATTCAAAAATTTTTATGCACTCCTATGTTTATTGCAGCACTATACACAATAGCCAAGAGCTGGAAACAACCGAAATGCCCATCAGTAGACGACTGGATTAAGAAACTGTGGTACATTTATACAATGGAGTATTATGCCATAAAGAAGAAAGAAATCTTACCATTTGCAACAACATGGATGGACCTAGAGAACATTATGTTAAGTGAAATAAGTCAGAAAGAGAAAGACAAATACCATATGATCTCACTTATATGCGGAATCTAAAGAAAAGAATAAGTGAATGAACTAATCAGAGACAGTTTTGGAAACATGGAGGAAAAACAGAGGGTTGCTAGAGGGGGGGGTGGGGATAAGGGGAAGGTGAGAGGTTTTGAAAAATAGTCGGTAACCACAAGATGGTCATGGGGGTTTGAAAATTAATTTGGGGAACGTACAGAGGGATAGTGGATGGGGGGAGGGGGGTTCACACAGTGTGAGGGATATAAATGATAAACGTCTAAGTTTTGCTTTGTATTGTGCACCTGAAACTAATAAAAAATATATATATATCGTTTTGAGGAATAGAGTGAAGAAATAAAATAGAGTCTCTATTGTCAAGTTGCTAAGTTACTAAAATCAAATAAACTGAGGTATAAGGAAATTATTCTATTCATGTTTTAACTATACTGGGAACTTAACCTTTTGAACTTTCCAGTCCCGTGTCAATTCCTGGACATAAAACAGACCTCCAAATAACCCCCTCTGATTACCCCCTGAAGGACTCACATATTCAGACCACCTGACATCCATTATCCAGACCACCAGATGTGACCAGACCTCCTGGCACATATCTTCCAGACGACCTGGCAGCCATCATGCATACCACCTGATATCTGACTGAGAACTCCCACCAATCCAGAGGGTAAGAAAGCAGACTAATTCTTCTCAAGAATACTTTTTACTGTAAGGACTCTTAGCTTTTCTTTTTGTCTTCAGAATACTCTGGGTATTGATTGCCTAGTTGTGTTTCGGGTTTCCAAATCTTAGGACCCTTGAAAAATCTTTGTCATTTATTTCTAGCCAAAGTTTCCAGACTCTTTAGTTTGCTTAATATTCTCATACTTGCAGAGATCTCGAGGCACTGGTTCATTTGCGACTTCTATTTGGGCCTTATCTTTGCCCTGTCCTATTCAATATAGATCCAAATCTCAGTAGTCTTTCCTCAGTATTTGGCTTTGTTTGATAAGGTAGTCTTGGAGTGTTGGTTTTAGGAATTCATGGGGAGGGCACAGACTTCTTCTGCTCCTTCAAATCTTACCATGAACATTTTTCCATGTGTAATAATAGCCTTTCAGTTTCAACTACTATTTTCAAACTACCCCTTGATCTTTGCAGTAACTATCTGCTGGCTGTGTGGGGTCTACTATTCTTAGGTCTCCCAGATAACTATTCATTCTTTTTGTTTCATACTACAGATATTTAGAGTGCTTGTTTAGCTCTTACTTGCTTGTCTCCAGCCATTTATGTTTAAACATACAATAAGATGTGTTTTCACCAAATTTTATTTTCTTAGGTTGGTACAAAAGTAATTGTGGTTTTAAAGGTTAAACATAATTACAAAAACTGCAATTACTTTTGCACCAACCTAATACGTATTTCTCTAGGTTTCGTCACCATCTTTCTGGGGATTTTAAGTGCATCACCACCATCTATCCAGCAGTCCCATTGTATATACTTTCAAAATGAACTAGAGAATTCCTAAACCTGAAAAATATTTTATAAATACTCTAACACTGACCTCATATTAAGTACTTCAAATTATAACTCACAAGTTAACAGAAAGTAAATATCAATTCTTAAAAATAATTATTTTGTTCTAAAATATTTTTTGTTCATTAGGCCTACTCTTCCAGACAGAAAGCTAAAATTTATCAGTCCTACAGTATAAAAGACACAAACTAATTATTTAGTGTACGATGGTATTTTCTAATTGGTATATTATTCCAAGAAAATTAAATATTTCTATCCATCAATGTCATATCCTATGACAACATCTCATGATTTTTAAATATTGATCAAATATATTATTGCTAGATACATATAGTAGAGTAAATATCTATAACAATGATAAGATATTCACAGTACAGCGAAAACTCATTGTCTAAAGAAGTTTACCATTTACTTCATGAAGTAATTCAGATAGAAAATATGTTGTGTTAAGATTTTTAAGATTATTATCACCAACTAGAAATAACAATTTAGGAACTTAAATTGTAAAACTATATTGTCTTTAATTAATCTAAATATAGTTGCAAGATAGTGTAGGGACCCATACAATACAAGGATTCCATCTGATTTTTTTCATATTGGCTCCTATTATTTGTTCTTCTTTAATATTAATTCATTATCTTGATCTTACTTTCAAAATAACTCTTTGTAATTACAAACTGTTCGTGACAAAAGATGTTTCACTCTTTCTACTAGCATGAGCAATAGCTATTATTTTAAAAATGTAATAATAAAATTATACAGAGCTAAAAATCAGCTGGGACCTAAAATCACCAGACAAGTTCCACCCAATTGATAAATAGAAAAATTGTCTTCAGTTGCATACTGATGACTGGTACACTTGTTGTTAAAACCCACTTTGACTAATGGCAACTCAATGCTCCTGTTTTGGATTTTGTGATTTTAATTAAGCTTTGAAATGAAATAGTTCTTTGGACCATGTTTTGTTGTCCAAAACAAAACAAAAATGCACACTTATTTTGATTCTTCTGAGAGAATCAATGCAATATAATTTTTTTCACATAACTTCATTTTTGCATGTTTTTACATAATAAAGGAAGTATACTGAAAATCAGGAATTATTGCTTTACAAAACAGTATTTTTATGCCTCAGTGTCTTCATTTGCAAAATAAAGGAATTATAGTAAAAGCACTTCACAAATTTCGATACCTATTTATCATTCAAGTCCTCACAGAACAATAATGGAAAATCCCTTTGTTCCTTAAAGACCTTATAACTGAAATTACTGCAGGGAGTTACTTGGAATTACTTGCTGTAGCAGAGATCAAAATCATATTTTAAAAAGTTTTAGAAATTAAGGGAGTAGAAGGATGAGCAATATTGATGAAAGGTGTTCAAAAATAGACAAAAAGCAGCCCAGAAATAAACCCAATTCTACACGAAGACTGAAGTATAATTGAGATTCATTTGCATAGAAGCACATGAAGGATAAACATTAATCAATAAATGTTACAGTTAGCGAAATATATGGAAAAAATAAAATAAAATTGGGGTCTCGCCCTATATTATAAAGAAAAAATAATTTCAGGTAGACTCAAGACTTAAATGAGTAAAACAAGCTTTAATAAAATTTAGAAGTGAATGTAGTGTTCTTAAATATAACACAAACACAAAATCATGGACTATAAAAGTAAAAACTGATAAATTTGACCATATTAATATGTATAATCTTTTGTAGATCAAGAGTGAATAAAAAAGACACACACTGAGAAAAGTATGTACAACATTTTAAAATAATAAAAGGTAATTATCTGGAACTTGCAAATGTGTATTTTGTATTAATACATAACAGACAAAATAATGCATAAGTAAAGAAAAGATTAAATGAATTTTTTGTCAACATAAGTCAAAGTAATCAAAAAAATAAAAATGAAAATAATGTGATATCACTTCTCACTAATCAGACTGGCAAATGAAAATTAGCTAAGGCAATTTTAAAGATACAATACAAAGGGCATATAGTACAAGTTATCAAGATCAATTATAAAGATATTATAATTAAGAGAGTTCAGTGTAGATATAAGGAGATACAAACCAATGGAAAGGAATACACAGAACACAAAGAGACCCACACATTGTGATCACCTGTTTTTTGACAAAGGTGACATTGTAATGCAGTGGATAGGCATATGAAAATATGTATTAGACTCTTACCTCACACATCATCAAAAAACAATTCTGGATAAATCAAATATTAAATGTGACATGTAAAAAAATAAACCATTTGGAGAAAAATGGAAGAAAATCTTTATTCCCTATTTGTGAGCAAAGATTTCTTAATAGAGCACAAAGTGCTATCCACACAGACAAAAAGAAAATGGAGAAAATAACATATTTATCAAGACACCATTAGCAAAATAAAAAGACAGCACATGAAATGGGAAACTATACTCATTATTCTTATATTTAATAAAATACCTAACTCAAATTAAAGGACTCTTACAAATCAATAAGAAAAAGCAGATAATGGGCCAATGACATGACCAGACAAATCACAAAAACAATATCCATACATATGAATTGGTGTTAAACTTTCCTAGCAATGCAAATTTCTCAATGACAAGTTGCTATGTACCAGTCAGAATGGCTAAAATGCCAAAGTCAGAAAATAACCACTGTTTTTGAGCACAGCAGAACAACCAGAACGCTCATGCTCTGTTGGTGAGAGTGCAAACTGGTACAGCTGCTCTGCAATAGTCTTTCGTAATGCCTACTGAAGCTGAACATATGCAAAACCCAGGATCTATCAATTCTACTTGTAAGTATGTATCTATCCCAGTTTTGTACACATGTTATCCAAAATCTAGTTTTAAACTATTTATTGCAGTACTACTGGAAATAACTCCAAACTGGAAATAACCTAAATGCCCATCAACATTGGAATGAATATATAAAATGTAGTATATTCAGAAAGTGGAATACTATTCAACAACAACAACGAATAATCTATAACATCTAGCAATTCCATAGTTTAATCTCAAAGCATAATGTTCAATCATAGAAGACAGATGCAAAGGAATACATAGTATGATTCTATTTGTAAAAATGTTAAAACACATGTAAAATGTGTGTAGAAGGTAGAATTGTGATTTTTCCTTCAGGAGATAATGACTGGAGAGCAATGTTAACTCCTTGAGTTATGATATTTTGTTCTCAATCTGAGAGCTGACTATATGAGTAGGAGCAGTTAATGAACATTTACAAAGAGGTACAGTTATGTTATGTTTACTTCTCTGCCTATGTATGTGTTCCAGTAACAAATATTTAAGCAAAAGTTGGCAGAACTAAAAAGAGAAATAGTCAAATTTAAAATCAATTATTTTCAAATTATACTAGAAGTGCTAGCCAATGTAATGAAACAAACAATATATGAGTCCCAAAGAAGACACAAACCTTTTCTTATTTGTACATGTGTACATATAAAATATAAAAGAATCTTTAAAACATTAAGATAAACAATTTAGCATGATTGCCAGATAGATGCTAACTTCACAAAACCAATTATATTTATTTATATAAGTAACAAAAAAGTAGAAAATAAATATTATAAATAAAACCATTAATAATATCATTTTAAAAAGAAATCAAATATCTAAAAATAAATTAATGAAAAATATGCAAGATCTCTATAATGAAAACCACAAAAACATTTTAAATGTTTAATTGTGATAAAATACAAACAACATAAAATTTGCCATCTTTACCATTTTTAAGTGTATAGTTCAGTTGTGTTATATACATTCACATTGTTGTGAAACTAATGTCAAAAACTCTTTATCTTGCAAAACTGAAACACTATAAACATGAAACAATAACTGCCCATTTCCTCTTTCCTGCAGTTCATGACAACCACCATTCTACTTTCTGTCTCTCTGAATTTGGTTATTCTATTTGCCTTATATAAGTAGAATCACACAGTAGTTATCTTTTCGTGACTGGCTTATTTTACTTAGCATAATGTTCTCAATTTTCATCTTGTTATAGCATGTGCCAGAAGTTCCTTCCTTTTTAAGGATGAAAAATATTCCACTGTATGTAGATATCACATTGTTTATGTATTCATCCACTCATGGACACTTGGATTGCTTCCATTGTGAATAATACTGCTATCAACACGGGTTTAAAAATATCTCTTCAAGATCTTGCTTTCAATTATTTTGGGTGTATACCCAGAAATGGATTGCTGGATCATATGTTAACTCTATTTTTAATTTTGGAGGAATCACCGTAGTGTTTTCCATAGAGGCTGAAATATTTTCATTCCCACCGACAGTGAACAAGGGTTCCAATTACCCTACATCCTTGCCAACACTTGTTATTTTGATTTTTTGATAGTGGCCATACTAATGCTTGTGAGATGGTATTTTATTGTGGTTTTATTTTGAATTTCCCTAAGAATTAGTAATGTTGAGTATATTTTCATGTGATATTAGCCATTTATATGTCATCTTTGGAGAAATATCTATTTGAGTCTTTTGCCCATATTTTATTGGGTTATTTGATTTTTGTTGTTGACACAAAAAATTTTGAAGAGAAATGAAAGAAAACCAATATAAATAAATAAAGGTATACTATGTTTACATGTTGAAAGATACTATTTTAAAAGTATATAGTCTCTAGAAATTGATCTTTAGATTCATTGTAATCCCAATAAAAATGCCAGAAATTTTTTATGCATAGTTACTGGCTAATTCTTAAATCCATATAGAAGACTATAGACTGCATGTTTCTGAACCCTCCCCTTCCCAAACTCATATATTTAAACCTAATCCCCAATATGGTGGTATTTCGAAGTGGGCCTTTGGGAGAGGATTAGGTCATGAGGGTAGAGTCTTCAGGAATGAGATTAGTGCCCTTACAGAAGAGACCCCAGAGAGCTCCCTTGCCTATTCTACCATGTGAGGATACAGGGAGAAGACGGCTGTCCAGGAAGTGGGTCCTCACTACATACTGAATCTGCTGGTGCCTTGCTTTTGGACTTCCCAGCCTCTAGAATTATGAGAAATAAATTTCTGTTTTTTCATATGCCACTCAATCTATGGTACTTTGTTATAGCCGCTGGAACAAACTAATACAAAAGTGGAAGGTACCAAGGATATCAAAGGCAAATAAAAAAATTAAAAAGCTGGAGGAATTACACCACCATATTATCTACAGATAATTAACATACTCATACTCATTCAATATGACCCATCCATTCCACCACCAGTTATGGACCCGTTAAAGATGCATACACATATTCACCAAAGGTCATCTACCACTACTTTTATCATAACAGTATTCATAATATGCAAAAGCAGTGTAAATGTACAGCTATTGTAGAACATATAAATAAATCATGCAATGAATTTGTAGAAATTTATCGCTGCAGACAAGTTATTTCAGGCAGCGGGAATTATAGTTCAAGTGAGTTAACAGTGAATGATGATGTGGAGCCTGAGTTATGGGAGATAAAGATAAAGGCAGGTGGGGACTGGGCTGAAAGTCCAATTAATTTGAACTTGACAATGAAAGCAGTTTGTATGAAAGCCACATTTCAGGAGTTGCACATCTAGGGACTAAGAGAGAAAGGGATTTGGAAACACAAAAGCCTAGAAACAACAACCACCACTCATTGGGTGTTCACCATACACTAGACATTACTATTGAATCACCTAATTTCCTATGAGACTATGAAAATAAAAAATTAGTGCTACATCTCACAAACCATGTTGGGCGAACAAAGCCAGAGCCAAACAAACAATAAACAAAATATGCAATGTGACCCAATTTAGATTACTTAGATAATGATTCCATAGAGATAGAATCTGAGTAAAAGCTATACTTGGAGAGGATAGTAACTAAAAGGGGGGATGCGGAGGCCTCCATCTATTTTGAGGGTATTGGCTAAACAAGGTATGTTCAATTTGTAATAATTGATTGAAGTGTACACTTATGATCTGTACTCTGCTCTGTATGTATGTATGTCACATTGACATAAAGAGTATTAAACAAAATACAAGTTAAAAACCACATGATATCCATGATATTGGCAAAAATTATAAAATCAGATAACATTAAGTGTTTGCAATAGGGGTTTGTGAGAAACTTCATGTACTGTGGGACGGGAGTGTAAACTTCTGCTGCCTGCTGGAGTGAACTCTGACACAGTATTTAATGAAAATTAAGGGTGCTTATACTATTCTACTCAGTAACCCTGTTCCTGGGTATATACTCCAGAAAACTTCCATGCTGGTTACAAAGGAATATGCATGAGGTTCTTCCTAATAGCTTTGTTTCTGGCAGGAAGTATTGTCAACCTACTTGTCTGTCAACAGGGGAATGGATAAGTCAAATATGGTAGATGTGCAAGAAAGAACACCAGGCAGCATTTAGATGTAATGAAGTAAATTAATACACACTAAAGTATACCAAGTGAAAGAGAGGGATGGAGAATAAGGAGAGAATAAAAACAAGGACAGCTGCTTCACAGTATTGTCCTTCAAAAAAATCCACATCACAATTCTTGGAACCTGTAAATATGTCAACTTACTTGGCATAAATAATTTTGCAAGTATGATTAAGTTAAGGACCTTGAGATTGGGAGATTATCCTGAATTCTTTGGGTGGGCCAAATATAATCTTACAGGTCCTTAAAAGTGTAACAAGAAAGCAGAAGCAGAGGTAAGAGTGATGCTATGTGAAAAGGATTCCACTCACCATTGTGCACTTTGCAGATGGAGGAAAGGGGTTGTGAGTCCAGGAATGAGGACTCCAGAACCTGGAAAAGGCAAGGAAGTAAATTATTTCTTTATCCTTATAACCTCTAGAATAGAATGCAGCTTCCAAAAGACTTTTATTTTTGCTCAGTGAGCCTGTGTGAAACATCTAACCTACAAAACTGTAAGATAAATAAGTTTATGTTATTGTAAGCTACCACATTTGTGGTAGTCTGTTACAGCAACAATAGAAAATAATATCCATGTCAAAGATTGTGAAGATATGGATTGAATTGGAAAAAAATAATACAATAAATTAAACAAAAGATGGATTTTGCATGGATAGATGTTTAGTGAATTTGATTTTTTTTTTTTTAAATCACATTACTAACTTACTACATAAATTAAAAGATTTGAATAGAGAAACCTCCCTCCTTTAAAACTTCTGACACTCATTTTTCTTAATGTTATATAGACCAGGCTTTTTTCTCAAATCATGAAAGTTAAAAGGAAGCACATTAATCATATTTTCTACATTTTAAATAGAAATAATATTTCATAAAACAAATGTCAAGAAATATATAGTTAATCATTGAACGTAACAGAGCTCTTGCACATGCAGGAGTCCCTGGATGTCAGACATGGTGCAACTGACAGGCAGTCATTTGCATATCACACAGGATTCAAGGGACTCTCATTCTCACTCCTGCTCCACCATTATATGGGAAAACTTAAAATGTAGTTCCACATTAGTTTTATTCTCCTTTCCAGTGATCTGGGGCTGCTCTGCCATCTGCTTGCCCTCGAACCCTATGATTTTGTTTGCCTTCCATCCCTTTCTTAGAAAATAATAGGAAAAGTCAAAATAAATTTATATAATCAGCTGTTACTGGGAGCCACATCTTTATTTATTTACTTATTTTTATTTAATTCTTCTGAAATTCTAATAGGCTTTTAAAAACATTCTCACTTTGTTGATGTCAAAACTGAGAGCCAAGTCAAGCAACATACTTAAATAATACAGTAACTAACCGTTGGAGCCTAGATATGAAGTTATGTTTGCTCTAATTCTAAAGCCCTTTTCATTCTATGAAACTATCTTCATTTTAATTTGCATAGGACAACATTTTTTTTTCTACGAAGGCAGTGAGTAAAAATCACCATTGATTTTCAAGAGTGCTTCACAAACTTATGATAGCAATATACATACACTCTGAATTACAATGAACAAAAATAGGACTGAAATAGAAATTTTAAATTCAAATAAAAAAAATTCCCAGCCTCCCTCCCATTCAAACATAACTTCCCTTGAATTCTTAGGAAAAATATTTAGAGATAAAGATTGTTTCAGATTGGTTTTAGCGTGAAATTAAATAAAACGTTGGCAGGTCCATGATATAATTTAACTGTTCTTATGCCCTTTAATGAAACAGAGAAGCTACTTAAATTGGGATTCCACTTTTGAACTTAAAACTTATGTAAACATTATTTAAGAAGTTAAACTAGCACCCTTTTCTTAATATGATTCTTAATGATTTGCTCTGTGCAATAACACTGATTCCCCCATTTATAGGACCCTGGTCTCAATGAACCAAAATTGCATGCACAGTATCAATGAAACCCTCTTATATGTTATGAAAATTAGCACAAGAGATTACATTACCTATGGTCTCTTAGAAAGCAGTGCCTAAGAAAAACTACTTACCTAGCTGTCCATAAATGGTTGGAGTTTGCTCAGATAGAGCTTCCTACCAATGTTAGAAGAATTATTTATTCTGGTAATAAACCTCTCAGTGTTCTGATGGTAATTCTGGGGGCATCTGGGTGACGACTGTTTTGTGTAGTACACCCAGTAGCACTGGTAATGTGTCCTGATGTCATGAACAGTTGGTCTTTCTATCCAACTCTTCAACAAAATATCTGCCCTAAAATTGAACTACCTACTACCTACAAACCTAACTACCAACTACCTCCTCTTTTGAAAAATGTCCCTATTATGACTTATAGTAATACTTTCTGAAGAGTTTCATGCATCCATCTCCTGGTAAGAGCAGTTCCATTGTGTAACATTTATGAACACCATGTCTGGTGTTGGAAAGTTATCAAAGCATGCAAGTGGAATGTTAATATTACCACTTTGGGCTTTTCTTTGTTCTCTGAATCTTTATTTTTATTTTTTATTAATTAATTGAAAACTGAATGTAGACAAGTGATAACTAAGACATGGTTACTGTCTTTTGGGAACGTTCAATCACTAACAGGTGAAAGGAAGACATACGAGTATTTAATACTAAGTGTGGTAAAGATTATGGTAGTGTTAGTGCAAAATGCTATAAAAATATAGGGCAAAGCACAGGAAAAGAAATTGTTTTGGGGGAAGGAAGAAATGGACAGTCATTGTGGAAGCCTTTATATAGGAGACAGTCTTATAACGAATACAACCTGGGCTATCCAGACTGTACCTAACTATTTATCAGCAAACTTCTGGTGCTGAGAGGATAAACCTAGGGAAATAGCCTTCTAATAAAAGCTTGTCTTAATTAGGCTTATGCCCATGAGTGCTATAGATTATACCTTATGTCCTTCTAAATATGTTCTCATATTGCTTAAAATTTAATTTTCACAACCGTTCTGTGAGCTAGGTAGGGTACAAAATTACCTTATTTTATACATGAAGACTCTGAGCCTAGAGCGATGAATGACTTGCCCAGCTAATTAACATTACCTTTGATTTTGTTTTGATAAAAGAACAAAAAGAGAGAAAGCCTGAAGAACAGGATTCAATATTGCTTTCAGGGTATAAAAGCCTGTGAAATAGATTAAGAAAAGGTACCAGTTAGACTTTTTGGTCCCAAACTTGGGCTAACTTAGCCAAAGTGAATTTATTGAAAGTTTTTTGGGAAGCTCATAAATTCCAAGAGTTTATAAAATCTCAGAAAGAAGAGAAAGCAAAGAAGCCACGAGAACTAGTTAGGAGAAAATAATAGGGAGTTTCCTCAGGGTGCTGCAAGGTCTGAGCTCCAACTGTTTGCAGCCTTGTGGTGGGGCTCTAGAGACTCACCTTTTCAGATGCCTTTGTTTTATCCGAATGTCCTCACTCAGTTCACGTGCCAGAAGATTGCAGATCCCACCAGAACCTCATGAAATAGAGCAAGTGTAATCCCTATAAGAAATGAAGCATTTCATTACTAAAAGAAAGGGAAATAATGCTGGGCAAACAAACTCTTATCCTTAGTCCCAAAAAGATGCGCATGATGACACAGTTCTTGCCGATGGCTTTAGCAACTGGTCCTCTGATTGATGCCCACCTCTTTTCTAATTTCATTATTCCATATTGTTATTCTACAATCTACAGATGACAGGATAAATATAACCACAACTCAAAAATCTAGGATAGGCTATTAGTCAAAAGGAAAAATAAGGAATAATAGAGGAAGCAGGAAAATAGCAGTAAATACTATGACCTTTATTTAGTCAATTGCTCACAAAGCTGTAGATCCAAATTTTTCACTTTTTTTTTTTCAACATATTCCATATATCTCTGTCCTTTAGCCAGTCCCCGGGTTGGTCAGGAGTTTTTGCAGATAGATGTGACCCAAACATTCATGCCCCAGAGGCGTATATGCTTTTGATACTACCTATGTAAGTTTGTAGAGTCTTCTAAAAATTGTATCCACTGGGATCAAAAGTACAAAGAGGAGCATAAGGAATAGCTAAGCTCCAACCATATCCTCTTATCCGCTGTATCTGGAAGCAATTGTGTTTTCCCTTGAAGGTAAATGTCAATCACCACTCTCAATGCCTTAACCCCCCTTTTTAAAAGGAGAACACAGTAGCCAAATGGCAGCCTCAGCTTCCAATCTATCAGTCACTAAAACTTACCCAGCAGATATACTATTCATGAGGACAGGACTAAATATTTAAAATATGGGTCATTTTGTATAAATGTAAAAGGCACCACCCCATCTCTGATCCTTGATTACTAAATGTATATTTTAACTAGGGAAAACATAGCACCATTTTTTTTTTTTTCTTTTTCAGGGTATACACAGCCTCCCTCACTTGGCTGAATAATGTTTCCCAGCTGGCACTGAAATTAAGGTTTAACTGAGCCATTTCGAAAGGCCAGCTATTTGTGAGTGATAGTATATATGAGTACTGAAACTCATAGGAATATTCTCGCTACCTTACATCCTTCACTTTGATAAGGGTTTTCTGGAAGATATATTGATCGCATCATTATGGTGCACTAAGTACTAAGTCCAGAAAAATGGCAGGCCAAAAAAAATCCTAAACAGAATAGCTATTATTCTAATAAGAAAAAAATCTGTACTGCCCTTCCTATGACAAAAGGGGTCTAGTATAATCATGCTTCCACTGGGCACTTGCTAGTCCCTCTCAGGTGTTTGTACCATTCCACAACTTCAAGGCTGATCACTGTTCTGGAAATTTAGGAACTTAATAGTGGCAATAACCAGGCCAACCTTGGTAGGTGGAAATTTGTGGTTTTGGATAATTGCACTCCGTTTTATTACTGCCACACTGAATAAAGTATTCATGAGAGCACTGAATAAGTACTGGAATGATTGCAGAAGGTGAATCTTATTAAGATAGGAGTCCTGTTGGAAACTTAGGTGTCTTCTTAAAGGGCCTGTGGACAGACTGTCTCACGCCCAGGCACTCATCCTGGGCTCTGGCAGAGAAATAGAGGCTTGGGAGGTGCCAAAGACATACAGGGAGAAACTGTGGCTTCATGGCAAAGGCTAGAGGAATACATGCTATTGTCTCTGTGTTGAACCGTCTGCCTGTGTAGCTGGCATATGGGTGCCATCTTTTTTGTGTTGACCTCTGCCCCATACTGTCAAATATGAATCTACACTGGCTTGATGAACTCTGCTCCTAGTAACTCTCTGGGACCCTGACCAACCCAACTCACACACCGCTGGAAGTTCTTTCAGCAGCTGGCATTGGCCTGAACTGCAGCCTTTCTTGGACAATTCTGTGGTGTCTGTAGGCCCCAGGCAGGTGGCAGCTGATCTCAGTGTGCTCTGTGCCTTTTGCTGAGTAGGAACACTTACTACCTGGTAGTTGCCCATAGTATCTTCTTAATTTTTTTGTATTCCTGGGTGTCCATTGTCAGATCTCCTTTTTCATTTCTGATTTTATTTATTTGGGTCCTCTCTTTTTCTTGATCAGTCTGGGAAGATTTATCAATTTTGTTTATCTTTTCAAAGAACAAGCTCTTGGTTTTATTGATTTGTTGTTGTTTGCCTTACAATGAATGGCATTGCTATGAATTTCCATTTTAGGATTGCTTTTGCTATGTCACATAGATTTGGGATCATTGTGTTTTCATCTTTATTTGTCTCACGGTATCTTTTAATTTTTTTCTTTATCTCATTGTTGACCCATTCATTATTTAGTAACATATTATTTAGCCTCCATTTGTTTGTGTTTTTCAGTTTTTTTCTTGTAATTGATTTCTAGTTTCATATCATTGTTATATGACTCTTGATATAATTTCAATCTTCTTAAATTTATTGAGACTTGTTTTGTGTCCTTGCATGTGGTCTATCTTGGAAAATGTTCCATGTGCCCTTGAAAAGGATGTATATTGTGCTGCTTAATGGTGAAATGCTCTAAAAATATCAATTAAATCCACCTGGCCTATTGTATCATTTAAGGCCATCATTTCCTATTTGATTTTATGTCTGGAAGTTTGGCCCATTGGTGTCAGTGGGGTGTTAAAGTCCCCTACTATGATTGTGTTACTGTTAATCTCTGCATTCATGCTAGTCAATAGTTACTTTACATATTTAGGTGCTCTTATGTTGGGTGCATAGATGTTTACTAGGTTTACGTAATCTTACTGGATTGATCTCTTTATCATTATGTAATGCTCTCCTTTATCTCTTATTGCACTGTTTATTACATAGTCTATTTTGTCCAATATAAGAAATGCTATCCCAGCTTTTTTCTTGTTTCCATTTGTGTGAAATATCTTTTTCCATACCTTTACTTTCAGTCTGTGTGTGTTGTTCATTCTCCTTTAGTTTTCAGTTTTCAGTCATTACTTCTTTAAATAGGTTCCCGATGCCCTACAACTTCTCTTCTCATTCTGGTACTCCTATGATGTGAATGTTGTTACACTCAATGTTGTCCCAAAGATCCCTTAAACTATCTTTGTTTTTTTGTTGTTGTCAATTCTTTTTTCTTTTTGTTGTGCTGATTGGGTGTTTTCTGCTACCTTGTCTTCTCAATCATTGACTCGCTCTCCTGCTTTTCTAATCTGCTATTGATTCCTTCCAATGTATCCTTCATTTCAGTTATTGTATTCTTTATTTCTGACTGGTTCTTCTTCATTATTTCTATGTCCTTCTTTATGCTTAATATCTTCTTGTTTAAGTTCTTGCTAAGTTTCTTAAGCATTCTTCTGTTAGGTTGGTTGCCTCCATTTCGTTTAGTTCTTTTTTTGTAGGTTTTTCCTGTTATTTTATTTGGGACATGTTTCTTTGTTTCCTCGTTCTGGCTGCCCCTTTGTGTTTGCTTCTGTGTATTAGGTAGATCTATACACAAAACACACAAGGGACACTCCTGCAACACATGTACAGGTGATAAAGGAGACTGCACCACTGGACACATGCTACATAAGGTCACCTGGCAAAGACTGAGAGATATAGGAGACCTACCTATGACCAAAATGAAATTTAAGTAGAAATGAACATGAGACTAAAATCTGGAAAATTGCCAAGTCTTTTGAAATTAAACAAAAAAAATTTAAATAACCCGTAGGTCAAAGAAGAAGCCACAAAGAAAATTAGACAAAAATTAAACTAAATGAAAATAAATAAAAATGTGACATTCAGCTAAAGCAGATTTTAGAAAGAACATATCATTAAACAGTTACGTTAGATAAGAAAAAAAGAGCTAAAATCAATCATCTAAGCTTCTAATTTAAGAATCTAGTAGAAAAATTATGAATGATAAGAGAGGTTATCTTTCCAGGTCCTATAGCTACTAAAAGGTTTATAAAACACACATGGAAAATTGCAGGCCCAGGACTGCTAACAAACGTTTAAAAAATAAATAATGCTAATTCCATACCAACCTTTATAGAAAACAGAAGATAAGAAAAACACATTCCAAATCATCTTGTGCTCCTAGTCATACTCTACATAAAACTTGACAAAGATATTATAGGAAAACAAAGCTATACACCAATATCCCTCATGAACATAGATAAAAAAAATTCTTAGACAAAATGTTAGACATTGAATCCAGCAATCCATAAAAAGGTTACTAGAGCATGTCCAAACATGGTTTATCCCTCAAATGCAAGATAGATTTAACACATGAAAACTGATCCATATTATTCACCATATTAACAATTTGACGAATAAAGAAATATATAATTATTATAACAGATGCAGAAAAAGCATTAGACAAAAATCTACAAGTTCCTGATGAAACTTTCTATAAAACTAGGAATTAAATGAAATATCTTCAATCTAACAACAAAAAAAAGCACATATAAAGGAACCTATAGCTAATATCTTAAATAATGATAAAACAGATATTCTCTCTCTAAGATTGGGAACAGGGCAAGGATGTCTAATCTCACAATTTTGATTTAAGATCCCATTGGCAGCCCCAACCTGTGCAAAAAGGCAAGAGAAGAAAAGATAACAAAGGGTGGTATGTGGAGAAGACTGTCAGCAAGTCCATTTGGCTTCACACCAGGGCCAAAATCTCTACCTACTTCTTTTTTACTATTCATAAAACTAATATTTTCATATGCATCTGATAATACTATTTTTGGTTCTAATATGAGGCAGAAAATTCCAACACAAATACACTACATATTTTACAAGTATATAAGGATAATATTGTGTGGGGGTACAAACAGATTGGAGAAGGCCCCCCTGTCTGGAGGGGAACTAGTTTAGGATTAAAGGAAGAAATTGTGAAATTATTGATTATAGTCATGAACTGAGGAGTATGAGTAATTCAAATATGCCTCTGAGAGCTATTATGAAAACAACATTCCGCACATCCAAAAAAAAAACAAAAAACTGAAATGTCAGTGTGAGTGAATCAACTAAAGAAGAGGAAGCTGAAAGAATAATTGTTATGAGATTCCTGAGAATATGCACAATTGGATCCATTGTCATGGAAGGCAAATTGACATGCTCTCCATTTCACCTGGATGAAAAAGGAAAGAATAGTCAAAAATGTCAAATTTGTAGGCCCGGTAGCAAGAAGCTGAGATAATTTCCAATTGATGGCCTCTTGTTCCTCAATATTAGAGGTGAGGTCATTTGCTGAGAACAAAGAGGTAGACATAGCATTAAAAAATTAAAGACATGGGAAAGATGTGAATCAAACTTGTTTTAGATAGTGAAAGGGTACGTTAATCAGAAAATGTAGGATGCATACACAATGATATACATATATAAACTCATATCACTTACAAATCTACTTCCCAAAATGAGACAAAGTATATACAATGCAGTGTTAAAAGAGATTCCTGAGTAATGATTTAACAGGTAATTTTATTTTAAAATTTTCTGTTTATCTTTTTTTTTTTTTCCTTCTAAAATGAAAATGTATGACGTTACTATCAAATTTTTAAGAACTGAGGCAGGGTTTTATAGAGTCATGGGACAGTACTAATTTACGAGCTAGAGACAATAATTTGGCTAGCTCCAAAGCAGCCATTTCAGGTGAAGAGGCTTCATGAAAAGAGCATCTTTCCAACATATCTTCCAAAGATTTTGTAAACAAACAAACAAAAAACACACCTGGAGCAGAATTTGCAAATTTACAGATGTCAATGGCATTTCTAAAGATAAATTATGTGTGTCTTGACCAAAGTTTAATTGTAGTTTACATTGTGTTTGTAAATTTACTCAACTCATTGAAGTGAACTAACTAATTATATGTTCAACTCCTACAATTGATATCAGGATGCTTCCCATTCTTAATACTTAAGAATAAGCGTATTGGAGCCCAAAGGGAATGAGAGATATCTTTCCTTGAGTGATATTACAAGGCAGTAGCAGAACTGGGATCGAGATGTTAAATTTTGTACTCAGCTGAATGAAGTCCATAGGACCTTCTTGGTGTTTCTAACATCCTCCCAAGTCTGCATCTGGTTTGCATACTGCTCCACTGAGAAAGGTCCCTAAACAGATGCAATATGTAAAGTATGCAAGAATAAGAATGATTTGAAGGTATAGTATTATAATCTATCAAGCTAAAATTAGTTTCCTCTGTTTCCAATATTCTGCCTGACCGAAAACATTCCACAGTCAGAGAGCAACCAGAGAGATATCCGTTTCTGTGTTTTAAAATTCACTTTAAACAATTTAGGGTCAAATAAAGTTTAAAGTTGTGTCAAGACGGTCAAGTTTTCCTAAACTCAGGTAGAGACTAATTCCTCATACAGGTATAGTACAGATGTTATTTTTCAATGTTAAAGATAATATAAATTAAAGCTATTCTCAGACACATTGTTTACATTTCCCATCCCTGTCTGGTTAAATGAATGCCCCCAACAGTGATCCATCATAGAAGATATATTTCTAGTATTATCTTCTTCTCTCCACCACCCCCACTTAATTGCATGTGAAGTACAGCATTTTCATGTCCTTGGAAAACAAAAACCAACAATTTAGTTTCCAGATTTTAATTGTGACCTTGGAAGAGATGTCCCACATTCTGAGGTATATAGTTTGTCTGCTGATAAGATTATCTGTACCACTGAGTCATGGTAGTATTTATCAAAATTCTCTAGCATTATTTCTCAAGCTTACCATCATCTGGAAATATCAGAGGATTACAAGATTTCACACCTTACTGTATTCCTGTTAGGGTAACTGCATAATTTATTATCCAAACAGGACACTTTTATAAGTAAAAGGACCAATATTAAAAATCATGTCCACACAAAGGCTTATAGTGGGACTTTCTGAGGCAAACCAGGATATATAAAGTCTGGAACCAAACTATGTTAAGCCTACACCCTATATGCCCAGATGGCTACGAGACAGCATTGTTTGGATATCAATGCTTCTTTTTCCAAGCCAGTTTATTCCCTCAATTTTCCCACCTCTATATATTGTACCATAATCCTCCTAGCCCCTATAGTTTAGAATAGCAAAATCTTTTTTTTCTTTTTCACTTCTTCTCTTTCCTTTACTTGGAATAGTCATTCATCCATCAAGCCCTTTTCATTGTTTTTTTCCTTCTTCACACTCTTAGTTTAATACGATCTCTTTAGTCTCAGCACCCTAGTCTAAATCCATAATAACTAACACCAAACCTAACCTCATTCTGATATATTTTTAAAATTAATTTCCAAAATATCCATCTTGTTAATAAGTATAGACATTTTGTATTGCTCTTTAGATAAACATATTTCTTAGCTGAATACTTAACGCTTTATATTTTGTACCACCATCACACATGTGCGTGCATGTGTGCACACATACCCTGTTCTTACTATTATCTTTGTATTTTGTTCCTGTTGAACCCGTTTCTTGTGATAACTTTAATGATGAGGTACAATGCGGTGGAAAAGCAGAGGCTCTGGCATAATCTCCCTCTTACTTGATGTGTAGTCCTGGGCAAGTTACTTGCTTTTTTTTGTCTTGTTTCGTCATTTATTATCAAGGTTTGTTTGGAAAGCTTTGTTGTGACTTAGAGGATATTTAACTGAATCGCTGGCCTCTCTACCCAGTAAATGTCACTGCCACTCCTCTCACGAGTTTTGATAATCAAAAATTTGTCCAGATATTTCCAAATGTCCCCTGGGGGTAAGATTGCCTCTGATTGAGAATCACATTGACAGACAGGGCTAATAATAGTGCAGATCTTATGGGATTTTTCTGTGAATTAAATATTTAACATATTAAACATGATTTGAAGAGTACTACTAGCACATGAGAAGAGTTTTATAAATGTCAGCATATTGATTTCAGAAACCAGTGCCTGTTTTTGGAGACTTAGTCTCATGAAGATGGGAGCTAAACTCTCCTGGTAGTTGTTATCGTCCACAGATAAAAGAGGACTACTGTATACTTGTAAAAATGTAGCAAATGGTGTATTTTATGTGAAGATGATTGCATGTTGATTGTACCTTAATAAAACGTATACACACACATACGCATATACAGAACTGTTGAAAGGAAAAAGTCAGATCACACGCACTGTTGCTTTGAAGTGGAACAACCATAACTCTCATATACTACTTATGAGAGTATAATTTGATACAATCACTTTGGAAAATTGATTAGCTAAACATATGTATATTGTATAACCCATCAATTCCACTCAAGTACATATCCAATAGAAATTCACATAACTGTCTGCCAAAAGACATTTTATGCTCTAGAGTATCCATAGCAGCACTATTCATAATTTTCTCTAACTAGAAATAAATATCAGGTAGTTCTACAATGCATACCATATAGCAATGAAACTAAGTAATCAACTACACAGAAATACGACTCTCACACATGTATTATTGAACAAAGGAAGTCAGATCAAAATGGCACATAGTATATAGACCCATAAATATAAAAGTACTAAACTTAGCAAAACTCAAATACACTTTTAGAAATCAGGATATTAATTACCCTTGCAGGTGGGATGGTGACTACATTTGAGCAGATCCGGGCTTCTAAATTGTTCTGTTTCTGAAAATAGATGATGGTTGCACACATGTACTTACTTTGTGAAAACTTATCAAGCTCTATACTTTGTACACTTTTCTATAGGTATATTATACTTCAAAAATATTAAACAGAAAACTTTTAAGTAGGAAAAAGCTATTGAAACCGGAAGGCACAAAGTTTCAAAGTTCTGATTTTATCAAAGAATAGCAAATTTTCAAAGTGGTCTTCCAAGTTTCAAATTCTGTTGTCATACTAAAGTCTGGGGATAAAGGTACATGACTGTATTCTGATTTTCCCCAGGGGTGTGTGTGCGAAAAGGGACTGTATTCAGTACATGTGCACAGGAAGGGGTTGTATTATGGAAGTGTAGTAAGATGTTAATTATAATATAATAAGAAAGGCCTGTATTCATAGCTATTCAGGTAGCATACAGAAAAAATTTAGGAATAAAAGGAAATCAGAAATTCTTTTTTAAAGTACTTTATAACTTAGGCGTGTTATTGGAAGTTGTATCTAGTATTGGCTTCTGACACTACTATTTCGTTTTAAAATCACAGATAAGAGAAAAATGCATACATACTAAGTGCATAGAATGAGCATTGACAAATATGTGCATCCTGTAGCCAATACCCCAATCAAAATATAGAGCCATGAAATTGTCCTAGAAAGTTCCCTAATGATCATTTCCAGTCTATTTACTTCCAAAACCAGTATTCCAATTGCCAAAAAAATGTATACAAGTGAACACTTTGGTCAACGTTGCTCAAGCAGTAGTTTCCCATAATCAGAAGTGTCTGGACGCTGACGGTAACCACTTTGAGCACCTCTTCTAATTCAGAAGTCAAACGTGACTTGTATTCATATTTTATTATCGGTATATATTGACTATTACAATTTTAATACAGTTTTCCTTTCTTAAAAGGTGTATACGTTTTTCTTGGCACCCTCTGTATATTTATAAAATACTATTAAAAACTATTATATTATGTATTTATAGTATAAGTGTTATATTATAAATTGTTATATTATAAATTAATATATAATGAATTTTAAACAATCTTGAAATTCAGATAAATTGAAACATAAAGCATGTACTCTTTTATCTTCAAAATTTTTTCAGGTCCAATCTCTCCTCTCCTTCTGTTAATCCTAGTGTGCCTGTCTGATCATTTGATCCCACAGCTGATATGTGCTCTGCTCTTTTTAAATCTTTTTTCTCTCTGTTCTTCATTTCAGATAATTTTATTGCTCTGTTTTTAAGATAATTTATCCTGTTATTTACAGAGCTATTTACAGTTCTTCTGTTATTTATAGCTATTAATTTAATGTATTTTTAAATTTCATATATTTTGATGTATATCTAGATTTTCTTTTTTGCTATTTTTGCAGTTTCCACTTATTTAATGGACTTCTCTGTCTATTCTTTCATTCTTCCCTTCTTTTCTCAAATTCTTCAACATGTCCATAAAAATTATGTTCAAGTCCTTGTCAACTGCTTTCAATACCTGTGTTATTTGTAGGTTAGTCTAAGCAAATGTTATTTTATGAACATAAGTTCTCTTTACTTGCTTCTTTGTATGTCTTGCAATTTTTTTTTCTTTTATAGCATAGGGATATTATCTAGGGAAGAATAATAGAGGCTGAGGAATATTGCCAATTTACTATTACTACTACTGCTACTAATACTACTACGACTGTTACTGTTCCCTGAGAGTGGAAAGTCTTTTGGTCATCTGTTTGCTAAAGTAAAGACATTTCACCATGAGTCTGTGACTGAGCCACAGTGTTAAGAAAATTGAGTGACCACCCACCACTCTTGTTCTTGCTGCCTTTCTTACGGTGCTGCCCCTATTGTCATCCAGGGACTAGACTTTTTTTTTTTTTTTAACCAGTGTCTGGGCTTGAAGCCAAGAAAGGGATGGACTGAGGCTGAATGATTTGGTTCAGTTGTTCCAGGCACTTGGAGAGTGTGTGAGAATGCCCGGGTTCTTTCTGCTTCTTAGTCCTACTTTCATTTTATTTTTCTCATAAAAATTAGAAGAAAGGAGAAGCAGGGAGCTTTGTTGTTCCCTGGAAACTGTTAAGTATTGTGTTTGGGTATTTTCCAGACCCCTATCCATCCTACCTGCTCCCAGCTATTGCTACCAGTAGCTTGGCTGTCTTTTTCTCAGCCTCAAAGGTTTAGGTGTCTGGCAGGCTTTCTTCATCATCTATCTATATCCAGACACGATTTTGCCCCAGAACCTGCTGCGGCTCGCTGATCAGCTGTGCAGGGTTCCATTCTCTGGAAGTCAGTTCACCAAGGCTTTCTTGCGTCTTGAATTCTGAAATAGTCACATAAACGTGTGTGACTTTTACATTATCTATATTTTCCTTGGTGTTACCACAGTGAAGGTCTTTTGTGTCGTTTCACATTCTGCATTAGAGGTGGAAATCTACTGAAGATCTATTTGAGTATTTGAGGGGGAAATGAACTTTTTCTGGACTCACTAGGACGTGGTACGAAGATCTGACATGATTATCTCCTTACAGAGGGTTTCCCAACCTCAGTATTACACCATGGACATTTGGGGAAGGATAATTATTTTGGGGGGTGGGGGAGACTGTCCCATGCATTGTAAAATGCTGAGCAGTGTCTCCGGTACTACCTCTCATGGTCAAGGAGCAACCCCTTCCCACACTGTGACATGCAAACATGTCTCCAGACATTGCCATGAACAGTCCCAGTTCCTTTCTGAGAACACTATATTGGATTTTCTTTAGACATGATTTAGCAAAAGGTGTGAAGAATGTGACTTTTTTAGTTAAAATGGAAAGAACATAGTTTCAGCTCATTTTTAAGATTGGTTTTCATGTTAAATGAGTATGTATGTCCTCTTTGTAAAAGAAATAAATTTCAAGATTTCATCAAAGACGGCTCAGTGTTAAAGCAGTTATTTCAAATAATTTCCCCATAGCAGGCTATAATACAGAGTTAGAAAACATTGCTGTGCTTCCACCCAAGCAAATCACCTAGGTGATGATGATGATGAAGATGACGATGATGATGATTACTGAGAGCCCCACACAAAGTCTGCACAACCTGGCAAAGGAGGTAGGCTGACGTCACACCATGCAGCATGTATATGGAAGCCTGTATCACAAAGATGGTCCCAATGACAGAAATGAGGACAAGATCCTTGGCCAAACGTGTCCCAAATGTCCATCTTATCCTTGGCATAGAATCTGCTTTTTAAATGCCAAAGCTCATGGACAATGGATTCCTTTAGTTTGAAACCCATCTGCCACCCTTCATCATTTCCAATTTTTTATTATAAGAACAGATTTATATTGTAGTATTATCTGTTTTCATTCCAACATTGAGCTAAGCAATCTGATGTAAAAATAAGGTCACTGCAGACTATTGCAAGAGGTCGCTTTCATTGATGACAGGAGACAAAAAAAAGGCAGATATTTTGTGACTAAATATGGAAAGGCTCTAATTGAAGACTATGAGTACTTCAGGAGGGACACATTTTTTTGTTACTTTCTGAAAACAAAATTCATAATAAAGAGAACTAATAGCATCTTTGGAAAATTCCACGTAGGTGCTAAGATATTATAGAATATTTTGTTCATTCTTAGCCTTTCTTTTCCTTCTTTTCTTTTAGTTGCTACAAGTGTTCTTGGGATTTCGTATTCATTGAGTCAATCAAGTTCTAGTCTCAGGAAAAAGAAAACTCTTAATACTCAATCAGTACAAAGGGAGCGGTTGATTTTTATCACTAAATGTTTTAGATGTTTAATCCTGTAAGAGGTACTTCAAGAGTAATTTTAACCAGGCAGTTTGTTCAGTTGGGATAAAAAGTCTTTTAAACTCTCAGGTCTAAAAGAAACATTGAGAAGTTGATGTGCTTTAATGCGATTTCTTGGAGTGGAGGGAGGAATGTTTTATGCTGATTTCCAGTATATACATAAGCTAGTTGAAAGTCATGAAAAGTAAAATTGAGAGTTGTCACAGAAAGTGAAAGTGTTCAGCTGTAAATGATTATGCTGATGGTTCTCTCACATTTAAACTACAGAATTCCACAGTTTGGAAGTCTGTGGTATCCTAGGGAATTTCTACAAACTCCCATGACCACAGCTATCCAATACCAGGATATACTCCACCTTCTGTTACTCTAGATAAAGTCTTCAGGCTCCTATATAAAGACAATCCTTCTAATAATGATAGACCCTATCCCATCCTGCCTATTCAAAGACATATGCTAACAATTCTCTATTCCTTGTACTACAGGTATTGACAATTAAGTTCGAGAACTTGTTGCAATGATGTTGCTAAGCTTTTTTGATATCAGAGCTACTATTCATTATGAATTTGTACCAACTGGACAAACAGTTAATCAAGTTTACTATTTGTAAGTGCTGAAAAAGCTGCATGAAAAAGTTAGACAACCTAAACTTGTCGCCAACAATTCATGCCTCTTGTATCACGACAATGCACCAGCTCACACGACATTGTCTGTGAGGGAGTTTTTAGCCAGTAAACAAATAACTGTATTGGAAATACCCTCCCTACTCACCTAATCTGGCCCCCGATGACTTTTTTCTTTACAGAAGATAAAGGAAGTATTGAAAGGAAGACATTTTGATGACATTCAGGATATCAAGGGTAATAAGATGACAGCTCTGATGGTCATTCCAGAAAAAAGAGTTCCAAACTTGCTTTGAAGGATGGACTGGGTGCTGGTGTCGGCACATACCTTCCCAAGGGGAGCACTTCAAAGGTGACCATAGTGATATTCAGCAATGAGGTTTGTAGCACTTTTTCTAGGATGAGTTCAGGAACTTAATTGTCTGACCTTTGTATTCTCCTTGACGCAGTTTCTTTACTTGGCTTCTAGTGAAACACTGTTTTTTTCCAATGTCATTGGTCACTGAACTTTAGCTTCTGAGGTAGATTTCGTGAACAGATTCATTTACCTCCCCCAATACACATCTTTGCAAAAACAAAAATACTTTACAATGGCAAACCATTGTGAGTGTAGCTTACTTCTCCTTTGTTTGAGTTTTAGTTACACTGTGTGACTTGTTTTGGTCAATGGTTTATTAGCAAATGTTTTGTAAGTAGAGTCATGAAAATGCCATCATTATGAGAAGGACACGCCTGGACTTGCCCAATGCAGCATGAGCTGCTGTGGAACAGAGTTACTGCAGATAAGCTGCTCTGGTCCAGCCCTGCCTAAAACAAAGCTTCCAGCTAGGATGTAGACACTTGAGTGAGCACAGTGAGCATCAGCTAAGCCCAGCCTAGAGCAGCTAATTCAAGCTAGACAAGTACTTGTTACACCACTGAGATTTGGGGGACTGTTTCGTATGCAGCATTATTGTGGCCTTACTTAACAAATGTAGCCTCCTCTCCTTATTTCTCCTGTTCTATATAACTTCTTAACGTTGGAGCTACCTAGGCATCAATTTCTGAACCTCTTCCAATCAGTTAATATTTCAGAACATAATTTTTCTGCCTTTATTTATATTATGTAATAGTTATACTAAAGGGAGGGGCACAAAATTGTATGATAAACTCTAATTCAGGAATTAAAGTTCTGGATTCTAGGAGTGATACAAAAGTAATGGATTAAAGAATAAGCTCTTTAAGCCAAGAATACTCAATGGGGAAAGGACAGTATCTTCAACGAATGGTGCTAGGAAAACCAGATAACGACATGAAGAAGAATGAAATTGGCCCCCAATTTACACCACATGCAAAATTAACTTGAAAGTGATTAAAGACGTAAACAAGACCTGATACTATGAAACTTCTAGAAGAAAACATAGGGGGAAATCTTGACATTGATCTTGGCAATGATTTTTTTGATATGACACCAAAAGCGCAATCGACAATAACAAATAATTAAAAGATAGGACTACATCAAACTAAAAAATTTCTGTACAGCAAAAGAAACAACCAACAAAATAAAAAAGTCAAGCTATGGAATGGGAGAAAATATTTGCAAATCATATGTATGTTAATATCCAAAATATAAAAAGAACTCATATAACTCAATACAAAAAAAAAAAAAATCCAATTTAAAAATGCACAGAGGAAACGAATAAACCTTTTTTCAAAGACATGCAAATGGTCAAATGGTACATAAAAATATGCTCAACATCACTAATCATCAGGGAAATGCAAATCAAAACGATAATGAGATATCACTTCAAACCTATTAGATTGTCTATTATCAAGAAGATGAAAGATAACAAGTGTTGGTGAGGATGTGGAGAACCCTTGTGCACTGTTCGTGGGATTGCAAGTTGGTTCAGCCACTATGGAAAGCCATATGGATGCCCCTCAAAAATTTTTAAATAGAATTATCATATGATTCAGCAATCCTGCTTCTGTGTAATATCCAAAGGAAATGAAAATAGAATATTGAAGAGATATCTGTACTCCCATGTTCATTGCAGCGTTATTCACGTTAGCCAAGATATGGAAACAATGTAAGTGTCCATTAATGGATGAATGGATAAAGAATATGTGATTGATACACACACACACACACACACACACACACACACACACACACACAGAGGAATATTATTTATCCATGAGAAAGAAAGAAATCCTGCTATTTCTGACAACATGGATGGATCTCAAGGGCATTAGTCAGACAGAGAAAGACAAAAACTAAACAATATCTCTTATATGTGGACACTTAAAAAGTCAAACTTATAAAAAGAGAGAGTAGAACGGTGGTTACCAGGGGTTGGAGGTTGAGGCAAATAGGAAGATGTTGGTCAAAGATAAAACTTCCAGTTACAGATGAATAAATTCTAGGGATCTAATGTAAAGCATGGTGGTTATAGTTAATAATACTGCATTGTTACTTGAAGTTTTTAAGATAGTAATCTTAAATGTTCTAACCACAAAACATACATGGTGATTATGTGACACAATGGAGGTGTTAGTTAACACTATGGTGGCAATCATTTTGCAATATGTAGTTGTATCAAATCAATCCATTGTATGCCTTAAACTTATACAATGCTATACATCAATTATCTATCAATAAAGCTGGAGGAAAAAAAGAATATGTCCTTTAATGATACAGTTGTGGCCCACATCCTAGATTTATGATCCCAACTGTGGGACCTTGGGAACAAATTACTTCAAAAGGCTTTGTGTCTCAGTTTCCCTACCTGTAAAATGGACAAAGTGAAGTACCAAAAGAAGATCAATGGGAGAATTAAATAAAATAATTCGTACTAAGTTCTTAGTATGTTGAATGACATATTGTGTCTCAGTTTGTTCAGATTGCTGTAACGAAATATCATAGACTAGTTGGCTTATAAACAGCAGAAATTTACTGCTCCCAGTTATGGGGTCTGAGGTCAGGGTGCCAGCATGATCTGGGTGAGGGCCCTTGTTAGGTCATAGACTTCTCTTTGTATCTTCTCATGGCAGAAGGATCTAGGGAGCTCTGTGAGGTCGCTTTTATATGAGCACTAACCCCATTCGTGAGATCTCCAGCCTCATGACCTAATCATATCCCAAAGTCCCCATCTCCAAATACCAGCACCTTTGATGGTTAAGATTTTAATGTATGAATTTTGGGGCTACACAAACATTTAGATCATAGCATATAATGACCATTTATTAAGTGAATTTTTCATATTATTATTATTTAAATATTTCTGTGATTTCTTGACCATCAACTCTCTGAGCCTTACTTTCCTCTTCTAAGTTTTGTTGAGTTTTATCTTTCTAGTATTCAAAATCATAAAATCTCAATTTAAAAAAAATATTTTCGCAAATGGCACTCTGATTTTTTCTTATGGCAGAATAGTATTCCATTTTGTATATATACCACAAATGAACAAGAAAAACAAATGAAGAAACAAAACTCATAGACACAGACAATAGTTTAGTGGTTACCAGAGGGTAAGGGGCGAGGGGTAAATGAGGGTAAAGAGGATCAAATATATGGTGATGGAAAGAGAACTGACTCTGGGTGGTGAACACACAATGTGATATATAGATGATGTATTACAGAATTGTACACCTGAATCTATTTAACTTTGCTAACAACTGTCACCCCAATAAACTTTAATTAAGAAAAAAATCTTGCAAGGCACTAAAATGAACCCTTATCTGACATATTAATTCCAATTTAGGTGTACATGATTGAAATTCCATCAGTACCCTTTTGAGAAACAGTTGCATTTTGAAAGTGTTCAACATTTTAAGCTAATGAGTTCACCTATAAAGGAGAAATTTCAAGCCTCACAACAGGTAGGTGGGACAGAGATGTTCTTAGGCTACATTATTTGAAATTATAGTATTTAGGTACACAGTGGTATGCTGGTCACATTTAACAATTTGCTCTGGAAAAATATATGTGCATGCATGTACACGCACTCATAAATGTTTATTATAAATTTTTTGACAAAAAGAATATGTAGCGCACATATTTGCAAATTCTAAAATACACAATATTCTTTATTATAAATTCATATAGCCAATTGATTCTCATAGAATGCTTTCATTGATTTTGGCACAATTTTTGTGTCCATAAACAGCCAAATATTGCAATTGATGAACAAGTGTAGTTCCTACATGAATGTTGGTTTACATCTCCTTTATGTTAATTAGGATAAAAGTAAAACAATGATGATGTGTGTTGGAACTTCACTGCTTTGCCAATGACTGGGTAATTTCTTGACTAAGTTGTATAACAGTTTGGGATCCTGGAAGAATATTCCCGAAATTTGTAACAATTTATAAATTATTACAATTTATAGCAATGTAATAACTATAGACACTACACACTTTTTTTATGAGAGCAGTTTTATTTTTAGAGCAGTTTTAGGTTCACAGAAACATTAAAAGGAAGGTATAGCAGTGTCTCATTTCCCTCTTTACCCCACACAGGCACAGACTCTCTACTGTCAACATCCCACACTAGACTGGTACATTTATTACAACTGATGACTGCATTGACACGTCATCACCCCAAATCAATAGGTTATATTAGAGTTCATAGAATTGTATACATTCTATGGGTTTGGACAAATGTATAATGACATATATCCATCATTATAATACCACACAGAGCATTGTCACTGCCCTTAAAATCCTCTGTGCTCTGCTTTTTCATCCTTTTTCCCTTCCAACCCCTCACAACTACTGATCATTTTACTGTTTCCATAGTTTCACCTTTTCCAGAAGGTCAGATAGGTGTAATTGTAGAATATCTAGCCCTTGCAGATTGGCTTCTATGCATTTAAGTTTCTTCCATGTCTTTTCATGGCTCAATAACTCATTTATTTTTAGTGCCGAATAATATTCCATTGTCCAGATATACCACAGTTTACGTACACATTCACCTACTGAAGGACAACCTGGTTGCTTGCAAGTTTTGGAAGTTATGAAGAGCTGCAATAAACATTTGTTTATAGGTTTTTATGTGAGCATAAGCTTTCAACTCTTTTGAGTAAATGACAAGGAGAATGACTGCCGGATCATATTGTGAAACTATGTTTAGTTTTGTTAAGAAACCTCCAAACTGTCTTCAAAACCGGCTATATCATTTTGAATTCCCACCAGCAATGTATGAGACCCTCATTTTTGTCAGCATTTGATGTTGTCAGTATTTTGGATTTTGGCCATTGGCCATTGCAATAGATGTCTACTAGTATCTCATTGTTGTTTTAATTTCCTGATGTCATATGATGTGGAGAATCTTTTCAAATGCACATTTGCTATCTGTATATCTTCTTTGATGAGGTGTCTGTTAAGGTCTTTGGCAATTTTTCAAATCAACAATACACACTTTTAAGTTAAGTCTGAATTATAATAGCATTTGCCAATATCTGATATATGTGGTATAAATATTACTACCATGACCATGTGCTAATACTCCCATCATAGGTGGTTTCAAGCTACCAAGAAGTTATCCACATAGTCTTGGGAAGAAATGTGCAGCAGCATGCTGTTTTATAGTATTTCCATAATACAGATACAATAGACATAAATAATCTCCAAAGCACAGATAATAGTAAAATGTAATAAAATAATTGGAAAATGATGAGTTTAAATATTTATTACTTTTGTTTTAATATAGTTTAATTCTATGTTTATATTTATTCCAAATCATTCTTTTCTTGAACAACTGACTTGTGAAATTCCTGAAAATTAACAACTGACTCTCCTGAGCCAGGGTGAGCCAGCGGCAGCATTTCACCACAGGTACATATGTGCTAGCCTATCTTTACGACTTACTCCATCTACCTTGAAAAGAAGAAGCAGAATTCCAGAAATCTTTCCTGCCTCTTGGATCTCCATTCTAAAAGCTTTCCCTTTCAGCACTCTCAACAGAAGCAAAACAAAATAGGAAAACATATTTTAGATACTTTGGAATTGAGTAAACTCATTTGGGTTGATTAGGGTTTCTTAAATGTTTTGTTTTAGTTTTTATTTGAAGGCTGATGTTAATTGCTCTAGATTTTCCAAAAGCTTCCCTGTATCATATAATTTGAAAATCAAAGTGGGTCATAAAGTTCTTTTTATCTTTCTTCTAGTCTTCAAGCAGGACTTTATTGAAGAAATAATAGACTGGTAGGTCACTAATGTGCCTTTACAATTTAACATTTCCGAGTTTTTTGCATGTATTTTGAAATATCAGTGTGGTTTTTTATGTTTGTTTTTGTTTTTTTCTTTTCAATATTCTAAAGAAAAGCAGCATTAAAATGCTCAAATGGAAGTTTCTGCTGCATGGCTTCCCAAGGGAGTGACTCCCAGATGTGATAATAGTAGCATAATAAAAGGCTCCTTTTCTTCTCCATTATTTCAGGGTTCAGGTCTCCATTTTCCCTTTATAACATCAATGGAAGTGACATAGTAGAAGTATCTGTTATATCAGACATTTTCATAGGCATTATATTGACCCTGATTGTCCTTCACAGAACACACAGTAAATGGAACCATTTTGGTTATTCTCAAAATAGATTGTCAATGTAATTGCCATTGTATGAAAAGTGTTATAAACATTTACTGCTTTTCTGCCTTGACAGCAGATGCTTTTCAAACATGAACTTTTCAGCAATTAAAACCACAAATATAATCATAGCAACAAAAACCCTGTCTTCAACTCTCGTTTTTAAAAAGTGATGCTAGTTCCCCACCCCCATTTAAATGGAATAGAATGGTTCCACATTTTAGATTCAGTATTCATGTGTATTGAATAATGCAATTAATCAGGATCTTTAGTCACATAATTATCTTTCATATAAGTAAATCATTTTCTGTATCAGTTTACATTCATTGAATAAATAATTCAAAGTAAACAGTTATCATAAAGAACAGTTTCATGGCACTTTAAGAGCAAATTAATCAAACTTGTGTAGAATAATTGGGAAATAAATATATATACATGAAGCATAGATATATACCATACACCCCACCACTCAATGAACTCAAGAAAAATCCCAGGTACTTTTTTTTTCCTTTCCTGCTTTGGTAATGCATTGTGACAAAACAGCCTGACATATTTAGGCCAAATTTTAATCAAGTAAAAATTGTGTGAGTGTAGGAATTTCCAACCTGATTAGTGTCAAAATAGCTGAATTATAAATCCTGCCTAGATTGACTTAGAAAAGAGCCCAAAAGCCCTTTCCCTTGAATACAGTAGGGGGCTGTAGTGCCATAATGTATTCTGTGCTCAAACATTAGATTGCTGGACATATAATATTTATTTGATGGAAATTGTACCTTCTCACCAACTCAGAGACCATTGTAAGAGATAAACCAAGAAAAGAGCTTGACTAAAGTGGAGGGAGAAAAGGAGAGCAGCATGCATTCCATACAGACTGTAGGAATAGTATCAACTATTACTTTATATAGAAGGCCAATAAGATAATCTTTCAGAGTACCAAGGTCATAAACACCTATCTGATCACATCTATCAAGAGAATCATTAAAACCAACTCTGTCCAAAAGAGAAGTTTAAAAGCACTCTTCTCAAATCCAGAGCTAGAAATCAGTGAAGTAACCAAAATTGAATGGGTGGGCTTTCCTAAGCACCAGATTGAAGGTCAGCTACTTCCCTGATCTCAAGGTGTGATAGATACCATTGAGCAAACTAAAATAAAAATTTGATACAACCTTCATTTTTTTTTTTCTTAAAATGTTGTATAGACATTTAATTTGATATGCAGGAAAGAAGTTACAAGAAGTCCAGAACAAGCACATTTTCAAGCCATGAACTGCTCTCAAAGAACATTTAATAGTATAATTTCCAACTCAGGAGCTAAACGTAAGATTGACAAAAGAATCCTAGATAATTGGCTTTCACATACCCATAATTTTATTTCCACTTTATAAATAAATAATATTTTCTCCTTAGATTTTGTAGGGGAAAGGTTTACATAATGTGATTTTACAAATTTTCTCGCTATTGTATAATTCCAAGTCCAGATGGTTCCAGCAAATTATAAAATTAAAGTCTTTAAATTTGCTATTTATTATGATAATAGCAATACAAAAACTTCTCTAAATCCTATCCCCAAGCAAAACCCTGGACCAAAATCAGCTTTCTTACTGCAAAAATGTTCTTCAACAATACCAAGCTTCTGTGGAAATGATAAGTAGGGAGTGGGTTGCAGCAAACCTGCTTTTATCTCTTATTACTTCCACCTCCAACTCTGTCTCTGACCAACATATGTTCTCTCTAGAGGTCTGTGCAAAAGTCTTATATAACACATAGCCTTATGAATCAATTGCTACTAATCTTCCTTCACTTCTTCTATTCCCATTTGTAGGGGGTGCTTTGCCAGATGATGGTAGTACCACCAGACGTGAGTGCTTTCCAAATAACTTTGAAGTGAGGCAAAGTACATTAGAGTTCATATATTGTAAGTCAGAGTTTGGGTTTGAATCCCAGTTCTGACGTTTACCAGCTTTGCAGCCTTCCATTAGTGCCCTGTATATTCTGTGCTTTCATTTTCTTACTTATAAAATGGGTATGATAATTATCTATCTCTCAGCAATGTTATGATGGTACAAAAATGCACTAAAAAACAATTATAACACTTTTATGTAGTGAAGAGTGGCAGAATATGCCACCTCAAAATATGCCACTTTTGCATTATTTTGAGTTAAAAGTACTAAAAATAACAACAACAACAACAACAACAACAAAAACCACCTTGATCTTTCTTTTGCTTAAAAGTGGGGCATGAAATTTTCCTGTGAAAGATGTCCTCCCTGTACCAGAAGGTAAATGACATTTTTATCATCAAGGACAAGAAGTTGACACCTAGAGATTCTTATACAAATAGACCTTATTAAAATAATTCTTATTCTCTAACCTCCCCACAATGTTTAGTTACTTTTCCACGTTGGCGTCTGTTTATTCGTACTACTACAAAAGCATAAAGGCCACAATTTTTTTGAGTCTTCCTTCCATACAAGGCTTCCTGTGTCATTTAAAACATATAAACTTGTATGCTTTTTCCTGTTAATGTCCCTTATGTCAGTTTAAATTTTGGAACACCGAAGAATCACCTTTACTTGTTAGCTAGCGTAACAAAAATGCTCAAAATGTGTGAAAGGTAAAAACAAATTAAAAAAAAGTATTATTTACACATATATCCCATTATACAGAGAGTTTAAAAAATTATATGCTAATGCTTCTTTTCCCAACTTCCTGGGAGCTATGCCAGACCTACTAAATCAGAGTCTTCACGTTTATGAGTTTATAGGTAAACTTCACGTTTATAGGTAAAATACGTAGAAATTGCTAGCTGTTATATCAAGTTATAGGTATGGCACATCTGAATTTCTGAGTTCAGCCCCACACTTTGGATCTTAGGCAGTGGTTCCAATGTTGCCTGCATATGTGGATGACCCGGGAGTGATTTGAAACTTGCAGTTGCCCAGCCCTTGCCATAGAAATCCTAAAGTGTAGCAGAATATGCTACCCCAAAATATGTGTCTTTGACATAAGGATCATTTTCAGTTGATTATTTTGAGAAACTGGAGACACAGAAGGAATCTGAAAACAAAGAAGTAACCCTTTTGTAAGGAAAATATACTTTAAAAGGGGGGCCTGTTTCAGGAACAGAGCAATTACTAGAGATAACTTTTTTTTTTTTTTTTTAGAGATAACTTTTTCATCTGGGAGACTTATATATGCAGCAGGGCAACCTTTGATGACCAAACATTTGCTCTTCTCAACTTCCTATGAACTGCCTTTCCTTCCTTTGAAGTCCCACACCTTTATCCCTTTCCTTAGCTTAGATGGTATATCAGCCTCAACTATCTGGTCACCTTTTGAGTCTCATTATCTTTATGGGGCTCCCATACATATGTAAGTCATTAAAATTTATGCGGGTGGGGGTCTCAGCCAAGAACAATGAAGGGTAGATGTGTTAAAAATGGTTAAAGGAAAGCAATTTAGGTGATACAAACAAATTTTATTTAACATTTCATGAAGTGGACAGTCTCCTTTCGGAAAACTGCAAAATGGGGCAGAAAGCAAGAAGATATTATAGGATAGAGAATAAAAAACAAGGAAGCAACAAATAGAAAATATTTGATTGGCTGGGTCTACACAATCAACCTTGTTTGGGGAAGGGAAAGAAACCAGAAAATAAGTATATAGAGCCTAGAGTTGGCTTGGCATTTGAGAATTGGCTGACTGGATATACTATGTTTCTGATCAAGCAGAGCATTTACAGGGAAACAAAAGTTACCTAAGTTTTAGTTTTCTGATATGACACCCCAGGCAGAAGCAGTTCCATCTTAGCCTAGAATTTTATTTCAACAGAAGGAAATTATTTTTCCTCCCCCACAATTCTGATTTAGTAATTTGAAAAGAAATGCAGGAATCTTTATTAAAAACAAATAAACAACCTTCAAAGATAATTTTGATATCTAGACAGACTTGAAAATCATTGGCTTAACACTGAAAGCACCTTTTATAAGAATTGGTGAGATGATAGCTTTCATAGACTCATAGAATGAGATCACTTAGAAGTTTGACTGTCAACATAGAAATTTTCCTCTAAATCATTCCCAAGTAGCAGGGCAATAGGTAAAAATAGCTAAACACACAGCCACTCTGGGAGATCTCACTGCAGATGGGCTCCCATGCACCTTCATGGAGCGGCCAAGAACTCCCAGTAACATAGTTTAGAAAACCTCAGTTTAGAGGAAACTAAGGCCCAGAAAGTCAGTCCCTTTGTAAGGTTAACAGTGAATTGGCTCCTTAGTCATGATTGGAACCTTTTCTTTACACAATCCACATTAACTTTAAAATTCAAGAGAGGCTTACATAGACAGTTAAAAAAAAAGAAAGTCAACTGAGTCGGTTATTTGTCATGGGGAAGCAAAAACTAAAGATTCATTGTACTTAATCAGTGCCTCTCTTTTCTTTTTCTTCCCCATTTCTCTACCTTTGTCTTTTCTCTTAAAAAACTAGCTTTCCCTTGCATTACTTTATATAACATAATTAGATTTTACACATACTTAATTCAGAAAATAGAGATGAAAGAGTGAGCAATGATTTCAGATTTTTCTGTGAGAAGTAAAGCTTAGAAGTCTTATTCCTACTCATGTATCACTCTTCAAACTTACACAGTCACAGTGAAATCTCACTCCAAAGCCAACCAGGGACCTGTAGTAGGTGCTTCTACACTAGAGCAGTGATGAGATAAGTGTCCATAAAGGATCACAGCATTAAGACGTACAAAAGAGCAATGCACCAGAGAGAAGGGTAGGATAAGATTAGAAGATAGAGAGGGTTTATGAAGCAGGCTCTTGGCTAGCTTCGTAGAATGAATATGTTTCCAAGGGTCACACATATGACATCTCTTCCTCATTGTAAAAGTAAATAACTTAAGAAGAGCAGGAAATATAAAATATCAAAATCAGCAATCCCAGAAACTCAACTCCACAGATGAGAAAATATACGGAGGCAGAACACAAACCTCAGGAAAGCAATAAGTCTAAGAGTAGGGAACAGAAAGGAGAACATGTAGTATATTGAGTCATATAAGATAAAATGAGATTTAAAGGGGCTGTAGAAGAATCCTTAAGTGCACCGGTCCAGTATATGTCTATCATTAAAAATGGAAGAGGGAACAAAAGCAAATACTGGAACTGGCTATGTCAACTCAAAGGAAGCAAACATGAGAACAAATCAAAGCAGGCATTGTCCTTTCGAGTATTTTATTTTACTTTTGCCTAAAGTACTTGCAATGTTTAAAGATGGGAAGTGCTGAAAAAGACTTGATGGATTGTAAAAAAGTAACGTTAGGACTGTGTTAGTAACATACATATTTGAGAAAACAATTCTGTAGCCTCTGACCTCATTCAGTTACATATACTAAATGTAAGCTTTAATCTAAGCTAAAATCTAAGCTCAGTGAGACATAAAGAAAATAATTATCTTTGATATCATACATACTCATAAGGTGTGAAGCTTTTTTTCCTAGGAAATAAATCAAATAATAAGAATGCCTCCTTGAAATCATTCAGGGATTTAGTAAGTTGCCATTTTTCACAGAAATAAATCCAGAACCTGGTCCTTGAACTCAAAGTTGACTCTGACCTAGATTCCCAGTTATGCTCAATGCAGAAGGATTGATGTGATTTTTGTACAAATTTTGAACTCCAATATACCCCAAAAAAGTAAAAATAATCTTTAGAACAATCACATTTTAAAAATTATGTGTGACAAGTAAAAAAATCTATTTGAAGTTCACCAAGCCCTTTCTTATAGAACCTCTTTCTTATAAACATACAGATCTATATAAATAAATTTATGCAATTCCTTTAGGATTTACATACATGGGATTACTATATAAATTAGTCTATACATTATGTTTTATTATTATATAATGTCACGTGTAATATATTTATATATTACTATAGCAATATATCAAAATATGAACTATATATGTCAATATATTAAATATAAATATATCATATATATTATGTTATAAAGTATATCATATTATATATAGTTACTGACATATATAAATAAGCCATTTACTTTTCTCACTTAAGAGTGTTCTAATGCTATGCATCTTTTCTCCTCTGACTTAGCAAAGATACCCCCAGTATATAATTTCCCTCATTGCATTGCACCATTACATTAGTCTTTGATTGTCAGGTCATATTAAAAAGTTCAATTCTGAGATACTTCACAACTAAGTATACCATGAAGCAATTTTAATATGCTAGAAGTTACTGCATTTTATTATATACGATATATAACAAAATTTTGGATCTTTCTAAGCAAATTAGGCATTTCTATTGTACATTGTAACAACTACTGGATAACTCTTTTATAAAATTTTTATTATACCTATCTTCTAATTTGTTTCCCCATTTAATTGTAAATTATATGAGGTTGAGACTCTGCTATTCTCATCTCTATATCTTTCATTACCTACCACAGAAATAGGTAGTACTGGAGCTCATTAATTTATTGGAATAAATTATCAATTATAAAATGAAAGGACCCAAGGGTTGAGTTACAACCATGAGCTCTGTAAGGTTGAGAATAGCACTCAGTATGGAGTATACAATCCCAAGAATCGTTCAACTGGAGAATGGATAAACCAACTGTGATGCACCCACACAATGAAATACCACTCAACAACAATGGGAAAAAAAATACAAATACAATAACCTGGATGAATCTCTCAAATGCTTTGTGCTAAATTAAAGAAGCCAGACCCAAAATGCTGTACACTTTATGATTGCATTCATTCTGAAAAAGGCAAAACTATAGGGACAGAAAAGCAATCAGTGGTTGCCAAGGGCTGAGGGTGTGGGCAGTGCTGCTTGACAAATGGGGAATGTGAGGAAAATTTTATGTGTATGATGGAACCGTTCTATATTTTGACTGTGTTAGTGGTTACACAATTACACATTTGTCAAAGCTCTCAGTAAATTTTTTTTCAAAATGATGGCTAAAGAAAACAATATATAAAGATTTCACATCTTTAAACTTAATTGATGTAATTAGAATAATGAAGTCCTAGCTAAAGAGTTGAGATGCAAAGAACATATGAAGATGTGTCCCTGTGGGAGGGGTCACACTCTTCAAATCGCAGGTCAGCTTTGACATTGACAAGATGTGAATCAAAGCATCAAGAGAAAGAAATTCCCTTAGAGAGACTGAATTTCTAAAAATCATGTTGTTTACACCATTCTTTTCTCCTATGGCAATACTAACCTGTGTGAAAAAGTAATCACTAACTCTCTTTTCATTAATATTTAAAGTGACTAGCTTTATAGTATAATAACAAAAATATGAATTTAAAGTAAAACAACAATAGCAAGAAAAGCTTTTTCAGATTGTGTCTCTAGTGATATGAGTTTGCAAAATATAAAATGGTCCATCTGCATCTACCTATCTACTTAGACAACTAGTTATCTATCAAGGGGAAATATTAATATAGAGCTTAAAGAAGTAGACAAAAGATTAAGAGCAAAAAGCTTTGTTTTTATAGAACAATACAAAATAACCCTGAAATGGCAAGGAATGGAATGTCAATAGAGAGCTGACCATAGCAGTGGAAAGTATTTACTAGTTTTCTGGAATGGTTTATATTAAGCGAAGGAATTCTTATCTTGAACTTTTAAATAATATTGAAAGGTGATAGTACAAATGAGGATTTTACTAGATGATGACATATATGTGGAAAAGTGTTAAGGGAAATCTTATTACTAGATGAGAATACATACTGTTTCTCTCCACCCCCTACCATTCCACAAAGCTCAGGTCAAGTTTACACATGTATAAAATTATATTTATAAATAAGCATATACAGGGGGTGCCAAAAAAAGGTATACAAGCGGACACTGATGGTAACCACTTTGAGTACCTCTTGTAAGTGCAGAAGTCAAACGTGACTTGTATTCATCTTTTGTTTTCAGTATATATTGAGTATTACAATTTTAACACAGTTTTCCTTTCTTAAAATGTGTGTAAATTTTTTGGTACCCTCTGCACTTACCTATACACATGTAAAATTACATGTGTACATAATACTCTACATGTACATCTGTGTATATATATAGATATAATTTTATACGATAAAATGTTGTGGTTAATATATATTTTATTAAAAATTAAAATAATTTGAGCATATTGTATTTTCAATAATGGCCATAAAAATATGTCAAATTCGACATACTTTTCTACAATGGGACCTTGTCACTCTCCCATCAAGCAGTGGGTGGAGTCTAATTTCCCTCAAAACTGTGCTGACCTTATGACATTCTTGTAGCCAATGAATTCAATGAAATTGATGCGTTATTCACACAGCTAGGTAAGAAAACACCATGCAGCTTCTATTTGGTTATCTAGGAATGCAGTCTTGAAACCCATCCCCTTTATGGCATATGTGGAGATCATATATGGGTATTCTAGCTGATGACCCCATCTGAGCTCACTTTTGAAAGCATTCTAGTCATGGTGCTAAACATGTGAATGATGAAATCACAGGATGATTCAATCCCCTCGCCATTTTTGTTATCCCCAACATTCAAGTCTTCCCAAATGAGGCTCCTGACATCACAGAGCGGAGACAAGCTATTCCTCTGTGCACTGGCAAAATTCTTGACTCAAAGAATATATGAGCATAACGAAATGGTTGTCATTTTATTCCACTAAATTTGAAGCAGTTTGTTTTACAGCAGTAACAATACTCTATGTGTATACATATATATGCATATATATGTATAAATAATTACATACATGTATATATTATATAATTATATAATCATATGTAATTATATATAATTAAATATAAGTATATATAATTAAATAATTATATATGTATATATACATACATATAGAATTATTTTTATTTCTAAGATGACTGTGGTCATATATATGTGTATAATACCATCCAGCTTAAAAATAGAAATATTTCTCAAAACTTTCAAGCTCTTGTCTCAATTTTATTCTTATCCCATTTGTATTATCTTCCCTCTCTATGAAGAGTAACCACTATTTCAAATTGTTTTCATTATTTGTTTTTTATTATAAATGATAAATATATATTAAATGTATACACACATAAATATGTAAATTTCCACATATTATAATAAGTTGTCCATGTTTTCAAACTGTGTATGTGGCATTATATTTTATTTTTCCATCCAATGTTTTAAGATTTATTAAAATGTATGTTTATAGCTACCATTCATCTTCACTGCTCTATGATCTTCTATTATATGATTATATTCCAAATTATTGAATCACTCTGGCTGTGCATATTTCGGTATTACTAGGTTTTTACTATTGAAAATATTGTTATGCATACTTTGTGTATGTCACATGTGCAAGAGATTTCCTAAAAATAGAAGAGTTTGATCAAATGATAGCATCTTCATGCTGAGAAAATAGTGCCAAATTGTTTACCAAGAAATTGCAGTAATCTACACTCCCAGCAACAATATAAGAGTTCCCTTGTCATTTTTTGGTAGGCTTTTATTCTTTATTCACTTAAGAAAAATCAGTTTATATGTCTTTATTCACTTCAAAGAGGTATTTTATTTTCCAATTCTGATAATTCTAAAACATGAAGTTCTTGACTGTCTAAATCTGAGGTAGGCTAACTTTCTGTTCAGGGACAGTGAGTAAATATTTTAGGTTGTGGGCTACACAATCTCTTTCACTGCTACTCAGCTATAGCACTATAAAGCAAAAGTAGCCACAGACAATGCATAAATAAAGGAGTATGGCTGAGTTCCAATAAAGCTTTATTTATTAAAAACAGCAGCAGACCAAGTTTGGCCCATGAGTGGTAGTTTTTCTACCACTGACCTAATCACGTGGGTTTCTCTTCTGCTTTTTAACTTTTACTGTTGTTCATGGTGACTTTTCTCTGTGTCTGTGTTAATTTTTAATAGCAAATTCATTGTTTTGACTGAATTTAACCCATGGGACTCTTAGCAACCACAACTTTTCCTCAGGACAATATTTGCTTCCACTGGGCATGAGGGAGAACCACTAACTTAGAAGCACTTTAATTTAATGTCTGCTCTGAATTTCCCAGACTGGTTAGATAGTATAAATTAAGAGCCAAGACCAGCTTGGGAACAAATCCTACTTAAACATTCTATAGGAGAATATTTTTTATTTTTGTTTTTCCATTCAGAACTGTGGCAGAGATTGATAGATTTCCTTGTAGACTTTGCTGCAGACAATTTTTTTCAATCCATATTTCACAGAAGCTCTTGGCCCTTCAAAAATTCCAACGAAATGTGTGGATCTTGGATTCCAGCTGCCAGTTCAGCATATTCTCAAGACCTACTCTTCCAATTTCTTCCTCATTAAGAATTTCCAAAATTTCCGAATTTCCTAAAATCCCAAGGCAGAGCTGGCATTCATACTTGCTTTCTGGCTTTGATTCATTGAGCTCATTTATATATGCCTTGAGGCATCTTTTAAAAATCCTTGACATTTTTCATCTTCTCATTTACTCTCCCACTTTCTTTATTATTGTGAGTTTATAATTTTAAAAATAACTGTTATAATTTTGGTTAATAATTACATAATAGTTATCAATTCACTTAAATTTGGGGAAAGTTTGCATGACTGTTTAATCTGCCACACTTACCTAGAAGCCTATTTCGTTTAATCAAACCTACTTCAGATAATAACTACCATTCATTGAACCTCTACTACAGTTATGGTGCTTTACAGACACAATTAAACAACAACACTACAGCATATGCATTGTTTTTCTGTGGTAGTCACTGGTGCTGTACAAAAATATTCCCATTCTTCTCTCCTCTGGACACATGGTGGGATAGTACACTTCACCCCCCTTTGAAGTTTGTCATGACAATGTGGTTTGTTTGGCCAATGAACAGGGACTACACTGACATGTGTCGTTTTTGTGTGGAAGCTGTAAGATCTAATGCATAATATGCAGGAACTTTTTCTTTTTCCATGGTTCCATGGAAGCACCTCTCATGATGGAAGCTCCATAAGCCCAGGTCCTCAAGTGACTACACCATCCAGAGCCACATCAGCCCAGAGTGAACATGTGTTATAAGCAAGAAAGAAACATTTTTGAGTAAAGGCATTGAGATTTGAGGATTGTTTGTTATAGCAACATAAGCTGGCATATCAAGAATAATTAATGTCCATTAACATGAGAGGAAACATTAATTATTCCTATATAACATGGACAGTGATAGATGGGACTATAATTCAAATCCAAGTTCATTTTATCAAGGCTGCTTGTTGGTTTTGCTTTACCAGGCTACCTTGCAAACTGAGTTTCTCAGCCTTCTAAATGTCTGAAGTCTGTAGATATGTTTGCAGCCAATAGGTACACAGTGGCCTCACCCATGATTCCGGAGCCATCTCTTACAAATAAGCATTTGTACTACATAATATTTTATTTTTGAAGATGATTAGATGGAGAACATGTGCTAACTGCTGTTATCTATTTCTCCTCTGAATGATGATGTCAGAGCAGAATTTCTCTGGGAGCAATTCATCAGATATCATGATACCTAAGCAAAGAAAAGTGTTTCAGCAACTTCACTCCAGCAGGACACTGAATAATGCAGGGAAGGTTTTTGATGATTAATTAGACTTTTACAAATTGGAGTCCTGCCCCATCACACAAGCAAACTAACTTCCATGACTGGTTTAAATATTCTCTTTATTTGTTTATTGATGTTGCTGCTCATGAACACAGCTCTGCTCGTCATCATGAAGCTCGTGCATTCATTATCAACAGCGCTGTGTGAGAGATGCTGGTCCTGCCCTCAGTTAGTTTACAATTGAAATGTGGTAAGAAGGCAATTATTGTGCCCCCATGTGCCTTTTCATGGTCAAATTTCAACCCTACTTTTGGACTGAGGTGCTGGTCTCATTTGAATGCTGGGCCATCTCATGGCAAGCAATATTTCTTTTCACTCCAATCCAAACTGTCTACAAAACCATCTGTTTCTATAACAAAGTCCAAGCCAGCTTTATAGACATATTTTAAAAATCTATTTATCCCTGTGTGAATGGCCTATTCTATATCCACATTTCCACTAGTCTTCACCAATTTCCAATTTTGCAGTTTTTCTCCTGAAGACTGTTTTGTGCAAATCTGTATATATTCACAATACTCAAATTTTCACTAAAGAAATAGCTTAGAATAGATATTTTCCTTCTAGTTTTCACAAAGTGTAATGGAAACACACAGTTAAGCTCCTGATATTTCTTGAAGGGCCTCCTCTCAACTTTCCTTCAAGCCCTAACTAAGCAGCTCTATTTTTACAGAAGTTTTAAAATCATAGAAATTATAACACAGACATTTGTTTCCAAGATCGTACCTGGCAGAAGCAAGTCTCAGTCTTGATTTTATTTCCCATTCTTCAAGATTCCAGTTTTACTCAGAATATCTAACGTCTGCTTTCAGTAGGTTTCCCCTTCCTCCTACCCTTGCAGTATCCTTCATTTGTACTGGAATGTTACATCTGGGAGGACAATCATGAGTCTTGTCTTTTCCACATGTGTCCTGAGTGGCTCAGATTGCTTCCATGTGAGTGTCCAAACCAAGAGTCTCTCTGGCCCAGAGATACTTTGGACCTCAGTTCCAGGGCTGCTTTCAAGCTCCAGGTCTCCCAGTGGCAGCCCAAAGTGACCTTGCTTCTCATTGTCAGCATTGCTGCAAACTCCAGGGGCTACCCTTTCCCTTGCAAGGTTTTGCACAATGTCCCATGTTGTGTGAATTAAACAGCTTTGCATGGTGTCAGACTAGTAAACCTCTTTAGCATAACACTGAAATGCTTCTCTCTCACACCCGTTTGTTGTCCTGGAACAAAGACAGACGGCCATTGAATTTTTCTTGGCTTGAGAGGCAAAACCAGCTACATAATCGGTGGAACCCAATGAAAGGTTAAAATGTGGAGCCCTTGTTTGAAAAAAAAAAAAAAATTAAGAAATTCAAGACAGCAGATAGCAGGGCATTATATTGAGTACAGGGCCCTTGTGACTTCACAGACTGCATGCCCATGAAGCAAGTGAGAACAGTCCTGCTTCGACCCGGGGCTCTTCTGGAGAGTACTGTTTCAGTCATCAGTTATCTTCTTGAGGATATTCCTGAGTCCTAATATGATCATTCTCACTCAGAACCTTTCCTAAAACCTCAACTGGGCAAATCCAGTGGAGTTCTCATTACAAATAGGATACTTGGTAGCCTACCATTACTATCCCAGAATCCCCAAGGACCTATGGAAATAAGGACCCATTTTTGGAGCTTGAACACCAGCCACATGAATGTTTCCCATAGCAGAGCAAGCCTCAGTTTCAATTCCACATTGAGTTCTAAAGGAAGGATTGTTTATCTGCCAGACTTTACTGTGTTAACACACACAAAAATGACACCCCAAATCAAAGTCTCTCTGGACACCAACTAATGCCTACTGACACCATCTTGTGGGCTCATAAATGAGAGAAAGTGGGACAATTACATCTACTCAAAGTACTTTCAAAAGTTGTTTCATGTAAAGGCAATGATGTTTGAAGGAATATTTTCTTCTATTTTTGTGTCTAACATATCTTGTTACATGCCTGAAAAAACCATTTGGCCACAGTAATATGGCTGATCACCTATTAACATTTTCATAGAAACACAAAATTTTTGTCTAAATTCATCGTTTAGGTAAACTGAAAAAAGTGACAGAGAGTAAGCATGATCCCTTTTAGAAAAATTCTCAGAACGAAAACGTCTGGTGTAAAGCTGAATGCCAACATGAGCTGTTCAATTCTCCGCCCATTCTGTCTGATTGTTCTGTATGAAAGATGGCCTCTCTATTTCATAAATGTCATAAAGCTTATTCTGCAACTAAGTGATTTTCTGCTGATGGGTGATGTATTTCTAAGCAAGCTTCCCCCCCCCACCCCCAGATAAATCTCAACTCTTAGAGCTCTACAGGTGGGAGGCAGCAGGTAAATCACCTTTCACAGGCATTCCTGAAAACACTTACCAAAGGTGTTTTTAGCAAATGTGAGATTGTGTATATAAAATATGTCAAATGGCAGCCCCTGACACCAATGCAAATAGAATGCCTTCAATTTTTTACATTTTTACATATGAAAACTATCCGATGACAAAGTAATTTACACTTCCTTTTATGTAGTTCATTTCTCTTCCTGGATTTTAAAATCCTAAACATAAAGGAAAGAAATTTCACACTTCCTTCATTGTTACTTAGGCTGTCTGTCTGCTAATTATTGGTCTCCTTTGTGTTTCTCCACCAGCCATGTTCTCAGTGGGAATCATAAACAGAGATTAACAGACAATAATACATAAACAACCAGCATCAATTGCTGTAACAGGAAATAAGTTTTTAAAGAGAGTGAGGGAGGCATTAAGGGAAAAAAAAAAATCTTTCAAATTGCCAATATCAAAATTTTACAACTGGTGCTAATTTTTCAGAGATGCTCTTTATTCTTTTTTCTGCGGGGGCCGCACCATAAATACTTTCATACACTGAGTTAGGACCATCATATTAGGGTTAAATTTGTATGTTTCCATTGGTAAATATGAATATTCTCTATAGTTTTTTAACTTTTGTTTTTATTATATGGTATTTTCAATAATTAATTCATTTTTGAGCATCTATTAGATACAAAGTTGAACTCAACAGCATTCCTACCATCAAGGAGTGTAAGTCTAGTGAGAAGAGACCAAAAAAAAAAAAAAAAATCAATGGTTAATATACAAAATGTTAAGTTTTATGATTAAGGTGGGAATTAAATATTCTATTATTTGGCTCTAGCCCCAAACTATAAATAAGTAACCCCAGATTTAGTGTTAATTCCACCCCATCTGTAGCAGCCTCCTTTCAATACCCAGGCAGGTGGAAAGTCAGCAATTCTGTAAACTCGGTTACTTTTGAAAGTCAGCTAACCCCTAAGCAGCACACTTCTAACCTTAACCAAGGTTGTATGTCCTAGGAGGGGCAGTTTTCCCTTCCTTAGCAAGTAGGTAATTCAGCTTTTGTTTTATATAAAGGTGTAAGTGTATGTATGTATGCGTGGCCGGGAGGTGGGTCTTGTTTCTCAATAAAGATCTGCAAAGTTACAAAATAGAGTGTTAAGAATGGATACCACACTCCACATAGAGGTCAAGGAGAGGGAGGCTAGGCAGAAGGGAAGCAAGTGGTTAAATCATTCTTCAAAGACAGGAAAAGTTTTAGCAGAAGCTTGAAGATAGAAATCAGCTAATTCCGTAAGTTGTTGATTGGTTTCTCAGACAGAAGGAACAGATGATCAAAGTTGGGGAGATATTTAATTTTCTGGTGAATCTGAGGAACACCTAATGCTCAGTAGTTCAAAAGACTGCAATGGGAGATGTAATTGGAGATAACATAGGTACTATGTCCAGGTGCAAAGCTCTGCATGGTACAAGGGTACGATAGGGAGTCAGTCAAAGATTTAACCTGAGGAGCAGTAAAATGAGTCTCACACTGAGAAAACATAATCCTGTAGAGTTAAAGAGACCAAAGTGCAGACTCCAGGTGAGAAGGGATTTATTATAATTGCTGTAATGAATTTTCTACCTCCTCCAGGAAAGCCTCTTTATTTTGAAGATAATAAAAATAAGGTTCAGTGGATTATTTTAAGTGGCTCATCCACAGTCAGAGAATTAGGACAGGAACTCTAAACAGGCATCGCCAAATTCTGTTTAAAAATCAAGATAAGCTGTACAGTCATATTCTTTTTCCTATGGCTAAATACCCGCTCAGGAAAGAATCTCTATGCACAAGGCAGAAAGTTCACAATTCTGCACCTGGGGACACATTGTTTGTTCTGTTTCTCAACTGGGATAGTCCAGCGCTGAGCTAAAATAGCAAATGCCTGGATGACAAGCGACGTGCCAGTAGTAAGATATTTGGAAACTTGGCTGAGTGCCATATCACTGATAGAGACTGAATTTTCAACGTTTGTCTAAAATGCATTTCACTATGTTTGAAGGAAACTTAGATAGCATTTAGTCCATTTTATTTATTTATTTATTTTATTTTACAGATTAAGGTCAAGAAAGGTTAAGAAGTTGGCCCAGGGTAGCACAGCAAAAAAGCAAAGGAAGAGAAACTGAAATTCAAGTGTACCAACTGACTGAGGCCAGTTATTCCAAGCTCCCTGAAAGTTTGAACTGCAAACAAATTGAAAGGTAATTGTCTTTAGCTGAGATTCTGCTGACTATTTTCTCCTCCTAATTGTACTTTCTCCTTTTAAAAACAAAACAAAACAAAACAAAACTAATTCTTTTCTCGAGTTACAGTTGACATTCAATATTATTTTACATTAGTTTCAGTTGTACAGCATAGCACACCTGATTTATCATTTGTGCAGTGAATCCCCCAATTAGTCTAGTAGTCACCCGGCACTGTCCATAGTTGTTGCAACATTTTAATGAAATTCTCTATGCTGTACTTTACATCCCCTGACCAGTTTGGAACTACTAATTTGTATTTCTTAATCCCTTCATCTGTTACACCCAGCTCCCCAACCCTCCTCTCTCTAGCAACCATCCTGGCTGTACTTTTAAAACATACCTCTTCTTTCTTTTTTGTTAGCTTCTAATTGAAGGACACTTTTCAAACAATGAAACACACATATGTGTTTTGACAATTGCACATATCTATATAGCCACACATAAAACAAGGCAGTGCACACTTTGGTCACCCCAGGACATTCCTCTGTGCCTCTTTTCAGTGAGTTCCACTCTCCAGGCAACCACTTTCTGATTTCTATGATTACAAATTAATTTTGCCTGCTGTTGAACTTTTACAAATAGAGTAATTGTATGTGTTTTTGTGAATGTGTGTGTCTGGCTTCTTCAGCTTAATATTTTGAAATTCATTCATGTGGTTGCATGTATCAGTAGTTAATTTTTTTTTATTGCTAAGTTGTATTCGTTTGTATACTCAACAATTTGTTTATTCATTCAACTCTTAATGGACACCTGGGTTATTTCCAGTTTTTCATTTGTTTGTTAATCAATCTGCTATGAACATTCTTATACAAATCTTTTTGTATAAGATATATGTCTTCAGTGTTCTTGGGTAAATACCTAGGAGTGGAATTGCTGTGTGATAGTGTAAAACAATCTTTATATGAGAAATTGCCACAACAATTTTCCAAAATGACCATATGTTTTTATACGCACACCAGCCGTGTAGGAAAGTGTTAGTCTCATCACACACACTCTTGTCAATATTGATGTTATCAGTCTTTTTAATTTTAGCCATCCCATATGTGAGTAGTGGTATTTCATTGTGGATTTATTTTTGCATTTCACTACTTACCAGTAATATTATGTGCTCATTGTTAATTTATGCATCTTCTTTTGTTAAATGTCTCTAGAAGTCTTTTGCCCATTTTCATATGGAGTTATTTTTGCTGTTGTTGCTGTTGTTGCTTTACTTTTTAATTTGTAGGTATATATCCTGGATATAAGCTGTTTGTCTGAAATATTTATTGTAAAAAATTTTCTCCCAGATTGTGGTTTGCCTTTCTTGTTTTTAACAGTAGCTTAAGGTAAACAGGGACTTTCAAATCTGATGAAGTCAAATTTATCAATTATTTCTTTTTCCTTAGTGCTTTCTGTGTCTTCCCTAAGAAATCTTTTTCTACTCCAAGCTTACAAATGTATTCTCCAATATTTATTTTTTCTTTTTTTTTTAATTTATTGGGTGACAATTGTTAGTGAAATTACATAGATTTCCAATGTACAATTCTGTATTACATCTTCTATAAATCCCATTGTGTGTTCACCACCCAGAGTCAGTTCTCCTTCCATCACCATATATTTGATCTCCCTTACTCTCATCTCTCACCCCTCACCCCCCTCTTTTTACAGGCTTTATAGCTTTTGTTTTTATGTTTTAACTTTATGAGACAATACCAATATTTTCCAAGGTGGCTGTACCATTTCACTCATAAACATTCAGCAATGTTTATAGTCAATGTATATAATTAACTGCTGTGGGTGGTCAAGGAATGGGCTAAGGTTCATTTTTCCCATATGGATATACAATTTGTTCAGCATGATTTTTAAAAAAAAAACTATTTTTTGTTATTCATTAAATTGGCTGGCACTTTCATCAAATAACTATTTACCATATACATGGGTGTCTATTTTGGGGCTCCCTACTCTGTTCCATTAATGTGTGCTTGTGAGTCTTTATGCAAGTATCATACTCTGTTGTTTACTATAGTTTTATACAATGTTTTAAAATCAGGTAATGTCAGTTTTTCCATTTTTGTTTTTTCTTCTTCAACATTGTTTTCACTTTTCTAGATCGTTTGAATTTCCAAATAAATTTTAGAATCAGTATGTCAATTTTTTTATGAAAAAGTCTTAGAATTATGATTGGGTTCACATGGAATATATTCACCAATCTAGAAGAGTTGACATTTTACCAATATTAAGTTTTCCAATCCATATACAGTTCATTTCTGCTTATATAGGATTTAGGAATGTGTTTAGTTTACAGTTTATATGTTTGTATATATTTCATTAAATTTATTCTGAATTATTTTATGCTTTTTGATGTACTTATAAATGCATTTGCGTTTTGCATTTTATTTTCCAAGTATTTGCTGCTCATAAATAGAAAAACAATGAATTATTATATATATTGATCTTGTATCATGCAACCATGTTAAATTCACTTACTAGTTCTAGTATTTGGGTTGAATATTCCCTAGAATGTTCAAGATAAAAAGTTATATCACCTGCCAATAATTTACTTCTTTTCCCCAAATTTTATGGCTTCTATTTCTTTTTCTTGTCTTATTTTATTAGCTGGGACTTCCAGTACAATGTTGAACAAAAGTGGTAAGATTCAACATTATTGCCTTGTTTTCCACCTTAAGGAAAAAATGTTCGATAGTTCACCATTAACGAAGATTTTAGCTATATTTGTTAGTAGACATCCTTTTTCCAAATGGGAAAGTTCCTTCTATTTGTAGTTTCCTGAGAATATTTATCATGAATAAATGCTAAATAAACTTAACTGCTTTTTTTCACTTTGAAATTTTCATGTATATGTTTTCCTTTGTTATATGAAAAACATAAATCACATTGCTTTATTTTTTTTATTTTTAATTCAAATGACTTTCTGCAATAAATCCTACTTGTTCATTGCTTTATATTTCTACATTTCATATGTCAATATTTTTGTAAAGGCCGTTTGTGTCTATATTTATAAGGGATGTTGTTCTGTAATCTTTTTTTTTTTTTCTTATAATGTCTTTGTCATGTTTTCTTGTCAGGGTTATTCTGGATTTAAAAAAGGAAGTTGGGATTTGTTCCTTCTATTTTCTGAAAGAGCTTTTATAATATTGGTACTATTCCTTCCTTAAATCTTTAATATTGCTTACAACCATCTGATCTGATATTTTCTTTGTGACAAGAATTTTGATTATGAATGAATTTTTTAAATTTTATAAATATACAGATTTTCAAATTCCTTCAATTTTGGTAAATAGTGATTTTTTTAAATTATCTATTTTGTTCATATTGTTGAACTTATTTGCAAAAATGTGTTCATAATATTTCTCATTTTATCTTTCCAACATCTGTAGGGTGTATGGTAAAATCTATTGTCTCTTACATTTCCAATACATTTTCTTTTCTCTCTTTTTATTTATTTTGTGCTGAGTCTTAATAGTTTATTCAACTTTGTTGAAGTTTCCAAAGTACAGCATTTTTTTCTGTTATTCAACATTCTCTCCAATATTTAGTATGGTCAGTCTTTTTTTATTTTAGCCAACTAATTAAATTAAAAATCTCTTTCTATGTTAATTTGCAATCCACATATCTTCTGTGGTGAAATGTTCAGACCTTTTGTCTTTTAAAAATAGGGTTATTATTAAGTTGTAATTGTTCTTAATATATATTAGCTACATGGACTCTCATTCTTTCTGAGATCAAAAGGTTAAGAATCACATACACATTAGCTGCTAGAGCCATTTTTCCTGATTAAGAATAAGATAAACAGAAAAAACACACAGCTAAAAGATGAAAAGTTCTTCAGAACTATGTATAAACACCCTGCTCCAGCCATCCATACTATATACTTCTGGATTGTTCAGTGAAATAATACGTGTCCTCTTTTGCTTAACCTAATATGAGTTAGATTTCTATCTTGGAACCAAAAGTACTAATATAATAGCTTTATTTACTTCTCTGTGCACATGGAAGGAAAGAACTATAGCAGCTTAAATAATGCCCCAATCCAAGGGATCAACAGGAAGCCATTAAAGTCTCTGAATCTCAATTACAAAACCCTAAGAGAGAGAATCTGATTTCTTGGATCAAGCAACTGTGGGCATGTAGGTATTTAATATGGCCTACTACTCAATAAGTATGGGTTGTGGAAAAACATATTGAGAAAAGATATGGGAAGTTTATAATACAAGTTGAGATCAGGGGAAAAAAATATCACCTCTTTACAGTAGACAATGACTGGTGTGATTTTATAGCAAGGTAATATCGATTGCATGAAAGAAACAGTGTAGGAAATATTAGGGAGATGAAGAATAAGAACTTGAGTAAATAAATTGACTATAGATTAACATTTGGAAGAAGCTGCATTAAGAAAATAATCATGATAATGAAGGCATGATTGAACAAGCTCCTGTAAGCACCCTGTCTTTAAAGATGGATTTAACTAGAATGACTGAACTTAATCCTTGACTAAGCATTTTATCACAGCGTGTCTTTGCCCTTAGGGATCCTCCATTAGCTTTGGGCACTTAATATCAGATATTAGTTCCCTGGTGAGAAGAATCTTCCCTGCAGGCACCGGCATCTGAAAATTTCTCCCTCACCCAGGGAAGCAGATTACACCTGCCATTCCTTATCTGCACGCACCAAGGAGGCTGCTTAGAGCCAGGGGAGAAGGTCAGTGAGCATTGCCAGGCTTGAAGATTCAAACCGCATTCTGTGTTCCAGCCTGCTGTGGCCCCATTCCTAAACTGGCAGCCCAAATTTCGTCTCCTTATTCTTTATCTCAATGGTCAACCTGAGCTCCCCACCCTTGTTATTCCAATGATACTTCAACTCACACCTTTCTGTTTCACCTTTTGATGTCAGCCTCTGACCCATACTTAGTCCACATCCACCTTAACCTTCAGGATTCAGGTGCCAATGCATTTGCTCATTCTAAACTTTGACGATACCTTAATATTTTACAACATGCCCTAACTGTGATTCTTGTTCTGTCTTCAGATTCATGGTAGCAACATGTCCCTTTTCACGAAAAAGGAGGTCCTGGCATAATCTTTCACTACCCTAAAACTTCACTGCTTTGTTCACCTGAAACTAATAATAAAATTAAGTTAAAAACAACAGCAACAAAAAACCTGCACTGCCCATCTTAATGTTTCAAGTATAGATTACAAATTTTTCAGGCCGTGGGCCATCATACAGTGGTGACTAATCAGAAAAGCCTATTGTTCTTATGTCAAACCAAAGAGGGATTAACCCAGTGCCTATGTATATTAGGAGAAAATCAGGGTTTCTCAGTAACAAACAAATGTTGTTGAGAACCTATCATGTGCCAATAACTGTAAAAATCTGGAAGCCCTCAAAGAAAGTAATAAAAATAGCAATAGCTGACATTTATTGAGTACTTACTATATATCATGCATTTGGGGAGTATGTTAATTATATTTGTTTACATTATCCTGACAATAATCATATGTGGTTATTATTATTATTATTATTATTATTTTCTCATTTTACTTGAATATAGTGAGGACAAAAAGGTTGGAAGTGATTTGTCTTAGATTATCTAGCTAAGAAGTGTCTAAATCAGGATTTTAACACAAATCAAATGCCAGATATTATTTTTCAGTCTAGTGGAGAAGAGAGCTGTGTGTAAATAAAAATACAATAATAAAGACATTAATATACGAACATTAACACATTAAGGAAATACCACAAGCTACAAGTAATTGCTTGAGTGGAGAAAGGGAGAAGAATTGGAGTTGGCTTCATAGAGGAAAATTAATAATTGAGTTGGGCATTGAAGGATAAGGAGAATTTGAATAAGGAGTAGAAGGTAATGTTATTCCAAGTCCAGAGAACAGATTGAACAAGAATAGGAATGGTCATATGGAGACATAATAAGGCAGTGATGAGTTTTCTCATTCTTCAGAGAAATCTACATTGAATCTTTAAATAGGGCTCTCCAATGAAAATCTCTTATATCAGCCAGGGAAGAAAACAATTTTATGTAGACGAAACATCGTGCATATTTGTTTTTTCTCAGGCTTATCACAGGGTAATGGGGAAGGGCCTGGCATAGGGAAAGAAGTCCACCAAGAAGCAACAGACTTCAGAATACACAAGGATGGGGACTACTTTATACATGAGCTCCTGGTACTGCAATAATTTGATCATCTCCAATCTAAAAACTATAGAGAAAATTGATATCAGATAACTAATTTCATTTTCTTAACCTTTTTTCAGAATCTTTGCCCGTAAGACAAAGATTCCACATACTACATGCTGCAAGCCTTAAAATTGCTCCAATGCCCCTGCTTCCTCTGTTAAACCTAAGATTCTCAAATCTTTACTCCATCATGTTTTTCAGTTTCCATGACCTTATGGCTTTTTCAAACTCTCCCTCCATCATCCTCTAATTTTTCAGGCTATTCATGTGCAAAGCCACACAGAGAAAGGCCATGATATCCATCTCTGGGAAATGGCCTATCCTGACTCCATTTCTCTAAGTGGCCTATTTTAGTAAATTACTATCTGGTTTCTCTGAGATGATGACTGCATCAGCCATCCTGCCCTAGTTCTGGGTCTTGGCCCTATGGGACTATAAACCACCGACACCTTAGTGCTGGACAGTCAGGGAAACTGATGATTCTTTTGTCTTTTACTGGAGAGCTGCAGCACACAGTACCTACTTTGTGCATCTTTGACTCAAAAAGTCACCTCCTTTTCCTGCTCCCCAATTGCTCATAGCACCAAATTCTTTGCTGTGGGATATTTTAGAGCTCACCATTTTTCTTTCATTAATGTCTGTTTTATTTTATTTTATGTCTGTAATTTCTGGGTTTAAAGTCATAACTCACTTGATTGCTATTTTTTATTTGCTATTTTTGCTAAGATCAAAGAGCGATAAACATGGTAGCTTCTTACCCAAAGCAGTTAGAAACGTTCCAAAGAAGAATGATCAGAGCACAAAGCGTTCAAAATCAAGAAAAATATTGAGCTACAATAAAAATGGAAAACTAATGTCCAACTTACAGCAAATTTATACATAAGGACCAATTTATCTATAGATTCAGAACATATAACATAATGTATTTATTTTATATTCTCCTATTCTGGATCATCTTTTTATTTTTAACGTTTTTAAGATTACATTTTAAAATTTATTTTAGCTAAATTTTCTTTTCAGTGGTAAGTTCTCGCATATAATTCATCTTACTTATACTCATCACACTTTCATGAAAAGGTGATATTGTAGGCTATGTGATCCTTTTGCCACATATTCCTTACACGGGACAATAGAATTTCACTCCACAAACAGATTTATATTTGGGCTTCCTCTTATGGAAGTTCTTCATGTTTCTTTGGCTTAATCCGAGTTTTTCAGCTTTTTCAAACTAGGCAATTTTCTAGAAGCTGAGAAGCTATTACTAATAGTGCCCTAAAAATTGTACAGCATTACAAAATGCTTTCTTGCGCCATCTTTCCTTCCCTGCAAAATGAAACTGATGAAGAAACTGAGGCTAGTCAATCGACAGTCACATAGCTAATATATGACAGAGATAGAGCCACGTGCTCTAACTTTTTGACCTCTAGTCTAAGTCCTTTCCCTTTGAGAAGGGAGGAAATGATGGATATTAAGATTCAAGAGGAAAATGTTGGAAAAAGAAAGAGAAAAGCTGGTAGGAGTTTAATATAAGAGTATTACTACCTCCTACATCTTTAAAATCTATTTTCCCTGATTCTTACGTTTTCCTTAGATTTTTCATTTATTGCATAAAGACTTTGACTTTTGCTGTATATTGACACAAAATCCAAGATTTTGGTATGAGCAACAAATAAATGCAACAATTAAAATATATCTAAACATAAAATGGCAACATGGACATGTACACTTTGGTGTCACAGAGACAAAAAGGAAATATTGCCCCAAATTCAAAAATTGTGGTTATTTCAAAAATGTTCATATTAGTATTAATTTTTGCTCTGAATTTTTTTTTACCCGCCTTTTTCCCCAAATCACAATTCCCCTCCCCTTTCCAGTTAATTAGTGTTGATTAAAATTGGAAGCAAAAGTAAGAGCTATCAATCACATTGGTATTCTGTAAAGAATTTCTTTAGTATAAATCTGGTTATTCCTCAGCCTGCACTGCTAAGATTTGTACTTTTTTTTAAACATTCATTTCAGGTGTGCAAAACACTGTAATAGACATTTACACCCCTCCCTAAGTGATAACTCCCCACCCCCAATCTGCTACAGCTTTGACATCGTATATACCTGTTCCAATTCCACTGACTCTATTCGCTATGCTGTACTCCACATCCTGTGACTATCTATATTAAATTATAGTTGACATTATTTTTCAGGTTCAGCTTCAGGTATACACTGCAGTGGTCAGGCATCTACACCATAAGATTTGTACTTTGGATATAAAAGGATGTTAGGACCCAGAACTGTGAATAATACAGCGCCTGTGTTCAAAGATGACAGACGAAACTCATGATCATCCATCGTTCTACTCACAAGAATTAAAATGTATGTGGTTTTTTGAAATAATTATGGATTCACAGGAGTTTGCAAAGAAATGTACAGGGAAATCTCATGCACCCTTTCGTCAGCTCCTCCCACAACGCCAACATCCCACAGAACCAGAGAACACTAGCAAAACCAAGAAATTGACGTTGACACCATACAAAGAGCAGGTCAGATTTTACTAACTATACATGCCTCCATTTGTGTCTGTCCACACAATTCTACACAATTTTGTCACATGTGTAGTCTTGTGTAATCACCACCACAATCAAGATACTCAACTATACACCATCATCATATGAGTTCTTTGTATGACTCTTTAGAGTCACCCCATTCCCCTTTCCCTTCCCTAGCCTCTGGCAACCACCAATTTGTTCTCCATATTTATAATTATGTTATCTCACAAATGCTACATTCCTGTAATCATGCAGTTATGTATCCTTTTCAGATTGATTCTTTTCACTCAGCATAATTTCTTTGAGGTTCGTCCAAGTGTTTGAGTGTGTAAGTCGTTCATTTTAAAAAAATTACTGAGTAGTATTCCATGATATGAATGTACCACAGTGTGTTTAACCATTCACCCTGTAAAGGACATCTGGATAATTTCTAGTTTTGGGCTATTATGAATGAAACTGTTAAGAATATTCATACAAATTTTTACATGAAAGTAAGTCTTCATTTCTCTGAGAATAAACAAATGTCCAAGTGTGCCATTGCTCGACTGTATGGTAAATTAATTTTGTTTTGAAAGGAACTGCCGATTTTCCAGAGTGGCTGTACCATTTTGCATTCAAATCAGCAATGTATGAAGGATCCAGTTTTTCTACATCCTTGCCAGTATTTGTTGCCACTATTTTTCATTTTAGTTATTCTGATAGATGTGTAATGATATCTCCCTGTGGTTTTAATTTTCATTTCTCTATTAGCTAATGATGCTGAACATCTTTTCATGTGTTCCCTTGTCTTCTGTAGATTATTAAAATGTCTGTGCATATTTTTGCCCCTTTTCTAATTGGATCAATTGTTGTTTTATACTATTGAGTTTTGAGAGTTCTTTGTAGCATATTCTATATACAAGATTTTTGTTAGATACATGATTTAAAAATATTTTCCCTCTGTCTGTTTTTTCTAAATCCTTTTAACAGTGTTTTTCAAAGTACAAATTTTTAAAATTTACATGAGGGTTCAGTTTAGCAATTTTTCTTTTTAAGAATAGTGTTTTGGGTGTCAAATCTAAGAACTCTTTACCTAGTCCTAGGTCCCCATAAGTTTCTCCTATGTTAATATACTTAAGTTTTATATTCAAGACCATGATCTCTTGTATGTAACAGATAAGGCCTACATGGAGATTCATTTTTGCTAATGAATGTTCAATTGCTCTAACACTATTTATTGACTTGTGCTCCTTTGTCAAAAATTATGTGGACATATTTGTGTAGACCTATTTCTGCCTTCTCTATTCTGTTCCATTGATCCATTTGTCTCCCCCACACCCCCTCCAATACCACACAGCTGTGATTTCTGCAGCTATATTAAAATTAACATTAGGAAGACTGATTATGCCTCCTACTTTTTTTTCTTCTTCTTCAAAGTTGTTTTAGCTATTATAGGGACTTCATTTTTCTACCTAAGTTTTAGAATAAACTTGTTTACAAAGAACTTTTCTGAGATTTTGATAATATTTGGATCAAGCCTGTAAATTAATTTAGGGAAAATCGACATATTTACTATACTGAGTGTTCCAATCCAAAAATATGGTGTGTCTCTCAATGATTTAAGGTCCCATTTGATTTCTTTCATCAGTATTTTATAATTTTCATTATATAAATTCTGTACATACTTTGTTAGATTTATATGTAAGTATTTGTTCCCCTGTGGAGAGATGGAAAGTGGTATTATTGCATTTGAAATTTTTGTTTCCACTTGCTCATTATCAGTATACATAGATGCAATTGTTTTTTTGTGTTGCTCTTGTTTCCCGTGTTTTTGTAACAGCTGCTTTAAATCTTATCAACTAATTCCAACATCTGATTCGATTCAGTATTAGCATCTATTGTTTTTCTCATTTCAGTTATGGTTTTCCTTGTCTTTGGTATGACATACAGTTTTCCATTTTATCCTGGACATAATGGTTATTGTATTAGGTGATTTTTAGTCTTTTTTAAACCTTCTATTTTAGCTACCATATGCCCTTTTAGATTTCGATTTGGGTTCTGGCTAACTTTTGTGGGGTTTAGTTTTACTGACAGTTTAGAGCCATTGCAATGCTGTTTGGGCCTGCTGCATTCTTCTGGTGATCCCAGGGCTCCTAATCAATCCCAGCAGCTGTCATCTCTGGGGACAGAAAGTACTTGCCTCATGTTGCTGGGCTACTTCTGTGGGGGAAGGGAGAGCAGATCTGTTTGGCATGAGTCTCCTTTTCCATCTGGTAGAGAGCAGGTGGATGGTGGTCTCTGAGATGCTGTCCCTACTAGAAGATGCTGCCCCTGCTTCTAGTGCCCCCGTTGTGAAAGGAGGGCTGAGATGGTCCAACGTGTTGCTGAGCTGAGTAGATCACACTGCTGCCAGAGCCAGGCTGAGAGGTGAGATAAGGATGGCTACTTACAAACCTTTTGTAGGCATAAAAAAGTACGAGAACAGCAGAGACCATTGGTTCTTAAACTGTGGTCTCTGAACCAGCGGCATCAGCATCAGGCAAGAATTGGCTGAAAATGCAAATGCAAATTCTGTTTCAGACCTGCTCAATCAGAAACTCTGGGGTAGGGACCAGACAAATGCATTTTTAATAGGTTCTCCAGGTGCTCGTGCTTCACATAAAGTTTGAGAACCAGTGGCACAGGCAATGGCTTTCCTTAAGTGAATGTGGTCTCCTCGTGTCCCCCTTCTGTTCCTTACAGGATGTCCCCAGAATGATCTTAAAATTAAAACAAGAATTTGCCAAGTGCTGGAATCCCACAGCACAATAGCTCATGCATATTTACTTCACACATACTCTTCTTCACCCAAGCTGGACAACCACATTAGCAATTTGAAACAACCACATAAGACACATTACCATACAAGACAATAGTTCTTCCCTTCAAAAGCCACATACACTTTTCTATGTGCTGTGTTTTTTTTTATCCTTCACTTGTGTTTAATCCTATTTAATCTCTTATAACATATTGTTGTTTCTGACTTTTGAGAAGCCATCGAGCATATTGGTTAATATATACAGTCCAGAGCCAAACTGCCTGGGTTCAAATCCTACTCCATCAGGATAGCCCTTGTGATATTGTGCAATTTACTTCATATTGTCACTAAGGGCTATATAACAACGAAATAAGGAAAACACATGTTAAAAGCATAGAACAGCAGTCCATAAATGATAGTTATTATCTCACTGACTATTATCATTCATCATACCCCAGCCATATGATATTTGCTCTAAATTGCTTTTCTATTCCTATCAGGTATCCCATCTTTTCCCAAAGGTAAACTTAGGATGTCAGCTTGGATTGTAGGAGTATCTTCTGGTCATGGGACACTGTTAAGCTAATTTACACAACAATGATGCAATCCATGATGACTACCTGACTAGTTTACTGCACTAATTGCATTAATCAATTCCACAGAGTTTGGGATTTTGTTGTTGTTCTTTTTCTGTATGTCATATTACTGAGAATATATGTTCAGTATAACTGTTTATCGATCTGCTAACCCAAGTAGAATGCAAGTTATTTAGAAATTAGTACAATACTTCACACAAATGTATACCCATAGCATCATAGGAAACAATTTCTGACACATAATAGGCTCAGAAAAATGTCTGTGGAGCTGAAATTTGAAGAAACTTTTATAGCATTCGTCCACTTAAAGCCAATGAATCCTGTTTTGTTTTTTCCCTCTGATACTCGTTTTATTCCCTCTGATTTATAAAGAAACTAAGAATGTTTTGAATGTATGTTTAAGGAGTCTTTTTAAATTGTTAAATTCCACAAAATCTGTCATTGCAGATTCCTTGTTATTTCCTGACATAATTCCTATGTTCAAGCTTTGAAGGTTTTCTTAATCTTACATTATTTATGCTCTGAGACATCTTCTCCTATCCAGAATCCCCCAGCGTTCCAATCATGTATCACAAAACTCATATGTCCGTATACCTTCTCTTTTTTTATATGCAACTCTTTCATCTCTTGAAAGTTGCCCAAATCCTGCACTCATTCTTCATCCCTATTGCATAGTGTATGCGCACATTTTGTTGCTTTGTTTAAAGGATTTAGATGGGTGCTCGCCATCTTGTTACGTGCCGTAATAGATCTTCCTCGGTTCATGCAACATGCTGCCTGCCCCTAATGCTCTTCCTAACCATTTCTCTGCACACTGCCAAATGTACCTCATCAAGTACAGTGAGACACCCAGGGTCTTAGAGTGTGCCCTCTGTTACTTACTCTAACACATTGCATCCAGTATCAAGTGTGATTCACTATTCAGAATGAATTTTTCCATTTTGGATGCCCAGGATCTTCCTTTTAGTCCTGAGCTCACAGATTCTCCCACTTCAAAAATATTTTCCTGAACTTACAGATAAAATGAATCACTCTTAAACTTGCATTTCCAGGTAACTCCTCTATGCTTCTATTCCCTCATTTGTCACTCTCTCACTTATTTGTTTGCATAACAAATAAGTGAGAGAGTGACAAATGAGGGAATAGACAGTAGGAGACAGTCTCTAGTCTGTCTAGTAGGAGACAGTTCCTGTGTCTTAGTCACGTCTAGATTCCCAGCACTCCACAAAGGTCAATTCGGATTTTTTAAATTAATTGAATAATCTTTTCAAGTATTACCTTTACAAGTAATATATTTTAGAAGCTTCTTCGGAGGATTTTTAAAACTGTGTATTTCTATGTACCCTTTCCCTGATCACCCTGCCTTGCCTATAAATTATTAAAAACAAACAAACAAACAAAAAACTTAAAAAATCAGAATTAAGGTTGTTGGAATACACAAAAAGAGGACATTGTGATTATATTTACAAATGCGCATATTTTCTTAGAATTAGGTGCAAACAGAAAACATCAGGACACCTGACTCAGTGACACCACTAGTGCTGGTGGTACCATTGTATCTGGAAGGCCTTGGGGTCTCGTTTATATTAGAAAATTGTATTCAAGGTGATTGCAGGAGTGGATTTATCTCACTTTCAGACTGGCTTCATAAGAACTAGATAAGCTTTATATGACTAACTTTTATTTCTCTTCCAATAAAGTTTTCAATACTGTTTTTCTTATTATAAAAGTAATATAAACTTATTTCAGAAAAACAAACAAACAAACAAAAAGCCATCACATAGAATGTAAAAAGCAAGCAAGCGTATTGCCACTGACCAAGAGACAGCTGCTGCTAACACGTTGGTATATAGACTTCTTGGGGGTTGGGTATATCCTGCCACAGTAAATGCTGCCATTTACTAAACTCTTTTGCCATGCTAAGCTCTCCACATATTTAGACCAGATGTCAGCTCAGCTTTTTCTGGCTCTTAAAGTCTTCGCTGGATTTAACAGAACTCCATTCTAGGGCCTAGGACAATGTTACACTCTTTTCTTCATTTTTATGAATTTTGGAGAAAGTAGTCCTGTGCCCTTGCAAGCTGTCCCAGTTTTTCATCTTATGTCAATCCAATTCCACAGTTTAAAAATGATTCATTTGCAATTCCCTTCTAGATGTTTCTGTTTGCCCTAAGTCCTGCTTCAACCATAGACCACCAAGCCTTCCTCCTTCTGGTTCCTTGCCAGCCCATGATCTCATCTTCTACCCACTTATTTTTATTTTGGGCCCCCTCACTCTCCTTCCAAAGTCCTTTCTAGAGATACTCATAGTTTTTTCCTCTTCTTAAGCCTACGACTTAAAGATGATCTTTGTTAATTAAACTTGACCTCTTGGTTTTATCCTTTACTGCAAATGTATTACTATTTTTTTTTTCCAAATGAGAAGAGTAATTAACCAAATAATTCTAGGCTGGAATAATTTTTTCACCTTTTTATATAAGCATAATATTGTTTAATGCTCACAACAACAGATGATGACAGTACAATTAGCCCTATTTTATAAGTGAACCAAATGAAGTATAAAGAAGATAAGCAAGTTATAACAGCATTTTATAATTTCTTCTAATTGTCTGCATACCCACTGATGTATCAGATTTCCAACAGTAGAAATGATGCCCTGTTATCATTTTTATCTGCAGTGTCTAATTGGTGGCGGGAATATAATAAGTAAGGCATATTTTTTTAAATAAACAAAATTAGATGAATGAATAAGTAATATTATCCTATATCACAGTTCTCATTTTAGTTGATATAACACCCACTTTTGACACTGTCGATGGCTGCCTCCTCTACTAGATTCCCAGAACATTTCCTTCCTTGGTTTCTCCTCTTTGCTGGTTTTCCCTCTTACTCAAAACCTTGGGAATGTTCCAGGTTTTTGTCCTTGGTCATCTTCTCTCTTCAATCTACACTAAATATATTGGTGATTTCATCCAGTCTCATATCTCTAGACATCAACAATATGCTGATGACTCTTAATTTTTACGTGCAGTCTTGAACTGCCCAATTGCTATCTTAACCCAATATACCCAAACTTAACTCTTTATCTCCCACCAACCTGTTAACTCTGTTAGCCTGCTTAATCCAAACACCTATTAGATTTCTCTTTCACACATTCCACATTTAAGATCTTTGGAAAAAACCAACTGGCCCTAATTTTAAAATATATTCGGAAATCAAAACTTTATCACCACTTACGGAGCTACCATCCTAATTTGAGCTGCCATTACTTCTCTTCTAAATGACTACAACAGATTCCAGCTGTTCTTCCTGCTTCTTTCCTTGCCACACCACAGGTATATTCTTACTACATCTGCCAGAGTGTTTCTGTTACCCCTTTGTTCAAAATGCTCTATAATTTTTAATTCACAAAATAAATAAAAAATAAAAAATCAAGTCTCTAAAATAATTGGGGGAAAGCAAATACTGATTGGATATTTGGTAACAATCAAGATCTTTATTTTTTAAGTGTAATAGTTTTGTGGTTATGTTTAAAGCATACAGGTCCTATCTTTTAAAGATATTATTAAAATATTTACAAGTCAAATAATAAAATGCCTTGAATCTGTTTTAAAATAACCCGGGAATGAGGGACTGAGCAAGGCTACATTACTGGCCTCATATTGATAATTATTTAAGCTGGATGATGAGGCTCAATGGTACTCATCTCTCTGCTTTTATATGCTTTTGAAATTTTCTATAATAAAGAGAAAATAAAAATAATCCTCTAATGACTCTCCTTGTCACTCAGGGTAAAAGCCAAAATCCCTCTCGATTGGTACCCATTTTTCTCTCTGACTTCATTTCCCACTGCTCTTCAAACCGCTCATTCCACTGCAGCCTCTCTGCTGTTCATCAAACATATCAGGCACACTTCCCTCTTAGGCCCTGCACTCCAGATCTTTCACCTGCTTATGTCTTCCTGTCTAACTCTCTTAACTCCTTCTAGTCTTCACTCAAATAGCACCATCTCAATGAGATCTATCATGATGACCCTAGTATTAATAATGCAATCTGTCCCCCACTCTGACCAAACTTCTAATCCTCCTTATATGCCTCTCCTTTTTTCTCCATAACCATTTATAACATTTTGACATTCTTTGCAATTTATGTATTATGTTTAGTATTTGTTGAATAGTTCCTTCCATTAGATATAAACTTCTGAAAGTGGTGGTCTTTGTATGTTTTTGTTCTCATACATAGAACATAATAAGAATTCAACAAATATTTGCTAAATAAATGGATCAATAGACTGTAACTGGCAGAGCATAGAATCAACCCAGAGTGGGCTGCTTCCAAAGCCAATGTTTTCAACTGCTACTTTCTTATACCGAGTCTATAGGTCATAAGTTATCACTTGTCTCAAGTTACTGGCCAGTAAAGTACACCTCTACAAAATTCTTTATCATTGACTGACCACTAACAGGTGTAGAACATTGCATTTTCATATTTAAATACAAAACTAATTTTAAAGTTTGTTTTCTGTGATGAAGTGTATGAGTGCTGTATTTTTTATCAGTCCCACACTTAGAATATCCCCCAAAGGCAGCACCTGCATGGCCATACTAGGCTTCCTCTCTCAGTATGAAGAGATTGCTAATGTACTGGCAATCGAATTTCAATGAAAACCAAACTCTTGCCATAATCTTCTTTGCTTCAAGCAGCAGTCCATTGATTTAGCTTCTTAAAACTTCTGTCTGGAGTTTGAAATATAATATGTGAGCAATACTTTCCACCTTGGCATCAAGGACACTCTCCATTTAAAATCATTTGACAATCTGTTAAGTGGACTCCATGGTTTTATCTTTTATGCCAGTTCCTCAAATCCCTGCCTGTACTTCACACTCAATATAATAAAAATGAAACTTATTATCTCTCCATCATTCAAATCACCTAATCATCCTTCTCTGTCTTCTTCATTTCTGAGGATGGCATCACCAGTCTTACAAGCAACAGCTGCCTCAAAGACCCATGTCACTTTTGATTTTTCTTATCCTCATCATCCCGTCAGCTGTCACATCCAATAGAGTCAACTCCAGCAAAGCATCCTGCATGGATTTTCTTCCTGTCATTTTCTTCTACTTCTACCCAAATTAATCATTGCTTATCACTTAGGTATTGGCAATACTGTCCTGCCTGGACTCCGAATACTACATCTGTCCTACACACGCAGCCAATGATTCTTATTAAACTCAAGCTTAAGTTATGCTACTCTTGCATTTGTAACACTTCAGGATAATGGTCCTTATCATTTGGGGATGGTGCAGAAAAATATACACATCTATATTTAAATTAACATTTTATTCCATTTATGAGAACTGGAGCCCATCCATAGGCTTAACAATGAATGAATTATTTGTAAGGAAGAATTCTTGTTGAAAAGGACCTTTTATGTTCACTAAATTGAGAGGTAGTACATCCTGCATTTTATAGGGTATATCCTCATTAGACATTGCTACTAGATTAATCAACTATGATTGCATAATAAATCACTCCACCATACAATGACTTAGAAAAGTAAGCATTTCTTTTTCTCACTTGCATGTCTGTGAGTCAGGTGGAATAGCTTTGCTTCAAGTGGATTTAGATCCACCCTGTGCACTGGATCCAGAACTGTTCTACATGTCTCTCATCCTTTTTAGAACAGAAGCTACTCTTGGGATTTTTAGCTCTTATGCCAGTTTTATGGCAAGGGACAAACCAAACTGTGTGAACATATTTAAACCCTCAGCTTGAGTCACGTCTGATCACGTTCCATTAGCCAAAGAAAATCCTATGGGTGAATCCCAAATCCAAGGTCTGGTCAAGGAAGTATACTCTGACACAAGAGAAAAACATGTTTCAGTGTATCACAGCAGCCTTATTTATTTACTACTCCCTTTAATGTTTGATGACTACTGATAATAAATATTATTTTAACTACGATGACAGCTATGAATCAATAATTATTATAATTACTTATAACAATAAAGATCATTTTAGGTGATTTTTAGTATGTACCTAGCTAGCATTGTTATGCTATTTGCATATATCAAATTATTGAGTATAAGTTATTTTTCCTCAGATATGTCTGTCATTTTCTTATGTTTTGTTCATTCTGTTTCATTTGCATAGAAAGAACAATTGACTATTTTTATCTTTTAGACAATGAATTAATACATTAAATTTAATAATAAGGCCTTTCATATTCCATTTACAAAGTGCTTTCATAAATATATTACCTAATTTCTTTCTACTTTTACTTCTTTCAAAACATCAATATTTTGTTATGTATTGGAAGTATCACCTTTTCTATTCTGATTTAATAAGATCTACTCATATTGAAACTTCAGAGCACTTAAAAAAAACAACTCATGGCATTTCAATTCTGTTCCCATTTTAGCCAATTTACATGCTCTTCTCACTCTAAGAATGAAGCTCACTGAGGACAATACCGCTGTCATGTTCTTCTTTGGACCTCCCTCTGGGGCTTAGTAATGATCCACACTAGATGTTGTCATCTGCGGTCAGTTAGAGGGTGCTGCCCTTTCCACAGCAACCTTACTGATTTCTGTATGACTTTGAAAAAAATCACCTAACTTCTCAGTGCCTCATTTGCTCCAGCTGTAAAAATCAGGAGAACAGTGCTTATCGTCAAGCTGTCTAATGATTCAGAGGTACTGTTAAGGATTAATGAGATAGAGTAAAGCTCTCTGAGTCCTCTAAGGAAAGGCATGATAGAGGAACAAATGAGTTATTATTATCTATTAGTAGCACCTTGCACAGAATTCTCCCCAACCCTGAAAATAAATTAGATAATTTTGGAAGAACAATTAGCTGTTTTGGTCCATTAAGCAATGAATTAATACATTAAATTTAATAATAAAGCCTTACATATTCCCTTTACAGAATACTTTCATAAATATCTAATTTTACCTTCACAAAAATATTATGGAACGAGTAGAGCAAGAATTGTTATCTAAAATCTACATATGAGGAAACTGAGGCTCAGGAGGGTTAAGAGGCTGTGCAAGCTTAAACAATTAGTAAGTTATAAAACTAAAACTTGAACTCATTGTTTTGACTATTAGGCCAGATCCAATTCCACTTTATCACACAGGAGGAAAAATAAGTATTGATATAATGTATAAAAATGTATGGCATTGTCAAGAATCCCAGAAAGGCAAATAAAAATAACTATCTACAAACATGAAGTTCAAGTTTGAAAGGTAGAATAGATGGACTCATATAATATTGGTGGTAAGAATATAATCGATTTAAAATCCATTCATTCATTCAGCAGATATTACTTGCTTTGCTAATATGCACCCGACATGCTGAGGATAATGTGGTTCCTGCCTCTTGGAGCTTACATTCTACTGGAGGGAAAAGAGATGGTGAACATGTAATAAATGAGTGAATGACTTCAGAAAGTGAAAAACTAAATAATGAAAATCAAAGGGTATTGGGATAGAGAATTATAGAAGAGAGCATTTTACATATATTTGTTAGGGAGAATCCCAGATGAGATAGGTTTGAGATGAGATCTGAACAATTAGTTGTTTGCCATGGGAGGATTTGGGAGGAGAGCATTACAGGCTAAAGAAATGTAATGGCCCAGGGACAGGAAAGAATATAGCCCACTGCTAAAAAGTCAGTGTGAGAGTGCAGGCTAGGAAAAACTAAAAACCACAGTCATTTATTAAGGAAAAAACAGTATGTAACTTATTGATCTAAACCTACACTGAGAAAGAATAGCGAGTCTCTAAGACTCTTCTGTATCTTCCTCGCTCATATAATGTTCAATGTGGGAAAATATGAAAATCAGTAATTCCCAATATCAATCAAATTATTATTGAAGATTTCAAATGAACTATTGAAAACGTTTTATTTAATTGAATATTTATAACAAATAAATAGAATGTGGTTCAGAATACCCCAGCAAGGAACATTAGTTTCAGGAATTCTAAGATTTTTTACAAGAAAACAGATACATTTCTGTTTTCTATTCTAATAGTTATAACCTTATTGCTAATAATAATAATAATAATAATAATTTTCACTAGAAGGAGAAAAAGGAACAATATATGTATTTTCTTTCTTGATTAAATAAAACTTATTTTTAATCATTATTTTTATTTTTCTACTTTCTTACTTTAAGTATATAATTACTTACATTTATGCATAAAGAAGACCTAAACAATATTTACTCAATATTCTCTCTAAATTGGTTAGTAGATTAAACACAATTCCTATCAAAATTTTATCAGGCTTTTTTGAAAAGCTGACCCTAATTTTACATGGAATTGCAAAGGCCATAGAATAGCTTGAGCAACCTTGGAAAAGAATAAGTTAGAGGACATATACTACCTGATTTTAAACCTAACTATAAAGCTATAGTAATGAAGACAGTGTGCTAGTGGTATAAAGACAGACTAATAAATCAAGGATCAAAGATAGGAGCCCAGAAATAGCTCTACACATACACAGTCAAATGATTTTTGACTAAGGTGTGAAGCTATTTTAATAGAGAGAGAGAGAAGTCTTCTTTTTCTTTCCTTTTTCCCCCCAAACAAATGTTGCTATAACAATAGAATATTATATATATATAAAAAACAAAAAAAATGAACCTTGGTCTCTATCTCATTTCATACACAATTAATTTGAGATAGATCATAGATCTAAATATAAAACCAGAATCATAATTTAAAAAACGTAGGAAACTATCCCTACAAACTTGGGGTAGAAAAACACTTTTTGACAGGACACAAAAAGTGCTAACTATAAAAGATAAAAATACATTAGCTGGCCTTCATCAAAATTTAATATTTATACTATCAAAAACTACTATTAATTAAAGTGAATAAGTAAGCCACACACTGAAATAAAAAATTAGCAAAAATATCTGACAAAAGAATGCTATCAGGATATAGAACAAATTCCTACAAATCAGTAATATGAAGACTACTCAACAGATAATAGGTAAAAGACTTTAACAGATCTCACAAAAGAAGATACACAGTAAATATCTGAAAAGGTGACTAAAATCCTGAATTATTGAGGAAATAAAATCAAAACCACAATTGAAATATCATTACATATACAAAACTAGAGAGGCTAAAATTCAAAAGACCAATAATACCTAAAGTTGGTGAGCAAATTAAATTCTCATACCTTGCCGGTTGCCCTTTTGATGATCTAGTATGAAGTATATAAAATATCTATCAAAAAAAACACAAAAATATATCTTCACAAAAATTTACATAACAATACTCATAGAAGGCTTTTTTTTGTAATAGCTCCAAACAAGAAACAATCCTAATATCCATCAACAGAAGAATAAAAAACTATAATATATTCATACAATGACCCACTATTCTGAATAAAATCTAAATGAACTACTGATATGTGAAATGGCTTAGATTAATCTCAAGAATATCACAGTAAGCAAAAGAAATGAGACACACACACACACACACACACACACACACACACACACACACAATACATGCTATGTGATTCCATTGTGTAAAGTCAAGAATAGTCAAAACTAATCTGTGGTCACAGCATCAAAAAAAGGTTGACGATGATAACTGGAAAGAGGCCCATTTAATTTAGTGAGATAATAATGTTCTATGTTTTTGTTTTGAGTGGTAATGACATGAGTGTATTTAACTGTGAAATCTCTAAGAATTGTACATCTGTGCATTTTTCCTGTGCATTTTGTAGTGTGATAATTATGTCTCAGTAAAGTAAATTAATACTGTTTAGAACATATGTTAATTTCCTTCCAGGTAAAGAAACACTGAATCTTTGGTTTCTGCCATGGAAACCATTGAGGACGGAGAGGAGACAATTCAGGTGGATTCACAAGGCTGACAGAGTCAAATCATAAAGACATTGGCTTATAAAAATTGTGACAGAAATGATTTAGAAATTTAGTTAAGGTTCAGGATTTAGTGTGATTCAAAAGTTAAAGACTTATTTTCTCATACAAAACTGTCCCTCAACAGAAGCCAACCAGTTCATACAGTGCTCATCAGAAAAGAAAATAATCTGTTTTAATATTTGAGGAAGAGCTAGATTTATTGGACCAATTAAATATGCCATTGCTGTTTTTGCTGATCCAATGCATGTTCAAGGAACCTCCAAGTATTATTGTGACCATGCAAAATTTTCACATTGTACATTGACTCTGAACTTACCCTCAAAATATGGTTCCATTGTAGTGAAATCTGAATTATTTCAACAAATTCTAGACTGTACATGGGATAAAAAAGAAAGTTGTTCCAAAGAGTAAATTTCCATCCATTTTGTGTGCCTCCATTTGTCTTCTCTAAATATAATGACATGGGAGGTAGTTGTTGATCTTTAATTAATTACTCAATTAGTACTTTAAAATGGCAAATTTAATATTTGTGAGTTCACAGGCCAGGAGCATTCCCAAACAGATTTCTGTACTCTGTAGCTAGCTAGAAATTCAGTGTTGGGGACAATGGTGTAAATTAGTGTATCTACTGATATGGTTTCTGGCCAATACCCAAGTTTGAAATCACCCCGTGGCCATATTCCCATTCCCAAAGTGTTGATCACAAGTTTTAACATTCTCTCCAGTTTCCCAGGAGACATGGGCTCTTCCTCTCCACACTTGCCCCAATAGTCTACTCACAAATTTCATTCTCTCTGTAAATTTCTTTATCTCTTATTTAATATATAAAATAACTTTATGTAGAACAGTGCTTCACAAACTTTCCTGTATAATAATTAGCTTGCATCTTGATAAAATGAAGATTCAGATTATGCAGTTGAAGGTTAGACCCTGAGATTCTGCATTTCTAGTCAGCTCCCAGATGAAGCCCACGCTGCTGGTTCATGGACCACACCTTGAGTGGAGAGTTTGTAGATCACCACTGTTCCAACCTCTCACCTGTACAGCACTATGCATACATACCTATCCTTTACCTACATCCCTCTAGCTCCCAGAGTCATCCTAGTTTTGTTGCAAGATATTAACATGCCACTCTCTTCAACCAGACAATATTGTTTATATCTTGGTGTCTTCAATGACCGTAGCATAATAGGAGCTCAATAAATATTTAAGAAAATCCAAAAATAAAATAATAAATGGGGGAAAAGTTTTTAAAGACTCTAGGACCATTACAAACACACACATTTATACTGCAGGTACCACAAGACACAGCTTTGGGATAAACAAATTCAAAAATTTTAGGAAGTTAAATAGAAGTCTACAGTTCTCAGAAAGGACCACTCCTCACATAATAAAATTATGTTTTGTTTGTACTTCATTCTTCAAACTCAATAAAGAGCTTTATCACAGAATAGAAGAGACAAGCCAGGTTTACAATAGAAAACTGTTGTAAAAAACTGAAGGGGAAATAAGCACCTTAGTACCAAAGCCATCAAACTATCTTTTTCCTCCTTTCAGTTGATGATGGTAAAGTATTTTATTCATTTTTATTACAGAGAGACTTCTATGGCTTACAAAAGCAGCCGAATCTGGGATTTGTTATCTTACTGGCTTTGATATCTTTCTGGCTTCACGCATACACACACACACACAAATTATTTCTTTTCCTCAGAGAAGATTAAAAACAATAGCTTCTACAAATCAACTTTTTACACTGCAATGATCAGGTCATCTTTACAGAATGGTTAGATGAACAATTAAATCCTCTAGTTCTCAAACCAAAACATTATCACTAGGATGATAAACATTTATTCCAAGAACACTTTGAAAGTGCACATTTTGTCCTTTTGAAAAGTTTTTATGTTTGCATTTTTGAAATGCTGAATAATCCAATATGAAAATACAGTCTACTTTCCTATAAAAGAATATATTTTTCTCCCATAAATTTTGGATTTTGGAATTGTCCTCGTAAATACTGGTGGAAGTTATAATGGGTCTCATACACAGCACGTAAGAAAATTATGGACGTGAGTGTTGGAAGGGGCCATAGAGATTCTCATAACCAAAGCCATCATTTACTTACAGAGGGGGAATGGATATCCAAAAAAGTTAAGCCACCCATAGAAGATCCCAAAAGAGCTGGTGAGATCCCTGGAATTTTGTATCACCAAATGAACTGAGTTAATTCATTTCTCATCACTCATATGGTCTTGATTTCACTGCCCTTGTGATACATTCCACGTATGATATCTGAATTTAGGATTTTCTCTCTCTGTGGCTTTTGTTTCTTAAATCATAAATATTAGCAAGAAGACAAGCAGGTCCATTCTTACTTAAATGCCTTTTATTCTTTCATTCAAATTCTGCCAGACTCCAAATAAAAGGATCCCATTCATGGTATATTTGTAGCTGGATTCTGAGTGTCTGGATTTGACATCATTTTCACAGCATATTATGACCAGTTTCTCTTATCCCCATCATTTGGAACTGTACCTGCACAAAATATGCAAGTTCATACAATGTTCTTGGGTTGGGAAGGTCTCTCTTCGCTGTGTGTCTACTCTTGATACCCTCCTTGAGAAGAATCCTTCAACTTTCTTATAAGATTCTCGATGTCAACACTCTTTTTTGAAGTCCTGCACTAAGAGTCATTTGGTACAAATTGAGGACACTATGGCAGAAATCAATGTGATGCCTCAAGCTCATTTCAAAAGACTTTTTTTAACTCATGCTTATAGAGATCTCAAAGACCTTCTCTCCCAAAACATGGAGTGTGGTAGAATGGCTTCTTGTATTAGTCTCACAGTTTGTAATCTAAGGTCCACATGGCAGTACATCAACGTGACAGTGGCATGGAGGGATAGTTTAAACTTTTCACGAAAACATGATGTATGTCAGACCCTGCAAATTATTAGCTTGAGGTAGTTCAGTTTCAACATGAGATCATGCAGTCTACAGCCCTTTTGATGATGCCATATTTTTTGTAAAGCTGAGTTTTAGCAGTTGCTGTGATGGAAACGAGCACTGCATAAAACTCAATGTGGAAGAAAAAATGAAGGTGACAATAACCAATCTGATTCAAAAGTTTAAGAAATTGCATGGCACTCAACAGATGCATTAGTAAATATGGTTATGTAAGAATAAAATAAAAACATTTTTATTTTAATTTGTGAGGATCATTTTTAAACACTGTTACTAAGTTGTTAGAATATAAGTACTCACCGGTACTAAAGTTTTGACCCATTTAGGTAATGGATCCGTTAGGTATTTCACTAGAGCTAGTAGTATACCAAGAACCGAAAAAGGAACTTCTGCTACTTTCTTTTAATAATTTGTTAAGTTGCTCTTTTATAATAATACTTTTCATAATTTGTGACATTTTCACATTTGTTGTCTCTATTTAATTTTTAAAAATCAGATTTACAAAAAATTTACCAATTACAAGTGTACAATTTGATGAGTTTTGGCAAATGAATATAAATTGTGGAAACACAACAACAATAACAATATGTAATATTATTATCATCCACATGTTATTTTGTGTCTCTTTGCAGTTAACCCTTCCCTGGGTACAGGCAACCACTGACTGGCTTTGTCAGTATGATTTTGCCTTTTCTAAAACCTCATATAAATAGAATCATACTGTATAGAGTCTTTCAATTCTGGTTTCTGTGACTTAGCAAAATGCCTTTGAGATTCATCCACATTGTTCTATGTATTAGTATTTTTCTTCTGTTTATTGTTGTATTCAATTGTATAGATACACAATGTATTTATTTACCTACTGATGGACATTTGTATTGTTTCCACTTTCTAGCTACTAAGAACATATTTGTGTGAATATATTCTTTATTTCTTTTATATAAATCTCTAGGAGTAGGATTGTTGAGTGAAATGGTGTCTGTTTGACTTTATAAACAACTGCCAAATTGTTTTCCAAAGTGGCTATTCATTGATTTTTTTGCTGTATAGAAACTAACACCAAATCTCAGTGACTTACATATAAAGAAATACTAATTTTGTTGAAATACAGGTCTGTAGGTTGGCAGCGATTTGGCTGATTTCCATAGGTTTGCCTAAACTTGGCTCCAGGCTACAGATCAGGTATGGCTGTTTTCTACCATGGGTCATTCTGGAGCTCAGGCTGAAGGGACAACCACTATCTGAGGCATGTTTTTTCTCATCATTCAATGAATAAAGATGGCAAAGTAAACCATGCAAGCAAATTTAAAACCTTTCTTCAAGTCATGTCTTGACCAAACCAAGTCACATGGCCAAGGTCAACACTGATGGAGTGAGGGAGATCAGACAACTAAGTTTGTGAACTCATCCTAGAAAAAGTGCTCCATACCTCATTGCTAAATATCACTGTGGTCACTTTCCAAGTACTCCCCTTTGGAAGCCATGCACTGATGCCAACACCTAGTCGACCCTTCAAAGCAATTTTGGAATTCTATTTCTGGAATGGCTATTAGAGCTGTCAACATATTACCCTTGATGTCCTGAATGTCATAAAAATGTCTTCCTTTCATTATTTATTTTATCTTCTGGTCAAGAAAGAAGCCATTGGGGGCCAGATCAGGTGAGTGGGGAGGCTGTTGCAATACAGCTATTTGTTTACTGGCTGAAAACTCCCTCACAGACAGTGCCATGTGAAATGTACATTGTCATATTGCAAGAGCCATGAATCGTTGGCGAAAAGTTCAGGTCGTCTAACTTTTTCACGCAGCCTTTTCAGCACTTCCAAATTGTAAACTTGGTTAACTGTTTGTCCAATTGGCACAAAGTCATAATGAATAAGCCCTCTGATATCAAAATAGGTTAGCAACATCGTTGCAACAAGTTCATGAACTTCATTGTCAGACCGGGCGTATACCCAGCCCAGAGTGGGAGGAATGAAAAGATGCGTGCCAAAGGAGTGAATACCTGGGGGCAATGATCCAACATACCACTGTTATACTGTCCTTCTTTCATGGCTCCATATTTTGATGCCCTTTGGACACAGCCCTACCCAACCGTAAGATGTTTTGATCATCTCAGACTTTGTGGTGCCAAGTTGTCTATCTTAATTCCAAGTTGCCTGACTCTTTACATGGAATTGGAGGAGGAAGAAGACTGGTTAAGTTCTTATCAGAGGCCATAGAAAAGAGAGATATGGGGAATCTTCAAATATTACTAAATAATGCTAATACAAATGCTATTCAAGCAGTAGAAAGGAAAGAAAAAGAGGGAATATGTTTGAACATTGTTGCTATTTTGTCTTCAAGCAAGATCTAATAATTGGTAGTAAAAAGAACATAGATTCTAAATTTTCTTGCTTGTGCACATAATGTACTACGTTCTTTTATTATTAAGGACTTACGTTAAGACAAGTTAATGTGAATTAGCATTTGTATAATACACATTTATCTTCCTACTAGGCATCCTGATTTTTTCTGCTTGAAATGTTCTCCATCTCTAGTCCACCAGGTGAACTTAGTATCTCAGAAGATGCTAAGATATATTTGAAAGTTCTGCAATAGAAAGCATTCTCAGATATACTGTTTCCTACACAAGCAGACACACTCATGTGTGCTCACACTCTCTCCTTTCTCCTCTTCCATCACCCTCTACCCCTGGCATCAAGGAGAGTAAACATTCCTCCTATGTGTAAACTCGGTCTCTTTGCTATTCTTTTCATCCCACTGTATTCTTTAGCCCACTGTACTGCAATTTATTTACCTATATCCCCACACTAGACCTCTTGTTTCTTTAAGTCAGGGGTTGTGTTGAAATCACCTCTATATCATAAATATCTAACATGGAATAAAACACCTCTTTATTAAGTTACAATTTATCTGAGCTTTACTACTGACCTCACAGTGTTGTTGGTTTGAAGATTTTAAAAAAGTCATGGACTTAAAAATGCCTACCCGGCCCACACAGGATGGCTATGAAGATGCTGAATCTATATAGGAGGCTATAGCACACATATTCTTTCCTTATCTTATTTGATCCCTGAAGCCATCTATTGACTAGATAGGAAAAGGAGTGCTATTATGTTATGTCTCCTTTTTGCAGATGAAGATACGGAGGCTTGGGAAAGTTGAAGCAGGAGCTAGGTTTCCTGAGATAATGTGCCTTTCTTAGTGAGCAGTGGATATAGGAATCCAATTCAAAAAGTTCACTGAGTCCCAACAGATTTTCCTGCCATGATACTTTTTAGAAGTACAGGATCACATTGACCTAAAGCTCATTTTTAATCACTTTTAAAAGAAGAATTGTTGTTGACTAGCATTATGTCCTTTTTGAAAACCAGCTTTATGAAAACTAATGCTATCTATTTAATGCTATGCCATGTTCACTGTTGGACAAAATTAGAGAGAAAAGGGCATTAAACTAAGGCTTTTGATTTTTTCCAACCATAGGGGAAAAAGAAAATAGCAATTGCTCTCTGCACCTCCTGCTGGCCACTCCACTCCCCTACTTCCTCAACCCCTTCAATTCCTTTCAACTTCTTCCTGGTAGACTGTCACCGTGGAAATTTACTGAAACTCTTTCATGGACAAAGTCCAACCCTGCTTTTCTTTATTAGAGCTCATCTCTGCCAAGGCTCTTCCCCCAAATCTACACTTTTTGACAAAATAGACAAAAGTGAATAACAGTAGGAAAATAATTGCTTTTATCTCTAACATGCAAAAAGCAATGACTTCCTTTTGTGTTGAAATCCAAAGAATCTGCCTAGATGGCTTTGTCGCCTAAGTCAAGTCGATCCCTCAGTGCCAAATGGCATAGCCCACTTCTAAGTTAATGATGCATTTTGGTTTTTAATACTCTAGTGGCTAAAAGAACTGTAATGAATCTCCCTGACTTGAATTTTAGGGCATGGACCTGCTAATCAATGGCTTGGAAAAGTCACCTTCAAGGTTGTCAAAGTGCTGCATTATGCTTTATTTCTTCTCGTGTAGAAACCGCTCTTTTTTCTTGCTTGAGATTAGACTGCCTCCGTATTTGAGAGTCTCTCAAAGCTAAAGAACATCCCAGCCTCATTTTCACGGGGATTATTAGCCAAATCCCATTAGAATCCTGTTCAAAATATCCAAATTTGAAAATGCACGTGCAGGAAAAGGGATGTACTGTAAACACAGCAGGGTGTTTGTCAATTGCATTTTCTCTAGTCTGGTTGCTGTTGTGTTTTGCTTTGAAAATTTCAAATGTAATAGAAAGCATTTGAGCCCAGAGAAATATCCAGCATGCCAATTATATCAATTTGCCCTTCTCATTCACAGTCCTCTTGGGAAGATTATGTGCTATGATATAGCAACAGTCCTTGATGTCTTCGGGAGCTCAGGGACCTTCTTTTATTTCTTCTCCTTCATTTGCATTAGTATTGAAATTGGACAATGTACTTTCTGCTTAACCTGACATACAAATGTTTCATGTGTCTGTTGGAAGCTAGGGTAGTGATAGCAACATAAGAAAAGAAAGAAACATAAGAATCTGATGTGTTCTGATCACCATCACTCTCCTATTTAAAGTACTCTGAGAGCAGCCCTTGTTTCTTTTCTTTCAAATTTGTCTTTTTCGTTTCCCCTTTTCTTCTCTGCTTGGTGAACTTCCACTCTGCTCTTGATATTCACCCAAACATCAACTTCCTAGAAAGTCCTTTCCCAATCTGTGTGGTTGTCCTTTTACTATATGCTCTCATTGCTCCCTGTATATGCCTATGATGTAGCATGTGTCACCTAATGTTGTATCTATTTATATGTATTTTTATTTCACAAAGTTGAATCCTCCAAGGGCAAAGAATATTTTATCTCTGATTAGCTCCCTTATTTAGTAAAGTACATGAAACAGACTAGATATGTAAATGTTTACTATATAAATAAATAGGTTCCGGCGGGGAAGAATGATCAGAGTCAGTATGGACAGACTCTGGCTACGTTTGAACCACTCTTGAATTATTTTTCCCTCCTCTATTAAGAAAGAAGAATTATTTTTAGGATCTCTAATGTGTCTTTAAAAGTCATAGACAACTTCCAGTTTTAGCTGATTTACTAGCCAAAGTAGATTGAACCTGTGCAGGTCACAGCTTTTCCGGGATTTTTTAATAGCTGGTTAAATGCAAAAGGAGCACATAGGCCCCAAGGCTCTTTGCAGGCAGACATATTTTCAGAAAAGCAATCCTCTTCTGAGGGGATGGCAAAGCTTACTTTATACTCAAAGTATTTGTCTGATTTTCAGTAGTGCTATTATAGCAGACAGATCTCAGGGGTGTATGGATTTATTCCAATGGTTAGCTTAGTTACTTACAAAGATTTAACTGATTGTAACGGCAGTATATTTTATTATGACTACAGTCCAATGGTGAGATCTCTGTGGCCCAGAATCTGGGAGTCCAATGAAAAAGTAATGGCATGCTTTTGGCCTGTAGGCACAAGATGCTTTTGGCCTGTAGGCATAAAATATACAACAGCAATTAAAAAAAAAAAATAGGACCAAATATGACCAAGAAGAAATGTTCACCCTTATAAATATTCAAAACTCGAAACTTAAAACAAAAACAGCATGCCATTTTTCCACATGAAAATATAGTTATTTAAAGAATACAGTGCTGTAAATGGAGCCTACCATACGCTGCAGAGATGGTGAGAATATATGTGAAGACTGACAAGAGATATTTTGCATAACCTTTGATTCCATAAGTCCACCTCCTAAAATCTAGCCAAAGGAAATAAACAGAGATGAGCACACAGACTTCTTTACAAGGGTGTTTGCTTAATGTTATTATAATAACACAAAATTACAAATATGCTCCATAGTCAACATGAAGAATTTACCTAAATAAATGATAGCTTACATAAACAGTTTTATAAAAATTACTGCAAGAATCTGTAAATATAACACACACACACACACATCAGAGTTTATGAGCAAGACAAACAATAGGTTTTTATATGTGTACATCCTGCAAAAAGGTCTGTAGCCATAAAGCCTGGAAATGGGATTAAGCATTTCTCACCCTTGCCAAATTCACCAGGAATTTATTGAAACATGGATACTTTATGAAAAATTCATTAAAACGTGTGTGTTGGGAGAGGGCAGGCGTGTACTCACACAGAAAACATGACTTGCCTCTAAAATTCCCCATTATCCAACCTGAAGTCCACCTTCTCTTCTGACCTCCATCTCTACCTGTTCCTTTGTCCCACCAGAGGCACTGAAGCTGCCCTGGCTGTCATCCTATGATCCGTCCAGTATGGTAGCTCCCAGCCCCCCACAGCTATTAATCACCTGAAATTAAGCTGTGACTATAAGACACACACCAGATTTTGAATATTTAGTACAAATAAAATAAGATAACTTATTGTTTTCGTATTGAAATTGCATTTTGATATATTGGTTTAAATAAAACATATCATTAAAATTATTTTTTTTTCTTTTTAGTTTGTTATGTGGCTACTAAAAAAATTTAAAATGCATGTGTGGCTTACATTTTACAGCCTGGGAAGTCAAAAATAGAATTTAGATTTTTTTTTTTTTTTTTTAGAATTTAGATTTTAAGACTCAATTTCTGTTACTTAGTCTCAGGATTACTCTAAACCATCACCAACAACAAAACTTCATTTCCCTTTTTACACTGAAGATGCCTTTGTCTTTCCCTGGAAAAAAAAAGTCTTAACACTTTACAGGTTTACACAAGCATACAAGCCCCGATTATGAGTTACCAAATTTATAAAGTAGCAAAGATTCAGTTATTAAAGAATTTGCCCTTGTCACCAATAATTTAGAGCCCATTGATTCATGATCTATTCAAAGGGAATTGCATGTGGAAGCCAGAGTGATGCGATCTGAAGATAGAGTTAGCAACTTCTGGCGTTTGAAATCTTCCTGTGGCTGAGAATGTTGCAGTAGCAGGAAAACAAGGTATGTCAGGGTTAGAAGGCACTTTGCAATCTTTGGAATCAAGTTTTCTTATTAGGAAAACAAAGCAAAGATATGAGTGGACTCAGTTTCAATGTAAATGGAGCAATTAGCTCTTATTAAAATGTGTATCGTAGGGTCTGATGAAGGGGCTCTGGAAAGGAGAACATACTGCTGGTCTGTCAGTGCCCTGAAGGCACAGATATGCAGGGATATTGGAGCACAGTGACGGTTTTAGGTCTTCAGAGCAGTGCTAGTATATGAGCCCTTTGTTAGTCGTCTGCAATATAAGTGTGGTACTGGGAATAAGCGTTTAGAAATTTGGATGACAATTTGTTAAGGGTTTTTGAATCTAAGAGTTAAAAGAATATAGATTTGTAGTTTCATGACCTTATTCTTTATTTTACTCATGTAGTAAATCACTTTTGTTGTTTTATAAAAGTCATTGTCATTGCATAGATAGATTAGATAGATGATTGATAGATAGATGATAGATAGATATATACATAGATAGATGATAGATAGAGATAGATGATGATAGATAGATAGATAGATAGATAGATAGATAGATAGATAGATAGATAGATCGCTAATAGAGTGAAGTAGTTCTTCACCACAGACAGCTCAAGAAGCACTGCTTTAGCAGGCATGTATCACTATTTTCCTCTGGCAAACTGAAGCCAATTCACTCCTCAGTCCCAATCTATTTATGTTTTCTATTCTAAACTCACTGAGAAAAACATGAAACATAAAATGAAACTTAAGGCCCATAGTGCCCCTTTGGCTAGTCCAACTAAATGAATGGAAGACAAATGGTAGGAATTACTTTAAAGAGGAAGGATGCTCGATAGGGAAAATAAGCAGAAAAATGAAAGAATAGTAATGACTCAAAGAAAGAAAATGAGAAAAAACCAAGCACTACATCTGTTTCATATGTATATCCTCAGCAGATAGCATAGTGCACAGCACACAGTTGATATGTTTTTGTTGTTGTTGTTGTTGTTGAATTAAAGACATGGTAGGTGCCATTATTACTGCTTTACTCTTGGTAATTCTCCTACTTTCCCTTGTATAACAACCTCTGACTACAGCAACCCAGAACAAAAAGGGAGGGGATATAGCAATGTCTATATATTTTATTAACTAGGCGATTTGATGACTTTAGGAGTTATGTAGAAAATAATTACTATTTCTGTGTGAGGAGAGCTATCTACAAACTATATCATGGCCCCTATTATTTCTGGATTCTTTCCTTCCCACTTCACCACATACCGTCTTTCCCTGAAAATGAGACCTCGCTAGACAATGAGCTCTAATGCGTCTTTTGGACCAAAAATTAATATAAGACCTGGTATTATTTTACTATAATATAAGACCAGGTCTTGTATTAATTTTGCTCCAAAAGATGCATTAGAGCTGATTGTCTGGCTTGGTCTTATTTTGGGGGAAACGGGGTATTAGATACCCACATTGTGATCTTGATGTCGCACTAGTACCATTGATACTAGCTGTTGTGTGAGGCATCTTTTTACAGAAATTTGGGCTCAACATGAACCATTTTAGCATTACATGAAACAAAAAGCAATTTATTAAATACCATGACCTATAATATCATTGGTCCTTCTCCCAGAGGGAATGCTCATGGTCTGCCACTTTGGCTCCATCTTACTGCCATTCTCAAAGCCTTTTTCACTTCCTGAACGTCTTTCTTCTCAACATTCCTGAGGAATTCAAATGCTCATATCCCTATTACTTTTGTGAAATAATAAAAGTTTTTTCTCAACCATCCAATTATGCCCAGGGGATCCCATATTTACTAAACAGAAGTGTTTATTATAGGTCATCAAGACTTCTCATGATCTTCTTTGCATAATAGTATACCCAGCAGCCTCCCTCTTTTATGGTGTGGAAGCACACCAGCTATTTTGTTTTCTATGTGAGTTGTCTTTTTCCCCCCTGTTTGGTATTTAAACATTAATCAATGGAAAAATATGTACAGCATTGTCTAGCACCATACCAAGTGCTTTGAATTTGAATAAGTATAACATTTGGTCTTTGACAGCAAAAAGAAAGGAGACCTACATATAGTACGCTTGGCAGAGTCTAAGACTAAATTTGTGGGTCTTTAGATTCAGCACCATTCAGTATATCTTAATTTAAACCATACTATGTGCTAAACAAGGACAATGAGGCATGAAGGGGAGGGAGAGGCATAGATAGACACAGTAGCAAATTATAATGCAGCACAATGTGTATAATAATGCAGATGTATACAAGAAACAGTAGTAATAAAATAAGAGATGGATTAAATGTGTACATGGATGTGGGGTTCAGTGAAAGTTTTACAGAGGAAGTGGTGATTCTATAGAGCTTTAAAAATCAAATCTTTTTTCTAGGTAGATACAAGTGGGCGAAGTGTTGGCATTCCAAATGGAGAAAACAGTATGCTAAGGAACAGAGAAATAAACCAATGTATGATCAGAGAGCTATAGGAAATTGTCATGGCTAGAGGTTAAAAATCTCGAGAAGCACACAGGTAGACGAGGATCAGAACATGAATGACCATTAAACGATGAGCAGCATTCACGGTTGGCTGCCTACCCAATAGCCATTTACTTCTGACAGCTCCCCAGTGTGTTCACTGAGGGACCGAGTAATGGTGCGACTAAGCCAGTCCGAGAAATTCCATTCCTCTTGCCAGATATTGATCTGTGATTTTGCATATGACCCAATTTTGGCCAAGAGATCATAAGAGAGTCGCAGATATTTTGCAACCCAGAGGAGAAGGCCACGAGGATGACAGAGATATTTACCTAGCGCCTTGATCACCCTGATCCAATACAAATCTAGCTACTTCCACATCCTACTTAAGTGATATAACAAAACACTGAATTGTTTTAAGTCACTTTCAAAAGGTTATCTGCTATTTGCAGCCACAAGCATCCTCGCTGACACATGACACTACAATGCTAATGATCTATGCAGCAGGGACAAACTATAATAGAGAAAAGTGATTAGGAATAATCAGTACTGGCTTTACAAAGGAGGCATGGCTTCAGCCAGGGTAATCGTAATTAATGCTTTTGTAGTATCTTATAGCTTACAAAAGAACAAAGAATTGCATTATCTGGAAGGCAAAATAAGCATAAACTTAAAAAGAAAAGAGCCCTTTCAAATAAATACATGAGAAGATGATAAGACCCATGTAGAAGTGTGTTGGGAAAGAGGGATTGAAAAAATACAGGGTTTTGTTATATGCCAACTTAAAGAAGTGAAGCTCATAGGTGGAGGAGGCAGCAGTAGAACGTAGGCATGTCTGACTCCACTCCCATGGTTTTTTTTACCTACACCATGTTGCCTTTTAAGGAGGAGTGAAGGTAATTTAGAAAGATGGTGTCAAGACCCATCAAAAAGTCCTAAACTAAACATCACCACTTACTTCCTCCTGGGAAGTCTGACTTTTACCAATGTTCTGTGCACTGTAGCCGAACACATCTTGGTAATGTTCTCTCTCTGCTTAATATTCTTCAGGTTATTTTCGGATTAAAAATAAAACAACTTCACATGGTCTACAAGGCCCTACAGTTGTGATCTTCCCCCCCAGCGTTTCTACCACACTCTCATTGGCATTTGTGTCCAGCCTCCCCAGACCTCTCACAAATGTTGCCAATAGTTTTTTGCCCACGTTTTATGTACCTTCAACGTTCTTGTCTCCTTTCATTTGCCTTGTTAATCTTTGTGCATTTTTTATGTTTTTCACAGAAGAATGAAGAATAACTTCCGCGGGTAAGCCTGGCCTGAACTCACCAAATATAGCAAAGCCTCAGGTACCCATTTGCATAGCAATGCTTCATAACAAACAACCATGAAACTACAGTTGCAGACAAGCATCGATATTTATTTTGTTCACGAGCCTCTGTGTCAGCGGGGCAGTTCTGCTGATCAGAGATAAGCATGGCTGGGCACATTCATGTGTCTGTCATTGCCTGTGAGTTAGTTAACTAGGCAGTTTGGCTGATCTCTGGACTGTCTCATGCGTCCAGGGCCTTGGCTGGGATAACGGGGCTAACCCCACTTTGCTCCATGCTGTTTACCCAGCAGACTCACTGATTCAAGCACGTTCTCGTGATGAAGGCAGAGGAACAAAACAGAAGGGAATATCACAAAGCCTCAAGAGGCCGAGCTTGGGAACTGTCACAGTATCACTTCTGTCCCTTTCTATTGGCCAAAGAAAGTCACAAGGCCAGCATGGCTTCAAAGAGTAGGAAAATGGATTTCACTTCTTAATGGGAGAAATTGTAAGGACACATTGCAAAGTGTGTAGATATAGGAAGAGACAGAGAATTGAGACCATCCTCCAAATTAAGCCCTTGTACTCTTATAGTACCACTGTGCATCTTTCCTTTATAGCACTTGTTGAAATTTTTGGCGTTTGCTTTACTCTTTGATTGATATCTGTGTGCCACCTCCACCTCACTAGATTGTAAGGTCCATGAAGGCAGATGTTTTTTGTTTTTTTTTTCAACAAATGAGTAAATAAATGCATGAATTATTCTATCTGCTAGAGCGGGGCGAGGCGGGGTGGGGAGAAATCCTAGCACTGCAGGCCTGAGGCACAGCTGTCTCAAACTATCTTTGACAGCCATTAAAGCCACTGGCAGAACAAGATAGGGTGATCAAGGGGCATCATACACATTTTTCCCAATGTCGAGATTAGATACAATCTAGGTTTCCCTAGGACTCTATAAAGAAACAAAATACATGCTTCTATTTTAAAAAATTAAAAGCAAGCAGAAATGAACAACAGCTTTTTCTAGGCCAAATGACTCCTGCTCGGGATGGTCAATAATAAATGTATGGATTATACTCATTTTACGGATAAAATTATCAGTAAAATAAAATTTTATTTTTGGTCAGACACAAGTAATATAACTATTTGATTCACTGATATTTCCATTTTAGCTTTTCAAATAAATTTGCGAACCTGTTAAATTGCATTGCTAGTTTGGTTCAATGAATGAGAACAGCAAGGGGAAATCATCATATTAAACAGAATGCCTTTGTTAAAAACTGAATTTATCCTACATTCCTTTAAAACATTTGGCTTTGTGTTATTAATAAATAAGCTTTCTGTTTGAAGCTGTGGAATTATAGTAGTTTTTTTCATAGAATATAAAGAACCACATTTAAAAAAAAAAAAAAAACAGCAATAAGTTTTAGCTATTCTTTAAAAAAGAGTGACTTTCTACCCTTGTAAGAACCTTTTTTGATTTTTATCACTCATCAATTATAGGTTGTCAAAAAAAAATGAAACATACTGCTGAACAACACTTACGACCTCTAGCTCTAGCCAAGCTTTCTTTGACATAGTTTTTCATTTCCCGGGGTAGTATACAAAATATACGTTTTGTTTAAGCTCAAAAAAATCTACTGAATGGAAATTGTTAAATAAAAATAATGCTGCAATTAAACTAGCTTTAAAAACTTGAAAGCACCTGAACGACATGCAAAGTTCTTTTCAGTGCTGTGGTAGAAAGGTCCTTCTGACATGTATTTTTATTTCCACTTTTTAAAAACTATGGCTTTTGTGGTTTAGGAATTTATATTCTGTTTTAAGGCTTATCTTTTCAGTGTTCAACTCTTTGTTGTGCTATATTCCAATGTGCAATCATGTTCTAGATGGAAATGAAAGTCATTTAAAAAAAAACACACAGCCAATTTACCTGCCCTTCAGCTGCTTAATAACATTAGGCAGTCACTTGCTTTGCATCAAAAGCTTGTAAAAGTGATTTTATTTAAAACCCTTTGTGGAATCCAAAATGGAATGTCAACAGCCAAAAGAATAGCCTGTTCTCACATTTTAGGAAATGGAATTTATTTATGGGATGAGCTTCAAAACTAAATTGAAAAAAGAAAACTGTCATTAACATAGCATAAAATAGTAAATTCAGATTTAGAGGATTCCTAGATTGGAATAAGTACTGTTGGGAAAGAATGTTACAACATATAAAGAGTTAAACTACCCATGACACATTAGAAAACAACACTGGTCTACGAGTTAGAAGACTCCAGTTCTGTTACTGGACCTGCCACAAATTTAGCTGGTAGGATATAGTCTAAGTGTTGGTAATTTAGAATCTGAGACATGGGTTCAAATTCTAATTCTACTACTTCCAGCTATGCAACTTAAATTTAAGCAAATTACTTTATATTTAGAAATCTCAAATTCCTAATATGCAATTTAGTGATAATTAAAGACTTTTCTTCATGAGATTATAGAATCAATGAAATAGTTTGATGTTTGGCACAGTAATTGGCACACAGTAAGGACCCAGTGTTAGTTGGCTAATTAGTTGTGTAAATTTGGACAATAATGATCTATTGATACCTTCTCAGTGTCAAAAACTATGCTAGATACTCAGCTATTCTACACAGAGCATCTCGTTTTAGGTGTTCCTCAACCTTATGAAGTAGGTATCATATCCAGTACAGAAATAAATGCTGTGGCACAAAGAAAGATGTAAAGCAATTTCCCAAAGAATACAGAAAGCCATGATTCAAACCCACATATGTGCAATTCACAAATACGTGCTTGTCTCATTTCACTATGTTGCTCCCAAACTCACTTAATAGTTCTGGTGTCTCAGAATTTATTTCAAAGCTGAATGATTCTGGTTCTGGATAAGATGGAATAAACATATGCCAATCCATACATAATATGGAATAAACATAGCATATGGAATAAACATATGCCATAGAAATGGTCGTTGTCTTAACTCAAACATCCTATTACCTCTGTTCCGGACTACACAGGTCAACTTTTCCTTTTTATGAAACTGATCAAAGTGAAACTATTGATCTTACCACCTATCATTTGTTACTATAGGAATAATTTATGTGACAAGCAAATCTGGGTCCCAGCTTCAGTATCTTCTGTCAAGGTCTCAGCAAGCACCCACCATTCTTTCTAATGCTATAAACATCAGAATTCTAGCCCTGCTTCTAGGAAATAGCCAAGAAATAAAACTTAGTAGAGCTTTTATCCTGGGGTTCATAGAATGCTTGCATAGAATTCATTGACTTGAATAAGAAAAAAAAAATTTATTGTTTGTTAACCTATACTTGACATATAGCATCCCCTTTAATTATAAATGTAGGCAAACTAATAACAAAAACAACAACATTGGTGTCAAATAGAATTTGTCTTTGTCCCCAATTAAAGACACAAATATTTCGTATGACTTTACAATCATTGTAGATACTTCAAAATATTACATTGTGACTACTTCAAAATTATACTAGTTATTAGATTCACTGTTAAATCTTGATATTTAATGTACTAATAAAAATGACAAACTTAAAAAATATTTACATAATAATTTTACATTTGAATATGATTGGTTTCCTTTATAGTGTCACACATTTTATTATATGCATTTAAAAGCATTATTCTTAAAAACAGAACTTCAGACTGCGTATAGCATTGAAAAACCAAAACGCCCAAGAACCCCTGAATCAAAGGCCAGAGCACTGATTATGAGGTGACAAATAATTCTTTGCACCTGACCTTGGTAACTCCAAACAATGGAAAGTTAGCCTTTCAAAGAAGACCCTAACAAGTTATTTATTATGTTTTATTGACTTATTAATATTTACTTATGTACCAAGCATGTGGTAGAATTGCTCTTGTAATCATTAGCAATCATGAGTGGTTAGAGCTGTCAACTACGTGCTTGATTTGTGGCAGCAAATAAAGTCAAGTGTTCCCTCCAGCTATTACAACAAAGAATGGCAATTCCAAAATTTCAAAAACTAGAAGTGGGATTATCAAGGAGTTCTAGGGTATATAGCAGTCGTATCATTTATATTTTGCTAAAGCATATTACAGATGACTCTTTGGTCTCAAAACAGAGACATTTTGTTAAAAAAATTTTTGAATGCTCTGACTGTTTTCTCCTCATGTCTTGCCACTGCACTAAATGGGGTTAAAGTGCCATGGTAGGATTTTTAAACATGACAGGTAAAAAACACATTAAACTGTAAATATTTATGATCTTTTCACTTTCCATTTCCATACAGGGAGAGGCTCCTTTGTTTTGGGCACTGAGATTTTTGTTCTACTCTGTAATTCTGAAGAATTGAAGAATTGTTTATAAAGTCCATCAAGGCTGGAGATGAGGCAGTAAGAAGAGAGAAGAAAAGTTTCCAGAATTGGAAGAGTTGGACCAAGAAGAACATTTTTAAGAGAGAGAAAAAAGAAATGGGAACTACTGCTGGGCTGTGTGACGCACTGGGAAAAGAGGAATACAAAGAAGCTTTTGAGGACGTTCTGTTATATGTAGACAAGTGTAATCCCCCTTGACCATCCCCTTAAAGAAATTTCAAATCAATATTGCTCTTCTTTTGAAAGTATTTTTACAGTGTTGAAGTAGACCTCAGGCAGGAGCAAGATGATCTACAGATGGTCCCCAACTTATGATGGTACAAAAGCAAAACACATTCGGCAGAAACCTTCCTTTGAATTTTGATCTTTTCCTGGGTTAGCAATATGTAGTACAACATTCTCTCATGAGGTTGGGCAGCTCCCAGTCAACCAAGCAATCATGAGAGTAAACAACCAATACTCTACAGTATACTATGTTGCCAGTGTTTTTTGGATATTGTGTTTTGTATTTTTGCCTCTCATTATGTCTACAATATGCCCATCAGTGTCTCCTACTTCTGGTGAGAAGAGGAAGGCAATTACTAGCTTATTTGTTACTTAAAGGCTTCTGCCAACCTTTTGGTGTGTGTGTGTACCAAGCATTTGAAAAAGACTTTGTAGCCTATACCTAACATTTCATCAAATGTCTTTCATATCTCAAACCACAGACTTCTTTCCAAAACTCCTATTCTGTACCTTCAGCTACTTCCTTGACAGCTCTATCGATATATTTTGATACATAAAATGCAACATGTATAAAATCAAACTTTTCTTTCTCAAAAGTCAGTATCTCTTTCAGATTTATTGACTATGTGTACAGATTATTGGTTGTGCAAGTGGTTTCTGAATCTCTCAGGATTAACATCTCAGGACCTCCTTTTGCTTCCCTCATGTATTCATTTCCATCCAGATTTATTATTAAACACATAATCGTTGAGTATAGATGTGTCAGATATTGATGTAGGCACTGGGGATACAGTGGTGAAAAAGACACAAAGGATCCCAGGTCAAAGTTGATAAAGAAAATGTGGGTGAGTTTTCTTTAGAATCTCTTCCATCTATCTCTTTCCAACCTTACTATCACAATCATAATCGGCCCATTGTTTATTTATGCCTGAGCAATTACTGTTATCTAACATTTGGACTCTCATTCACCTTCTAAAAGTCTACATTGTTTCTTTACTAAGTTTTTATGTTCTTATTTTTTGCTTCAAAGCATCACATGAGAGCCCATCATCTCCAGTATGGAATCTAGTCGCTTTACCTCACAAGCCTCATAATCCAGCCCTGACATTTGTTGGTTAGCTTTATCTCTTTCACGTGTACATTAACATACACTCTTCCATTTATCATATTTTCAACATGTCTAATGATATTGTTTTTGCTACACATTTCCTTCTCGGACATCAGAATTTTTCTTCTACTCTTCACATTTATCTGAATGTAAAATGTTATTTCAACAGAAAGACTACAACTCATATTTGTAGAATAACTTAGAATTCTTAGAACACATTCACATTAATTATCTCACTCATTATTGCTTTTGATCCTCATAGGGCTGTGATAGGAAGGACTGATTTTATTTACCCAATTTGCAGATGAAGAAAGTGAGTCAGAAAAAGGTTATGAAGGAGTTGATGAATAAAAAGAAATTTAACTAGAAATTTTGAGTCTTACTTTTTCTCCAGGTCTTTCCACTATGCCATGTATTTAACCAGCTAAAACCTACACTGAGGAGGTCAGAATTCTAGCAATTTAACAAATGGCAAATGTATCCTCCTAGAGGAAAATTGTAATGCTCTCTCCCTAGAGTAAATACCTTGATCAATTAGGATTCTATGTGACACAAATGCTCTGTTGTGGGATTGACTGTATTGCCTTGAAAAGCACACAGCCCTTTAGCTTTCATTTCATCTTCATCTCCCTGCCTCGGTGAAACTATTGTTGATGTAATACCGTTAGCCTTCTTTTAATTCTTAGATTGATCTGGACAATGTAAAACTAGATTTGTCAAACTCAGATTATGTATTGGGACTCAAAGTGAACCCCTGGGACACCTCATAGCAGTTGGTGTCAACTGGAATATGATGAAATCCTGTAAGAACTGAATGGGCTATAAAAACATTGCAGTGAGGCCACAGTAGCAGGGAAAACAGAAAACATTCTTTAAAGGCGAGGGAGAAAAAGAAGATACATTGCTATGGAGATACAACCAAAAATTGGTGCTTGCCTCATGTAACTCTTCTAACTGAAAGATATCTCTCTATAGTCAGCAAAAAAATTGCTTAGCTCAGCTTGTTAAAGGTCATTTTTGCTATTCGTATTCTGACATGTATATGTTACATTTTATGTATTTAATATAAATGGCTACTGTTTGTCAAAACTGCGCAGAGAATGAATATTCACCAACTGCAATTACATAGAAAAACTCATTTGGTTTTGAAAATACATCTTTCTTGTCTCAATGAAAATCATCATTTGTCTTTCACATGTTAATATTAGAAAATTTTGTGTTTTGACTGTAAAATATTCCAATGCTGTAAGGCATGAAAGAGAGAGAAAAACAAATGGCATTTACTGAGCTTCCATTATGTGCCTAGATCTTTACCCAGAATTTATTTTATTTGGCAACAAACTTAAAAGTAGGTCTTTTAGTCTATATTTCAGAAATGAAATAGTGGAGGGTTAGAGAGGTTATGCAATACATCCAAGAACTCTCAACCAGGAAGTGTCAGATCTAGGGTTGAACTAGGTGTGTCTCATTCAAAACTGGTGCCTTGTCCACTTAGAATAGCATTTGACATATATTCAGTGATCAGCAAATACTAACCAAATAGAAATTTCTTTCAAAATAAAAATATTTTCTTACCTATTAAGAAGTACTAAAAGTGAAAAAAATCTGGAAAGAAGTATGTATCTTTGTAGAAAAGTTAGATAAATGGTTTGTCTCTTAAAATGTGCAAAAAGTATATTCTTTCTTCTTTCATTAGAAAATACTTCGCAATAAAAATTATTAAAGTTTTTAAACCTCTAAGATGATATGCTTATTTCTTCAACCAACAAAGGCATAAAAGGTAAATTGACATAAGAAGTAAGCTGAAAGTAAAGGGGAGCCAAATTTGCCACCCCAAAATATGTCTCTTTGGCATTGCCAGTAATTTTTAAGAAACAGCAGACACAGAAGAAGATCTGAAAACTGAGTAAGACAGATTTACATTTGTAAAGGAAATCTCCCTTTTTAAGGGTGTCTCCCTCTCTGTACCAAGAAGAGAAAAATGTCTCTAAATCTCCCAAAAGCAAAGACTTAAGTCCACATAACAACCATGTCCTTGTTTTTTGTGCTTTTTCTGGTTACAGACTAGCTCTCCTCCCCGCCAACATTTTCTTTTGTCTTTAGTTGGAGATGTTATCTAAGGTGATGGCTTGAACCATTTCAGAAGGTTATTCAGTTTTCCTGGGTCTCTCCCATATACAGGAGGTATACATGTTATTAAACTTCGGTTTGTTTTTCTTCTATTAATCTATGCTTTATTATAGGAGTTGTCTCAGACAGGAACCTAAGAGGGTAGAGGGACATTTATTTTGTATTCCCCACCAAAGTAAGACTGAAGTGAGTAGTTTTCCATCATCTTTCTGCACTGATGGGAGAAGAATGACAACATCAACAAAAACCTAAGTCATCCTTCTCAGTCTCTTTTAAATGCTGGTATCTTAGCAATCATTATGCCAACAAAACTAGCACATGATCAAACTGGCTTGTTCCTTTGAATGAAACCTGTGACAGCTTAGTTAATTGTAACTTCACATCTTTGGTTTCTTCCCATGTATTTTTTACCTTAGTGATATCATTGGAAAACGTGGGGTTTTTTTGTTTTGTTTGTTTCCCTCTGAAACAGCCCCTAGTTATGTTATATTTCACCATTAAACTTTTTTTCTGAATGGTATTTGAATTCCAGGGATAAAGATATGTAGCACTGCACTGAGTCTAAATATATTTTTGGAGCTGACATAAAGATGACAAGGAAAAATTCTAAGACACCCTAAATTATAGGAGGCCAGAAGGTAGGAGGAAGAGACAAGAAAATTAATCAATTAACAGCCTGGAGCTGAAACCAACAAAAGACTGCCTGCAATCCTGAATGTATGTTGAAATGTTGAATCAACTTTTAGACTGCTACCTAGATCGTATAGCAGACCACCAAATGCTTAGGTACCTTGCTTATGCATGAACTTTCTGGATTCTTGATCATAACCAATCCAGAAACAGCAAATATGTTTTCCATACGGACTATACACCTCTCCCAGAACTAGACCCACTTTACCTTTTTCCATCCCGTTTATCTAATGCCAATGTAAATTCTTTTAAAATAATGTACATCTTTCTTCTTTCCCAAACTCATTGTATAAAAGAACCCCCTCAGCCCCAGGACAACAGGCACGTTTGTCTTCTCCATCTAGTCCTGCTACTGAAGGTTTAGACTGCATGCCCTAGGACCTGGCCCTTTTTCTGGCCAGCATATGATTCAATGAATCTTTTCTTTCCGGAAAACTTTTGGCCGTGAAGGTTTTTATTTAGCAAAACAAATGGTATTTGTTGTTTTATATAGTGATTAAAGTGTCAGGCTCTGGAGTCAGACTCAGAAGGATCAAATCCTAGTTCTGTCATACGCTAACTGTAAATTAGGGCAAATTATTTAACCTTTTTATGCCTCGGTTTTCTCATCTTTAAAATGGCACTAATAATAATAGTATCAATATGGCTCACACATAGTATTATAAAGATTAATGTATACCTTACAAAGAATTTTACACAGTGTTTGTCAAATGATAATCATCAATGACCATAAAATTATTAGGATTATTTCTCACCCAATTTTCCATTAAAATACTCAGAAAAAGTTAGAAAAGAGAAACACAGGAATCTACTTTGAAAAATGATTAGTGTCTCTGTGGAAGGCCAGACTCTGATCTTTTTCTATGTCCTACCTCAATGTCTGGTATGTGTGTGTTTCTCCACTTAATTCATCTCCACAGAAATTGGTTCCCAAGAGAGTGAAAGGTTATTCACCAATTTCATTTCAGATGAAATTAAATTGAGTAGCACAAGTGATGACACAAACTGTAAATGCCCTAAGGATTCTGCGGATTAATCTAGCCTCCAACTTCTGTATCAGAGAAGGGGCCGTAAACCTCAAGGTCAATTAATCTCCATATTTAGATCAGTTTCCTATATTTAAAAAGTGAGGGGGAAATCCTACAATAACATTATTCCTATGGGATCAAATATATAAGGTTAAAGATATCATTACTCAGAAAATTCAAGAAAATGACTCTATTGGCTATATGAGGTTTGGAAGCCCAATATTCAGGTGAGATCTGATTCCCGTTGAGTTCTCGCTTCCTGGCTAGAACTCCGGTATCTTTTCCTCTACTTACAAGAGCACTGATTCTATGAAATTAGGATCCCACACCCATGACCTCATTTAACTTTACCTCCTAAAAGTCCTATGGTCAAACACTAAGTCATATTGGGAATTAGGGCTTCAACATATAAATTCTGAGAGGGACACAATTCATCCATAGCAAGGACATAGCTCCGAAAAAATGTTGACTGTAGAGACAAGAAAAATAATATTTTAGAAATCAGATATGTATGCTCCTGAAGGGAAAGGAAAGACATACTTATAGTATTTATAGAACTGGAATGGGCATCAAGAAGCAACAGACTAACCAGAGAGAAGCAAAAGTAACAGAAAATGAAAACTGCAGTGCAAATACTGCAATTTTTAACCCAGAGACTTCAAATTGCCTTAGGAAATCACTCAGATAGATCAGTTATTCCTAAAGCCTTTACTCAGTAAACGGAAAAGAGGTTATGTACACGTTCAGTGCCAAAAGTAACCTCACAGGATGATCAGATCATAAAATCCTAACCGGGAAGGTCATGGTGGGGAGTCATACCTCAGGTATGCAATATCCCTCATAAAAGGTTATCTTTGCCTGAAGCCAGTCCTGTCCATTGTGTCTGTGCATCTAGGTTAACACACCTTTGAAATGCCTCTTTATTCAGACACCTCAGAAGTGAACTAACTACCCTCAAGAGAGCACATGATCTTGTTAAGTGTCCTGTCATCCAATCATAGAGATCCCCTGTTCATGTAATCTGCCCTACGTTCCCTCCTTAATTCCACAAAAATAAAAAGAAACTTTACATTATCATCCTGGAAACCATTTTTCTCAGTCTGTTCACATCCTGCTTCCAAGTTGAGTCCTCTGTTTGGCTCAAATAAACTCCTATAAATTTTATTGTTTTACAGTTTTGATGTTCTTCCATTGACAGCTCTAACAGAGGAGTTACTATAATTAATGTATTTTTCTTAACATCTTCTGGCTGGCTAAGTTGCAAAATTGAATGAACATAACCTCAGGAACAATTTTTAAATAAATTTTATACTGTAGTATTTGGCATGAGGAGAGGTATAGAAAGAAAGAGAAAAGGAAAAAAGAGTAGATAAGTAGGTAAATGAAAAAGAATAAAGAAAGATATTAATAAGGTATGGACAAGTCAGGGAGAACTCAAGATAGAAAAAGGTAGTAGAGGAAATTAGTTAAGGAAAGAGTAGAAATAAAGTAATAGGGAAAAGAGAAAAGCAAAATTCTACCTAGGGAACAGAACTTAGACCATTATCAAATATTAAGAAATGATCTAAATAATGACAGAGTCAGGAGAATAATAAACATGTGAAAACCAGAAAGGGATTCAAACAATTGTCCCATAATATGCCAATAAAATTTTGGTATGTTTTATTCTGTAAGTTACTTTAGGGAATGATCCCTGTCTTGCACTGCCCTTTATCCCCATAGTATTAATATTAGGTTGGTGCAAAAGTAATTGTGTTTTTTTGCAATTTTTAACCTTTTAAGCCGCAATTACATTTGTACCAACCTAATACCTTGTGAACAAACAGTATTCCACAAATATTTGTGGATTGTTGAATTCAATAGACAGTATTGATTATGTTCTTACTACCTACCAGCTACTGCGATAGTTGCTGAGAATATAAAGATAAATGTGCTTTGATTTCTAACCTCAAAGCGTTATCAACCTAGTTAAAGAGACATATAGATATCCAATATTTACTCCAGAAATAGAAGGAAAAATCATGCAAAAATATGATGAAGTGTTATAGAAGGACTAAAAGTTAAGATTGTTGAGAAAAGATCAATTTTTAAGTGGAAATGTACATTTAAATGCCCATATGAATTTGTTAACCTAAGACATCCTTCTCCATATTGGTATGAAATAGTCCTAAACTTAGTCGTATACTAGTATTCATGGTTTTCAAGGACTATTCTTTAAATCTTCAGATTTCAGGCTAAACTGAACTTTTTCTTCTAATTATTTCATCATACCATGAACTTCATACAACACATATTTTTACAATAATGAATATAAAAAAGAGTTGATTTTTCTCAAACCACAGAGCTAGCATGGGGTGAAAACACTTGAATAACTGTCACTGTAGGTTCTTCAATCTGGAGATTTGGAGAAAATAACACTGTAGTTCATCCTTTACAATTTCCTTTAATGGAGTATTGTTCTCTCTTCTATTTTGAGATGAAACTCAGAGGAAGTTTGATTACAGAATCCCATAACATTGTTCGTATGTGTAAACCCAGCCCACTCTCCTTTTAATTTCAGACCGATCAAAAATACAAGTCAGTTTTAGGGCTATGATAAGAGCTGGAAAGAAAAAGCAGGAAGTGAGATCATCCAGTTTAAGCAATTATAAAGCTGCTTCTTAAGTCAATCCAATTCCTAGCAAGCCCTTTCATATAATTTCTTCCAAAAACAGTCCACCAAAAAAATGAACCAGCTGCCAGAGTCCTCCAACATAGTTCAGCTTTATAACTCTTCTTCAGAATTTTGACTGAAATCTTTCAACAGCCTTGGCTAAATCACCAGATGGGTTCGAAAGAATATCATTACAAAGTCCTTATGTGTGGTGGCAAATAGATGTCAACAAAAGCTTTGTGCTTTACCCAGACCAATCCATGCTGAGGACTCCAAAGTCTGATTCTCAGTACTGAAATATTTTCATCTAAAAAATATTTCCTCACTTAAGCTGGGCTCTATAGCTTTCTGTATGCTTCTCTCTCTCTCTCTCTCTCTCTCTCTCTCTCTCTCTCTCTCTCTCTCTCTCTCTCACCTCCCTCCCCCCCTCCTTTTTAAGGAATAGAAATAAGATGTTTAAACTTAGAGCTCATGAGAATAAAATATTTCAAATTAGTACCAATTCCAAAAACACCCTATATATCACAGGCTAAATCAAGAGTTGGAGAATAACAGCACTTTAGGGGAAATTAAAAACACTGGGTATTTAAAGCTATGCATTTGTGTGTGTGTGACTGTGTGTGTGTGTGTGTGTGTGTGTGTGTGTGTGTAAACACATATAAAATTTATTTTTCTTTTGTGTACTATCTCTTTGTCTTATATTTGTTACATGGAACAGATGGTGGGTATTTTCTCTGAGAAGACAGACATCAATGTGACCAGTTACAAGCACCGTAGGAAGGTTCTGCCTTCTGAATTGCAGTGGTTCCCCACCTGAAACTGAGTTTTGCAGAAAGCAGGGCACCAGCATTTCCAGGAGGAAACCCTTTAAGTTATATCTGTGTAGGATTCACCACCTGGATTGTAGAATGGTCCATCTGTTCACATTAACAGTCTCCGTGAGAGGCAGGAATGGCTACAGCTAAATTGAATGTTCCACACAGCCTCCCTGATCATTGACAGGGGAAGTACCAAATGGCTCTCCCATGCTGTGGCCCATCCATGTGAGAACACTGATGCTGTGGTGAAGAACAAACATGGCAGATGTCCTCAACAGGGAAGAAAAAGCAGCATATTTACAAACTATGCTTCTGGTCATACTTGACTTGTGAAGGGTTGGGGTAAACAAGTACACAGAGTGTTGACTGAGGTGGGAAGCAGCAAGCAGAGAAGCATGATATTCTGCAAGAATATAACTATATTCATTATACTTTAATGTGTATTTACTAACTCAGTTATAACATTTGTGATGTGTCCATTACTGCCTCGGTTCAGAAAGAAATTCGAAATCCCACCTAGGTCAGGAGATAAGGTTTTTTCCTTTCCTGTCTTCACTTCTCAAGAAAATTTTTCATGTGCCACCCTCTTCAAGGAAGTTGACAGGGCTAATAGATGGTAGAGTTGTTCACAGGAAATGGGGGTTGGAGGGGATCCCACTTTGGAGGATCACTCAGGAACTCTGATTTCCTTCCACGTTCTCCCCTTATCTCCTTGACAAAAGATCCTTCTTACCTCTTCCTCACCAAGGACACAGATCTCTCAGCTCCATTCTTAGAACCCATCTGTACTTCCTCCCCCTTTTCTCAAACTCAGTATTATCTAGCTTTTGAGAGAGAAAAACTTACTTTGTAACCTTACATTCATTTCAAAACTTTCTTTTCAGCCCTTAGGGCAAATGTTTCTTGACTATGTGTTTCTCCCCTTGAATGATGGCACACAGGCTACCACTGGCAGATGAAGGGGTCTAAACAGGTCACCCCAAGATGTGTTGCTTTGGCATATGAATTATTTTGAGCTGAAGGCAAGCAAGACCCAGCCGACTCAACAGAAACCTTTACCTCTTACTTAAAGAATTTGAATTTGGGATCTTGCCCATAATAAGAGTTATCACCAGAAATAACTTTTTATGACCTATCTGTAAGGCAGGGCAAACTTCTAATTACTGAACATCTGTTCTAATCAATCTGGAATGACTCTCTTCCCTTCTGAATCTCCAGGGCTCTTACGTCATTCCTTGATTCAGGATTCCATATATATACCTCATTTTATCTTTCTGCCTATGAACCACACATGTAAGTGGGGTTCCTCTGTATATGTATGTTAATGTGGTTATTTTCTCTTGTTAATCTTTCTCATGTAGACTTAATTATTAGACAGACCAAAAGAACTTACATGGGTAGAATAAAACGTCTTCCTCCCCACACAAAGCAGAAAGGAAAGGAAATACACAGAACATACATATATTTGTACTTCAAGGAATAACACCAAATTTTTAAATACATTAGCATATGTTTTCCTCAGAATAACACTCCTAGGTAGATATTACTAGCCATTCTGTACAGATAAGAAAACTGAGGTTCAAAGAGGTGCTAACTGACTTACCCAAGTTTGTTGAGCTGAAAAAATGTGGCCTATCTCACATTCAAAGCTATGATAAGAGTTTCAAGGTGGCAAAATATGCCACCTCAAAATACATGTCTTTGACATTTGGATTATTTTAAGGTGATTATTTTAAGAAATAGCAGATACAGGAGAAGCTCTGAAAACAGAAGTTATTCTTTATTTATAAGGGAAATTTACCTTTACAAAAGAAATCTCCATTTGTGTTTTCCTTTTTGTACCCTGAAGAGAAGCATGACTCAAAGTCACAAGAAACTTATCAACAGAGAAGTCAGAGAATTAAATCTTTATAACAAACCTTACTCTTGTTTACTGTGCTTTTCCTGGTAACCTCCCATAACTGACCTCTCCCAAGTTCAACGTATTTCACCTTTAGCTGAAGATAGTATTTAAAGCAGTGGCTTAGATCATTTCGGGGATTTTACTCATTTTTCCTGGATATCCCCCATATATACATGAAGCATACATGTTAATACATTTCTGTTTGTTTTTCTCTTGTTAATTTGTCTTTTTTGACAAATTAAGAACTAGGTCTCAAACAAGAACTGGGCAGGGTGGAGGGTACATTATTTTTCCTCCCCTAGAAGTGATATTGAAATTATGAAATATTTCCATTTTCTCTTGGCCTGTTAGAGTTCTATAAGCTTATTACCTTTTTAAAGTAAGACATTACCATTGCTTGTAAGCTTCCTGAACACAGAGATCAAATCTCTTCTGCTCACCATAATAACAGCCAGCACTTAGCCCACGGCCTGGCACATAAATATTCAATTAAATATTTGTTTATGGATATGGGTAAAGAGTGCAGATAGAACTACAATTCATGTGTTTCCTAATTTTTCTCGTCTAGTGTTGATGAAAGCTAATATTACTCTTTAGACTTAGGACGTAGAGTTGCCCAGGTGAATATATTAACTCACACATACATAGGTGTTTCAGTGTTTCCTGAGTAATGTTGTATATTAGCTACCCGTGGTCTTACTTCTATAAGTAATGCACTGATAAGCCATGGGAGTATGTAAGGAATGAGTTTCTCATTATTTAGCTGTTTGTATGCAAGCAGAACCTATTCACTTTGCACAGTATACAGTGAAAAGTGTCCATGGCTCTCTTTTACTCTTCTGTCTATATATATTGTCAAAAGGTATATTTCTTACCTTTGTGTATTTATATACCTTTATAACAATACTTTTATGAAGACTTTCAGTGATGCAGGGTCAGTGAAAAGCTCTATATAAATGTTGGCTCCTGTTACTGGAGAAGAAGGCAGTTCTTGCCAGAACAAATTTCTCAATGAGCCTGAGAAAGGATGGTTTAGGAAAAAAATACCAACCAGAGTCTAACCAGAAAAGAAAACAAAACAAAAAAAATCTATGCCTCAGTTCAAAAGCATCTTAGAATACTCTCTTTTATTGAGGAGGAAATGCAGCGGGCTTAAAATTCAGTTATCTTTCAAGCACCTTCTCATTAATTTTATTGTGATCTTTATTTGATCTGTCAGGAATGTAGTACTTTCACCTGAGTGTTATTCATTGACTTTCAGAGTATATTGTCATTTCAGTGGCGTTCCAGAGGCAGAAATGGAATATATTACTAAGAGAAAATGGTGATGTGTACGGACAACATTCTACATAAATGTCATTTTATATATATTACAAAGTATGAATTTTACAGACAGAATTCTATATCAGGTTCACATACATATTTCTGACAAATGTGTATTTTGAGTCAAGTAGAAAGTTTATGTACACAAAACTGCGGAACTTAAGGATTGACCATGTATATATCTGCATATCTAATTCCATAATGTCTCAAATATACCCATTGATACATTGCCATGTGTTACTAAGGGCAGGGTAAAAATCATTGAGGGGAAACAAAGATTGTTTACTGTGCTTTTCCTGGTAACCTTTGTCCATATATGTAGAAACAGATTGTATCTCTATCAGAAGTTTCTTTTCTGTATAACTTTGAAAACAACGGGCCTAATTTCATTCACTCTTCAAATGCTTGTGAAGTGTTCCAATGTTTAGGATGAGGATTCATATTAAGGAAAGACCCCAATAAATAGCTGTCTTTTCTCAGATGAGGAGAACAAACATACAGAATCAAAACAGTGATACTACCATACACTCACACCTTAGTCCTAAACTGACTCTAAACCAGTAAAAACTGCAGCCTGTCCCTTGGTAGACCACAGAGCTAAAATTTAATAATGTGCATAGTGGGTACTGGGGTGTGTCACTCAGATTCCTCTCTTCAGAATCAAGATTTTCATTACCTGGCAGGAATTTCCAATGTAACCACTCACATACATGTCCCCCCTCCAGGAAGTGTTTGCCTCAACCAAAGCCCCATTCCCTCCCAGCGGATAGGCGTAGCCAAGATTAGCAGAGGCAGGACACAAGGCTTTCCCTCTTGCCTCAATTCTGGATCTTCTAAAAGGTCATTCCACCTCTAGAGAACCCCCAGGGAACTGGCTGCGCCCCTTTTCCTGATGCATTTCAGGTCAGTTCCTCCCTCTGCCTCCTGTACTCTCTCACAGGTGTTTCTGAGAGTACTCCCCACTAAACCTCAGGCATATATACTTCCATCTCAGAATCTATATCTCAGGAGCCCAACTTATGGCAGTATGATTTTTAAAAACTAGCAGTTACTGGGGTTATCTTCTGTGTATATATTAATATAATCCACAGCTGATCCAGAACTCCCACCACCACCAATTCTCCCCACCCTCCTCTCAACCTTTACCTTAAAGAGAAGTGTTCTAAATTTTTATGTATCTTCATCCCATCTTGTTGGTTCAGCCCAACAAGGGATAGACAAAGGGTTATATTTATCTTTATAAATACTCCTTTCTACTTTCCAGGTCTGGTCTGGGCCATATGTAAAGAGGCCAATACTCTGCAAAAATGGAAATCAACTTTTTCTCTTTCTTTGTGGTGATAAGAGTTTATAGTAAACATAGCAACCCATTTGGAAAGATGCTGAGCCTTTGCTATTTTCTGCTTCAGTAATCTTTATTAAACAGCAATCCTATGTTACATGAATAAAATTTGTTTTATTTGGGCTACACTAAAATTCTTTATCTAAAATTAATTGTGTCTCTGGTCTCATCTTTATTTCCCTATAGCTGTTTATGAAAATAAGCTGGCTCGAGAGATTATGGACTGCAAAGGAACATTGAACATAATACTAATATTTATAGAGTTTTTCTGTGATGCAAAATAAATACTCAAGGGCCCATTTCTCCAAAGGGTTCTTCTTAGATGACAGAATCCTAGCAATACAAGCTTATGAAATGATGCCTCAAATTCCTCACCAAATTCTGCAGTATTCTGCTAATAGAAATTCTAAGGGGAAAACATTAGGCATTCTTACTGCCATATATCAGCAGGCTTTCAGGGCATTTCTGCTGAAACAGCAAGGATATATGTAACCATCTCATTTCTGTCTATAAACTGCTATCAGCTTGGCTAAATATTGATTAATTAAAATGCCCAGTATTAGAAACAAAACATTGAAAAAGAAACAAAACATTTTTTGTTGTTGTTACAGTTTTTCTAATATTTTCATTGGATTTAAAATTCATAAGGGATATACCGATATACAACTAGTTTGATCAGCTACTAATATATTTTGGTATCCCTTTATTTTTTATTCTCAAGAGCCAGTTCACTTTTTATTTATGTTCAATACTTAGCTTTGGTGAAATTTTGCCATGTTCTTTATCTGTTACTGAAGCATTAGTGTTTCCATCCTACTTGGTATAAGTTGCTCTTTCAGTTTTCCTCCTCTGGGTGTGTTTTGTAGGACTCTTCTGTTTTTTTTCCCACTTCACTGCTTATGTCCTACATTATCTCCCCATCATTCCCTCCCCTCAGCAGCAAATAGGATTCTGGCAGAAAGCAGACCTGGGATACCCCTAAAGTGTGAACCTTAATCCTCAGTCCTGTTCACACTGGTCTCCCATCACCCTAATACTTCGAATCTTATGATCTTCTGTAGCACAACTAAAAATACTGCCACACAATGCCACACACCCAGAGTGGGCTAAAGCAGGGTTTAAAAGCTGACCAGTCTCACTGAATTCTCTGTATATGTGTCTCTAATAATGCTAAGGGAGGCAAAATGGCAAACTTACATAGAATCATTGAATTAAATTGGCACGTTTTGCACGCTACATGAGATCTGTTCCAAAGCTTTGCAAGAAGAACAGCAGGGAACCAAAGAAGAAAATCCAAATGCAATGGCAGTGGTTTTACAAGAAATCCATTTTTAGGCAAAGATTCCAGAAGCAAAATACAATCCAGTTTTCCTGAGAAGAAAGGAACACTGGCAAAGGAGAATACAACGTCTCTAAAGAGAAATATGCCATCTTCAGAGATATACTGTGCCCCCCCAAAAAAAAAGAAAGAACAGAAAGCATCTCTTGGAGTATTCTCTGTCCCTAAGAACCAAGACCTTACTTGTCACTAAGTGCACTCTACATCCAAGAGAAGGGAAATTAGACACAACATTTTAATATGAAGGGCAATCATGTACACGAGAAGGAAAGGCATCAATGGTGGACATCTTTGGAGAATACCTACCAAAACATCTTTCCTTTGTATGTAGTTAGATGAGGTAAAGTTTTACTTGGCAGTTTTATTGAATTGACTTTCCTCCTTTTATCTCCTCCTGTGGGATTAAGGGCTATATTTCGGGGTGGGAAATAATAGATCAAGGGCAATTTTGCTGTTTAATTGACATTGTTCCAGTAATGTCAATTCTGGGCCTAATCAATAATGGGATTAAACAAAGTGAGCATAATCCTTCTTACTGAGTCTCATAGAATCTACTGAACTCTGTTCTCTAAAGAGCCCAAGTAAGTGATCGTTCCAGTTCTAACATTCTGTAAGATACGAAGATTTTTCTGTAGAAATATCTGCCTGTACAAATGCAGCCAACATCAGATAATGAAATAAATTTTCCTGATAGAAAAACTTCATTATTAGAGGTGTTTTTTTATTTCTTGGCAAATAATTAACACATCATTTAACGAACTTGTCTTCTAGGAAATCATGTTTTAAATGAAGAAGCAGGGAATTCCTATTATCGTTCTATCACAATTGCTATCAGTACACCTCTGCCTGCATTTATGCCTCCTTTCACAGTACCTGAAACATAGGTATGACTCAGTAAATGTTCATTGACTCTTGAATGGTTGAAAGAATGCATGTGTGCATGACATCACTGGCATTGTGTGAAATACCAAATAGACATGGTCCCTAAATCCCAGTAAAGACAAATATAGTCTACTGATTTCTACTTGCATGATTGCAAATATAGAATAATAATTTATGTGACATTCCCATAGCATAGTGCAACTAGATTTATAATTTATGATCATTATTGCAAGGAGCTATATGTCATATTCATAACCCAGACCCCAAGAGCCATTTCCCCATTGTGCTTCAGAGGTGCAACAAAACTCTGGGTACTTTGAGTTGGGTAACAAAGTTACAAACTCCGTACATAAGGGAAAATCAGGTCTCTCATAAAAATCCTTCAAAGATCTTTCTAAGGTAGGATTTCCATTTTGATCCTGTTTCTGGGCAAAAAAAAATCTGCCAAGTTTTCCTGAAATCACTAGCCAGCGCTAGCGCCATCTACCTCTGCATCTGTAAGGAAACAGACACAAAGACAATGCTGCTTGAGTTGTTCCAGTGCCCCAGCATCTGTGCTTCCTAGATCATTGTGAATGTTCCAGGTAATAGGCATCTGCCTCATGCCCGTGTGGCCTGGAGGGATATGGGCTCCAACATTTTTTGAAGTAGTGTTGCTAAAATCCTGACACTCCTTCTCCTAATCACTGACTAAGAAACAGCAATAGATTCAAATATGATACTACAATTTCACCAGTCCCTCTATTAGCCTGGGAATATATGTACTGCTCCATACGTATTATCAATATCGGAGTGGTTTGGCATTGCTCCAAGCTGTGTCCTACACACATACCAATTTTGTTACAGAAAAAGCTTTGGGTACAAAGAATTAGGCCAATTCCTTCGGTGATAAATCTTTTCTACCTTCTTTATAGAAGAAAACCCCTGCAACAAGTAACATTTTTTAAAAAATCAGTGTACTTTTTCATCTTTGTTTTTCCTTATATATGACTTTTTTTTTCCCTTTGTCACACTGAAGTATGCATTTACTTCAAGACCAACAGTTAGGGAAGTGCCACAGGGAATGAGAGCAGTTACAACATGACTACAAACAGTTAAGATTTGGCTTCTGCTATCTCAATTGAACTTTAAAGTCTATAGTAAAACAATAGTGAAAGCTAGGATTTGTCTAAAAATGAGTTTGTGTTAGTTTTCTTACCATCTTTCTCCCATTTAAAATATCAAGAGGTAATCTTTGCAATTTGATCATAAAATTTTACAAAACGGAATTATTTTCTTAAAGAGGAAGAAAAAAGCAGAAAAAAAGTGGAAGCTATTTCCAGTTCTGACAAATTAAGAAGAGGGAATGAGAATCATGCCCAAACCTGGCCTGTGCAGGCCAAAGTTATAAAGAGAAAAGTAAAATATATGAGATGGGAGGAAAGGAATCCTCGGAGTAAACCAGCCTCTGCTTCACTTCTCATTTGGACTCAAGGAAGAGACCTCTGGGAATAGGATTCCTATATTTTCATAAGCTAATTCCAAAAGAGTACACAAACTGGGAATAATAGCGTGCTCAGACGGAGAGGGAAATTAGTGCTCAAGAGCTGCCATTAGCTCCAAAGTGACAGAAATCACCAGCAGTTCATGTGTGCTGCCTAAGTCAGAGAGGTGGCAGACAGCTTCTAGGATGGGCCGAATGACCCCACTTCCTGCTACTCACAGCCCAGGAGAATTCTTCTTTTTGAGTAACTGGCTTCTAACTAACAGAATGGAGTAACCTGAAGGAGATGTCAATTCTGTGATTAGGTTTCTAAACTGTAACTTCTGTCTTGCTAGCAGACTATTGCTTTCTCAGTTTGTACACTTTAATGAAGAGGCCCACCAATCAGGAAGTTCAAGGTAACTGCGATAGTCTGCCCAGGCTGCAATAACAGAATACCACAGATTGAGTGCCCTAAGTAACGCAAAATTATCTTCTCACAGTTCTGGAGACTAGAAGTCTAAGATCAAGGTTCCATCAGGGTTAGTTTCTGGTGAAACCTCTCTTCTTGGGTTACAGACCACCACCATTTCACTGTGTTCTCAGATGGTCTTTCCTTTGTGCACATGTGTGTGTGTGGGGGGGGAGAGGTATTTGGTGTCTCTTCCTCTTTTCATAAGGACACCAGTCTTATTAGATTGAGGGTCCACCATGATGACCTCATCTAACTTTAATTACCTCCTTAAATGCCCCATGTCCAAATGCACATTGGGGGTTAGAGCCTCAATATATGAATTGGGGGTGGGTTCAGCCAAAAGCAGTGACCTCTGGGCAACAGCCAGAGACGATCTGAGACCCTCTGTCCAATAGCTAATAAAAAACTGAATGCTGCAAACAGCCAATGAATGAGCTTGGAAGCAGATCCTTTCCCAGTTGAGCCTGGAGGTGAGACCACAGAGGGGCCAACACCTTGATTACAGGCTTGAGAGAGATTATGAAACAGAGGATACTGGTAAGTCATGCCAAGATTCTTGGTGAACAGAAACTACAAGATGATAAATGTGCATTGTTTTAAACCACTTGTGTGCTAGTTTGTTAAAAGCAATAGATAACCAATACAGAGCCATAGACATTCTGAGAACCAGCAGGTCATCCACTGAGGTCAGAATCAAGTAAACACATTGTGCAGGAATAAAGAGAGTCGTGTCGGCTGAAGGAGACCTGCTGTCTCTCCTCAGAATGTCATGAAAGCGGAGAAGTTTAAGGTGGTTAAGAAAGTGGGTTCCAAAGTCAGACAAACCTGAGTTCTATTCCCTCTGAACTTTATGAGCAGTGCATTCCTGAAAAAGTCATTTTACAGTAAAAGTGAATACAAAGTGGTAAAAGAAAAGCACAGTGGATTACTATCACAAATGGATGTAATAAATGTGCTGAGAAATAAATGACATAATGACAATAAATTATTTGGCATATAAAAAGTGTTTGATTGACATTAGCTATTATTGTTAGGATGCTAGTAGGGAAAGGAAGGAGGACTGGTGCTTCGAACATGCACTGAGTTCCTACTATGTGCTAACAAGAAATTTACTATGCTATGTGTACAATGTGCTATACAAAACGATGGTATATGAACTATATATAGTCTTGCATCCTCTACATGATTTTATGTATATATATATAATTTTGAATCTTCTGCATAATCCTCCTAAATAGTTACGATTATCCTTATTTTTGGAACAGGAATCCCAGGGATTGTAAGTAACTTGACTACAGCCATCCAAGTCCCATGGGAAATGTGAATCTAGGATCATGGAGCTTGGGAACTTGGCCCTTTTTGTTGTATCATGTCTCCCAAATGATGATAAAACTCTGACAAAAACATCTGTGGTTACTCAGTATACTGCAGAGTTGTGTGCCAGCCTCTTGCAAAACAGAAAATTTAATAATGATAAAATACTCGTTGGTTCAGACTGCTTTCAATTTGGATTGAATCCTTTTTGCTATCACTTCAGCTAATGTCATGGCCACATCAGAAAGCGATTATCATTGGTTGATTGAAAATGACTTTATTCAATTTATTTGATTTACTTCACAAAAGAGAGAAGTAGGTTTATACTTTCCATCGCTTAGGAACAAAATAGGGTCATCACCCTTTACATTGCATTGATTTTTGTTCACATCTTTCTCACATACTCTATTAGTTGCAGCTGGGTTATTACAGTTTCCTGAAATGGATCAAATTTGCTTTGGGAAAGATGCTTTTTGAGGGAGACGTCAGAAACCTAAAACCTTTTCTTTCATACTAACAAGACAGAAGTGGCTACTGGAATTGGCCTGTTAACCTTCTATCCCCATGCACTCTGTGGAACAAACCACACTGCTAGTGCATATGTTCGTTGTGGCTTCTCAATATGCTCTGAATGTTGCATCTGGAAAATATAATGGTCAGGTTCTATAAGAACATCAATGAACTGTCAGGCTCATCCCACAAAGAATGACAAGAAGACAAGAAAATGAAACCAGAGAGAAAAATACTAGATAAATAATGTCAGAGTCAAACGTGCTAAATAAGAAGAAGCTAGGAGCAAACAAGGGAAATGACAAATTATCCTGGTAAAGACACTTCAGATGCTGTGCTTCTATTAAATGCAGAAAATCGCCTGCTAAAATGACTACTGAAAAAAGGAGATGAAAGAAATTCAAGGTATGCTTTATTCCTCCCAGTCATTTGTTATCACTCCAAAAATCCAGTAAATATGTTTGAAGACATATTGACCATGAATTTAGCCTTTAGATCTCTTGGGAAGGGGGTGGGGAAGATATGTGACATATAAAATGATCAGTTATGGTGAATAGAAAGCAAAGTGGCCTCAGCAATTCTCTGGTGCTCTGTTGGTTTCCTTCGGTCTTTACAGGTTTTGATGTTGTGGTGGGGTTTTTGTTTTTTGTTTTTTTTCTAGTCTGCATATTTTCTCTTCTCTTGTTCATTATTGAGTTTAATTACAGTTATTGTTCATGGGTTATTGAGCTTAAAAATCATTTGTTGTCTTGTATATTTATCCTATACTTGATTCATTCACAGCTGTTCATCAGTGCCAGGCTAGGGAGTGAAATCGCTTATCTTCACAGAGCAAAGAAAGCAGTTTCAATCATTCAAGGTCTATAACAGGAAAATAATAAAATGATTACAGTGCTAGTTCTTTAGTTCAATTTACTTAAATTTTCTTTTATGTACCAATATTAAGGTATATATTTTGTTTTTTTATGACAATCTACCTGGTCACTAAATTCCTAGAGATAGCTGAAAGAATGAAGCTGCACTTTTTCTAGAAAGAATGGCACATCTCTTGGCCTCATATGGAGACATTGGCATCTCTTCCTCAGTACTGATATCTACAGACTGGCTGCACCTTGTGGGCATAATTTGAATAATATCAAATACGGTTTCTCTGCTTAAGAGTTTTGCTGGAGTGCCTGGTATTTCCATATTTTAACTCTCTAATTTGTGTGAAGACATTGTCTTGAGTGATTTCTTTTAATATGCAAGATGTTACTTGGGAGAAGCAACAATTTAGCTCTCACTTGGATTTGGGATTTGTTTATGAAATGACAGAGTTGCAAGTTATTCCAAGGAGTATATTCCCTCACTTCAGGATGAAGCAATTGCTCTCAAGCACTGATCACTAATCTGTGAGGGCAGCCCTTTCACTGAAGTCCCCCACTCTTCGTAACCTTTGGCATGCCAGTTTCCTCTCTTTACCATTAAGGTCACCAGCTAATCCATCCCTAAAATATATAATTTGAAGGTTTTTGAAAAACCATATCAAAAGTTATTGAAAAAATATTTAAAAGAATCACAATACAGAAGATCACGTACAGTAACTTTCCTTCATTTAAAAATGAAAGCATGACACTTTGGGGTTTTAAATGAATTGAAGGATTGATCAGAGTTTCATGGTTTATTAAAACGTCCAAGAAAAGAGAAAATCTGTAGAAGCAAGCAACTACTAATATGACATTTACCTTGCAGGAATGTGCCAATTCAATGTGGCCCACACATTGAGATTTAAAAGGCTTTGTTAGGACAAAATTCAAAATCTGGGGTCCTGAATAACAGGGAAGTTTGAATCACATACACCCACACAAAGACATAAAACCAGGACTCCCCTAAAGTGATATCTTCAGTATCTTGAGGGTCAGGTGGACTGTTTGAAAAGGAAGAAGTAACTACTTGCCTACTTTAGCTCTTATTCAAGATAAAAAAAAACACAAAAAAAGTCCCTGGAAATTCTAGCTATATGTTGGTAAAAGGCCAGGATTCATACTACTTGGATGCCTCAGAGTACCCAAAAAAGAATACTAATATAAATTGGAGTGGTCCTCAGTAATAGTGCATCTAGGAACCTGGCAGGAGTAAAGGATAACTTTCCCCAGAGGAAACTACTTTAGGCCTCAAATGATCATATTGACAACATGTGATGGAAATAATCTTGCAATGAAAACTTATCAAATACCCAAAGAAACAAATCAAACCACAAACTACAAACACAAAATTATCAGATGTTACTATTCTGTAACAGTAAATATGTTTAGACCATGTAAAAAAGAGAAGTTATAAAAAGGAACTTGAATTCATAAAAGTGATTTAAAAAAAATAGGCCAATTTGAAAAAGAAACAAATAGAATTTCTTAGAATGAGAAGAGTACAAAAAACTCAGTGAATTGGATAAACAGCAAATTAGATGCAAATTAAGTTTGTTAGTGAATTGGAATATAGAAATAAACATGTTGAATGAATGTAACAGAAGGCAAAATGATGGAAAATAGGAACATTGAGAAACAAAGAGGACAGAGGGGCAAGTCTATTACATATCTAATTGAAATTACAGAGTGAGAGAGAAAATATTTGAAGAGATGAAGAGAGTTATAATAAACTGATGAAAGACACAAATATTAAGATTAAGGAAGCCCAATGAATGTCTAACTTTATAAATACAACAACAAAACAACAACTATTTACTTGCACCATAATAGCACTGCAGAATATGAAAGAGAAAGCAAAGACCTTAAAAGCAAAGACCTTAAAAGCAAAGAGATATAATAGTAAACCTACAAATATCTGGCAATTTGACCACAGACCTCATATTGCATGCTAAAAAACAGTAAGACGATATCTTAAAAACGCAATCTAAAATTATATACCCATCAAAATTTTCTTTTGAAAACAGGTGACATTGAGAAAATTTCAAACAAAGAAAACTCATTTAGTAAATTATTCACCAATAAATCCTTACTTTTTTTAAAAAAATGGTAAAAGATATACTTCAGGCAGAAGAAAAATTACCCAGATTTATCTTTCGTAAGTTAAAAATGCACATTAAAAGTTCCAGAGTGACTACTAAAAATATATATTATAAATATAGAGAAAATATTAAATGATAGCCATGACTACTATTGTAACAATAAACTCGACCAATCTTAAAATTCAAGAAAAGAGAAAGCAATAAGAAAAAAACAAAAACAAAATAAAGTACAAAAATTATTTTAGAAATACTTTTAAAGAGTTTTAAAGATTTGAACTAAACCATAAGAAAAATATTAAATATCAAACATGTGAGATATAGATAAAGTGGTATTTTAAAAAAATGTGCAGGTTTACCAGTGTCTACCAGAAAATACATAGTCTGAAAATTAACGAGCTAAACTTCCAATATAAGATATTAGACAAATAAAAGTAATAATTTCCCTATCTAGAAAAATAAACAGAAGAAAATAAATAACAAAGATAAATCCCAAAATAATAAACTTGGCTTCATTAATAGTTACGATAAACAAAGATAAATGCTGGTTCTTTGAAATGACTAATAAAATAAATGAACCTCTTGGCTAACTTTAAGTATGAACATAAAATATACAGCAGAGATTAAACAGATATTAAGAATATTATGAACCACTTACACAAGTAAATTTGAAAATGTTTATGCAATGAACAAATTTCCAGAAGAATGTAAATTAAAAAACTGACTGAAGCTAGAATATAGAACCTAAATATTTCTGTAACCATTAATGTAATTGAACCTGCAGTCGAAAAACTATCCTGGATGAAAACACCAGACCCACGCGATTTTAGAGGTGAACTCAACTAAACATTCAAGGAACAGAAAATGCCATCCTTTTCAGGGAAAAAGAAAAAAAGAAAATATTCTCCAACTTACTTTATGAAGTTAACAATATCAAAATAGGAGAAAATACCAAACCAGAAGAACACTTCTGTAAGAAAGGAAAACTATAGAACAATTTAATTCATGGGCCTGACTACAAACATTCTGAATGGGGTGGAATAAATATATATGTAATATATGCATTTATGTAATGTATATATAAATTCATATATATACTAATGAAATATACATTTTAATGGTATACTTAACAATTAAAATAAATGAACTATAGCTACATAGCATAAAGTCATGAAAGAACGTATTAATGTTTTTATTCACATAAACAGCCCAAACATCAAAGACTAAATAATATGTTAGTTAAAGGTTCATCTTATATATTTAAAACTTAAAGTGTAGCACTAGAATAATGAACATAAAATTCTGATTAGTGGTTATATCTGAGGTGGGAGGAAGTGGGTAATCTGTATGAGACCCACAGGGTCTTGAAAGATGTTGATAATGTTCTGATTTTTGAGCAATATTGTTGATATATAAGATTTTGCTTCATTATTTTTGTTTTAAAATGGGCCTATATGTTATTTATACTCTGTATCATAATAAAAAATAAATTAAGGAATGGAGGATACTGCAGCCATATCACCATCAATGAATAATAAGTAACCTGACAGGTTGAAGGCCAGAGTTCATGCTCATGTTCATAGTTATTATGCCAGATCAACTACTTCAGTATTTTTTATGGCATGTAAGGAAGTAGTGGAAAGTGAATAAGATTTAGAAAGTAGAGTCATACTATAGATAAATTCTAAACTCCAGTTGAAAATGTGGATGACTTGATATGGTAGGTAAAATTCTAGTAGTATCCGTGGAATTTGGAGGCTAAGATCAGTTAGGACTCTGCTTTCATTTACTCCTTCAACACGTGTTTACTGGCTACTAAACTGGACACTGAAGAAAGAGCAGAAAGGCACATTCCTAGACTCAAGGAGTTAAAAAATCTAGGAGAAGAGATTGATGAGTAAGTAGGAAATTATAGCACAAGATGAATAAGCACAGGGTCCACACAGAGGAGCTGCTAAACCAGTCATACAGATCGGAGGGATGACACATAACTGAGAAATGAAGTAAGACTAGGAATTAATCAAGCCAAGAGTACTGAGAAAGGACGAGAAGAAGCAAGCAGAGTGGTTCAGGAACAGGAAGGAGCAAATGTCATAGACAACATATGAGATGTTTGGAAAACTTTAATAAATTCCAAGTGACTGAATTTTCATGGAAGGAGCAAGCAAAAGACCAGACTTCCAAAAATTAAACAGCAGGCAGAAAATGAAGGATTGCAATCACTGTCAATGAACTTAATTCTGAGGGTGATGGGGGTCCATTGAACGGTTTTAAGCAGGCAATGACCTATTCTAGATTTGTATATAAGAAAAATCTGCAGTGTAAATATTTTAAGTTTGGGTAAATTAGAAGCACAATGTATAGGAGGCTATTGAAGAAATCTAGGTGAGAGGTGGTATTTTAGGGCACAGGGCAGAAATGGAAGGATTTGAGACACACTTATCAGATACAGAATTAACAGAATATAAAATAATTGGTTGTTCAACGTAAAAGAGGAAAGGCTTATAGATGACCTTGAGACTTGGGTCATGGGAAATGGAGTAGAGAGTACAGCTAGTCACTTAGCTCTGGAACTGAAAGAATTAGCAAAATGGGGAAAAGATGATGTGTTCGGTTTTGGACAAGTAGAGTTTGAGAAATCTAGCACAAGCCAAGTGAAATATCAGTCTCCTACAGATAAGTGAAGATAAAGGATTTTAAAAGCTTTTTCAGGGAAATTATGCGGCTTGAGCAGAGAGAGACAGATTCCTAAGGAAAAATTCCAATATTTAAAAAGCACTGAAACAAAATTTTCCTATATAGAAAGACAAAAAGTAGGAAAAAAATTGGGAGGCTAATCAAGAGCATATAGTTGTGGAAGCCATAGGATATGATAAGAGTGACAAACAGAGATAACTGCTGGAGAGAAGTTAGGTAAGATGAGGACTGGCAGCCACAGATCAAAACTGACTATAAAAGAGAAGGTTTGATGACTTGGATAAAGATAAAAACTACAGGGTCAAGGACAATGATAGAAAAAATGACCAGAAAATATTGAAACAACAAGAGAATGTATAGAATTCAGTTGACCAGTTAATCATATAAGATAAGCAAATTTAAAAACACAAACTAGGAAGGATGTCACCTCACAGATTTGGAATCTGAGAGAATGAGAAGATAATAGAAAGGCATACACTTACTGTTTTCTTTTTATAATTATTAGTAAATGGGTCTATCGGTTATAACCATTGAGAGAGTATATTTACTTCAACACTCTTTAGAGTCTCAGGTCTGAGACAGAATGAGAAGTTGCTGTATCAGCCTCTCAAAACATTTCTTTTTCACACAGGTTTTTTTTTTTGTTTTTTGTTTTTTTGTTTTTCTTTGCATTCTTTTCATTTTCTCTATCCTATCATGACCTTCTGCTCCCCCTCTCTCAACTTTTTAGGAAAGTCTAATAAAAATTGCATTTATAATAAACCAAAGTTAGGTCTCACTTTCAAAATCATTGAGATAGATTTTTGTTGGGTTTTCCAGAAATGAGATCAATGATTCAACCTCGTTTAAGTTCCATGCGACTGCAGCTAGCAATCAAACTTCATTCAAAGGTGACAATGCTGAGGACAGAGATAACCTGCTGACTTCTGTAGGAAATAGAGGCACATATGTTGCTGAGCTGATTTGATTATAGTATAATAATTTAGTGCAACATATTCTTTTCAAATGGTGAACAATCAACATTTGGTGTAGATAATAAAAAAGGACATAGGAGTTTGCCGTCACACTTTATCCTGGGCAAATGATTTTTCTCTCAATTAAAGATTCATGGCATACTTTAAATCAGATCTCCCAGAGTTTATTCATTATATAGAAAAGCCTTTACCCTGAACCATTTGCCGGTGGCAATCTCTTTTATACTACATTAGCAAAGGCAATTCCTCCCTTGTGGTATGTTTCAGCACATCCTATTAATTTACTAGTAGGTAATATTCTCATTTTAGTCATCTCCTGTGATAACATTAATTAGCATCCAAGAACAAGCCCTTGTAGTCTACACAATTTGACTCAGGTTTTTGCTGTTTTATTAGCATTTTTGACCTTGCCTTCACAATAGAACTGCTCAATAAAAGGAGAGCAGCCTTATCTTCTCAGACCCACTGCCTTCCTGGTATCTGTTCTGAGCACAGCTGTGTGTACCAAGGAGATCAACAGACTGTTCCATTTTGCCTCCTTCTCTATCTGGCTTTTGGGTATGCTGTAAGAACATTGTTCTTCATTCCCAGCTGACTGAATTGTGCTATTCACAAAATCTCTTTGAATTTAACTCGTGCCAGAAACCATGAGCTTGCCAAGTGTTGTAGGTCATTTTGCATCTCTTTAAAGGAAGAGAGAGAGAGAGAGAGAGAGAGAGAGAGAGAGAGAGAGAGAGAGAGAGAAATTCTTCTCCTGTTTGTATGCTTAGGAAACGATTTGGCTCAAAGTATTAGCAAAGTCCTCAGTATAAAGAGAAACTGTAAAGGCAAATAAAAGGTATCAATAAAGCTAGGCTTGCCTGTATGCAAGAGCTGGCCTTACCTATATGAGTACGGAATCATGGAACAAAGTTGAATTGAGTCTTAATATCCATCTAGTCCAAATGCTCATAAATTCAATGATCATTCCTCCAAAACCAAGCTCTGTCTTCATAAAACTCCTGCTTGAGTAAGTCCCAAAAAAGCATCCTGCCACTTACTGCTTAATCACGAATTTGGACAGCTCCTTCCCTCCTCTGCCCACTCAGATGGAGTCCTTGAAGCTAAACATATACAAATGCAGTGTCCTTCTCCACCAACCCTAACCAAGGCAGCCAATATTTTCAAAGCACCATTCCCATTAGCAGGTGAAGTCCAAGATTACTTGCTCTGCTATGAGCTTAGTACGTGGTGGTCCTTGGCATAAGCCCTAAGCTGCTGAGTACTGGCACAAGTTCAGTTTCCCCCAATCTCTGATATGCTTTTCCAGAACCATGACTGGTCTTCTCCTTGATTACTCAAAAAGAGTTCCAATCTTATTCAAGGGCTTCGCCCTCTGCCCAAGTCCAGACTCCCTCATATGGAATCCTAAATCAACTTTCATAGATCCTTGACTCTGCAAGGCTAAATTTTGTCTTCACGCCACAAGATTAACATAACTTGGCTTATTTAGCTAACCCCCATCTGACTTCAATTTTCTCCACTCTAATATGGAAGCAAAACAACTTATCTTGTTCCCCTTTAGAAAGGATGTCTCCAAGTAAACACAATTCTGTTTCCTCCTAAGAAGAGAAAACTAAACTATGCCTTTATTCTGAATAACTTGACATCTATTAATGTAACCTAAAAGAATAGTAAGGTTCCTGGAAGCCACATCACGCTGTTAACTTATGAATTTATAAAATGTAGCAGTACTGTGAATAGCAGGCATTCAGTAACTGGTAAGTCATTTCCTGTAACCAGGTAGAGTCAGGTCTCTTTCTATAGGATCTCATGCAGGTTGGCTTTTTGAACCCAGAAATTTGTGGCTACTCATGAAACATTTTATTTTTTCTTAACATTTTATCATTCTTTTTCATTTAGATATTTGTAAAAATATTTTATTCATGAACTGTATTATTTAGATCTCCTGTGTCATCTAGAAATTGTGTCTTCCCTACGCTCATTCAAATTATTGGTTCAATTTAGTACTAAAGGTAACCAAGGACAGAGCCTATCTTTTGCCCAAAAATACTCCTTTGAGATTTTTTTTATCTAATAATTATCATTTTGGAGTAATTATAATTCAATGAATTGTAGACTACATATATATATCATAGTTTTCTCATCTTATTTCTAGGATACAATGAGATGTTTTACTAAATATCTGGGAATGTTTGAAAGCCATTTTATAAATAAAGAACTGAAGCTCCGGGAAATTAAGAGATAATGCTTGCTCGTCTCTTATTGACAGTGATCCAATTCATTCAACACAAACCTAGTGTTCGGTTACTATTCTAAATGGCCTCCTCAATTTCACTAAGTATCCTAGGATATAACTCCTTTGGAAATAGCAGCATGCTATCCTATGAAGTTCCCATAGGACTGTGTGACTAAGATCAATGACTGTGTCTGCTCTATTCATCCCTTCATCCCCAGTTCCTAACAGAGTCTAGAAAATAGTAGGCATTGAATAGATATTTGCCAAAAGAAAAGTTACTATCTGTTTACCAATATTAGGATTTCAGTCTGTTTTAACTGTACCTACTCTGTCATTTTGAACTTAAAGCGAATTCTCTTTGGCAGAAGAAATAGAAACAAAATAAGAATTGAGTAGACCCATGTTCTCCATTTAATCACTTTTATTTCCTGCTCCAAGCTAAAGGCCTGGCCCTTCTTGATTCTAAAATAGATAAGACGTCCTATTGATTGGTCTTCACAATTATTTCATGAAACCAAAGCTTTATAGTCATATATTTTTTAAAATTACTTATAATAATGTTTGTCCTTTCTTTATAAAGTTTACCAATAATGTTCATGTTATACTAAATACAATTTGACTAATATTATACTTACCTTAAAATGATAAGAACATTGGACTCTAAGAAGTAATATGATTCTTTCAAAAGTGTAGCGATGGCATGTTTCCAAACCAGGACTCAAATCTAAGATTCCTATTTTGGGGAACTGTGAACCTCCACTGCCCTTCAGCTGCCTTCATACCTCCTTTGTAGTTAACTACCTCTGGTTAAATGCCCCATCCTTCCATCCTCCGTAAATGTCCTTGGTAGATTTAACTGAAAATCTGTCTATGAAAACAAATTGGTTTCTACGACTACCTCTTCATTTGCTTTGTCCTTTAGATATTTATATGTTCAGTATTTTTGCTTACTTCTATCCATCCTAACTCTTTTGTTTTATAGAATCTCAGCTCACAAGAGTGCTAAATTTCTTTAGACAGGGGTACTGAAATTTGGCCATATAAAGCAGTGCTCCTTGACAGTCTCACATTCCAAAAAGTAAGAAAATTTCTTCCAAGGTTTTTCTCACCATATTTCCCTGCGAATAAGACCTAGCTGGACAATCAGCTCTACTGTGTCTTTTGGAGCAAAAATTAACATACGACTCAGTCTTATTTTACTATAATATAAGATTGGGTATTTAATATGATATAATAATATAATACAATACCAGGTCTTATATTAATTTTTGCTCCAAAAGACACATTAGAGCTGATTGTCCCACTAAGTCTTACTTTCGGGGAAACACAGTATATCACATTTTCTACCATATTCTCCCTTCAGTTCCTGTCCTTGCAATGATTATATAAGCCTCTACTCCCTTGTATTAAACCCTCATATGTATATTGCTTTCAGAGGCTTGTGATTTCCTAATAGAATCCTGACAAAAGCAATAACCTAGAGAAAATTTAGGATATGAGTTCTGGAAAGCATGTGCGAGAACGTTCATAGCATCAACATAATAGCAACGCACGCAGCAATAGAAGAGATTTACAAAGGGTTATATCACAGGAATGCTGTCCTCTTCATCACAAGAGGGAATGAAGTGAAGTGAACAGAAATGGAGACCTCCTAAGGTAATTATTGTAGTCAATAATGTATTTCATCCCTATTAAACAAAAGTTTTAAATATTTAGTTATTTTAATTCTCACAAATGTTTATGAGTTATATTGTTTTCATCAGTGTTATTGCTATTGTGCTTATTAGTTGTAGTAGTATTTTTCCCTTTGTATATTTGGAGAGTTTAAGAGACTTGCCCAAGATCATAAAACCTGTGGACAGTAAGGTAAAGCCGGAATCAAAATCCAGATTTTTCTGTCTCCAAAGCTGGACTTCTTTTAGGTAGAAAGTTAAGGCCATGATGTATTTTCTTTTCTCATTTCCTCTGTCCTCTGAAAGTTAAATTTATGTGGCCTCCTGCACTCGAGGATTTTAAAAGTTCTAGGAAAAAAACATCCCTGCTCCCTAATTCCTGCCTTATATATGCTCCCCAACCCAGAAGATGCTCTCTATATTCCTTTAATGAGAAAAGTACAGGCTCATATGGCCTCTAAAAGTGAACATTAAAGCCATTCTACACACTAAGGTCTTAGTTGAATTATCATTTCACATTCCCCTTGAGAGAAAAGTACTGCCAAGTGTGAATATTCAAGAAAGCAACATATTAAGTGTGAGAGCCCTCAGGCTCAGGGTCGTCTGTTGAATTTATCACACTCCCAGGTTAAACACCCCCTCAGGAAACAAAGCTAATAAAAGCCTTTGGCAAACTTTTATAGAGACATTCCATGCATGGGCATCATAATACCTACCAGGGGCTGATTGTGCAATGTTCTACTTTACAAATGGATCTGATTCTCCATTTTGAGAGGGAAGGAGGTTAAGTCGTTAGTTTAAGATCATATAGTGAGCTGACATATGGAAGAGACAATCTTCCCATCCAGGGCTGCCATGGTCTTTGCCTAACAAGAGGTGGTCTCCCACATTTGTATCTCCCTGTACCCTCACATGAATTCTTGTTGACCATGTCACTACCCATCCAGACTGTAGAAACCTAAGAAGTTACCCTCACCTCCCCAGGCTGGGAGTAACAGAATTCACCCTATCTGAGAACAGAATGGGCAACGTTGTCAGGTCTTTCTGGTCTGATGGGGAATGAGGAGGTATTTAAGGGTATACATGACAGTAATGCCATTCTTGTTACCATTAGAAGTGAAGTGAACAGAAATTAAGGCCATCAGTTTAGACTTCTATTTTTCATCCTTTTTTTACATAATTACGTGACTGTTTTCTTCAATTCCTCACAACTGGATTGTAATCTAGGCATTCTTCTTGGTAGTAAGATCATTTTTTTATAGATGAGATTAGGAAACAAGTTGCCCAACATCACACAATAGCCACCATAAGCAATAGTCCACATCCAAATGTCATATTTTCTAACCCCAAATCTGAACTCTTTCCACAATCTTATGCAATTTGTAGCTAACTAATCATCACTGAGATATGCAATTCCCTTTGCATACCAACAAAACCATGAACACCTACTTTGAATGAGGGGGAGCAGAAAATCGGTTGTGAGCTCTGGAAATTAGAAAGTGAAGAATTAGGGAATTTAATTATAGAATTGCAACATACACTCCACCCATGACTCAGTACCACCCAGTGTGGCTCAGCTTTCTGATGAGCATTGTGAAGTGGATTGGTACTTCTTTGTTGCTGCTCCTTTCAGAACACGACTCCAGCACGAGGAATTGGCCTTGATGCATAACTGAATAGAGAAGATGTGGTCCAATGGTGAAAGAAAAAAGGTCAGTCATCAGCTTTAAGAGGGCAAGTGAAAAAGCGTGGTCAGGAAATAATCCCAGGGATCAGGACCCAAGGATTCCAGAAACAAATTAGGAAACAAAATGCATGCTGGGATAACATTCAAGAGGCAGATCTTGTCTGATGCCGGGAAGAACTCTTACTGTGTAATAGCCACACGGCTACTAGGCTGCCATTTAAGGACACATGGGAGGAGCAAAAAAGTAAAGTGTGGCTGAGGAAATAAATATCAGAGTTTATTTCTATGGAAGAAAACCCTAATAGACTAATTTATTTAATTGGGATGAGGAAATACTGGAAAAAACATTCACTTAAAGTCACTCAATCCCAGTTTGGAGCATGGCAAAAGAACTCTAAGGCTCCAGGAAGAACTTTAAGGACAAGGACCTGTGACTTTAACATCCTCAATAAAATAGGACTGGCAGCGAAAGGCATCCCTTTTCTGCATTTGCACATGGAGAAGTCCATCATAATATCTTTCCCCCAAATGTTCGGAGAAGAATTTTCTTTTTTGCACAAAGGAAAGCATGAATGGACAGGGAATGAATGTCATGAGGAAAAATCAAGGGATTAACATTCTCTGTGAAGTGACTGAGAATATCAAGAGAAAAATAGTTTTATTTCTTTAAGCAGAGGGATTAGCTACCATTCATCTAGCATATGAATATGTACTCTATGTACCCTAATGTATATATGTACATATATATATATATATGTGTGTGTGTGTGTGTGTGTGTATATGTATTATATATGTATATATGTAATATATATATAATGACAAATGACTTCTATATAGCACCTATACAACTAAATTATCCAATTCATCAATATGATCCAAAAGAATACCCATTCTTTAATCCTCCCCTAGTAGCTTTTCTGGAAACGGAAACTGGGCAAGTTTTAGAAAAGCTCAGTCTCCACATAATGAATAATTATGCACACCATATATTTATCAGAAGTTAGATCCAAATGTAATGTACTTACCCATCAGCTGCCAGGAGTGACTGACACATTTGGTAATTATGATACAATTTTAAGGGGAATACATTAACAGGTTGACATCTGGAAATCGGAAATCCACTTATGTGAATCTCTAGTGGAGATGTGTCTCAATTCACATTTGTGTCATGCCTTCTTTATGCCATTTTTAAAGTCACTTTCTATTTCTAAAGGCAGCCTTGCTAAATCTGCTGTCACTGCAGTTCGGTTTCTGTAAGTTCACAAATGGTGTTAGTCCAACTGGCTTATGGTACAGCAGATCCCACTGTTTAGGGATGAAATAATAAACTAGGTTTTCTCATAAGAACAAAAAGAAAGAAAGAAAATATCTCATTATGTTCTAATTCTAATGTCTATTAATTAAAGGAACTCTGATATAATTTCTGATAAATATATAATTCTGCATAGGGCCCCATTTTTGTGCTAGAAATGTTGGTTAGGCATGGTTGAGGAAGATTATTTAATTTAAAAAATCAGTAGACTTGGTGATGTTTTAAATGAACAGGTGTTCTACAGACAAATATATGATTGTAGCAATCTCATTCATTAGGGCTATATGTCTAAGAAGTCGTGGTATTATTTCTGCTTCACATAACCATCTTATTTTGGTTTTGACGGTGGCAAGGTTAATGGGAGAAGGAACTTAGGTATCAGTAACGAGCCATTTCTTCCAGTGAGCATATTGCTGAAGTTTCTGATTTTTAAAATGATTGTGTTCTAGCTTGCTAGTTCTTTGCACTTTGAGATGCCCAATGCACACTCTTTCCCAGGAGAAAGAAATGGAACTGTCAAAATCCCAGTGTTGTTATAGAGACCTGACCCAGAATTACTCTGGAGAAACTTTGTTAGGAGTCCTATCTGAGTAAAATTCCAAAGAGGTTCCATAAGGATACTTTTCCTTATGAAATTCTAACTAGAGAATGTCTTAGAGACACCAAAGTTTTAGTTGAAGTACGCTTTCAATTTTATTTTATTCAAAAGTAATGTAAGAAACCTCTTTTTCATGGATTTGAAGAGAGCAACAGTAGAAATTTATGGAAGCATGGTTAGCTCCTAATTTTAAAGATGAAATCGATAGTGAAAATGTCTTTCACCAGACTGGTAAATGGGGACACCATTGTGTGTGTTTGAAAAAAATAAAAACTTTGATAAGCTGATTGGAACTGAGATCACTGAAGAACGTGCTTAAATAGACGAAGATCACTAAATGGCTACCTGTGCCATGGAGCATCATAGTAACTAGAGGTGCTTTTACATTTATCTACATAAGTATATACATGGACAAGGGGATACAAATCTGGAGTAGCAGCAAGAAGAAAGCAGAATTTTCAACATGGTACAAGGGAGAGACATCTAGAGCTTTCTAGGAAAATCTGAGAAAAATAGAAGCCTGGAAAAAGAAAAGGTAAAGAAACCCCTTTGAGGACACAACCTAAAAGTTTTGGAATAATAAAAATATTTGCTTTGGAATAATAAAAATGTTTGCTGGGATGCATAATAAAAACTTGCCCCTCTGTCTGCTCTACAAATTCTTTAGTAAATAGTGCACTCCTCTCTAACACTATCCTCTTAGGGAGTGAGAACAGAATGAGCAAAAGCACCCTTATGAGCAATGATGAGAGAAGGGCTGACATCTGGGTCACATAAGCAGGTCCAACATAACACTGGGGGAAAGCAAGATGAGACTGCAAGAAAATTATCAGTCATTATTTTTCATTTTTTCCACTCTATTGTTTTTTATTAAGCCATTTTCCTAACCATTTGCAGTCACCAAATTGTGCTTACATGCTTCATAGCTCAAGAATTTTAAATCATTGGTTTTGTTTGTTTGTGTTTTTAAAGAAAACTCTGAATCCATTCTTTTCTCTGAAATAGTTTCCTGAAATATACAGTTGACCCTTGAACAACACAGGTTTGAACTACACAGGTCTGCTTACAGGCAAATATTTTTCAATAAATTCTATAAATAAATTTTTTCTTCCTGATGGTTTTAAGCTTACTATGTTGTAAGATTACAATATATAATACATATGACATAGAAAATATGTGCTAGTCGAGTGCTTATTTTATCAGTAAGGCTTCCAGTCAACAGTAGGCTATTTGTAGTTAAATTTTGGGGGGAATCAAAAATTATACATGTATTTTCAACTGCTCAGGGGGTCAGTGCCCCTAACTCCCACATTGTAAAAGGGTCAACTTTATTCACAGAAAATGAGTCCTGTGGAATGTGAATGGCTTTTAGATGAACAAAATGTTCTATGGTCAAATAAATTTGGTAAGTGCTAGGTTAAGTAGTTTCTTCACTGCAGGATTTTCCAGAACGTCTTCTGTGTTAATTTGTATTGTGAAAAATCTCAGAAATTATAGTGTGTGCAGCACTTTTCTAATTTATTTAACCCCAGAATCCTTTTCTCTCTCACTATTCCTTAGAACTGATATTAAGACGAACCCATTCTGAGAAGCAATGCTAAAAGGAAAACAAAAAGTGCTACATTCCATATTTTATAATGCTTTAACACAAATACATCAAATTCTCTTATGTTTTAACAATAACAATAGTTAACACTTAATTGTCCTTTTCACATATGAGGAATCAGCAATACAGATATGTCAAGTAACTTGAGCAAGATAATAAGACCATTCTTTGGTTTACAAGGAACAGTACAGTCTCAAGCCTATTTATGAGGTTTGATGTGTGTTTGCTCTCCATACACAAGCCTAAAACAGGTCCCAAGTGCAACAGGGCATACCGATTCTAGACAAATCCAAAAGGCTTAGCCCCCAAAACTTGGTTCTTTCTGGAGTTTATAGCTACCACCACCCCTTCTAACTTCACACTGTGATAGCCTAAAGGTTTCCAACGTTCCTTAAATAAGAAGGCAGAGTTATAGCAAAGACTCTTCAGCACTGGGTACAAAATTTAAGTCAAGTATTCTGGTGAGAATAGTATTCTCAACACAACTCAGTCACCATCCAGAAGGATAGGAACATCTTTGGGTTCAGCTACTAGTCTCTTCAAGAGGAATAGCAAGAATGTTTTATGATACACTTTACCCCACATACCCACCTATCCCCACCACCACAGTTCTGCTGAGCAGCAGGAAGGTCTGAGAAGGGCTGCTAAAACATGGCTTCTCTGTGAGCTTCTATGCGTGGTTCCATTCATTGCACTGTTACACACACACACACCCTGGTTATTCTCCTCAGTTTATTGACATGGGAGCTGCTGCAAAGTATTAAATATGCAAAGTATTAAATATATCACTAAGGAAGATGAGGACCTAGCTTAAGAGAGGTTAAGAGACTGAGTGCCTGAATTTGAATTCTGTGTTGTTTTCTAATTTTATGACTTGGACAAATGACCAAACTTCTCTTTACCTTACTTATCCTGATCTGTAAAATGAGGACACTTTAAAGGTTATTGCAGGCCTCCTTCCCTTCCCTGGCTTGCTCTCCTACCTCACTGCTATTTTTCCTGGAATCATTTCCCAAATAACTATTTGCACTTGAATATTTATCTCAGGGTCAGTTTATAGGGAGAAAACATCCTTGAAAACTATCTATTTTATACATTCCTTTAGAAAGAGATAACTGAATTTTGCTGTAGTCCCCACTGTCTTCTACTTTCCTAAACTTGTCATGGCTCAAAAAAAGAACTGGCATTTAACATTTCAGTAAAGAATGATGATATTTGTAGATATGCTGTTTTTTTAAATGTTCATTGTCTATAACAACTTGAACTTGAAAATAAATAATTCTACATTAAACCATAATATTTGCAGGATGACACATGTGTTACAAAAATATTTCAATGCCGGGGCTCTCAAACACAATCATAAAATAAACTAGAAATTTCCTCAGAGAAGACAGAACAGGAAATAAATGGCTGTTACTCCTAGGAAGGAACATATGATTAAGGAGCTGAATAATATCCTAATTTACAAAGGAAATCTGAATCTTTAGTTGCAGATGCAAATAGATACATATCTTTTAAAGGGCCTTGACCAAATGATGAGAGACGTTCAATCAGTGCTTACAAATAGTGAATTATTCCTAAGGGCATGGAGGATTAGAGTCCTATGCGATGAGAGACCAAGAAAATAAAAACTCAGAGGAGAAGTTATCTGTGTATATTAAGATTTACTATGGTTATGAAATATATACATCTGAGTGACTGTTGTAACTGGGCAGTATGTGTTTCTTGCTATGAGTGAAGTCACAACTATGTATAGGAGAGGAAATAATGTGACAATTGTAACCAGACATACATTTAAAATCACCATGTGGACTTTTACTACTTAAATAAAAGTTAGTGAATTTGCCATTGTTGCTTTTTCAGGGAATCATTATATTAACACTGAAAAATCACAATCCATGTGTCAAATTCTAAATTAAGAAATAAGGTCAGTTTTAAAAATAGTCGTGTCTTGGTGTCCACAATATCACAGTCTGAAAAATAAAGATGCTATTTCTAACTACTTAGAATGCTCATGAAAAGACTTTGAAATAATGGTTGATTGACTTTTATTTCCATTTTCAAGTGGAAAAAAATACTATGAAAATAAGGTTTTGGCTGACAGAGATATTTGCTGACTAATAAATGAGCTTTTACTGTATGCTAATGCTAACCCTTTTTTGTTTGTGTATATATTGGGGGTGGAGCACTGTGCTAAAGGTGGGTGATATTATATATACATTGAATATAATAATATCCACTATATTTGAGGTGACAAGAAGATCCTACGAAGGAACAGTTGAATGACTCACTCAATAAAAGGTTTACATTTAAAGACCAGAACAGTTCTACTCCGAATACCTTCTGTGGGCCAGTTATCAACAGCACATGGAGCTCATTAGAAATGTAATATCTGAGTTTCCATCTGAAACTCAGTGAATCAGACATCTGGGGTGGAGCACAGGTTTCTGTGCTGGCATTCATTATTTCTTCCTAGTACTCTCTCTATTACCAGGGTAATCTGCTTACAGCCAAGGCTCCTATAAACCCACATTTCTCCCTCAGCCTTGGGGGCACCTCTGGTAATTCTTGGATCTTCTCCATCCAGTAAGTCCCAGTTCATGTCTGGTCATCTCCATGTTATTGCACCAAATAAGTCCTTGTGGTTCCAACTTACACTGGGTCACCCAGACCTTTGAGATCCAGTACTAGTGACTCCTTTTGTCCTTGCAGTCTACAAATGGTGATTGGTTTCTTACTAATGCTAATCTCTGGGTTACCACACTATCCACTGCCTGGTTTGGTTCTATCGTCACTTACATAATGCATTCACTGTAATTAATTCTGCCATTTTTAAAAACTGACAGTGATTTTTCTTTTCAAGGTTGCACACTAACTGATAAATGTGCTTAGTGATTTTTTATTCCCTATTTTATCTCTTTCCTCTTTTCTTGTCCCCTCTTTTGTTTCTGTATTTTAAAAAATGTGGCTCTCTCGGTCTATCATTTTGTATACGGGGTCTACCATTTCCTATGTATGTGGCTTTGAGCAGGTTACCTTCCTGAGCCAGGTTCTTCAGCTGTAAAATAGCAATAAAATTCCCTACATTTTAAGAAGTAATGTAAGACTACAATGGTTAAGGTCACTAAATTTAAAGACAGACTGCAGAACTCAAATCCTGGTTCCATTCCTCTATAGCAGTGTGATTTAAGCAAGTAGTTTGATATATGAAAGCCCCAGTTTCCTACATAAAATAAAATATGAATAATTATTGTAACATTCTCATAGAACTGTTTTGAAAACCAAATGAAATGATAGATATGAAACATTTAGTAGGGTGCCTGGCACCTACCAAATGCTCAATAGTTGTTACTATCATGACCATCATGATCAGTATCACAATTATAATAATTGTAAATCAGGGAGAACATTGCCAGTAGTACCCTTTTTTTTCTCCTTTCTCTCTCCTTTCCAATTCTTTTGTCATTTCTCTTTCTATTCCTACTTCTAAACTACCTATAAAAATTGTAACAAAGTTGACTTACACTTTTTTTAACTTACCCCCTAAAGCACTTTCTATAAAAATTTTAAGTTAGGCAAGACAAAGGATAGCACAATAGTGTTTACAATGTCATTATTCATAGTCCAAAACAAGCGCCCCTCACAATAGAAAGAAAAGCAATATGTGTATACA